>NC_141402.1:287483-887483 GCF_034619465.1 Leptosomus discolor | reverse complement strand
TGTTGTCATAGCATAAGCTGCACAATTGAAATGGATGTAACTTCTTCAAGTAGGCAGGGGCTGAAAGTCGACAAAACGATGCTGTGCACGGAGAGGAAGATTCGTGTTGTCGTAACTCTTTGTATATTACTGAAGTGCCAAATGGATTAGGAGCTTTAAAAGGTTTAAATTTCTGTGCTTCTGGCATTGTCTCCTTGGAACGAGTGCATCTTCATAGCGAAGCTTTGGAAAGGAAATGGTGCTTGAAGGGGTAGTCCCAGACTAGTTTCTTCTAATTTCACTTGCAATCAAGTGATAGAGAGGGAGAGACAGATGCTGCAGCTGCGTGATTACAGAAAATGCAGCTGTTAACACACTTGCTTATTTTCCTCCTAATGAGGCATCAACTCTCTTCTGATTTTGCTGTTTGGGTAGTGGTTTTATTCTAGCAGAAAATTGGGCCAGTGTTGATCAGTTGGCTTGGGGTTTGTGGGTTTTTTTTAAATTTTTCTTTATTTTGATCTGGTTTGGGTTCGGCAGCTGTCAAGATAATTTTTCAGAACTAGTTCAGTTTGAGGAAGGAGGCAGCAATTCCGACTAGCTTTAAAAGGCTTGGTGGGCTCTGGATGCAGCTGGTAGGACCAAGCTGCTTCATTGAAATGGTTTCGTTCCTGGTAGAGTTACACCTACATGTCTTCTCACCATTAATTCAGTTCTGCAGCTGCAAGCAGTAAATGGGTGGTTCTGGCTTAAGTGCCTTTGCTTTCAGTTCTCTGGATTATCTTGTGATTTCTTGGAAACATCTGGGCACAGCTGGTTTTTCTCCTTTGCTTTGTGAAGCAATACAAAGGTGGAAAGAGGATGAAGAGCCCTGACGCTCCCTTCCCAGCTGAAATGAGTACAATGCTCGCTGTAAGTAAACTCGGCATGACTCTGATTTTGAGGCATGATACACTTGACTGTCAGGTGGTTTAGTTTTGAGCAGCGTTCAAAAGCTTCTGTATAATGCTGGGGGAAGAAAAGGGAGTGCTAGGTCGCAGGCAAGTAGTCTGAGCTGCTCGTGCTTTTTGCCAAGAGGGGAGTGAGCAGGGGCATCCCCCAGCACAACAGTCTGTGCCATCCAGGCGATTTTGTGGGTGTGGGAAGACTTCTTGGTAGCCCAGCGTGCTAAAGGTGACTTTCGTTCAGTAGAGTGATCTAGTAAGCCTGTTCGGTGCCTGTGGCTGGATGTGTGGTTGCCATGTGGATGCATTGTTGGTTTAGTAGTTTTTTCTTGGTGCCTATCACAGCGCCTCTCCGGAAACTGGCAGTGGCATCGCTGTAGCAGTCTCCTAGCCAGCCCCCCTTAGCGCAAGGCTCAGGGTGGCTCTTTCTGCACCTGGGTATGATAAATCATGGAGAGCAGAAAAAAGCACGAATTTCTCCAGGCTGAGAGTGACTTCTGTGGAGAGGTGGGAGAGTTTCTCCAGAAGAGGTGCTGAGGAAAAGATCTAAAACATTGCACTTCGCTTCTGTGGGATATAGAGACAACTGTGGGTGTCTTCCCCACTCCCCTCCGTTGGTCACAATGGTTTGTAATAAATTCATATTGCCTGTGTCTGGAATAACAAGATTCCTCACGGATGCTAAACCTGGTTGTTCCCACCTCCATTAGAGCACTACATCAGAAAAAGGACTTGGGAGAATAAACAACGCTCCAGCTTCTACAAATCACTCTGTGGGTCATGGTGGTGGTTGTCTCATGGGGAAGTTCCCTGTGCAGAAACTGAACCTTCTTAACCACGTTTTGTAACTGATCCACTCCAAATTGGTTTGTTTCCACTGTAGTATACTGGTAATACTGAGCCAGTGCAGAGCAAATGGGATTCAGACGTGCGTTTGAAGACAAACAGAATTCACTTGACTTGGGACTTCAGGTTCTTGTTGAGGTGTGATCTGGAAGAGTGACCTTCTCTCGGTCTCCAAACTTTCTTTCTTGTGATTTAGCCAAGGAATCAGTTGTGGAATTTTTTGAGTAATGCAGACTTCTGCATTTGCTTCAGTTCCTTTGATTGTATTTCTGTGTGTTGTCCTGTGTTTCTGCTCTAAAGCTGGATTTCAGAGGGTTTACAATCACGTAGAAGTGTTGCCAGGTGGTACTGGTGTTTTCGTTGCTGGCACTTAAAGGATTTACTTGGCTATAATGCCAAAATGTGTGCGGTTGCTTATTTTGTCTTTCCATACATTTCCAGATATTTAGTTCTTCACCTGTAGGTAAGTGCCTTGTAGTATTAGGGCAGCTGACCCCTGAGTGTGGGGGAGAGAACTTAGAGACCAGCTGCCAAGAAGGACATAACCTCCTTTTATTAAAAAATAGTAAATAAAAAAACCCCAAACCCCAGCTGCCTGATTGATTACTATTTTACGAAGAACTTGTGTCAAAGGGCTTACACAACTGAGACAAAAAGGATTGCATTGAGACATGGTGCTCTTCCCGCTTTGCTGTGTTTTGGCTCTATCTCTGTGGTCGTCTTTGCATGTTCAACTCGAGTGTTTCTCCTGAAGTTCCTGGTTGCAGCCCGTCAGCGATGAAAGCTGGGTTGGAGAATTAGCTGTACGTGTGCTGTAACATGGCGAGACGTTGCTGCCCCGTCCGCGTTGGACGACGGGTTTCGTCTCCGGGCTTTGGAGAGGGAGGTGGAGTTCTCACAGCTTTAGGAAACTTACGGAGCGTGGAGGCAAAAAACCTAAATAAATCAGTTTTCACTTCGGGTATTACTTAAAGCATTCCAACGCTTAGGTTCCAGAAAAGATACCTTATTTAAGCTGTTGTTTGTCTTGGCATCCCTTACGGGGTCAAACAGGGAAGACGGTCTCTGTGCTGTTAATGACTCTCTGCTTCACTGTTGGAAAAATCCCCCTCCTTCAGTCTCGACCAGGTTTTTCTAGACTGTAGAGCAGATGTGGTATGAACAAAGTCATGTCTATCGTACCAGGTTTTTGATAGATGCTCTCACTCACTTGAATACTAACGGGCTGTAGAGCCCCAGCAAGTGAGGGATGTGTGGCGAGTGGCCAGAAGGTCAGACCGCTGCTTGCCAAAGCTGGGGGGAGCGGCGAGAGGTGGCTGGAGCTGGTTTTTAAGGCAAGCCACAGCTGTTTATTCTAGGTTTTTCAACTCTGTGCTGAGCAGCTCTGCCAGAGGCTTGGTCTCTCAGCAGGGACAACAGAACACAGGGTGAGAGTTGCAAGAAAACCACTGGTCCATATAGCCTGGGAAAAGTTATCCTCCCCAGGGCATGGTTGTATGGGATGCCTGGTCTACCACTGCTAAACCCTGCTCTGCCTGATGTATTTTTAAAATTATAGTCCTCTTGCAGACTCCGGAGGTTGTGTGTGGTCAATTTGGCCTCTTGTGCAAGAAGAATTCCAATTTTGGAGGAAATTGTCTGACTTGATAAGCATCTTCCTAATTTCCAGAACCTGTTTTTCTTATCAGAACAACGTGGCTGTACATAAAGGTTTGCTCCCCACAGAACACTCCTGTTTGGGCACTAGCCAGGGGAGGCATCCCATGTGCAACAGGGTGTAAGGGGTCAGCTACCCCGAAATGTGGCGGGAAGAGCCTGACATCTGGAAGGGCAACGTGCAAACCACAGTGGTTTTCAATTCCTTCGTTTTTTTTAGTTAATGCATATATAAGCAAGTCAATTAAAGCACATTGGGCTTATTTCAAATAGATAATCTAATTATCAGCTTGATTAAACCATATCAAATGAACAGTTCTTGTAATTCGGTAGCTTTGTTCTAATCACTGCAAAAGCAGTAGCAGCTTTAATTAAGAGCCTCAAAAGTGGCAGACCAGCGTCGACTGTGTCAATCGAGGGGTGTTCCAGCAAGTACCTGATTGCAGGGAGGATCGAACTGCTCCTCGGTTGATGCTAATGTGAAGACCGACTCTTTGGTGACGATAAAGGGAATCTGACTATTTGATAAATACCATTAAATGCAAGCAGTTGCCCTTTTCTGCTGTTTCCAATGCTCAGATACAGGCTTAATTAAATCCATTTCAGTATCACTCAATTAGGCTGACTTTTTTTAATGTTTATAGGTTAGTATCCCCTGCCTCTGTCCTTTCCTAGTGGTAGACCTACAGCTGCTCGTGTGAACGTGTACTCCTTCAGCCTGCAAAATTGCTTAATTCCTCAAATACCTGACGAGCCTGCTGCAGGTCGCATGCTGAAGTTGAAATGAGGGAGTACAGAGACGTGGTAACCCTTCTGCTAAAAATGGAACGGGAAAACTGAAAATCAGGGTTAGTTTGGTGGATAACTTGGGAAGCCAACGCATGGCTGAAGGGGCTCTCTGGACGGTGCTGTTCCTCTCGTATCACTTGCTTCCTAAATACTTAGAGGCCATTTAGTAGTGAGCTCCTGCTCGTGGTGTGGCCAGGAAGCCTGGGACATACTCGTTGCATGGCGAGGGGAGCGCAACGCCTCAGCCACCGACGCTTTGGGTGAGGGTGAAGGCAGTCAGCAGTTGTCTCCATTTCTCCTGGGTTTGATGCTCCCTCCCCGCCTTTCCACGGAGACCTCTTGCGATGTATTGCTTGGAGGGAGCCATCCCCCTCCCGAGGCCGGCGCGCTTGTGCCTTTGCAGGAAAAATTCCCTCTTACGGTAAATCGGAGCAGAACCGTTTCTGTCATGTTCTGCCTGGCTGGGAAAGTCCAGATAGGCTGAGGCTGTCCGGTCTGCCAGCAGCTTCGTTAGGGTGGTGGTTTGCTGGCCCTGCCTTCAGCGAGGCGGTTCCTGTTCCGGACGCAGATTCTTATCTCTTTCGGTTTATATTTGAGTAATTGGTGTTGGTTCGGAACAGTGACCTGACACAGCATCTAGATGAAAAGTCAGGAATGACACACAGATGAGTAATTCTTTTTCCTCCCATAAACCTATTTTTAGGGCGCCTCTGCCAAATGTGGCGATTTCGTTGTTTAATGTCCACAGCGTTTATAAAATGCAACTGCAGGGAATGACAACAGCAGAGAGTAGCCAGGTTCTAACCTGCATGGGGATTTGCATGTATTTAATTTATTAACGTTGGCAGATCTCTGCTTAATAGACCAAGTCTACTTTTCACATGAGTAGGTGGACTTTTTGTTTTTCTTTTGTCTAATTGTTTCAGAAAACGACAGTGAAACAGCCTGCCTGTGTCAACATGCAAGCAGTCAAATACCTGGGATTTATTTCTGCTGTATGCCCTGGACCAGCATTCAGATCAGCTTTAGTAGATGTGATGAGTATTTGTAACGTGGTAGAAACAGCATCGGTGTAACAGGGACTGCGCTTGGACTGGGAGCTGGGTGAAACAGTTTTCTGGCTGTACCCCGGTTTTCCCAGCTGCTCTGGCATTTGCCGTCACCGCCTTGCTTTTAATTACTATCGTGTTCTACGGCTTAATATTAAACCACATCTCATTGCATCCTGTCTCTTAATTGGCTTATCTGGCCATCACCCAAAAAAGACTCCACTGTGTATGGAAACAAGCTTCCCCAAATATTTCCTAATTGGCAGTTGGTGCTTTGTGAGGAGACGGGTCCCTCTCAGCGATATTAATAGATGTTTTCTTCTGTTCGTTCCCAGGATTGGACATTGATCCTATGACGCATGCCCGGAAGAAACAACTTTTCCTTCTGAAGCATCCAACTGGTTCTGCTGGCCAAGCTTCATCACCAACAGGCAGCAGGAGGATGGACAGGACAGACGCAGAGCGTGGCGAGCAGAGGGACGGAGATGCCACCGAGGCGCCGAGCTGCCCGAGTGGGTTCGTGGGGACGAACAAAAGCAAGAATTTGCACGAAGTGCGAAAGACGTACCCACTGCGGAGGCGTCTGCTCCCCTCGGTGAACAAAAAGACCTGCAAAGTGCTCCTCACCAGGCTGGAGGATGTGGCTGGATCTCTGTCGAAACAGACCCAGAGCTGTAAAAAAAAGGACCTTCCCAGTTGGATGGAGGGTTTGGGACCTGCTTTGTTCTCTGAACAAGTTCAGCCTGTGGGAGCAGGGAAGAGTGACTCATCTGGGGAAAAGTGCACAATAACTTATCCAGGGACAGAGCAAGACCTTGATACTGCTCCGTCGGAGCCCAGGAAACGCAGGCTGGCCTCGCTGAACGCGGAGGCCGTGAACAATCTGCTTTTTGAACGGGACGATGGCTTGTTATCTGGCAGGCGTTTTCGGAGGGACTCCGTTAAAGCCGGTGGAGACTGTACCGTGAAGAGCTTGCATTGCAAAGCTGGTGACAACTGGCCTGTGCTGGAAAAAGCAGCTGTGAAAACAGGTAAAGGAAAAAACCGGCATGAGCCCAGTCAGAAATGCAATAGCTGTGACCATTCACTGGATGAGGTCTTCGATGATGGGACAAAGAGGGAGGATGGTGCCATCTCCTATCATCCCACCCCGAAGAGACTGGCCAGCCTGAACGCTGTGGCCTTTCTGAAGCTGACCCATGAGAAAGACCAGCCCCTGAAGCAGAGGAGTAAATCGGACGGAGAGGGCAAGTCCGAGAACCACTGTTCAAAATCTACTCTCAAATGGGCCAAAGCCGGTCGGAAGAACTGCGTCAAATCCAAGAAGGAAATGGCTAGCTTAAAAATGGAAAGCCAGCACGGCTGGCGAGGACTCACTCTAGGCACCTTTGGGAAAGGAGAGCAGCGGGACTCCTCTAGGCTCTACGGGACGACAGAGCCCGTCCCTTACGAGTCGCTGTCTAGCTCCTATGCTAGCACAGAGGGTTTCTACCACAGACTGCCTTTGCTTATGGGTGGACAAGCTTCCATGAAGCCCGAGTACGGAAGACCCGGAGAGAAATCCCCAACCCCCAAACAGGAATTCCATCAGCCATCCTTTCCCGTGCAGCAGTTCCCTCCCTTGCCTGTGCCCGGAAATCACACGGATTGTGGATGTCTCTATGAATCCTCAGATCTGACTCCATTGAACGGGTTTTACGTTTATTATGGCCAAAGTGGATACAGTGGCTACTCTCACTGCTCCGTTTACCCCAAGGACGAGCTTTCACAATCCGCTACCTGCGAGGGGCTCTTGGTATCGCCCGGTTCCTTGCCGTCAGGTGCTCATTTCCAGCCACTCCACTGGTGTAACTCTCCGTACTGTTGCGGAGAAGGAACGGCGATTAACAGCTACAGCGTCTGCGGAGTCGTGCACGTGCCGGAGGGCAGGATCAGCAGCGTGCACGCAGGACGGAACAGCCACCCCTACAAAATGCCTTTTGCAGCAGGTAAGGCGCAAAGCGCGAGCGAATCTCGTTCGGCCTTCCTAGGAGAAGCGGGCTGCTCCGGCGCGGTGGCTAACGAAGGTACCTCGTTGCCAGGAGGCAAGCTCCCTCTGCGCGCGGCTTTGGCAGCGGAGCTGCAGCTCAGAAAGAATCCGCATTTCGCCTCCCCTGCTCCCGTTTTTAGCCCTGAGGGCTTTTCCCACTGAAAGGTCTTATTGGTGTGGAAAGCATAGAATCGGTGAAAGGATTTGGGCAGTGAGAAGGTGACTCATGACTTGTCATGCCAGAGCTAACAGCTTAGCTTTGATCTGTGTAAAATGAGTGGTTTTTAGTTCCTACATGCTCTGCAAGGCTTCTCGCCGTCCTGCTGTGCCGCTCTGAGCGGAGGGTCTAAAGCACATCAGGCTGAGTTACTCCTCCGTGCCCAAAAGCTCGCGCTGGGGACTGGAGCATCCTCGCAGAGCAGAGCGGTGTGAAGAAGCAGGCGGTGCCTCGGTCATTAGCCTCTTGCTGGCGCAGGCTGTGTGCGGGATGCAGTCTTTAAGATTTTATAGATCGGATCTGGCAGGGCTGCGTAACAATTCGGGTTGAGCCTACAGATGCTTGAATTTCGCTGTGGCGATGGAAGAGCCATCCACGCTGTTAGCTTGGTGGGTAGCGGTGCCGTCTTTGCTCTTAGGCAGTGCCTGAAAACGAGAACGGGTGACGGTGTGAGAGGCGATGTAGTTATTTGCCTGGCTCTCTTCTGTCCCCTGTTTTTCTGACTTTGTCCTCCAGTGTGCTTCACCTCGGAGCTTTGCCTTTGCTATTGAAAAATATCGTTTGAAGTATTTAAAACTGGCTTGTTGTGAGGGGGTTAACAGACACCAGTACTTTGTGTAAAAGCCATCAAGCTAGACAGCACTGCCGCCTGCAAACAGCACAGTCTACAGCAGAGGCTGCCTCTTCAGCTGTTGGGAGCGTAAACGTGGGTCTTTCAGTTACCCACGTGTTCGAGTCAAAAGGAGGCATGTCTTATCCTCTGAAAACGGATTTTCAGGTAGGTGGATGAAGTTTTGGTTCGGTGCTCGGCTGGAGCAAGGCTTTGTCATCTTCCCTTGTAGGAAGCTGCCGAAACTCAGGAGCATTTGGTTGAAGTGTAATTTCCGTTTTCCCTGAATATCCCCGCTGTCATGGTGCCGCTGCCTACGGTAGCAGCGAGACAGTGTTCGCTGGTGGCTTCAGTGCTCTTTGAGGCGCAACGCGTGCGAGCCAACCAGCTCGGCAATGTGTTCTTGTCTGACAGTTTTCGGTGTAGTGCCCTGAGGTCGTGTCACTCTACTTTGTTCCTGAAATTTTGCGTGCTGGTGCCTCGGAGTTTGTGCGACCAGAAGGATGCGGGTGGTGCAAACAGAGTATTTTTTGGAGCTGAGCCCTCCCTGCGAGCTGGGTGCTGGCAGGGCAGTGGTGGTTCCAGGGGCAGGTATTCCCTGGCGGCGTGTGATCATCCGTGCTGTGGTTTCGTTCCTGTGAGCCACTTTGATTTAAAAGCTTACATTGGAATAATTTAGGCTTGGCTTTCTGTGTTGAAGCGTATAAGGAGGTCTCATAGAATATTCGTGGGGACTTAACGCTTAGGAGTGGATTTTCATACGTGTGTGCGCCTCTGAAATCTCATCCTTCCCTGGAGTGGGTTCTTTTAGTGAATTAAAGGAGTACTTTGTCTGCAATGAACAAGCTTGCATCTGAGAGCCCTGGTGCGAGGGGATCCAGCTTGACATATCGCGTTCCCGGTGTTGTCTCTGTCTCATTTGGTGCGTTTGAGGGGTTCCGATGGAAATACCAGTAACTGTTTGGTACGAGTCAAGGGATCAGGCTGTAATCGCGGGCAGTCGTGCTCTGCTGTACGGGGGGGAGAGGCGTTGCTCTCCCCGTCCCGCGGGTGGTTTGCAGCGTGCGATTGAGAGCTGGGTGGTGGGGACGAGATCGATGCTGCGAGAGATGCTTCAGCCGCAGTGCCAGCGGAGGGGCTGGAAGCGTGTGCAGCCGGGGGGAGTCCCCGGGGGTGCCAGCAAGGCCAGCGCTGCGCTGCCTCCCTGAAGGTCCGCAGATACTTTTGTGAGGCTTCGTCCGGCTTCAGTTCAAGCTTGAAAACCGCCTCTGTAAGCAGAATGCTGGAGAGGTGATTCACTGCTCCGCGGGTCCTGCGCCTGCCAGGGCCAGGCAGGATACCTGAACTCTCCTCCTGCCGTCTTGGCTCGCTGGGGGAGTCGCTGCGGCATTTGCTGCTCGGGGTCAGCCTAGTCGAGGGATGGCCCGTGGCAGCCCTCACGCTTGCAGCTCAGCGGTGGCTTTGTTGCAGCCCTCTTCGGGAGGGTCAAGTGGGCGACAGGAGGCAATAATTTCCTGTTGCTGCGAGGGGATCTCGGCAATTATTCAGCTGGCGCTTGGCGCCTTCAGAGGTTTTTTCACTTCTAGGTTTTTTAGCAGCTCTGCAGCAGTGAGGTCCCACAGATCTGCCGGGACATGCTCCAGTCTGGAGGCGTCTCCTGAGGGTGCCTGACGCTGCCCTTTTTGTCACCCCAGAAAGCGTGCTTTCCCATCGAGGAACAGGGCCGAGTTGTGCGTTGGTCTGAGAGCTTTCTTCCTGCTGACGGCGGGTGGTTCAGATCCGACTCGCTCTTCTGTCGGACACGTTGGCCTGGGCCGAGGGCTTGGTTTGTGACTCCTGGAGGGGTGTGAGGTGTTCTGGGATGCTTTTGGGAGGCGGCGTTCGCTAGCTTGCTAACCTGTTGTGGTTAATGCATCTGCTTTAGGGACCTGGTTTTGCTGAAGGCAGCAGCGTGCGTCGTCTTAGGTTGTTCCGTGTTGTTTCATATTTCTGGAGTTAATTTGGAGAACCTTCTCAATTTCCCCTGAGTAGTAGAATTCAGCTTTTTGAAAGAAGCTGGCTGCTTCTGCTAGTGTGGTTTAATCCTTCCCATCGTTTTGATAAGCCTTTTATTTCTTTTATACATATTGACAGGCTGGAACTGCTTTGGACACTGGCCAGCCGTATGTGTACAACTGGCTGGCATTACTTCGGGGGATTTCAGATGGGTTTGTTGTGGTGCAGTGTCATCGGCAGCAACATATTGGAGCATCGCACGCTTAGAAGTATCTTTGCTTTTAGAATCCGGTGACAGTGCAAAATGAAATTACAGCGGGAAGAGTCTTTACTGCTAAAATGCAGTAAAGGGAATTTCAGGGGAAAGCGGTAGGAGTTTGGGGCAGTTTTGATTGTGTAGTTGTCTGATATTTCAAATGATACACATGTCTCTTTCCTTCCCTTCTGCTAGAAGGCTGCAAGTCTCTGGACCAGCTGAACCTCACAATCCCTGTGGCAGGGCACCCTGCGTCGCCTGCCCACCCGCTCTCAGGATGTCCTGTACCCAGCGTGCCACCGGCTGCAGAACCCGTTCCTCATCTGCAGACCCCCAACTCTGACCCTCAGACCATGGCCCGAGAATGTCCGCAGAGCTCGAAGCCTCCCAGCGGCTCCAAATCCGGTCTCCGAAATACGCCGGGCTGTCTCCACGCCTCCGACAGCAAAGCGGCGGGAGGGCATTCCCACCCCAAGCAGCAGCGCATCAGCAGGCGGAGGGCTACCAACGGCTGGATCCCCGTGGGCACAGCCTGCGAGAAGGCCGTCTACGTTGTGGTAGGTGCTGTGGAGTGCTGGGTGTCATGGGTGGGTGTGCGGCTGTACCCGTTTGTGCGGCTTCAGGGGACTACGGCTGCGATGGCGTGAGAGCGTTTTGGGTCTTGCTTCAGGGCAGAGGTGGTCACTAGGTGCCATCTAGAACCTCTCGGACGACCAAGTGGTGCCTTTTGGCTGGGCTTTGAGGCCAAGCTGCTGTTGGCTTTGTTTTTCTGGTGCACCCTGGTATTACCTTGCGCAGCGTGACAGGCGGTTTGGAAAGGAAGGAGAACCTGCTGCTCTGGTGCTAGCATCAGCTGGGATGAAACGCCGCGGTGATGAACGCTTCTGGCTTTGGCATTTGCAAGGGTGGCACCTGTTACGCCTGTGAGTCCATCCCACAGAGAGATTGTCCTCCAGGTTCTTCCTCCCGGGTTAGGGCAAACCTGTTTGAGAAAATGAGGGAGGGTTTAGCCTTGTTATAGGGAGCGGGTGTCTAAAAGTAGCTCTCGTAAGGTGGTTCGTGTCACTGGTGGTGCCTGTAGCCCAGCAGGGATCTCCCAGAGAGCGCAGAGGTTTGAGACATTATCCTGGCTCCCAGGTGGAATTTTTCTAGCACCCCATATCCCCCTTCTTGTAACTCACCTGGTGGCATGGCCAGTCTCTCCTCCGAGGATTTCTTGTCTGTACTTTCCCATTTGTTGTGTTCAGGCGCCGAGAGTGGCTCCTGCAAGATGGGAGACTTCCTGCCAGAAAACCTAATTAACTACAGTAAAGTCCACTTCAATTGAGGGAGAAGGCAATATCCTTCGTGTTATTAAAACATAAGAGCTGTGGGCTTGAAATCCGGACCCACGTGCTGTCTGGGAAGGTGGGGCAGGCGTTGAACTGCGGGCAGTAAATGTCAGCAGCGAGGGGAGCTGTGGGCCAAGAGGGCTCGTCCGCTCGGTGCGGTGGCGTAGCCTTGAGCTGCCGAGAGCGTCGTCCGGGAAGGGTTTTGTAGCTTTGGCTCTTCGGGCTGCGCACAGGTACCAAGGGCTGTGCAAGGCTGAAGCCCGTGAAAGCCGGAGACGGAGCCTCTTGCTTCCATTGCTCAGGCTTTGACGCTCTGAAGGGAGCAGCGCACCGTTAATCTCCTTAAGTCCTGGCGCGTAATGCTTCTGCGTTTGCCTGGGTGATCTGGCAGGAGGTTAAACCCGTCCTGCTCAGGCGTTCTGAAATGGGTTTTCAGAGCAAAAATAAAATAAAGCCCCCCCCGCCAGTGCACGGTCCACAGAGCGATCATTTGTAATGTCAGAGGGCACAAAGGAAATGTCAGCAATCCCATCAAGGAGAGCTTTATGCCACCGCCTCCCTGCCACTCCCTGCCCTGTTCCTGTGAAATATTTCATGCTTTATTTGTTTTCTTACACCGTTTGTCTCGGAGCAGCGCACAGCATTCAAAATATGCCTAGTTTTGAGTGCCCCTGAATGCGAAGGGAATGCGCGCCTACAGGTAGGCAGATGAAGTGGTGAGCTCTCGGAAGGCTGGTTTTTTTGCACGCAGAAGTGAAGGAGCGATTGGTTTTTAAGGTTTTTAATTTGAAATAAGGGTATTAATTTCAGAAATACATCCTTTTGTGAGACGTGCTGGTGAGCCGCTCCCTGCTGCCAGCGCTACGTAGGAGAAATAATTGTGTTTTGCTTTATTGGAGGACGACGGCCACGTGTGCCCTGCGAGCGCTCGGGTGCCATTCGTCAGTGAACTTCCTTTGCCTGTGAATGCCCTGCCCGTAGAGAAAGTAATTCGTTTGCCCTGACCTTTGCGCGTAAACCAGCCTGGTGGGAACAGAGATGCCACGAGTGGCCTTGTGCTGTATGGCTTCTCTCGGCGGTCTCTTGGAGCAGAAGCACTTGGCTCTGAGGAGGCCTAGGGAAGCTTTCAGTTTGCAGCAGGACCAGAGGAGTCTTGGATTGGGGTAGCAAACGATAAACTAACTCTGTGCCTGTACACTCAGGTTGCTTTGTGGTTTCTGTGTGTGTTCTAACGGTGTAGAATGAACCAGAGCCGGCCGTTCGCAAGAGCTATCAGGCTGTGGAGAGAGATGGGGAGATTATCCGGGTGCGAGACACTGTCCTCTTGAAATCGGGACCCCGGAAGAAATCTATGCCATACGTTGCGAAGATATCAGCACTGTGGGAAGACCCCAAAACAGGTACTGTGCCAAAAGAGGGTGTATTGCCTCTGGGCTTGACAGATGAGGGTGAGCTGGAACCGGGGAAGCGATGGGTCTCGGGAGAGCTGCGAGCGTGTCAGGGTGCTCCGCTGCTGCCAGGCCGGGTGATGAAGAGATTAGCTCCACGGCTTTCGTTCAGATTGTTCCAGGAACTGAAATGCTCTTTAATAATTAGCCTGAGATGGGTAATCAAAATCTTCCTGGTTGTGAAAGCACGCAATATCTGCCAAATGCCCGTCTTAGCAACAATCTCCTTTATTATTTCATTGCAAGAGACGTCTCGGGAGCTGCTGTTTGCTCAGATGCTCTACCCCACACCTGGGCTGGGCGGTGGTGTGGAGCGCGGGCTCGTCTGCAGAAGCTCTGGATGGGACCCGAGTAGAGGTGGTGACTGGAGTCACCAGGGGTTTGCTCCTGAGGTCCCCTGTCCGAGTAGCGATCCCCGGGCCAGGGAGGCTGTGCCAAACGTGGTGAAGTACAGGTCTTGCTTAAAAGCTTAAAAGAAAAAAAAAAAAAAGTTAGGTGTAAGAGAAGTGGTCAGTGTCTGCTGAGGGCCGTCTTGGTCACGTCAGCGGTCCTGGCGTTGACCGGGGAGTTCATGCTGCAAGTGCCGGGCGTTGGATGAGCATCCTTCCCAGCCTGGGGTCTGAAGGGGTGCTTTTTTCAGACGGAAACATTTGGGTTTTGTAACTTTTTTGTGCCTAACTGACCCCTTTGTGACGGTGTAACGCAAGTAGAAGGGGCTGAAGGCGTGATGGAATAGCAACGGCACCGACTTGCTGCAGCTTCTCGCTGTAACAAAAGGACACCTAGTTCAGCGTGAAATATTTATCGCGGCACAGCTGCCTCTGCGGGAGCGCTGCGGGAGTGAAAGGGATGAGGCAGGAGGAGGAAGCTGGATACGAGTGGGAAAACGCTACGAGAAAACTGAGCCTTGACGTATTTCAATAAATCTTCTTGCAGGGGAGCTGATGATGAGCCTCCTGTGGTATTACAGACCGGAGCACACTCAGGGAGGCCGCAATCCCAGTATGCACCAGGTGAGCCATCCGAACGGGGGGCGAGGGTATCCTGGTGTGTCTGTATTTCTGCAGGAAGAGGGGATTACCCTGAGTATCTCCCTGCATTCCTGGGTGGCCTCAAACTCGGGGGGCTGAGCTTCTGCTTGCAGTGAAATGGAGCTGCCACTTGGCCGTGGTGCAGCTGTTGGCAGGTGTGGGGAGTGGGGGTGGCTGCAGATGGGCTTCTCCCCAATTTATTGTCATGTGTAGGAGCTCTGGGCTGTAAGAGAAGCTGCTGCGTTCTTTCCGTGGCTGCCTCTGCTGGGTTTTAATGTTTCTGCCTTTAATCTGAGAAAATCCTGCGCATTAAGTGACAAGTGGGTTTGACCGCAACCTTAGGAGTCGGGAAGAGTGAGTTTATACTGAATCAAGACCTGATGCCTTTCCAAAAAGGGTATCGAATTCGCCCAGAAGTGCAGGGTTTGGTGCAAAAGCTCCTGCTGCAGTTCTGCAGGACGTTGGGGTACCTGTATCATGTGCTGCCTCTTCACCATAAATCTGTTAATCTGCTGCTTCAGCTCCAGGAACTTGTTTGTTTTGTGCAGAAACGTGGATGCATCAGCCTTCCCCTGTATAGATTTATGATGAGAATTAAAGACTGACTCCAGGACGTTGTGCCAGTGTAATGGCGTTTGCTTTTTAAAAGGAAAAACGTGTGAATCGTTACGACTTCACACCTTGCTCTGCTTTGCATGGGCTTGTGTTGGGTGACAGAACAAGCTGTTTTTAAACTGGGAATGGAGAATTTACTGCTGTTTTCAAGCCACCAAAATACTTGGTGCCTTTTTCCTTTTTTTTTTTTTTTTTAACTTTTCTAACTAAAAGGGGAGGGAGGGGGTGAGAGCAGCACTGGGGAACAGCCAGGGAATTGTGCCTGCAGGGCACAGATGAATTTCTAAACCGAAATGTGGTCCCTCACAGTTTTCTGGTCCATAAATGAAGCATAACTGTATGCAGTTGCATTTCAGCGTAGAGAGAGTGCCAGTAGTGTGGCCAGGAGGAATGAAGCCAGTTTTTTGCACACCTGCTTAATTACACAAGACTTCAAACGAGAGAGTGCCGTTCGGGCTGAGTAGCTGGGCCGGGCTTGCCAAAGATGACTCAGATAGTTTTGATTTAAGGAGTAGACCAAAACCCCAACGTGCAGAAGCAAGGTGTGGCGTTCTCAGTTTCTCTGATTAAGCAGGCCCCCAAACGGTGACCCTTTTTTTTTAGAGTCTTTCCTTCCAGCCTGGTTCTGCGGGGCTGTGAGCGGAAGCAAAGCCTGCAGGAGCGCTTCCAGACTTGTGCAGAGCATCCTTATTCCCAGAGATCATCTTTGCTGATCCAACCACACCTGAAATGTCTTTCAAATGGCTCTGTCTGAGTTGCTCCATATCTAACCAATCCTGCCTGCTGCAGAGCCAAGTTTCCTAAATTACCCTGGGAAAAAAGGCTATTGCTACTTCCCTCACTAGACCAGCCTCTTTAATTGAATGGGGATGAGGAAAGGGTTGGAAAAGAAGGGATTCCTTCAGCTTTGATACAGAGATGGATTAGAAAGACTGGTTGTGTGTAGTAGTAAAGACAGCAAAGTGCTATTCAGCCTCCATTTCCATTCTTAGCTGTACAATTGAATTGGAAGGGTTTCCAGCACAGGAAAGGGAAAATGAATGAGGGACATCCCTAGGAGCTGGGAGGAATGTGTGGGTGGGGAGTGCTCCGACCTCCTGCCTGCAGCAGCGTTGCTCACTGGGTTTTCTGGTCGCGGTCTGAAGGCTCCATCCACGTGGAGTCTGTGCACAGATTTTGAGTAAGCTGGAGCAAAGGCACCTCTTGCGGGGGCTTTGCTCTTCCTGAGCCTCTGCCGTTCCTTCCCTGATGGACTCAGCCTTCCTCCCTCCTTACCTGTCTCCTGGTCATTCCCAGGCATTGCAACAGCCCTTCCAAAATGCTGATGTTGTTTTTTCCAGTGCAGCCTTGCAAAAGCCCATCTCCGGGGACGCTCCTCAGCGGTGGCCACAAGCTGTCTGTCACCCCCGGGAGGAAAGAGGAGGCAGGGGGGTGCAGCTGGTAGTGGCCTGGCTGCCAAAGTGCCTTCGTAACACTGGCAGCACGTGTGGGGTTTGGACGCTCGGCCTCGCGAGGTGTGCTGGGCACGGTTGCGTGGTGCGAGAGCTCTTCACGCTTTGCTCACGTGTCGCTGGATGAAATTCTGGTGCACGCTATAAATGGGTCCCCAAACACCTGGAAGGTGTCTGGATTGTGTGAAATATTGGCTCTAAGGGTGTCTGCTATGAGCACGCTTTGATAGACTGCCCTGTAAGGCGATGGGTGAAGGTGTGGAGCTGGCCCTGCCTCCCTGGGGCCCTCGGCCAGCTGAGTGACCTCTCCTTCCTGCCTCTTGCAGAATGAGATCTTTGCATCCCGGCATCAGGACGAAAACAGTGTTGCCTGCATAGAGGAGAAGTGCTACGTGCTGACCTTTGCAGAGTACTGCAGGTAGGTGGTGCTCTTAACTTGCTGCTGTTCCGGAGACCTCCATCTGTCTGCGGCTCTTGTCACTCTTCCCGTTTGCAGCCGTCACCCAGCAGAACTGTCCCAGCCCTACAGGCTTCGGTCTAGCTGGGGCGGGATGAATTGCACCCGCTGTATGTATGAGTTTGGGAGCGCAGCTTGTGGGCGCTGCCTCCGCTCCAGAGTCATTCCGTGCCTGGTTTGTGTCCTCTACGGGCTTTAAGGGGCTCACAGGTGTCTGTACTTGTACGACCTTGGTGCCACAGCGCGTGGACATCAGCGGAGGACGGTGCAGGAAACCCCATAACGTGGAGATAAAAACGACACGAGGCAGGAGACGATCCTCCACCCGGCCCTGCGGCGTGCGGGCGCCGCGGCTCGCCAGAGAGCCTGCGGACCGACGGCTGCCGCGGCGCTCCCGGGCACGGGGGCATGTGCTCGCCGAGCCGGGGCTGTTGGCAGCAGCACCTGCAGAGCAGTGACTAAGGCTTTTGCTGCGAAGCTCTTGCTGATTGAATTAAACACCGTCAGTAAGAACTTCCGAGCATCCCCACTGGAGTCTGCCGTCCTTTGATGGACGGGGGCGCAGGGCAGAGCGAGAGGAGGGGGCGAGTGGCCGCGCAGGTCCGTAATGCAGAGCGGCGCCTTAAATCTCTTCGATTTTGCTGGGTGCCTCCCGTTGGCTGGGCAGTCTTGCCGTGGAGGGGACCCTCAAGCCCTACTGCGCTTCTTACCCTCCTGCTCCTAGCCTGGGGCTCTGCTGCTTGAATTTCTAAAAACAAACTGCTCTCCAAACTCTTTAGAAGCTGAACTCTGCTCTTTCTTTTGAAAACTCTAAACACACAAACAAACAAAAAACCCCAAACCACAAACAAACAAAACCCACTAAACAAACAAACCAACCCTAAGCTTTGGATCCAAACAGCTCGTTTCCTTTCTAACAGCCCAGTCCCCTGGAATAGCTGTTGGCAGGAATTCCTTTGTGCTGTCCTGGATAAGGTCACCTTTGAGAGATGTTCCCTGGAGGCATCCCGAATTCTTTGCTTGCCTGAACAGCCTGATGCACCAGCCTTTTCTGGGGCTCCTTAACAAAAAGGGGACCCAGGTAGTACAAGCGAGGTGCATTAATCGCAGTCCTCTTTCGTACTGTACGGCAGCCACCAGTATGAAATGGAAACCATTGCGCTGCTTCCCACAGTTGGGGGTGGGCCCAGAAGCAACAGCGACTTCACGTCCTCCCCTTGAGCCAAGCTCAGTTCTCCCCCGCACTCCTCCCCTTCCCCGTCCCCCCGTCATCCTTGGGCAGCCACGGTTGTGGCTTCCAGCGAGGCAGACGGACACCAGCAGCGGGAGGTGGAACGAGTCGCTGCTGACCCTTGTAATGTCATTGCGTTGCAGATTTTGTGCCTTGGCAAAGCGTCGAGTCGAAGGGATCCCAGGCAGGAAAACCATTATGGTTCCTCCCTCGGAAGAGTACTCCACACCTCTGCACCGCAAGGTGCCCGAGGACACTGACCCCGAGCTGGTTTTCCTCTGTCGTCACGTCTACGACTTCAGACACGGGCGCATCCTGAAGAACCCGCAGTAGCACCGCTCGTCCATCGGACCGCGGCGAGGGCGAGCGGCACCGGAGAGCCGACGGCGGGCTGGCGGGCTGGGACATCTGTGCGCTCCGGACGACTTTCCTTGCGCCGCTTGCAGACGGGAGCGCCCGGCGCTCTTTCCTCGGACTGGAGGGCGTGCGCAGGAGCAGATCCCCGCGGAGGGGGGCAGCAGTTGAAAGCACAGCACTTCGTTAAAAGCATAAATGAAAATATATACGTATAAAATAAATATATGTATATAGATATAGGTACTTGCATATGTAAATCTATATCTATATATGTATCTAGAGATGCATATATGGGGAGGGGTTTGCAGGGGATAAAAGCCAGTAAACTGAATCCAGAGCCATCGCTGGTGGGAATGGTGGACAGGTGCAGGAGGGATGCTTCGGTGCGTTGTACGAGTCAAGCTGTGACAGTTCTGTGGTTTTTCGGTCCCCGATGTGAAGTGTGAGACTGAGACCAGTTCCTTGGCAGAGCGCACAAGAGTCTCCTTTGTCCCGTAGGACAGACCGGGAGGATTCCCAGAGGGTGAGAGCTTCTTCAAAATACAGCCGTTGCTTTGGAAGCTACCTGGATGCAGAGTGGCCTCGTGTTGTTCTTGAATAGGTTTTGCCCCGTCAGGGGAAGGGGTGACCCCTGTTTCCCTTCATCTTTCGCTTCCCCTCTCCTGCGGTTCACCGCCTGGACCGGGGCTTGGCAGCCAGGCTTGGGAGGCTGCTCCATCGCAGAGCAGGAGCTGGCAGGATCGTAGGCTTTATGTCCCACGCCAGCGCGGCGGTGCGGAGAGCTGGGCCCCCTCACCTTCCCCGGAGGGTCTTGTGCCCCGTGAAGCACAGCCCCAGCGGGCGGGCGTCGCTCTGAAGCCGGGAGCGCCCCAGGTGAGACCCGAGTTTGGTCTTCTCTTCCTCATATCGCTCTTCCTCGGGTGGCTTCGGGGCCGTAGCGATAGAAGGGGGTTTACTCTTTCTTCCCAATTTGTTTCCCTGTAAGGTCCTTCCCAGTCCCTGTTTAACCCCATACGTCCGCAGCGTGAAGGAGCTAGAGGCCGGAGAGTGAAACGGCAAACCCTTTTCTTGAGTGTTTTTGGGTTTTTTTGAATTTTACCCCTCCCCTTGTGTGACAGTCCTGACCCTGGCCGTGCTGTTGAAGCCGTCGGCGGTGCTGTCTCGGCGCTGCCTTGCAGCCTCCCCCCCCCCCTCCAAACTCACCCTGGCATCCGAGCAAGCTCACCAAAGTGGCTTTGTGGCTCCTGAAAGGAACTGAGCGTTGGGAAGGGCTCGCATCGACACGTGCGGCCCGAGCCCCACAGATATTGCCTCTTGCCTTACGTGTCTAGATCCTAGATAGACGTTCGTTTGTCTTAACGCAAACTGTTCGAGTTAATTCTAAAGCAAACCAAAGGACAGCGTAACAGTCCGAGTCGCTCGCACCAAGCTGGGACTCCGTTTCTAGATTGCACTAACGTAAAGAAGGAGAATCGACACCGTCTCGGCCCACGTCCCTCCCGGCTGGAGTCGCTCACTGAAACGGGGAAGCTGCGTTTTTCCGGTCTTTTGGGGCTTCTGAACTCGTGCTAAAATGATGGAAGTGTTCGTACTGCTTTAATGTTGTCCTGTCAGTGGCAGCAGCGCTCCCTGTCCTCCCCGCGGGTGCTGGCACGGTGGGAACCGGGGGCTTGCTCTGCCGGCTGCCCGCCTGCCTGGCCCGGAGAGAAACCCCTCGGCATCGAGTCCGTTGGCAGTTTGTTAACGCGGGAGTTCTCCAGAGATTTGCTCTACATACCAAAGAGGGGAACGTGTCTAGAAGACGATGACTTGAGAGGAGGTGACAAGCTCTGGCACCCGCCACAGCGGGCGAGCGGGGCACGCGTCTCCCTGCTGTCGGTGGACGAATCCTGCGCCGTGCTGCAGAGGGTGCTGGGAAAGCCCTGCCGGTTCTTGCCGGTGGAGCCCAGGGGAAAACGCCCGGCTCCGGGAGGTTTGACCGTAGGTGGGCGAGCAAGAATTTGCAAGTGAAGCATCTTATCTCACTTATACCTCAAGGTACTGTTAGTGTCGAAGTAATTGCTCAGATTTCTCCGCAACAATTAACTTGGGCACTGGTGGTCTCTTGGAACGATGCAGTTGGGCTGCTGCTGCGGCGGGGTGGGAGTCGGGAGCGCTTCTGCCGGAGGGAAGTGCCACGGGGGTGTGAGGAGGTGTGGGACAAAGGGGTCCCTGATGCTCCTGGGAGAGGGTACGAGCGGCTCCCCTCCGTAGCAGGGAGGGGGCTGCTGGAGAAGCGGCGCTGCTCCTGCCCGTCGCCGAAGGGGATCGTGCCGCCCAGCGCGGCGGGGCAGCGAAGGGGGAACGGAGCAGCTACACCCTGGGGCCGCGGCGCGCGATGGTGGCGCGGAAGGCGACGGGAAGCCCTAGATGCCTGACTCGGTAGGGACTCCTCTGACCCCCCGGCCCGAAGGGGCGCGCCGCCTGCGGCCGCCTTCCCCTGGCAAAAGTGCCCTCAGATGCAGGATGCTTCGAGACCCACCTGCCAGGCAGCCCCCGAGCATTGCTGCAGCCAGGGAGGGGTTCGAAACCCGGCCTTGGAAACCACAGTAACTTGCTGAAACTCCTCCTGCCCCCTCTCCCCCCGGCTCCCACCTTTGTCCTGGCTCCTCTCCAGGTAGAAGAGAAATTGTGTTTGCCCTGGCTCTGGACGGGCTTTGGCCCGCGTCTGGGGAGGACAAATCCCGACTCTTGTCATGTTAGAATCCGCTTCAGGCCCAGAACATTGTTCGAGATTCACGTGGTTGCTTATGCTGTTGTGCAGACAGCATGTAAATGAATTGAAATGTCTTATCCATAATGAAAATATTTCATGCTTTTTTAATCTATTAGATATGGAAATATTTTTTGAAACTGAAAATGCAGTCGGTAGAATTTAAATTGAAACGTAATACATGTAAAATATATTTTAGTTGATAATTTTGTAAAATGCACTTTTTTGTGTCTCTTCCCTGGTTTCCCAGATCTGTATTTCAGTGTTTACAGATGGAATGAGAACATTCCCTATACCCTCCTTCTGTGAGAAAGATATATTAGAAGTAATTCTTAAAAAATAAATTTGAAAAACCGTATTGATTTAGAAAACAACCCAGTGCTGTGCTGTTCTTCTCTGCCTTGCCCGAACTTTCCCCTCGGACCCCTTGGGGTGCAGGAGCGAAGTGCTCGGAAGGTGCCAGCGTGGGAGCGGACGTGGGTGCGCGGGGTGTTGGGGTGCGCGAGCTGGACGCAGCCCCGAGGTGAGCCGCTGCCGGGCTTTCCATGAAGATGGAGGCAGCGGCAGGAGGCTCGGGGCGGGGGGCTCCCTGGTTTCCAGCCCGGGCAGCCGCTGGCATGGAGGTGTTCAAGTGTCTGCCTTTCAGGTGGGGAGGTGGGGGCGGCAAAGCTTGGCTCTGCAAGGCTTGGCGTGTCAGCCCGGGCTTTAGGAACCCTGGAAGCGTTTCGAAACGTTGCTTTTGGAAAAGCATCTTGCGTGGAGGCAGCTGCCTTGGTGGCGTCGCCGTCCGCCTCTGCTGTCAGAGGACGGGCCCAGCAGGGCACGGTCCACACGGACGTCCCGAAAAGGCGAGGAGGAGCCCAAAGGGGAGCAAGAGCCCGAGAGGGATAAAATAACCTGCTTGAGCTCGTGCGGCGGTGAGGAATGGGGTTGGGGTCGCCCGGTGGAAACGTCTGTGTCTGAACCCAGGGGGGAGCTGCCTGCGGGGGCCGAGCCGGGGCGCTCACAGTGAGCGGCAGGTCTCGGGGTGCCAGGCCAAAGTGCTGGGGTGCGAAAGGGTTACGAGTGCTCCTGCACGCTCATCCTGGGCAAGAACAGCCCACGTGGCCCCTGGGCGGTGGCACAGCCCTCTGCCAGGGCAGTTGCTCCTCTGGAGCCGTCCCGCAGGCTCTGTGCTACTGCCCCATCAGCAGACGGCGTTTTGGTTTCCTTCGTGGCACCGAGTGAACGCAGGACGTTCACCACCCGCAAGGGAGCCACTCCTTCTCTTGTAAAGCTCCCTGCGTGTCCGGGAGCCGTCCGGTCCAGCCCAGCTCCCTTGGCTGCAGGTGACTTCGTGTTCTGCCCGCCTCACCTGTCTCTGCAGCGCTGGCTGAACCCTTAGCGATTTCTAGCTGCCTCCTGGTTTCCAGGAAAGGCTCCTCTTGAGCTTTCATGATGTTTCACTCCCTGCTGAGATGGCGTTTGCCGCTTCCTGGGGCTGTGGGCCCTCTCCTGGCCTTGCCTGTGCTCGTGCTGGGGATGCTGGGTGTGGGCAGCGAAGGGTCCGGTCGGAGGCTGCTCCCCTGGGGCATCTGGGAATTCACCCCGAAACCACGGTGACCTCGGGAAGGGCTCAGTGCCCTTCCTACGGCCGGGCTGTGCTGAGCATCCGCACGCCGGTGGGTGCCAAGGGGTGGGGAGGCGACGTGCTCCAGTTCTCGGTCAGGCAGCTGCCCCTTGGAATTGGCCATTTCTATCAATAATGCCGTGGGTTAATTAGAGCCGGAGCCTTGCATGCCCGGGGAGGGAGAGAACAAGCTCTGGGAACAAAATGAGCGGGAAGAAAAAGTAACGTCTGTTACCGACGGTGAATTGGCTCCTAATTATAGAGAGGGGAGCGAGTGGCAAGCGTGGTTTGTGGGATGAATGCAGATGGGCCGGGCACGGTCACCACATCCTTCACACACGCCTCGGATCCCAGGCTGCCGTCTGCTAGGCCCCCAAGCGGTGCAGCAGCAGAATGGGGTTTTGCAGCATCGTCTTCTGCTCCCGGGTCACCTTGAACGGGAGATTTTGGGACTGTCCCATCTGGGGAGCAGGGCACGGGGGCAGCTCCCCAGGCTGCCTCAGTCCCCTCACAGCCCTGCCAGCGTCGTGGCCTCTTTGTGTTAAGCTCCCGGTTGGATTTCTTCACGGGGTCGGGGGTTTTGCTAGAGGCCCCCTGCCTTTTGCTGGTGATGTGCCCGTTGCATTTAACCAGGAGCCTTGTCGCAGCGCAGCTCCTCGCGGGGAACTGTGGGTGGGCTGGGCACAAACCTGGAGAAGTGGATAAAAATGAGAGGATTCAGGCTGAGAAAGGAAACGGTCTTGATAATGAAGGGTATTAAGCTGTGAATTATCTTCCCAAAGGGAGTAAGGAGCTCATCTGGTGCCATTGAAGTTTGCAAGCTGGTGTAGGGGGCAGCGGGCATGATATTCCTGACCTCATGGCCTTGGGTTTTCACTGAAGAGCCAGCTTGAAATTTTCCAGTTATATTTAAAGTGACTCGGCTGCCCAGAGGCATCAGTAATGCGGGTGCCAGAAATGGAGCAGAAACCTGCGCCCCGTGCGTGCCCCACGCCGCCGGCCAGCTCCGGCTTTGCTGGGCGGGAACAGTCTCTCGTAGGGGTCAGTTTAAAAGGAAAACTGAGAAAAAGCTTTTCTGTCCCAGCTCGTCCCGTGTGGTGAGCCGTCGTCAAAAGGATAATCTGTGGCGGACTGAAAAGTTGGGATTAATGTCAAACAAAATTGGATTTACTGTTGAGAGCTGCTACCCGAGGGAGCTGCGCCGAGCTGTATCCAGCTCTCCTGTATCTGGCGCTCAGCAAACTCCTGCTCTCGTCCGTGTCTGATGCTGCCAGGGACGCTGCTGCCACAGGGTCGTCCTCGGAGGTGACACCGTGCGGCGGCGGCGGTGGGCTGGCCCGGCTGTAAGGCAGAGAGGCGTATCGCCACCTGAATCCTGCGCTGCTTGGCCCGGCTGAGGATCTCGTGGTGGCCCCGCATCTGGTTTTGGTGACCCAACGGTGACTAAGGTAACCAGTGGAGCCAGCCTGCTGCGCCACCTGCCTTCCTTTCCACGTGCGATGTCTGCAGGTGACGGAGCATCGCCAGCCCTGTGGGAATTGCGGGGGGAAGGTGGCACTCGGGGCGCTGGGAAGGAGCGGTTGGGGCTCTGGGCGCTCGCAGAGGCTTCAGGTGAGGTTTGGGCACTGGGACACGCACGCTGGGTCGGGGGGAGATGTTCGAAAGCTCATGCTGAGCTTTGGGATTCAGTCCTTTGAGAAGCAGGGGACGGTTCGGCTGCGTTATTGCTGCGGTTCCTGCAGCCTCGGGGCTGCTGGTGCGGCTCTTTGCCCCGTGCCTTGGCGCTTCGGCTTGGGGGGCTCCTTTCCCCAGGGAAGATGCCGGCCGGGCTCCTGGCGCCTGCTGCTGCGGGGCCTTTCCTGGGGGCTCTCCCACCGCGCGCCTCGCTCCCCACATCTCCCGGCCAAGCAAACCCAAAGCGGCGTTCGGGACTTGCTCCAGCTGCTGAAGCATCTTCCCACCCGGAGGAAAAGCCACGAGCTCCTGGTTACAATGAACCGCTGCTTTAATGCCACTAATTATAATTGACGGTAATTGTGCCAGAATCCATCCCAGCCAGGAGACGGGAGCAATTTGGACTGTCACATTACCGTGACGGAGCACTCAGTCACTCTCCCAGCTCGGTCCCTCTCAAGCAGCTGCTGATAAACGAGCTGTGCCGGAGCGGTGCCGCGTGTGGCTGCGTGAGGTTTGCCCCGACACGGAGCAGGATCAGCCCCGGCACAGCTGGTGCCACCCAGGGGGCAGGGATGCGCTGCCCGTATTGACCTGGTGTCCCTGGGGACCCGAAGCGTGGGCGATTCCCCGTCTCACTGTGCCCTTCTCACCCCGTCGACACAGGAAAAAGGCCTGGCCCACCGAGTAGGGGTTTGGGGAAGGGAACGGAGCAAACGCTCTCTAATCCCGACGTGCCGGTGTTGGCTCAGCCAGCAGCGAAAGCGAGGCACCAGCCCTGCTCAGCGCAGGCTCCGTCTGACCAGGGAGCACCCGCAGCCTCTCAAAGCCGCTTTCTGCTGGCTGTTTCATTTGAAGCTGAAGAGAAACGAGGTTAAGCTTTTAACGTTGCTCTCTGGCTGCTGCTTCTGCCGTTTGCCGCGTCCCTGTGCCTGCGCTGCTGGGACCAGAGGCTGAACCATTTCCGTGCTGTGGCCTGGGGGTCTGGGAGCAGCAGAAAGCCCCAGCTCCTCCTGCACGGCATTGTTTTTCCAGGAACACCAAGACGTGTGTTCCCGGAGACCGTCTCCTGCCATAAAATGAGGACGGTGATTCCCACCGGGCCCCGGGGAGGGAGCCGTGCTGGGAGCTGCGTGGTGGGGACTGGCCGGGAGCGCAGCGCTCCGGGCTCCTGCAAACCCCAGGCGTTGGGGTGAATCAGCCCTTTACACCTGAATTCTCCCTGCGGTACCACGAGGGTGTTTAACCGCAGGGTCGAAGGTACGTTCTGCCAAACGCCAGCCTGAATCGCGGCTCGAGAGCTCTGCAGGGCCCCTCGCTTCAGACACCCTGGGGACGGCCACCAGCAACGGCAAGTTCAAGGGCCACCACGTCGCTGGCCAACGCGAGCGGCTCTGGGCAGCGTGGAAAACCGGAGGACAGCTGTTGAGAAAAAAGAAAGGGATGAGCCCAAAACCAGGGGAACGGAGGAGAAGCGAGGGCAGCGCCGCCTGCCTCCCCGGGCGCCGCGGACGTCTGCTCCCTGCACGGGCCAGGACCCCCCAGGCTTTGGAAAGGAACGGCCGGCGCGGTGCAAAGCCACGGGGCTGCGCTGGGGACGGTAACGAGTGAGGGGACACGCTGTGACGGTGATACTTGACACGGGGCGGTGTGCCGGCTCGTCCAAAGCCGAGTGACGGGCGTGGAGGCGAGGGGCGTGTTGGTGAGCGGTCGCTGTAGATGAAATGGCTTTTCCCACAGAGCCTCCAGTGAGAGCCGTTAATCCATTTTTAAGAGGAAAGGATATTTAATAAAGGAAACAATTTAAACTGGATTTACAAGATACGCTGGGTGGAAGCACCGTTTATTCTGTGGCTTCTTACTTAACGTTAATATCTCTGTAAACCTCTCCAGAGTGTTCTGCAAAAACAAGCTGGAGGTGGAGCGGGTTCCACCGCCCAGTAGTTCTTAAAAGCAAATCAATTTAACAACGCTGAACAAAACCCTGCATCTCAATGAACGTTCTGCTCTCCATAGCGGCTGGAGCACGTACAGACCCACGGCTCTGACGGAGGGGTGTTTTTGAAAGGACATCGAGCAAAAGCTCAGCCAAACAGGGCGGGAGCGCCCGGTCGCAGCGGCAGCCGGTGCCTGCGTCCCTGCAAGCTTCATCCTCTGGTAGTTGTGCAAGATTTCGGGGGAGGTTTAGGATGAAGCAAGGAAGCAAACGAGACGATGCTTCACGCGCAGCGGCCGGGACGGCCGCCGTCCCAGGCCGTGCCTTCCCCGGGGTCTCTGCAAATCCCCGTGCGACCATGTCCCCCGGTGAAGGGCTGCCGGCGCCTCCCCGCAGCCGCCGGGTTTCTGGCAGGGCGCTGGGGCCAGCACGCTGCTGCCAAGGGCCTCCCCAGCGGGAGCAGGGAGGGATTTTTTTCGTGCTCTTTGGTCGTAGATTCGTGTTTACCCAACAGGGGAAGCGTGTGCCTGCGGTACCCGGTAAGCGTGCCAGGAGGGCCAGGGCAGAACGGCGGTTATCTGGGTCCCAGCCGACTCTCGTGCAAAATTACTTTGGCCTTTGGGACATCAGGGATGTGTCACAACCCCCAGCGCAGGGGATGCTGCCGCCGCTTCGCAGCACGCTGGCGGAGCGGGGCTGAAAAGGAATCGGCCCCTGTGGAATCATCTGTTAAACACCAGCCAGTCTTCGGAGGAGTTTTCTTTGTTGCTCTGAGCTTTCTCCGCACCCATAAATGATGCGGTTCGTAACACAATGATCATCAATACTCTGTCCTCTCGCAGCCGTGCTCGCCGCGGTGCACGTCCTGCAGTCGGAGCAGGGCTGCAGCGATGGGGAGGGGGGCAGGCGCCTGCACGGAGGAGCCCGTCGGAAAGCCGGGACGGGGCCGGCGGCGCCTGGCAGCGTTCAGCCCTCGGTAAACGAGGAGGTCACAGAACCTCAGCGGGATGTCCCGCGGGGAAGCAGCTTGTGACTCTGCCCGGAGCGTCAGTGCTTCACACGCTGGGAACGCTGGTTTTGAAGGCATGGGTGCTCTGGGAAGAGCTGGTAGGAAAACTTTCCCTCCCTTCCCCTCCAGAAGGTAAATTCTCCCTCCTCCTGACCGCCATGGCTCGGGGCACACGAGCAAACGCTCTGGGTTTTCCCCTGTCCCTTGAACGTGCTGATTTTTATTTCTTTTTTTAATATATAGAGGTGGAGCGCACAAGGCCAGCGAGGGTGTCCCCGCTGCCAGAAGCACTAGGCAGCTCTTCGGCAGTCCGTGAACCCCCGTTTCAGAGGCAGAGCGCGGTGCCCGCAGCAATCTCCTGCCGGCCGGCGAGAGCGACAAGGAGCAGCGGTTTGTGCTTTCGGGTGTCCCCCGGGCGGGGGAACCAGCCACCCTCTGCGGTCAGCGGGGCTGAGGGCGGAATTCCTCCGGGAGGAGACTCCACGTTGCTCAGAGTGGGGGGATTTTGCAGTTTGATGGTTTTCCTCTGTCCCAGGCTGGAGGATGTTTCTCCATCACCACGTGCAGCCCCTTCCGTATGGCAGCGGACGTGCAGGGAATGAGCAGGGCTGAATTCATCCCACGTTGTGTAATTACAGTCTATAAAAAGGGAATTATATGGCGCATTAGTGCCATTAATTTTACCGTATTAGCTGTTCTCGTGCACCCAGACGAGCATGGTTGGGTTTTGCTCTCGCCTCCCTGCGAGACGGAAGCTGGGATCCCCCCCCGGGGGAACTGATTTTGCCCAAAGGGAGCTGATTTCCCCCGGGGGATCCCAGCTTCCGTCTCACAGGGAATACCAGGAGTCGCTTTAATGCCCAGTGACAGCGACCCCGCAGATGTGGGGGGTGTCTGGAAACGGGGACCCAGGAGGAGCAGCAGGGCCCACCTGCACCCCGCCCGCTCCACCCAGCAACGAGAACACATGCTTGCTCTCAATTCTGATTTTTTTTTTTTCCCTCATATTTGAGTAATTTTACTGGGCATTTAAATTTCCCTCTTTGCAAGGGCTTTCATTAGCAATCGTGATCCCAGGGGGGTGATGGCGGGCCTGGCTGGAGAACAAACCACTTCTCCTCTGCCTTAAGGTCCTGGGGGGGGGGGGGGTTGCTGCACCCCAAAGGAACCGGTGGGGTAACACGGGGCGCTGGGAGCTGGCTCTGCCCCGGCTGTCCTGCGCAGGACGTCCCCCGGCGCAGTCCCTGGGAGGCCCGTCGCTGCTGGGCGGTGCGGGATGGCGTAACAAACCTGGCGGGGAGAGGATTTACTTGGTCAAGGGGCAAACCCAGAGCCCCCGATCATCTCCTGTGAGAACTGCAGCACGTGGGCCGGGTTCCTAGTCAGTTTTCTTCTAAAATCTGAAAAGAATGTGACATTACTTATAGGTAAGGACGGGGGAAATACCCCTTTCCAGTGGTTTTCTGCAGAAAGACCCGTTTCTCCATGGTAAGGAAGCAAGGGGAGGCAGATTTACTTATTTATTTTATTCCTCTGGACATTCATTTTAAATCAGTCCTTTTGGGACAGATGTCAGACTGGAATTCTTGCTCAAGTCACTTCCATTATTTGATCTAATTAGCTACAGTGCATGTTTTATAATAATTCAGTTTTCATGAGGGATGGAATTTGCTTACTCTTTCCTGCTTCCTTTTACCTAGATCCTGAGTTTCCTCCCTAATTTTCTTCTCTTCAATGCTTGCGCTTTTATGCTGATACATTTAAGGCTTGAAAACATCTTTCCAAATACACTGTATTTATAGAAACTTTAAGATTAATCAGATTATATTAAGATTAATCAATTAAATAGATTATACAGAAGATTAAACACCATAAATATTTATTCCTTTTTTAAAAACAAGCAACCCCACCACCACCACCACCCCCCCCCCAATCAACCTTTGCTTCCAGCATCTCATTTTTTGGCCCTAGACTGGTCCTCTGTCTCCTTCCAGGGCAGCGGTTTGTGTCTGACCCTGCGGTGACAGCAGCGTGGCTCTTCCTAGCGCACCAAGGTCGTAACGGGGGTGCCGCAGCCCCTGGCCAGCCCAGGGCTTCCTCCAGGTCGGGCTGTACGGATGGTTGCGGTGGAGACGGGGATCTGCAGCGTGAATATCCAGCTGTGGCTGCCATCTGGTGCTGGTTTTCTTCCTCACTTCAGCTGCAACCTCCCTGTCACCCCAAATAACGCCTGTTAATCACCTTCGTTCCGGTGGACGCCCGAGGAGCAGAAGCAAACGTGCCCGTGACCTCGTGAGTCGTCAGCATTAAGAGATGCTGCGTTAATGGGAAGGGGTCTTGGTGACCCAGGTGGGCCAGGGGCTCATTTGGGGTTTGCTTTGCTTTCCAGGCAGTGAAGAGCTCCTGCGGGGCAGCGCGCCCCGCGCTGTGCCCCCGGACCGCTCGCACCTTCTGTCAGGTAACGGCTCTTCTTCGAAGGCTCGGTTGGGGTGACAAAAGGGTGCGGGGGACAGTTGAGCAACGCTTGCGACGTGACACGCTGCCAAGGTGACACCGTTGTTTTGGAGTCTGCCAGCCTGGACTCCGCGTGGATGGCTCCAGGCGACTCCCTGATGCTCCACTGTCCTTGCGAGGACAAGTTCCTCCTTATTTCCAGCCGCAGCCTCTCTCTTTCAGCTTAGACCCGCCATCTTCCCGCAACGCCAGTCTCCAGCCTCCCCTCGAAGAAATTTCCCGGGGCAAAGCACGGAGTTCGCAGGCTGGTTGCTGCTGCTGGCGCCTGGAAGGATATCGCAAACCTGAAGCGGGCTGAGTCAAACAGGGAATTGCCGGTGAGGATTTCTGGTGTCAGAGACGAGAAGCTGCAGGTTTTGGAGGCGCTGGAGCAGATTCAGTCCTCGTTCTGCTGCCTGTGAAATTAAGTGGGTCACAAAAACATCCATTGGACAAATTCAAACAGCAGAACACTTGTTGGTGCTGCGGGGAGGCCGTACTGGCCAGGGCGTCATACAGTGACCTGGGCTGTGACTCCGTCCATTTTGCTGGAAAGAAGTTGCCGTCTCTTATCCCAGTGTTTGTTTTTGTTGTATTAAGGAACGTAAATAGTTTGTTTCTGCTTAGAGACATCAGACCCGGAAAAGCATTATGAGGAGCTGTTGCCCTTCCTTAACAGGTATTTCTGCCTCTTAGCTGAGGCTTGGGAGGGCCACTCGTCATGAAGGAGGAGCGTTTCTAACCCCCTATCACGCTTGCATCAGCGAGAACAGCGTGTTTCCGTGAGACAGCCAACCCTTCTGGAATGATTTGCCTGCCAGAAGCCACGTCTTGTCCAGCACCCTCGCCCTGGATCGCTAACCCAGTCCAGTCGGATACTTAGGATGTGGCAAAGCAGAAACCCTGCAGCAACTCCCACTTCCACGGATCAGTCCTGGCACTGCGGCACCCCTGCCGCACACGGCAACTCAGTCACTGCTGCCGCTCCACAGGTCACTGCCCTGAACGTCCTGCGTTATTTTTGCGTGCAAGGGGGTGTTGGGGCTGGTGGGGATCCCCGGAAAGGACCTGTGGGACACACGACTTCGTTACAGCCCCACAAGAGCCGTTTGGGAGCCTCGGGCAGCTGCTTGGTGTAAAGAGTGGCAGATACACCTAGAATGAGTTAAGAGACTGTGCGGCTCTCTTGCACCAGTCTCAGGTACGATGGGTTTAACACGTGTTTGTGTCGAAAACTGATGGTAAAACCGCAGCTGGTGCTGCCACCGACGATGGTTGTGTGCGAATCCAGTAGCCAGAGGTGGCCCCGTGCTGAAGAGCATTAGAGGTTGATCAGGGGGTTTGTGGAGGATAAAGGGTGGAAGAAGGGAGCTGTGGTTGTTGCTGACGTTTAAAATCGAGTATGCTCAGCCCGGGAACGGTTTCTGCACATCGACCTGGTCTTTTGGGGGAGACCGGGGAGCAGCTGCCCGTGGCAGCACCGGGAAGGCTCTGACTCACAGAGACAGTTACCCAAACGCCGGCCCCGTTGTGCTGGCGCCTGCGGGATTTCTGAACTCTCTCCGACCTCCTGCCCAGCTGGAGCGTATTTGAGTGTGCAATGCTGGCTCCTACACGGCGCGTGCAGCCCCCGGGGGAGCGTACAGCCGTGCGGCTCCTGCCGGCCGCGCTGGCTGCCTTCCCCGCAGGCTCCCGGCAGTCCCCACGTCTTGCCCCCCAGACTTGCTGTCCTGGCGATCCCCAGGGAGCTGGACGTTCTCCCCTTCTCCCTCCGTGCATCAGCATCCCACCCCTGCGCAGGGAAGCCTGGCAAAGCCAAGGTGGGACGAGCTGTTACAGCCGCGTCGGTGGGTGGTGGTTTTCCTTGCACGGAGGAACCAGGACTCCCGAAATGGCTCAGCTCAAAAGCAATTTCATAGTTACGCACAACGGAGCAGGGAAAGATGGGGCTAAGCTCGCCGTAAGGCCTTGGCAAGCTCAGCCAGCTGCGTATCAACTCATTTGCAGTTGCAAGATAAGCAGATCCTTCAGCGCTACATTTTCCTTGGAAACAGTGATTTTTGTTATGAGGGAGATGGACCGAGCCCATCATAACAGCCTCCTCTAAACTATTTAGCATATTCACCCAGCACGTTTGACTTGGTTTAAAAAGACTTTTTTTTTTCCTAGAGATAAGCAACTCTGCCTCACATAGCGAGCGGATCGTGAAACGGCTTCTATGCTCGTCCAGTTGGTGCAGAGGCTTTGTTATACGAAATTACTGGATAATCTCCGGACACACGGCCACAACATCGGATCTCTTCTTCCTTTGCTTGTTTTACTTTTTTGCCCTGGAGCTGCTCAGATCCCTCCAAGGGGTCTCATTTGCCTACGTCAGGAGTCCCTGTCCCGTCGCTTGTTTGGAAAGTCGGCATCACCTCAAGCTGTTGGTCTTCAAAGAAACCTCCTTTTGCTTGCTAAGCTTTTCATGCATTCTTCCTTTTTGCAGTTTCTCAGACCAAAAGAGATACCTCTTCTTACCCAATGGGCCAGCAGAGCCTTGGTAGGGCACGTGACAGAGCCTTGGTAGGGCACGTGGCAGTGCTTGTGAGGACAACCAGCGTCCAACCTCGCTCCGAACTGGAAGGACAGGGGTGTCCCTCGGTCTTTCTCTCTCTAGAAAAATGAGTGGCACTTTCCTTACCAGACCATCCTCTCCAGCAGCCGGGGCTGAGTGCCGCAGCCTGCTTCAAACCCGAGTGTGCCCCGCATAAATGATGCTGGGAGAGCAGCTCAGTGTAATGCATCTGTTACAATGCGTGTAGTAGTAACGCATCTTAATGGTGCTTCTGCTGTGGGGGCTGGCAGTGAGGAGAAGGCCTAGAGGATTACTCGACACCAGCAGGTGGTTACCTGGGGGTGGAGGCCTGCTGCTGCTATGGTGCTCTTGAGGCAAAGGCAACTGCTGGGGTTTGAAAGCACCTTGAAAAGTGCTGTGAGGTACGAAAATCCTCCTTTTCTGCCTGTAGGAAGTAATTGTGGGGAAGAGGGTGCTGCCGGCGCACCCCGAGGCAGATGAGGATCACAGTGAGGTCAGGCAAAGCATCTCTGCGGGCAGGGCTGCGCAGGTTTCCCCGCTCCCACGGAGCTGCGTGCGCCCATGGGATGCAAACAATTCGCTGTGACTTGGGGCTGGTGAACGGGTCTCCCTTCTGCACCGTTTGTAGGGACTTTAGGATTCCTGTGGCTGAAAGGCGCGCTCAAGTGCAGGCCCCGACTTACCCACACACAGTGACGGGGGCTGGGTTTGGTTGATCCGTTGGGCGTGCTGCAAAGCCCGCCTGTTTTCCCAGGCACTGGCAGTGGGGGTGGAGGGAGAAGGTTGCTCTGTGCGCAGTTACAAGTGCTGCCGGTGCGGGGAACAAACAGCAACGTGCGCTGCATGCACTGCCCAAGTTGGAGGGCTGGATTTTTACAGCTGCTGTGGGTGTCGTCTTAAACGTGGAGAAACAACGGGGCAGAGGCTTCAACTTTACGTTTGAGTAAGCTGGTATGCTTTATTTCAGGCCACGTTGGAGGTAGTTTCTGAACAGAATGCTCTACGCGTTCCGGCAAGCTCCAGCGATAACATCAGTTTGCTGTGGGCAGCCACTACGTGCTGGTGTGGGCCAGGCAGCCGGGTGGTGACGGCCACAGAAATACTTACCTGCAGTAGAGAAACAAGCCCCAAAGTTTGTCCGGAGTGCGCCCGTGCCATGAGTCAGCAGGTCAGTCGGATCCAAGGGCACATCTGGAAGCCTCTTCCTTCCCAGGCCCGCAGTTTCTCATTAGGATCAGGCAGGCGCTCGCAGGGGCTGTCACGGCCGGGCCTTCTGCTCCCACGGGCATCCCTGCGCGGGTGCTGTGACCGGGGCAGAGCCAGAAAACGTATTTACTCAGATGAAACACGGGGGGTTGCCTTTATCTACCCGGAATAACAGGGCACAGGTAAACGGTGGGGTGTGAAAGCACCTTGAAATGGGCTGTGAATTATAAAAACCCGCCTTGTATATCTGTAAGACCGAACTAAACACTTCCTTCACTTGTGGTTTGTAGGATAAACTTGTAGGCAAACCGCAGCAGCCTGAAGTTGGGTTTCCTCAGTGACATTTTATTTTCCAAATGTACCTTTTCTGAAGAAATGGATCTGTCTGTGAAATACACCCCTGCAGTTTTGCACACTCTGAGCATGAGGCTCCTTTTAACTGCTTTGAAAATCCAATTAGCATCCAGAGTGAGCAACAGGCACGTGCAGTATAACCACAGTTAACTTTCCTCAGTGACATGGGCTTTAGCCTTGCAAACGAACAAAACAGCCCCGTGAACTGTGTATGTGCTTGGCCGTGGTGTTTCTGTAGAGACTTTGCATCCTACCAGTTGCCTGTGCTATTCAGACCAGTCCTTAAATCAAAGTTCCCTCGCATACCTAGGAGCAAAATGAACCCACTGACATCCTGGGCAGTCTTCTATTTCTAGCAGCTTGGACTATATTTTCAGAACCCCTCCGTTACCCTATGTAACTCCAGACCTGTAGGTACTAGGGGTGAATAGAAACAAAAAAGAACAAGCAGTGCCAGGCTAACACGACTTCTAAGAAATAAAAATTCCCCTTGGCTGCTTTGGCACTGGTTATCAGTGCCTGTACTGGAGTTTACTGTAATCAGAGTCTTTTTTCCTCTAAGAAGAGGGCTTTCCAAGGAGGCCTGATTCTCGTCTGGGTGCCATGGGTTATATACGTTGGTCCAGCGTTTACGCTGGTGTTGAGATCAAGATCAGATCCTTGGACCTGCCCTCTGCAATCGGAGCAGAAACCTGGTAGTGCTACAGAGTGCAGGTTTACAGCTGTGCTGCTGGTGGCAGGGCAGAAAATACCATCTCTTCCTAGAGCTAACGCTATATTTACATCAAAATAAAACTGTAAAATGTAAAATAATCTAGCTTCAGGCTCTTGCACTTCACTCGAAATACTTTGTCTGCCTTGCCTGACAAAACGCTTTTGGCTTTTGATCAAAGAAAACTAAGTGGAAGCTGTTTTTCCCTTGATGTTAAGAAAGCTTTTGACAGAGAGAGTCCCTGCAAGACTCGTTACAGCGCACAAGCCCTGTGATATGCTCTGAAAATGCATTGAAGAAAAATATGCAGAACAATGCCAGTACAAAACGATTTCTGCTCCAGCAAGGGCTGGATGTAGACATGGCATCTGTACGGCCGGCTTGATGCTGCAGGCTGTCCGGGCTGCCTGCCTGGCTCCAACGGCGAGCCGCTGGGTACGGCGCGTTGCTGCCTTGGCTGGTCAAAGCCTCAGCATTGCCTTAAGCAGAGGCGGTGTGAGGAGAACATCAGCTGGAGTAATTCAAAGGCGGCAGCTTGGGGGGGAAAAAACCCACAAAGTTTTAGAAATCTTGTCCTTTGGCTTTCAGGTGGCGGCCGTGGCTCCATGCTCTGCTCACCAGGTAACGTCCATCTCCTCCTCCTCCTCCTCCTCCAGGCTGCTGAGACGAAGCGTGGCCCAGCTCCTGCCCGCGGTGGGTCTGGCCTGGTATTGCCAACGCCGCTCCAGCCGTTAATGCAAGCCTGTATGGCTGCATGTAGCCACAGCAGGGCCACAGGCGAGCTGGGAAGCACCGGGCTGTCACCTGCGCTGCGAGCAGCGCCCTGTAAGTCAACGCAAACGCCGGATGGGGCTTATTTAATTCCATTTAAAATACATTTGGCGGAGAGGGGGCGTGGGGTGCTACAGGCAGCGACGCCTGGGCCTGTCCGACGCCGGCGGGTGGCCGACCTGACCAGCCCCGCGGGTGCCGCAGCCCCGGCGGCAGCTTTGGGCTCGCTCCCCCTCACGAAGCCGCTCGAGGGGACCGTGCCCCCGGGCGAGGCCGGGGGTGGGGGGGGTGGGGGGTGGAACTGCTTCGCCCTCCCCTCTCCGCCCCTTCCCCGTCAGGGAGGCGAGCGACGGGGCGGGCCCGCCGCGAAATGGCCGCCGCCTCCCCCGGCCCGCGGCCCGCCCTCCCCGGCCGTCACTGCCGGCCGCCGCCCCGCCTCGCTCAGGGCGCGGGGAGCCGCCAGCCAGCCCGGTTCTACCGTCGTTCTACCCCGGTTCCAGCCCGGTTCTCCGCCCCCCTGTCCCTGGCTCCGTCCCCGGCATGCGGCGCGGCGGCTAAGGCGGCGGCCGCAGCCCTCCGAGGCCATGTTTCCCCGTCCCCCCTTCCCCGGGGAGGTGAGGCGGGCGGCCGCCTCGGGCCGCAGCCGGTCCCGGCCGCGGGGCGCCGTGGGCGGCACCGTGCTGCTCCCCTCCATGCTGATGTTCGGCGTGATCCTGGCCTCCAGCGGGCTGCTCCTCATGATCGAGAAGGGCATCTTGGCCGAGGTGAAGCCGCCGCCGCTGCACCCGGCGGCGGGGGAGCTCTCTCGGCGAGGAGGCGGTGGCGGCGGTGAGGAGGCCCCGGGAGGGGACCTGGACTACGAGGTGCTGCGGGACATCCGCAACCGCACCATCCGCGCCGTCTGCGGGCAGCGGGCCATGCCCCGCAGCGTCTGGGATCTGCCGGCCGGCCAGCGGCGGACAGTCCTCCGGCACCTCCTGGTCAGCGACAAGTACCGCTTCTTGTACTGCTACGTGCCCAAGGTGGCCTGCTCCAACTGGAAACGCATCCTGAAGGTGCTGGACGGGGCGCTGGAGAGCGTCGACGTCAAGCTGAAGATGGACCACAAGAGCGACCTGGTGTTCCTGGGGGACATGAAGCCGGACGAGATCAGCTACCGCCTGAAGAACTACTACAAGTTCATCTTTGTGCGGAACCCCATGGAGAGGCTGCTGTCGGCCTACAGGAATAAATTTGGGGAGATCAAGGAGTACCAGCAGAAGTACGGGGTGGAGATCGTCAGGCGGTATCGGAAGAACGGGGGGAATTCGGCAGGCAACGACGTGACCTTCTCCGAGTTTCTGCGGTACCTGCTGGACGAGGAGGTGGAGAGGATGAACGAGCACTGGATGCCCATCTACAACCTGTGCCAGCCCTGCGCCGTGAGGTACGACTTCATCGGCTCCTACGAGCGGCTGAACACCGACGCCAACTACGTCCTCGAGCGAGTCCAGTCGCCCTCCTTCGTCCGCTTCCCCGAACGGCAGTCGTGGTACAAGCCCGTGACGGCAGAAACACTCCATTACTACCTGTGCAACACCCAGCGCCGGCTAATAAAAGAGCTGTTACCAAAATATATCATGGATTTCTCCCTCTTTGCCTACCCCCTTCCCAACATAACCAGCGAATTCTGCAGGCAATGAGTTGTTCATTTCGGGATCTGGCGTGAATTCTGCCTTCACTGCAAGGGTTTGCTAATGCAGCCGTTGCTGCGAAGAGCACGTTGCTGCAGGGCCTGTGAAAGATGCTCTTCTATGCATTATTTCCTAATTTTATACTTTTCAAACACTGTTTATATAAAATACTATATATTGCCTTTGCTACTAGAATACTTTTTGTATTGTTCTGATTTTAACTTGTACATATGCCGCTGACTCGAGCACAGTAGCTTTTGTATATCTGTTTTGCTTTAAATTCTTTTTTTATGATATGACATGGAAAACGTCTGTAAGGAAATTGAAAAATTGATATATTTTAAGTATTTTTTCCTCCTTTTTTGTGTTTTGTACTAAATAGCATGTGGCTGAATTGCAATACAGCGGTTGGTGCGCTAATACCAATATAGTGGTTGATGCCCTAAAAATTAACACTGTTAAAACTGGTCCTGGATTAGACAGGAGATAGGGGGGTTGGGGTGTGGGCAGAAGAAAAAGCTTTTATAAACTAGGCCCTGTGTATCCTTTCTTTTGTCATCCGTAGATGATGGTTAAATGAGGCTGGTCTTTTTTTTCTGTGACAGTAGTACTTCTGGGTTTTATTATTGTTATTATTATTATTTACCATTTAAATAAAACTAGTGGTAGGATAATACTCACTTTTGTGCGACTTTAAGATTTGAAAGTACTGACTTCTTACCCAGCGTATCAGATGCAATATCAAGCCATAACAATTTGCTCTTCTCTCTCTCTCTCGTTCTCTTTGAATCAAAGCAATACAGACTTCTGGTAAGATTAAAACCCACCCTGTTCCTCAGACAGAAGGCAACAAAACCCACCCGCAGCGTGCCTGCTCACAGCCTCGGTGGGTGTCTGCGTGCCCACGCGCATGCAAACCACCGTGGAAAAATACTTTCTCCAGCCATCTTTGAAACAATAGTGATTTGAGGATTAGTTCTCCCTTCTTTTATCGATGTGCACACCGGTTTTGTAGCTACTTGTATTTAATTATGGCCATTAAATTGTAAAAGTTTGGGAGGTAATGTAGAAAGTAGTTCCTGGGAGGCTGTGTCCTCATTTCTAATAAAATTTTTCTATAAATTTGTCTGTTGCTCAGTGCTTTTCCTTCGATGTTAACGTTTATTTGCATTCTTGGAGAGGCCTTCTGCCCCTCGTGCTAAGCCATGGAGTGAAAGTATGATGAATAGGCGGTTCCTGCCTTGATTAATTTGTGTTTTAATTGCCAGAGCAGCAATAACAAGTGGAGAAAGAAACGCATCCGAGCCAGACGACGAGACGATTACGCGACACGGGCAATGGGATGAAAAGGAGCAGTCAGCAGCAAAATAGGTACCTAATTGCTGTGGAGCAGATACAAAGCGGTGGGGATGGATTACGGACGTTGCGGGGAGCTGGGGGTTTCCTGGGATTGATGTCTCAAAAAGGGGGAAGGAAAATGAAGGTGTTTTCTTTAGGATTTGTGAAGTTGTCTGAAAGAAGGGCTTGGAGCCACATCCAAGCAAACTCAAAGCGGTGGGATGAAAAATCCTGCCTAGGGCGTGACTTCAGTAACTTAGTGGATTTGCTGTGTCTGTAAGCTCCCGGCGGAATCGCTGTCTCCCTCTGTTGAAGTCAGTGGCCAAGCACAGTTTGAATGATTTTTACCTCCGATAATGGGATCGTGGCTGGGCATGAGAGCAATGGCTGGTGCGTTCATGGACCCCAGCTCCGGGCCACATCCTCGCCTCTGCAGCCACCTACCCTGCACAAAAAGTGGGTTAGAAATTGGCTTTGCTCTCCTTCTGCCCGGTCTGAAACCTGCAAAATTTTTGTCTGTCCCCAACGATCTTGGTGACAACACAGGAATGTTTGGTGCCTGGTGCTGGGGGAGCTGGAGATCTGTCTTGTACTCCAGCCAAAGACACCAGATACCAGCTGGGAATATGATTTTGTCTTGTAAAACAGATGCTGATGGTGGGGTGGTCTGAGTTTTAATTAAGCCTGACCTTCAGGTCTCTCCAACTAGGAATAAGCTGGTTAGACTGCTGTCGTCTGCTTCTGTGAAGCTGAGGAAACGCTTCCTGCTTGTTTAGCAACTGGGGTTTTCATTAGATGTTTATTTCTCAGTAGTTTTAAAGGTTTGTGCTGCTTGTTTGTTTATCTGCTACAGCTTCTGATCTCTATATTCAATTTTTTGTCATCCCCTTAATCTAATTTATTGGACACAGAAGGATTTTGCTTTTCCTTGACTGTCTCTTACTCCTTTACTGGATATCACTGTTTTCTCTTTAAATAAAAGCAAATGCCCTCCCCCCTCCCTGTACCCTTCCATAAGGAGGGGTTTAATGCAGGCAAAACCTCGTAGCGCGGGCAGACGTTTGTCCTATACCTGGCAAAAATGTATGGAGTGTGGAAAAATCTCCTAAAAGCTGAAGCAGGGGCATTTTGTCGTGTACCCTCAACCTTATTTCTCTTACTTGATCGAGGTCACAGACTATCTCTGACTTTCTTACCTCTTTGCTGCAAGTCAGCAAATATGAAAAATCGATGAGGTTTCCATCAGCGGTACTTCATTTTATGCCTGGCCAGTAATAGAATTTCCTGAGAAAGCTTTTGGCCAAGTAGGAGGAAAAAAGTCATCTCCCTCAGCAGCTGTATCGTTTCTTTCTTTTGTCAGGTGTTTCTCCGGTGTGGAATAAATCAGGAGCAAATTCCAGAGCTGACAGCAACCGCCGGAGGTGAGAGATGCCGACCGGGACCCAGCCCTCCTCTGCGGGGACCTGGCGAGCAGGGAAAGGGGTAACGTGTGCGAAAGCAGGGAGGAGGGGGATTTCATAGCAGCTCAAGTACCAATGAGGTGGGAACTGTAAAGTTATAAACTGTTTTGGTTTAATCAAACTGTTTCACAGTTCTGCTTTTTGATCTGTTCCAGTTTGGCAGCTCCTTTTTCCACCTTTCTGTCTCCCTGCTTCCAGTCACAGAGCAGAAGGAAAAGGCGATCTTTTCTCTTTTGAATTATTGTATTTTCTTAAGCTCAGCACTGTACTGAATGCCCCAAACTTCCCCAAGTAAACAGCTCGAGGTTTTGGCAGTGGGGTTTTGTCACTGCGCTTTCCTCACTTGCTGTTTCTAATTTTGTGTCGCTGAATCCTAACCCTGGCCCTGCCGTCCTCCTCTTTTCCCTGTAGAAGCATGCGGGATGTGTGGAGACACTCCAGCCCTTTAATTCCACCTCGTTACATGGAGAACTTCTGATTCCCTCTCAATTACCACAATGTTAGTTTATTTTAATTTGTCATTAGCCCTTTCTTAGCCTGCGCACCTGAAAACAAACCAACCAAAAAGGAGGAGTTTAACGTGCGTGTGAATTTTGCCATTTGTGTGTGTGTGTTTATTCCTCCTTCCCTGGTAACTCTCGAACCTGCTAATCCATTTCCACCAAAACTGAGAATTTATTTTACTGCATCCTTTCGTTGCTCGCAGCTCTTGTGGCTTTAGCGCGGGGTTGCAGAAGGGAATCGGGCGCTTTGCTCTCGCCGCGTGAGTGCTGGTGACGAGCGGGGACCCGGGGATTTCTCTTTGCCCTGAAGGAGCACCCAGCGCTGCGTGCGCTCGCCCGCTGTGACGTGGAGCGATGCTTTGTGCACAGAGGTCCCTTTAGTCCCACGGATGCTGAAACTGTCCCCTGCTAGTATTTTTCTACCAGAGGAGAAATCCGCCCTTTCCGCCTCACGGCCGTTTGCATCACCCCAAGGTGACTAAGGCACCTGAGCGGTTGACTTTATCCGAGCGCTTGGCTGCCAATTCCAGGGAAACTCCCAAGGTGGTTTACAGATGCTTTAATCGCTTGTTTAGGAAACACGGTGATCAGAGAAGGCAACGGGTGAAGAGTCTGGCAGGGAAAAACCTCGCAAGGTCAAGTTCCCCAAGTTCACGTTGCCAAATGCCTGGCTGATGAGGTGGTTGATTTGCCGGTGAAGAGTCACGCTTGGCTCGGGCTCAGCCCTGGGCTGCTCGCTGGCAACAGTTGTGCCTGGCTCCAGGCAGGAATACGTTTCTGTATCGTGTTATATTATTGTATATATCACGAGGAATATGTAGATTTAACAATGGGAGGGCTGCAGAGAGGACAGGGGCATAAAATCCTTTTTCTCAGGGATTTAGTGATCCAGCATCAGAAGATAACCGTCCATCACTGTGTGGTGTGTTGTCTTCCACCCTGTCCTGTGGATCCGTGTCTGTCCAGTTCACAGACATCTCTCTTTCCTGAAAGGCAAAACGACCCAACAGCGAGCAACCAACGTTTTCCAGAGCAAATTACCAGCTTCCTACGCTGTTGTAGCTCACTGTTACAGGATGCAATTGCAAAGAATTCCCTGTTTAACCAGGCATCCGTCTGTGCCGTGCTCGTTTCTGTGACATCTCTCTGCTTCAGAAGTTCATTACAGTCAGATGGTTTATGTACACACAAACATAAAGCATATTCTTGCCTCGCACAAAGAACTAAAAATAGACAATAGCAACCTGTCATGATTTTACTATTATTATTATTATTCATTTCCTGGGTTATTTCTCTTCTCACCGTTCATCTGTTACACATGAGATTGATTTACTTGCTCGTGGAAAAGTCTGGTTAAGGTGATCCTCCTCTGAAATGAGACTCGTGCACTCAGTTGCTTAATGACCAGTGGGTGAGACCTCGCCTCCTGCAGCGCTGGGAGCACGGTAGCGCTGAGCACGTCCACCAGAAACGGCCACTGGCCTGTGGGAAACCTCCGCATGCGGGAGGGAAGGTCAATTAACCAGCAGGTAGGGCGTTTGCTGAGAGGCGTGGGAAATCGCTCCCCGTTCTGTCGTTGTGTTGTTTAAATAATTGCAGCGAATGTGTTTGATACCTTCGGCGTCGTGTTCGGCCTGCCGTGGTGGAGGAGAGCAGGGCCGTTTGGTTTTTGGCCCTTGGAGCTCCCGCTTTGGGCGAGGGAGCGGGACAGGTCAGGATCCTTTGTGTCAAGTATCTCGATTCCCGATTCCAGCGTTAGGCCTGCAGAGCCCCGTTTCGGCGTACCTAAAGCCCGAGGGGGGGCTTTTGCAGTGCAAGGCTGGGAATGGGCATTGGCGCTCGCGGTTCCGCAGGGCGCAGAGGAAATGGCTTTAACCCGGGTGATTTGGGAGGGTGCACCAGCCCTGGTGTCGAGGAGCGCTCGCTGAGCTAAAACGTGGCGTCTGCGACCTGGGGCCTCGGAGCTTCCAAACCGGGGCCGTTGCAGTCAGCCTCGCGCAGAAAGCAAAGGGCTTTAAACGTGTTCCCTCTGGTCTCCGTGCTGAGCTCCAGAGCGTGTGTCAGATTTTTCCTCTTTCCTGTGGGGCTTTTCCGATTGCTTTTGCAGAAATAACTGACTTCCTTGCCAGGCACTGGTGCTGAAGTAAATGCATTAACGCTGCCAGTCGCCTCGCTGGCTGGTAGCCATGACCCCGTGTCTAAGGGGAATAAAGCTTTCCGAAACACGGCAGGAGCGAGCAGTGCCGTGGATGGCTGCGGTAGTGCCTGTGCGAGCCACGCAACCAGCTTTGCTTCTGCTCCTCTTTGTTTTCAGCCTTCTCTCTGACAGGGGAGAATCACCGCTGACCGTCTCTCTTGCTTTTACCTGCAGTTCCTTTTCACGCAGAAGCGTGAGCATCCTGGGGATGTTTCTTTCATCGCAGGCAGGATTTTGAAAGAGCCAAAGGAAAATGTGTGCAATGGACCTGTTGTGTATAACGAGGCTGAGCTATTTTGGTGGAGTCGATATTCCATACGTACCTGCTCGGGTCTTATCAATAGTGTCTTCTTATTGAGGGTCTGAGCTGTTCTGAGAGAGCTCCTTGCTGGCTGTAAGTTGGTTTTGGGGGCTCATGCCTATACTCTCTTGGTGGGGGTTGCCTGTGGTTTTAGAAGTGCTTTTTCAGTTGCACACACTGTTTGGGAGAGGGACCGGAGCTCAGGTCCAGCCGAGCAGGGTGGTTTTCCCAAGATTTTGGCACCAGGTAGAGGAAGCTTCATGAGATGGGTCCTCCATTGAGATTTTTTGCCTTTGGGGTGCTTCTGAGCAGACCACGGAAACAGTTTTGGATCAAAACCCAGCCAAAACCCCGTGGCCGAGGACTGAGAGGTAAAGAGAGTTTGTAAAATCCCTTGAAAGCTTTGAACTAAGGTGCTATAAAAATGCAACGAGCTATTAAAACAAAACCGTAGCTTCCCCCATATCTGGTGCACACAGATGAAATGCTCAGCCCTCTGCATAACAGGGTGGGGGCTGAGAGCAGTGTGCTTTCTTTTATCCTGCAGTGACAAGAAAGTTTATCGTGGTTTTTTGGACAGAGTTTATTTGTGGATGAAGCCAAATCAAGACCAGGTTGCTTTCCTAAGAACTTTTCATTAAAAGACCGAAAGAAATAGGGGCATGAGCCTCTCGGACCTAATGTGAATCAGTGACAGAGCTCAGCAGTACTGCACCGAGTAGTCTCTTGGGATGGATGGGATGAAGGTCCTAGATGTTCTCAGGGTAGGACATATCCCTCTGCAGGATCTGGATTCTCCTCGTGTAGCTCCCAGGTAGAGGCTGAGTGGTCCTGGATCCCTCTGCCCAGCGCAGGAGTAGGGGTCTCCAAGGGCTTTCTACTGTTTTCTTTCTGCAGGCAGGTGTAAAAATTTTATTGCAGGTCTGCTTTTATGTGCAAGGGTTGGATAGTGTCTGCATGCGACAGCAAGATGAAAATCTGGAGAAAACCACCATGGTTTTTATTTGTGTGCTTCAGGCATGACTGTGCTCTTTGAGAGAGCTGCAGCAGCACGGGCACCTCGGGTGTCTCTTCCCGGTGTGATGGCACAAGCCCCTTGTGGCACGTTTGAGATGTGAAGTTTAGGCTTGTCAAGAGCTGAGGTACAACACGATGCTGCTTGCAAGAAGGGGGCAGAGGGCAGAGGACCTCTTTGGCCTAGGAAGGGGCAGGGGGCCAGGAGGCATCAAGCACCTTCCCAAGAGACCCCTGGGTGGTTTTGACAAAACCAGATCAAAGCTCCCATTGAAGCAAAGAAATATCTTTGAATTAAGGAGAAGGAAATCTCCTTCAGGCCCATGCCAGCTGGGCTTGGCGTTGTCTGAGCGCCCCAACGCACGTCGTGGCTCCCAGTGTCAAAAGTGTCACTGGATGAGGCTCTTTCACACGGCGTAAACCAAGCAAAGGAGGAAGGGTTGGATGAAAAGCAACGTGCCCAAGCGATGTGTGTCATGTCGTCGTGTGTCCCCCCCAACACCCCTCAGCTATTATTGCAGCTATTTTGCATTTGAATGAGAACTTTCTCCTTTTGCAGCCCACTTCCTTCTGGGGCTTGAATTGGCAAATGGAGTTGTTAAAAATCTCCAGTCTTGAGACCTGACAAAAGACGGTTGCTATGGAAATAATGGAAGTTGCATTGTGAGCAAAATATCTGCAGGCCCAGAGCCAGCGGGAAGGAGGAAGGGACACCTTGTCGGTCACGCAACTTCTGCGGGAGCCCACGTGCCTCCACGCGATTTTCCTTAGATACCCTTATTTTTGGCAGTTTTGGCTCAAAAGAGCCACAAATGGAGAAATCGGAAATACCAACTGAACGGAAAGGGCTTGTACGAACCCATCTGCTCTTTCTCCAGCGCCAGTGCCACCAAGTTAAGCAGAGTTGCCCTGTGTGCAGGTTTATTCCTCTGTATAGGGTTTGAATCAGTTGAGTTATTCAAAGCAGCCCTCTTCAGGTCAATGAAAACTCTGTCCAGCAATGCTCCAGCTCTTCGAGAAACTATATGAAGGAATTGGAAAATGAGGACAAATTCATGGCTAAAACTCTTGCCTGCTGTTGTGTGCTGTCCACCCATTGAGGCTGGCAGTAGACCAAGCCATGAGGTGTTGACTTTGCTTCCTCTTTGCATCAATGCAATGCTTAAAAATAGGCAGCGAGCTCAAAAGAAGAAACCAAATACGTGTCTTGTCTCTGGGAGTGACTATCCAAGAAAATCACACGTGCTAGAATCAGTGTAAGTGCTAGGACTTCCAAGATCAGCCACCGGGTGGTCAGAAAACTGGATGACAGACTGTGCATCCAAGGGTGGCGGACGTGGGCTTCCCGTTCACGGTAGCGTTTACCCATATATTTGTAGGGATTTGGAGTTAAGGTGAAAGAATGCTGGATCTTAGGATTGAGTATCTCAGAGGGAGCTTGGTCTTCCCCAGGTTGGCACTGGGTAAAAAGTTATAATCCTGGTTTCAAGTGAGGTGTAAATTTGGGATTAGGTGGTGACGTGCAGCTCCTAGACCAGATCTCAGGGAACTGTGTTGTAGTTTGAAGAATTTCATCTTTCAGAACCAGCACGTTTGCATCAGGGTTGAGCCAAGTGTAAGCGTCAGGTTATGGCAGCTCGGGGAACTGGGAATGTGCCATTGCCAGCACACAAAGAGAGGGGTCGTCTGGCTCTGGGATCAGTAGTGTGCTTACGGGTTGTTTTAGTACCTCAGCTCCCAAATGTGTGTCATTAGGGGGGAAAAAAGATACTACCTGGCACCCCAGATCCCGTATAAGCCCACAGAAGTGGCTTTTAAGCAACCAAACTTCCCCTTGGACTCTTGAAATGAAGGTGGGCTCAAGGAGCTTCTGCAGGACGGACGCCTTCTTGGCCGTCCACCGTCTGGTTGCTTCACCAGCACCACGTGCAGATTCTCCTCGCTGGGGACCTGCTCCCTCGAACAGGTTGTCCGCCTGGCTCCAGGGCAGCGAGCTCTGCTGACGGCCACGCGGAGAGGGCCGCAGCCGGCTCCTCGCGGCCAGGCTGTGAAGGAAGAGACCGGCTTTTTCTCATGCCAGCAGATGCGACCCCAGCGCACACATGGAAGAGATTGGAGAGCAAAGATGTCGTTTTTATGACCTGAACGGAGTCCCAGTTTCGCAGCATGAAACGATCGTCGTGTCAGGGTCTCCGGGCACGGCTCCAACCCAAAGCACGGTCTGCTCTCCCTCGGCGGGTTTCACCCATTGCCTTACCCCTCCCAGCGGGAGTTATCATCAGCTACCTCCTTGACTCCTGGGTTTTCCCTTCTCCTTAGTGCACCTTAGAAGAATAGGCAGGAGGGTGATTTTTTCCATCCATCCCAAATTCCTCAGCGCTGCCAGCGCATGCTTTATATTAGAGCCCCATTCAGCAAATGACTTCAGTATGCACCGGCGGCGTCACAGGCTGTTAAAAAGAATAATAGAGAAGCAACCGTGGGAAAAGGGCTGTAATACTTTCCAGGCTCCCAGCGAGATCGCAGCCGGGATGAGTGCCTGCGGCCGGGGGGTTTTACTGCACCAAGAGAGCTTTGATTTTTTTTCCCTTTCTCGTCGCAGCGTGGGGAGGACCGCAGAGCCCCCAGGGCGCTCGGCTCCAGCTCTGCTCGCTGAAGGTGCTTCGCCTGCTTCACCGCTGCGGCCCAGGGCTGCCACACGGAGACATCCATCTGTGGTGCGAGCGGCCGTGGGGCTCAGCCCAGGGTAACGCCTGCCAAGAGCTTGGCTGAACCAGCCCGAGAGCCCCCTACGGGCCCCCGGGCCCTGCCTTTCTCCCGCAAGTAAAGCCCATGAATCATCGCGCATCCAGCCCGGCATCCAGCCCGCCTGCCCGTTGCTGTTGGATTTTTGTGCTTTCTCCTCGACTGCTGGCAAGTGCTGCCTGCGCCGTCGCTTTGGTGATGCCTGAGCCAAAAAAATCCCTGTTTGCCCTTAAACTGCCAGCCGGGTCGCCGAGCTGACGGGTCGGCTGTCTCTGCCAGGAGCTGGAAGGGCAGCCCTGCAGCACAGGAGCAGCACCCGAAGTTTTCACCGATAGCTTTCCAGAGCATTAGCAGGAATTTAAGGTGTCCTGGGTTATTTTGGCTCTAAATCAGATCTGCCCCAGCGAGGCCGCAGGAAGCCACGGCGTTATGACACCCAGCGTGCCTGTGTGTGTTTTGGATGCAGTCTAACAAGGGAGACAAAAAAGTTAATGTAAACAGCAGAAAAAGTATTTGGCAAATGAAGCAAAACGGTGCTCGGAGGTATTCGGTGCGTGCTTCGAAGGCAGGCGAGCAAACCCCGCGCTTGGGCGGCTCCACGGCTCTTCTGGGGGGTGCAGGGGGCTGTCGTGAGCAGGACCAGCAGCGAGACGCCCGCTCGGATGCCCCGTGCGTGAGCGTTCCAAGGGACGTCCCGGGGCGGCAGGATGAGGCTCACCAGGGACGAGGCGATGCCGACCCTGTGTGGACGCACACTCTTCTGCACAAACGTGTGCGGTGTCGCAGCCGACAGCGCAGCTCACGCCCAGTGTCGGATGGGGAATAACCCCAGGGGTGACCGTGGCGTCGCTCCTGCAGGATTTGAACCTTGTCTGCACACAAGTCCTGCGCGCCTTGTAGCAGCCAGAGGGATTGGGGTGTTGGGGGTGCTGGGGGTCTCATGGGATGTCGCTAGCGGGGCTGGGGACCGAAACTGAAATCCCAGCTCACGTACCAGGCGGGAGCCTCCTGCCTCAGTTGTATCCAACCTCTCCCTGGTGCCAGGGCGTTGTCCTGGTGTCCAGGTCTGGTTTGCACTTGCCTGTGAAGACATATGCAGTGGTTTCCTTTCCTTGTGGAAAAAAAAAACACCTTTGGTTTTTAGAACTTACCAAAAGGCTTTTCCTTTGCAGATCCAAAACGCAGAACTAGAGAATGCGTCTTCTGTTTGCTTTCAGCGCAGCTTGACGCGATTTGGAGCCAAGAAGCTCCATGAATTTGCTTCATCCCTTTCCAAAGCACCAACCGGAGCCGCAAAAACCTCGCTGTGCTCCAAGAGAGACTGAGCGGAAAGCACCGGCGGGGTTTGTCGGCAAGCTGCGGGGCTCTTCGGCAAGGACCAGCGCGGGGAGCGGCACCTTTGGGCGACTCTCGGGAGCTGCAGCCTCGCGGCCGCGCCGCACCACCCCTGTCGGTGGTATTTGCTGATGGGAGCTTGGGCAAGGAAAGGAACGGGAACCAACCGGACACTTTGGGGCTTGAATGCATCCTGCTGCTCTCCTGAAAGCGCTGGGGGTGGATTTCCCACTGCCTATCCAATGTGTGGCGGTCAGTGGCTTGGAAATACCCTCGCAGCAACCAGCAAAGTCATGCTCGTTGCTGTGTCCCTGTTGGGGAGCATCAGGTGAGGAGGAAAACGGGAATGGGGAAACCAGCAGCGGGAGGCTGGGCCGTGGCGATGGCGAGCGGGACCCTCGCCTGATGCTGCAGGAACCGCGGGTTTTTCTGGGGCTGCTCTGTGTTTTTCTGGGGCTGCTCTGTTTTTTTCAGGGCTGCTCTGTTTTTTTCAGGGCTGCTACGCGTTTTGCCGAGGCTGCTGCACGTCTTGCCGGGTCGCTGCGTATTTCCCGGGGCTGCTGCAAGGTTTTGTCAGGGTTATTGCGTGTCCTGCTGGAGCTGCTACAGCTTTACCAGGGCTCTTGCATGTTTTACTGGGATTGCTTTGTGCTTTACCAGGTTGTTGCCCGTTTTGCTGGGATCTGTTGCTATTTTGGTGGGGCTGCCACATGCTTTATCAGAGCTATTGCCTCCTTTGCAGAAGCCACAGCGAGTCTCGCTGAGCTGCTGCGCGTTTTACCGGTGTTGGTGCGTATTCCGCTGGGGCTGCTGCTTATTTTACCCAGGGTCATCGCTCACCTTGCCAGAGCCACGGTGTGCGTACTGCACATCGCTGGGCTGGCTTCATGCTCTGCCAAGATCGCTGCATGTTTTAGCAGGACCACGGCAGATTTTTCTAGGATCTACCCGTCACCGCATTTGGGTCGTTTTATCTTCCCACTGCAAGTTTTGCCAAACTGCTGCACGATTTCCCAGGTTGGTGCATTTTTCCCGGGCCGTTTCCCACGGATGCTGCAAGCACCATCCCTGCAACCTCTCTGAGCTGCCGGGGCTCGGATCCTCCCGGCTGCGAATGTGTTGAAAGCAAACACCATCCCCTCCCGTCGGCCCCGAGCTGCTGAAGGTGGGGCTGTGTTACAGCACTGGTTTTTCCGAGGGCGAGCGGAGCGTGGCGGGGGGCTCTGCCAGCTGCTCCCTCCGATACCCGTGCGGCCCCAGAGGGCTCGGCAAAATTTCCCAGCCCAGGGGGATTGCTGGCAGGAAGCAATCTGGCAGACAACATGTTTAGAGGAGACTAATGTCTCGGAGCCACTGAACTGTTTAATTGCCAATAAATACAGCCCACGTGTAAATAATTATGGAGACCCAGAAACTGTGTCATCTTCCGTGAAAGGAAAGAGCCTGAAAACTCCCTGTGGCAAGTGTATAAATTAAGATTTCTTGTTAATACAGGTGGCACAAGCATCAATAAACCTGCCTGGATGTCTCCTGGCATTGCTTTGGGCTCCAGGTGGCCCAGGAGGGTGACGGTCCCTGCCAGGGTAAGAAGGGCCAGGCTGTGCCCTTGGCTGAGTAAACCTTAACAATCCCACCCATTTGGCAGAGCGAGCTTTGTCCGGGCTCTTCTTGCAACCCAGCCTGATCGCTGCAATACCCATTTTTGCTGTGGTTTTGGGGATAAAGAGCTGCAAGAATCTTGGTCCAAAACTTTGCGCCTTTATCAGCATCACGTACGCACCGGCCGCGAGTGCAGCGCCCTTCGGAGCCCTGAGAAAACCTGCAGCGGCCCTTCCTCCCCCTCCCAAAACACTGACATCTCCATCGCCCGGTTCTCTCGTGCTGCTACCACGTTTCTCTTTCAAACCCTCCTTTTTCAGGACATTTAAGAAAACATCAGCAGCGCTGGGCGTGCTGGTGAGCTGACCCCGCTGCCTGTCACATCCGCGCTGCTCTTGCGTCGATCTTATTCACCTTTGAGTTTAACCCTGGCCTGCCTGGGGGGAGCTGCAATAAACCAGCTGGATTTTGGCAAGTTTTGGGGGTGGATACTGGTTTTCCTTGTCTGAGCCTATCAGAGCAGGACCATAAGTGTTGCATCCAGTCTGTGCCGGGGTCAGTGCCCGTGTTACCAGCCTTGTGCACCCCGTGGGTGTCTCCAGCTGCTACCATCGGTCTGGAGGGTGGTTTCACCCGACCTTCGCACCCCAAAAACGCACCGGGACCGTGGGCTGTGTCCTTGCCCAGTTTGTGGCATCTCATGTGCTCGAGTCCACGTGCCTCGGATTTCCATCACCTTTACCCAGTGCATCCCTCCAGCCTGTTGGTTTCCTGATTTGGACACCCCAGGGGTTAGGAGGGCTATTTGCAGGGGGGTTATATTTTTGTTTGGTCAGCAGTGGGAATTGGCAGAGCTGCCAAATTCTCATGTAGATTTTAGTCTCAGATCTGAGGCCCGCGTGGCAGCGGGGTTCCGCACCCCAAGTTCTGACCTGATCTTGTCTCTCCCCGTCTGTTATGATTAATGTGGGGGTTGGAGGTTTTCCCAGCCTGTGCATGGCCGTAAGGCGGGATGTTGCATCCGTCGCTGAGCAGAGCGCTCACAATTGTCAGCCCTCGGGGCGGCTTCTCAGGGCTCCTGGTCCCTGGGGGTGTCTGCAGGCTCAGGCTCAGTACCAGGGAGTGATGCAGTGGATGGGGATGGTGCCACGTTTGCAGCAGCAAAGCTCTCACCCTCATGGAAACCTCCCATGTGGGTGACCGGAGCTTTGTATACACAAAGTCTGTATTTTCTGGAACGTCAGGTTTTCTATAGAATTTTTTTCCTTTAAAGCACCTTTATGTTTCGTAAATTTAATTTCAGTTGAATACGTGATGATGCAGAGCTTTTTCCCCGTTAGCTTCTTCCTCCTTATCTCTCCCATTAGGCTTTGACCTCCTTTATCATACGGCTCCAGTTTCCTTTTGTTCTGGCACTGGAGCTCACAGGAAAGCACTGGCATGTTGCTGTCTGAAAGAGCAGCTGGGGAGGAGTCACCATCCACCACCTCAGAATTCGCCCTTGGACCTATTTGTATGCAGCAGGTAAGCATTGTATTGTCCATCTGCTAAAAAAATGCCCCAAAACCACATCAGCTTCTTCATGCTGCAACTTTCTGTGCAAAGAGTGGGGCTTAAAAGCAGTTTGCAGCAAGTTGGTGGGATAACTGGGAAGGCTGGGGCTGACGCTGGAAGGCGACACGGCTCCCTGCATCTGCCTGAGGCAGAAGAGAAACGGTGGATTTTGGAGAGCTGAGCTTCGTCCTGGCTCTGCCCCTCGTGCACCTCCACCATGGGGACGTCTCTTTGGGTAAGAGGCCTGCGCCACCCTCGGTCATCCTCACTGCGGTGTCCGGAGTTTGCAGGGGAATGGGGACTATTCCTCCCAGAACAGGAATGGACTTCACCGGATTTAGGCGGTCACAAGGATGGGTGCAGCTGAACCGGCTCTCCACGGGCTGTCTGTGGCCAACAGAAGTAGGAGGCACCTCCAGAGCACCACGTCTGGGCAGGTGTTGACACCCAGAGCTGAGGCTATTGCCAGCCACGCTCAGAGCCGAGCACCTGTGCCAGAGAGGCGGAATTTTGGGGAGGGGTACCTCAGGCTGTGCGAGGTCTGCAGCACGGTTGTCGCCGGCTGACGGCAGCAGAGCTCCGAGCGGCGCTGGCAGACCTCCCCGCCCTCCTGCGGCTGCCCTGCTCTTCTGGGACAAGGAGGGGTGTCACCAGCAAGACCCCCCCGCTGCCGCCTCCCAAGGAGCCCCTCGGTCCAGCAGTTCGGCTTTTCCCCCGGGGTTGATGGGTTCCTATGGCAACACGGAGCCACGAGCCGCCGCTTTCACCTTTGTGACGATAAAGAGCGCTCGCGCTCATTTTCTGAAATTAGTGCCAGTCACTCTGCACGCTGCGGTGCCGCTCGCGTGTCGTCAGCGTGATTATACCCATCAGCAGCCAGGACATCGGCTGGAGCCATCCAGAGGCTGAAGCAGTTGCCCCCTGCCAGGACCCCATGGTTATGGCGGTATCGGCCCGACTGCTATGGGATCACCCCAAGTTCGCTGCTGCCAGAGACAGCAAAGCAGGGGCTGCAGGATGGCCCCGTCCCTGCTGCAGTAAATGCCTGGGTCTTCCTTATCACCCCCAAAAAGGTGGATATTAAAATGCAGTAAAAGCGATGCTTTGGCTGTGGGATTTTCTTGGGGGGAGTCTCCCAGCGCAGCTCCGTGACTCATGGGGGAGCCCCGAGCAGTGGCACCAAGTGCTTTGGGTGATGAGGCTGTAGGTTTTTGGGGACTGGCACAAGGCACCCCGTCTCTCATCACCAGCTTGGGGAAGGATGTAGAACTAAGTATGGCAAATGCCAGATTTCTCTCTGAGAGAGGACGTGGTGACCATGGAGCATAATTAAGGAGCTTCTTGCCATCTGCTACAGGAGCTGAATGAAGGGTAAACGAACTGAATGAAAAGTAAACTGGGGTTTAAGGAATCTTCATTAATTTGCTGCAGCAGGAGCATGCTGTGTTTAAAGAAATTAAAATGTGAGCTCTCAAAACCATCTCGCAGCGAGCTAAGGAGAAGGAGGTACCGGGGGAATACTTAACGAGACGGAAACGGGTACAGGCGCACACCAGCTGCGGCGCTTTCAATAATTCACCGCTGCTAAAGGATCCGGCAGGTCAGGGAGAGGTAACATCCACGGGGAGATCTTCGGTTCACCTGCTCCAGCGAGATCCTGGGCGTTTCCCCCATGCCCTTTCTGTGCCGCGGAGGAAAAGTAGGACAAGCTGGTCTGAGCTGAGCACTGAAACGAGTGGTGACCTCTGGTACCTCGAGCCCACTGGAAACTGCCACCTACTGAGTCACCAGCAGCGGTTGTGGTTCCAGCCCGCAGAGGGTTTATCGTCAGAGGCTCATAGCTTTGAATTAAACACAATGATTTGTTTCACTTAAGCAAAATAATCATCCTCGCTCTTTGGAAATGAGGCTTTTCGGCGCTGGCAGGGGCAGCAGGGGCGGGGGGGCGCGTGGGCTGGAGGGAGTCCATCGTGCAAGGCAGCAGCAGGAGTTCGAGGAGCAAACCCAGGCTATTCTACATATTATTTCATAGGTTATAAAGCCTGTGTATTATTTTGTAGGTTATAAAACCAAGGTGAGGATTTGGGTGCCGTGATGCTGGATGGGTGTTTCACCTGCAAACGAATGGCTGAGTTTCACAGGTGATTATCCGCAAGCCCCGCGTGCGCCCTGCCGAGGGCTGAGCCTCCAGGGCCGTGACGGTGCCCACGCTGGTTCCCAAGCCTTAAATTCACCCGGCAAAATACCGAGGAAAGAAAAGGTGGTGCATAAAAGCTCATTGTCAGAAGGCTGCTCCGTGTTACCTTCTGCAGGTCACAGCTTTCGTTCTCCTTAAGGTATAAGAGACGTTGAGGGCACATTTTGCACAAGCTGCACGTTCAACATCGGTATGGCGAGTCTCTCCGTGTAGCACCAGCGCTTTCCTTCTGCCGTCCAACTTGCTGCTGTCAGAAAAAAAAACAGTAGTTCATCTTTGTCAGCTCTTTAACCCCATTTCTTCTTAAAAAACAGAGTATCTGTGGTATGGGGTTGGCCACCACTGGCTCTGCCCCGTCCTTTGCAAGAGGTGGGGAAGGGGATGGGGGCTGAAGGGATGGAGGTGAAGAGGGTCTTGCTGCAGCGGCAAGAAAAGCAATTGCAGTTTTAATGAGGCTGGGGAAAAGGCTTTGCTTTGAGCCAACTCTTCTAGGGAGAGAATTTCTTCTTATCGCTCCTGAGGTTACAGTTTGTTCGCACGCAGCTTTTGATGATTCATGAAGCAGCAGCGAGGAGGAACGTCTGGGAAGCTGACCTCAGGCGCTGCGTGAGCGATGTTAATGGCTGGTAGCAAAAAATCCACTTCGCTGAAATGGTCGAGCTCTCTCTGGAGACCAGGTTCCTCTTCCCTGGAGAGCGGTTTGCTGGGAGAAACCCCCGTGCCTGCAGGAGAGAGACACCCGAGGACTTCGGAGGACACCGACAGCGCTTTGCACCGCGTGAGTGCTACAGAGCATGTCTTTGCTGTAACTCCCCGTTTGTGGAAACGCCAGGACCGTCGTTACAAGCTGTGACTGAGCTGGTTGGTGATATTGCGCCGGCAGGTCGGCGTTACGGGGTGCAGCTAAGGCAGTCCGTGCGTTTAGTGCAGTAACTTGTGGGCTGAGCTAAATGTTAAGGGTTCACCTACTCAGGAAAGCCAAACTGCTTTTGGTGGAGTCGATGTGCTGGATGTGCATATACTGCTTATAAAAAAACCAACAACATTAATTTGGGGGTTTTTTTTTGCTGGGAATTGCTTCTTGCAATAGGGCTTCACTAAGCTAAGCACTGCTGGAGCTCGTAGGACCTCCTTTATCGAGAGGAGGTGTCTTTCATACTGGAAAAATGTCTTTATAGCAACTAAGGCATCTAAGCTGGTCTGAAAGTACTAGAGGAACAGCTTCAAAAGGGGTCTGCTGCTTGATAAAGGTGTGTGAAAGGATGGGTTTGAAGTACAGGGTGGGTAAAAGAGACTCAGATTAGGCCCCCCTCAAAATAACCTCAGCAGCAGTGAGGATGGATCAGGGCTCGGGATCAGCCGCCTGGCGAGCTGGAAACATTCCTGCTCGTGCGGTGGTGACTGTCCTTACGACGCTGAGAAACCCTTGCAATGGCACTGCAGCGGGTGCGACCGCAGCGCTGGCCCGTCTGGGGCTGCCCGAGGGGTCTGACAAACCGCAGCAACCTCCGGCCGAGGCGGCCGCGGAGCGAGGGCGACTCAGCTGCGCCGGGGAACAAAGAGTGGAATACGGAGCCATCATAATGTTTGTTTCCGCTTGGTCCTGGGAGCACAACAGGAAACTCCCAGCAATGAGCGAGGACGGCGGCGCTTAACGAGCGGAGCGCTGCGTTCCCGCTGCTCGGCCACCGAGCCGCTGCTGCAGCCTGCGCTGTCACGGGGGGTACCTCTTGCCAAAAATAGACCCGCCGATGGTTTCCTTTAGGTCCCCTGGACAAAAGAAGGCAAGAGGTGGAGTTGTTAAAGCGAAAACCTTTCCCCGCTGCTCTGCCCCATTATCTGTTCGACTTCTTATGGCAGGGGGGGAAAAAATATCCCGTAAATTCCTGCCTTGATGTCGCCTGGATGAGAAATGGGAGATTTCTTGCCTGTGTCAGATTGGCTTCAGATTCATGAACTGGGGCAAACTAGAAGGAAAAAACCCTCTTTTTTTCCTGCCTTTCTCTAGCGGCTGCTTTGGCCGAACTCGCTCTTCCTTCAGGGGCTTCCTGCTGCAGAGCCCCGCTCACCACCTCTCCCGGCTGCAGCTGAGCCCTGCGCCTCTGCGGGAAGATAAACGAGGTAATAACCGCTTCTCCCAAGTACAAATATTTAAAGTTTGTCTTTCTGATCCCTCACTGAGGCAACTGCTCTCTAACCGCTTCCTGCAGCAACCTCTCGGCCAAAGCCCGTGCCTCCCCCGTGCTGCCACCTCTCCCGCCGGGCTTCGCCCAAGCACCGTAGGTCACCCAGCCCCCTGCCCCCCCGCCCATCCCCAAGAGCACCTGGAGCACCCAGGAAGACGCGCAGCTCTTGCTGCCCAGAAATTGGCATCTTACAAAGCCGCTGGAATACTTTAAGCTCTTATCTTCGCACCCCAAGGCCACGTGGGAAGGTCTTTCCACTACAGGGAGCTGCACCATCGCCTTTTGGCTGTCCTGGGGCCAGCCTTTTTGCCAGCCTGGTTTTTTGGAGCCGAGCAGTGATTTAGTCAAATTTCCCCTCTCTCAGGTGTATCTGTATTTAACTTATCCTGGAGGTGGTTTGTCTCTCTTCCTGAACTCCTGGAAATCTAAGATCCCTTCGGCTGAGCCCCAGCGGGTCTCTTTTCTCTGCAGCTGAGCCATTAGCACGTTATTAATCGAGTGAGGGATAAAACACTTGATCCCTGTAGTTTCAGCATGAAGCCTTTTTCTCTGTTGAATGGTACAAGCCACGTGGAAACACAAAAGGCAATAACCTTTAGGTATTTCATCCTACAGATTTCAGCGTGAGATGAATAAATCCAGTTCCTTGCTAGTTCTTGACAGAGATGGGATTAATCAGTTATGAACCGCCCTGGGTGATGCTGGATTTGGTTTCTGAGCATCTCCCGGAGGTCGCTCTGGGTTAGAAAAGCACAAATAGCTGGGTGTCGAGGTGTGTATGTGCTGGCACTTGGTCATCCCTGAATTACTTCACGTGCCTATATGGAACATGTTGCCTACCCTGGGTCTCCCTGAGTCCCCTTCCCTCTGCAGCCTTCAGCTCTGTCTGCAACCCCAGTTCCTCCGAAGTGTTGCTGTATTACAGAGAGATGCTCTTATGGCTTCTTCTATCAGGATTTCAGCAGCAGTGCCAGCCTGTTCACAGCTCACCCCACCAACGCAAGATACTGGCTCGCTGCCGAAAAGACGACACTGGTGATACCGATGGGGAAAAGTGCGGTTTCAGATAGGGAGTGCAGATGCATCAGCATCGATTTGCTAAGTGCATTGCTCAGTCTGCAGCTCCTTTCTTGTCACCCCGCGGCGACCGAGGGCGTAAGGAGCTGGATTGCGCCGTGGCAGCTCTGATGTTTTAACAGGCGTTTCAAGCAGACCTGCACCGGTGGTCCCCACGGGAAAAGCTGTGGCTCCAAGGAGCACCGGGGCGCTACAGATGATGGGGGCAACCGCTGATCTAGCACCTGTCGAGCACGTTCACCCCTCTGCATCCCTACTCTGCAGCCGCACGCTGTGTAACAGCATCTCCTCAACGGCTTTGTAATTCAATTAACCGAGATCTCGTGCCTGGAGGGGACAAACCAGAGGACCAAGCCAGATGGGTGAGGGACACCAGCCCAGCTGGGTGTGTTCGGGGGCTGGCAGCGAGCTCAGCAGCTTTCCCCAGGCAGGAGGTGTGCGATGGGGAGCAGCGGGAAGGAGCTGGAGCTGGCAGCGGTGGGCAAGGCAGTCTGTGTGCAGCCTGACCCAACGAGCATCCCCCACCGAAAAGAATGACTTATCTTTCCCCGGGGCAAATGGCTTCTTATTTCTGTAGAACTGGGAGCTCTCCGTCTGCCAAGCCCCACAGGGTCTGGCAAGGAGCAAATTGCTGGAAGAGGAGCTTGACAGTGTGAGATGGTCCAAAACCAATTTGGCTGATGATGCCAGCTAAGCAGAAATGGGGCCAACTGGCTGCTTTAGGGGTGATCTCCTGGAAACTCCAGCCCTTTGACTGCCTGAGCCTCTGGCAGAGGCCCTCACGACCCGGGGACTGTAAAGAGAAGCAAAGTGCTGTTGTTTATATGTGACTCTTCCCTCTTCATCTGTACTGGATGGGGAGAAATGACTCCAAGAAGCGAGTGCTAGTGGCCGAGGAGCAAGCGTCCCGGCTGGCGTTGCTGGTGGAGCAAAGACAGGACCTGAGGCTGTGACCTCCCTAGGTCAGGGGTAAGACATGCAAGGCCACAGAGATTCATTTCTGGTAGAGCAAAATGAGATATTCAAGCCCAGATGCCGAGGGGACAGCCCTTCTTGTCCGGTGGAGCCCCAGCACGAAGTCGTCGTCGCCGTGAGGGACCCTTTCCTGGACCTCTCCCACCTGTGGGCTCCTGAAGGCTCTCCATGGCCCTGCTGCTGTCCCAAAGGGGATACTATCCCAAAATCAGTGCGGGGGGGACCAATGAGGTCCTGCCAAAACAGTCTGTGCCTCCCAAAAAAGTGGGAGGAGGGACCATGGCTGAACCCTCTGACTGTATTGGGGAGCACCAGCAAGTTGCTAGGGCCAGACCACTGCAGATTAAGGTCAACTGCATGCACCCTTGTCTATCCAGCATGCACAGAAGGTGAGTCATCTTTAGAAAGAAGCCATTACCCCTGATTTCTGAAGAAATTGCTCATCTTGGCTATTCCCAGGGGCTCCAGGAGACAGCAAACCTCAGGGAGCCTGACAGCACCGTGCTCATCTGAGTGATGGTTTGTGCCAGGGCAAAACAGAGTCAGTTCGTGTCTGTGATGGGGCTCTTGTGGGTGCTCTTCACCTCTGTGGTGTGACCGTTTTGCAGCCGTTCCCATCTCTGTAATAACTTAATGGAGCAGGGGGTGGGTTTATTTTTATTCCTCTGCAATCAGTGTGATAGAAGCAAGAGCAGTGGGGCACCCGTCAGCCCTGCCAGCTCTTCCCCGTCGCTAACTGCTTCTCATTCAACCTGAACAGTGTCTCCAAGGGGTTTTGGCCATCGGACTTTTCCATTGAATTCTGCCGAGCCGCGCTTACTGGGAAACGCAGCGTTTGCTTCTGGGGTCGGCTGGGGCTTTGAGCTTCGGCCCAAGCTGAAGAGATAGGGGAGAAGGGGAACGTGTGTTTGTCTGCACGGGGGTGGCTCTTCACCAGCACCAGCCACCGAGGGACCTTGCTAGGGCAACTCCATCACCCAAAAACCTGCAAGCCCTGCTCCAGCTGACCCGTCACTTCGCCTTTTCGGCATCCAGGGGAGCATCGCAGCCCTACTCAGTGTCTTTGGACACAGCCAGCCGTGCGTCCCGCTGCCATCATGGACCACAGGCCACAGCGAGCAGCATCTCCACCAGGAAGAGCATCACCAAGAGAGTGACATTAAAGAAGAGTTTAAATCTGCTGCCTGGCATACGGCTGGGGAAGCCTGGCTGCCTGCCCCGGACCTCCCTGGGGGCTCGGCTGAGCGAGGAGCCTTTGCCTCTCCCCTCGCAGCGCGGAGGAGAGCACAGGAGCTGTTTATTCTGCAGCGCTCGTGGTTAGTAAGAAAGTCAAACTGGAGCCCAGAGCCAGGAAGAATCTTTCATACAAGGCAAGAGCTAAGCAAACAGACAGCAGCAGGAAAATCTTGGGCAGGAGGGAGAAGGATGAGCGTGTCTGTCCGCTAACATGCGTGGGCAACCGCTGGTTTTGAACCAAACTTCTTGGGAAGGAGAGGGCAGGTATTTCCACTTCAAAGCATCCAAATACCCCCCAGCTGCCCCCTGCCCTCCAGACTTGCTCCTGTGTTTCTTAATCCCCACGTTATTTCTTACCTCTGGCTGTGGCCAGGACCCCTCCACAGAGGTACATACATAACTATTTCCCTCCTGCTGTGCTCGCCTTAGCTTATTATTTCAAAATAGTTAAGCTTGGGAATGAAGAATAGACCCCTTGGAAAGGTGACTGGGGAGAAGAGCTGCCTTTCTGCCAGGAAAAAATATTATTACTGGAGGCCTGAGCTGTAGTAACTGTGGTTTTAGCCAAGAGAAGTGAAACGAAGCCTAGTTTACTCATGCACATGTTCCAGACCTGCCTCTTCAGCTTGACCCAAGACCAGAGGAGGAAGAGATGGGCACAGTTTGTACAGCCCACGGAATCTCTGCTTACAGAGCCGTGCAAAGGCTATTTCGCAAGACCTGTCCAGGAAATCAGAAATGAAGGAATCCCCGGCTAGAGTCATAACGTTATTCTTCATAAATCAGGCAACGATAATAAAATAAAATAAATCAACATTTCCTAAGCGTTTTCAGCCAGGTTCCTTCAGCAACAAAATTTGTCTAAAGATCCCACGTCGGCGGAGGAGGTTTTCTTTTATTGGCCATCTTGTCAAGTGCAATCGCGTTTGGCACTGACGACATCAAGACAGAACAAACACAGCAAGGAGGGGGCTAAACCCGGTGGAAAATTACCAGGCTAATTTTGTTTGCCGTGCCTGATTGGAAGACAAAGGAGGAAATTTCCAAGAGGTGATTCAGTACACATGAAAAAAATCAGCGATCGTTCATGTGCGTTTGTAGCTAATGCTACATCTCAATTTATTCGGAAAGGCAGGACAAAGGAGTTCACCATTTGCAGCTGTGGGAGAAACCTGAATGGTAATCAAATAATGGTAATAATACTTTGCATGGAGGAAAGCTCTTTCAAATGATAATCTCTCGAGTGCTTCCTAAAGAACGGCACCGTAATAAATAATATTACCTTCCTCTCAGAGCTGTAGGCCTCTAAAGAGGCTAAGGCTAAACAGCCTGGGCTCTTGCTTTGCTAAATCCCCCTGTAGGTTTGTCTCTAATATGTTCCCTTTTGGACGCCCCTGATAAGAAGAGCGCTGTTGGCAGTTTCCTTCCACTTAAGAAGGTTTCCCAACTTTCTCGACTGCCCGAGGCAGTGAGAGATGAGAACTGAGAGGGTTTGAGGAGGCTGTGGAGGACACGTGGTTGCTCTTCCACGCCAGACCGTAAGACATCCCTGCCCAAAACAGGCTGAAGTCACATACCTGAACTGTTAAAATCACTTATCATAATCGATTTAAGGAGGATCATGTGAGCAAAATCGATTTAAGGAGGACCATGTGAGCAAAAAGAAGATGGCAATCCACCCGAATGCTGCACTGGCGGTTTGCAAGCCAATGGCAACTCAAACCGGATGATCTCGAATGCTCCTAGGCTGTGTTCTAGCAGATGGGGGAGCTACAGGCCACCAAATCCCCCTAGAGAAGAGGATCGTGAGGCCTTTAAACACCCACCTACAACAGGAATTAACTGCAGCTGAGACACTCGCAGTCGTGAATCAATTGGGCACTGCCAACGTGCGAAGACCCCCGACCCAGGGGTCTTGACCAGTTTTATCAAGTCATCTGATAAAACATTTAAGCAGGACACAAACTGCAGAGTGAGCTGCTTAATGAAGGTCGTACCCTGCCTTCAGGACTCTCATGCTAATTAAAAAAACCCTTTAGCTGCCTTTTGGCTAATTGAGTACCTCTTCAGCTCCTGCGGGTTGCTGCTGAGATCAAGAGCAGCAAGCACCAAGCTGGCAGGAGCTCTGGTTTATCAACCATATTTCAGCTGACAAGAGATTTGCGAGGAGGAAACGTGCTTAGGCAGAATATTCAGCAAAAGTCTTAATAACTGAGGATGGTTCAACAAAATTAGCCCTTTTGTGCCCGCCCATTTCTGGTAGGGGAAGCTACAGCATGTTCTTGAGGAGAGCTCTGCAGAATCAGCCTTCAAACATGTTTTTATCACCTGTTTATCTAATTTACTCTCATGAAGTAAACAAATTATGTTCTTCTTTATATTTCCAGTTTCTTTGAATCAGAGACTGTGGCTACTGGATTTCTGGAGTGGTTCTGAATTTATTCTCAGAAGACACTCGGGTTTTAGCTCACCCTCGCAAAGCAGTGTTTTCCCATGTCCTGCACGTAATCTGGGGAGATGAGCAAAACATCTCAACAGGGAACCTGGGGGTGGGGACTTGTCCTCCTGGTGCTCCATAATTGCAAATTCTAGTCTGATCTGGAAACACGGAAGAGGAAACCTCCCACGCTTTGTTGATCGGTTCTGCAGGACTGACTCACGTATTTTTGAGATGGTCCTGCAGAGACACGTAAATTGTTTCAGGTTATGGGAATGAACGGGTGGTGGGTCTCCTCGTTCAAAGGTGCCCACCTCATCGCGTTAGTGCCTCTGAGACAGAGTTGGGGGAGAAAAAAAAGGCCAAGAAGGGTTGTTTAGGGCAATTTAAGGGGTTTTAATTAAGAGTGAAGTAGTAGAGCTTGCGATGGGAGGGAATGAAGAGAGAAAGAATCGACGCTGGGTAACAAACAGCCTGTGATTTCCTCCAGTGCTGTTGGTCCGAAGGAGGACTAATAGCCCAAGGCAAGCAGTAAAAATGCCATCCTTTTCTCTCAATTACCGCTAAGTGGGAGAAAAAAGTAGGTAGGCGGACAAACCCTGTGCGAGGGCAGGGCCAGGATCCTGCCCCTGTTCCTTCAATTTTCTAGACTCGGAGATACAAACCTGTATCTGCTGTCTGTTCACAGCCAGAAAATTTTTGTAAAACGCAGAATCTGTGAACTCTGCCCATTCAGTAAATGTCTCTCATACAACCTTGAATTTAGACGAGGCTTTATTTGACTTTGAAACTACAGGGATTTTTATCAGTCAGTGAAATTAATAGGAAAAGAAAATGGACCTGCTGAAGAGGGACCCTTCTTTTCATTTATTTGTCTCACCGTGAACAAACTGTGGAATGTTGTTTTCCTCTAAGAACCTGGCAGGGAACTGGCCTGGACTTCTCAGCAGCCTTTGGGAAGAAATGGCTTTGCATCTCTGGCCACATCCTCATCCCCTGAAGATGGACAGTGCGTAGAATGGCAAACTCCGTATGATTTCCAAAAAAAAACCACAAAAAAGTTGACCCTTCTTTACTTTCTAGACTTGCCGGCATGGCCATGGCTACCACACAAGCCCATTTCTGGGTGAAAGAACACAACTGAGCAGCTTTTGCGCTCTGATTCTTTTCCTTTCTTGCAGTGGTTCAATCCATCATGCTCACGGGGGACAAGACCATGCAAGGTTGGGCTGTCACCCCTTTGGGGGGCACCATGGACACAGGGATGAGCTTCGCATCGCAGCAGCCACCCGTGATTCCATGGGCCATGATGGCTTCGTTAACCCCCCAGATCATGAGGCCTTGAGCAGACCAAGTTTGGTCCGTAGACCTGCACATGGCTAAAAAAGCATCACCCCCAGCTCCCCACTCCCACAAGCCCCACGCTGTATGAAATCCCCCTTCCTCCTGGGATTTTGCAGGTCTTTCCCCATGGCAACCAGAACCTGCATCTTCTGTTGTTGCTGCTCTTGTCCCTCCTTGTGCTTCTTTTGGTTTGCATTCAAGGAAAAACAATGATTGAAACCCTTGGGGGCAGCAGCAGCCCCAGCCTGTCCCAGCTGCATCTCCGTTTCCTTCCAGCTGGGTGATGGTTAAAGAGGAAAAGTTAAATAAGGGCTGATGCTGAAACAAACTCCGTATTTAAGACTTTACGTTGCAGATGCTCAGAGGCTTTGGTTTGTCTTTTCTGCATCTTTAGCCAAAGGTCAAAAAGATTTTGGTTTGGCTCTTGTTTGCTGTGAGATTAAGCTGGAGGAGAGCCTGGCTTATGAAGCCCTGAGTGGTGCTAAGTCCTGCGCACCGATGTTCTCCAGACCACTTCATCCCACGGGGGGAAACGATCGCATAAAGGCCAGAGAGCTTCCTCCTGCCTCGAAACAACAGCCAGAGCGGGGAAGCCTCCACCTGGCAAAGGGTGCTCCAACCTCTTTCACCCCAAGGTGACTTTGACTTGAGGGTTTGTTAGGGCTTTGGAGTGTGGGTCCCACAGCCCCAGCAGGACCCAAAACTTGCCCCCAACTTCTTCATTTGCTCATTGGGAAAGCAGAAGAATAAAAATCCCCTGTCAGCAGGCGTGCCTGGGCTTTGCCAGCGCGATCTTGGCATTGGGAGCAGAGGGTGGCAGGCAGAGCATGCCGCACGGCCAGGTTGGGCACGGGGGAGAAGATGCTCCCGCACTGTTCCCACAGCGCTTCAAGAGGCGGAAAGGTTGCCGAAAGGTTTAGCTCGACTTGTAGAAGAAGTGAAAGGGGGATTTCTGCGTGGCATTCAGCATGAGGAAAGCCTCCTCCGGCAGCTCTGCCCAAAGCAGCCCAGCCAGGAGGAGTGAGTTTTGGCGGGGAAAGGAGAGCCCTGGGCCGCCCTCCCCTCGCTCCTGGCACAGAAAATGGTTCCTACGGAGGACAAGTCTCTATGTGTTATTTTCTTTTAAGCTGAGCCTCAGCTGCAGAAGCCTGCCAGAGAAGTGTGGGACATGTGGATGCTTTGATTTCCCTCTGGGGCAGGTTGAGGTGGGGATGGGCTTGTCTAGGTGGGAGAGGAGGTCAGGTCTGGGTGAGAGGGCTCCAACTCTGTGTTTTGAAAGGAAAGAGGCAGGAAAAAGGTGAATTGGGGAGGGGAAAGGGAAAAGACACCCTGGTCCTCTACCCAAGAAATTTCCCAGGGCACCCCAGCCCCCGCGGAGCCCCATGAGCACCCGCTTGCACCGGGAACCCCCCTGTGATCACCCCACCGGTGTCCCACACCATCTCGGTAAGGAACCATGCGGATGTTGCAAATCCAAGCCACATAATACACTAGTGTGAATATCTATTGCAAGGTTGGATCAATACACCCCTGGCCACTTTAGCTCCTTTTTGCAACAGCACTGTGGTTTTTTTAATATTTATTTACTTTTTCCACATTCTTAAGGATTTGTGTGGGGTTTTCTCCTCATGGGCTTTGAGCCTGATTTTTCCTTGTGTAGCAGAAAACTTTCGAGCCACGTGGCAGAATCAAATAAGCCACACGATGGAATATAGACACAAGGAGCTCCACATTTCTGTTTGAAACAGGAGTTGGAATCTAGAGGCTGAAAAGGCACGTTTGCCTTCCTGTTTGTGCTGTTTGGCGTTGGCTACAGAATACCCTGGAACAAGCAATACTTTCATAATCTAGAAAAAAAAATCTCATCTGTTTGGGCTTTACTTTTGCTGTTGATCCCTAGGCAGCAGTTGCGCTTGGCAGAGAAGCTGCGATTGCCGCGTCCCTCGAAGCTCAGCTTTGCAAAGCAGCGGAAACTGCCTGGGGAACCTGAGCTCGGCCGATAACCCACCCGTCCGTCCCCTGCCCGGCGCTGGCTGCGCTGCCGCCCTCCCAAGGCAATGCTGCCCGCAGGGCTGGAAGCAGAGCTGCCGGCAGGCGGGCGGCCTCGGCTCGGCTACGTGCCTTGGGAGAGTCGAAATCCCGGAGCAGAAATCTGTTTCCTTTGAAATGCGTTAATTTAAAACAGCAGTCATGAGCGCTTTGCTGTTCCTGCCCGGTTCCCTCGTTAGAGGCTTCCTCCGTGTTTGGCGGCACCACTGCCGCTCGCTGGGGCAACACGAGCCCCGCGTCCCTGAAAGGGACTGGGTGACTTGGTCGCTTTTGCTAATCGTTTATCTGAGCGACAGCCACAGAGGTGAACGTGTCCAAACTGGTCGGCTTCCCGGGCTGTGACTAAGCTGCAGTCAAGGGTGGCTTATTTTTGTTCGATTTGAATCAATACAGACACACGGCCCGAGCTTCTTAAGCCTTTATTAGCGGGAAGGACAAGCAGTGCCCCTTCTGGTTTGCCTTGCCACTCCAGGACGAGCGACCCACCCTCTGCCCCGAGCACAACCCTGCACAGCCACCAGAAAGCTGCCAGAAGCAAACAGGGCCAACGGGTACGCCACGGAGGCCACCAGCACCCACGGCACTTTGCATTTGACGGGTCCCCCTCTCCGCTGGTTGCACCACGGGAGATAACGTGGTCCCTTTAGGACCGCCACGAAGGTCTCAGCAGGAAGGCGAGCGGGCAGCAGCTCATGCCTGGGCATAACGAGAGCGGATCAGGGACCCTGCGAGGGTCCGACCGGCTGCGTTCACACCGGAGGGCCCCAAGCTGATCTTTGACAGCACGAGTGACAGCCAGCGCGGCCGGCAGGTTTCATGCAGCGGTGAGGACACGCTGCCCAGGGGCTCTAAAGTCCCGTCCCCACGCACAAAGAGCGGAGGGAGATACACGGCTCGGCGCAGCAGCAGATGGTGCACTGAAGGCACGGCCCACAGAAGCTGTCATGACCCCTGAGGCTGGTGCTTACGGTGACGCTGGTGCCGGTGGGCTGTCCCCGAAGGCTCCTCCTGGGAAATCAAGAGGTTAAAACTGAGGTTGGCATCTGGGTGCAAGGAGATGCTGCCTCCTCAGTGTGCTGCTTGCGCGGACCCGGCTGATGGGCCACAGAGGCACCAGGCATCTGGAGACACCAAGCAGCGTCTGACGAACAAACCCACCCTTTATGCAGCAGTTTCTGGGTTAGGGCAGCCCACCTCCCCCCAAGGAGCCTGAGCATGGCCGTGTGCGATCTTCAACCGCCCTGAGAGCGGAGGTGGAGACATCCCCCCCAGCAAACACATCACCTGAGATCTTCCTGGGTGCCCCATCCCCTTGAGTCCTCCTCGGCTACAAAGAACAGCGATAACTTCTCTGATGTGCCCGGCTACCTCTGCCCGGTTCGGCTGCACACCAGCGGCTGGAGAAACTGGGACCCTCCAGTCTGCTTACATGGGTGGCTTCTTCAGAAAGTCAGGCAGGTTATGAAAGTCACCCCCTTCCAGAACAAGCCATCCGCCGTCGGTGGCCGCGTGCTCCCCCACAGTCCCTGACTGAGGGACGTGTGTTTCTGAGCGTACGTTGTCCTGTCAACAGTGAACTGCAATTTAAAAGAGAAAACACCCGGCAGTTTAACTGCCACCCGCGAGAGCCGGCGCTCCGGCGGTTGCTTAGGAACAATCTCATCCCACATAATGAAGACGTGCGCCCTCCAAAGAGGTTTTCAGACGCGCTCGGTGTGTGCTTGTCTTTCTCAGAAGCTCACCCATCTCCTAAATAAACCGTGGGGAGAGGTCTCTGTGCTCCAAATACAGCACTGGCCGCCTGCTACACCCAACCACGAGCCGAGACACGGGGTATATACCCTACACCCAACCACGAGCCGAGACACGGGGTATATACCCCATACCCAGCCATGATGTGAGGTAAGGTCTGCAAAAGCCCGACAGGAAACTTGCTCGCCCCGGGCAGCCCCCGCTTTCCTGCCCCACCGCCCCCAGCACGCGGCGCTTGCTGCACGACCCGGCGCTTGCGGGGCTGTGGCACATGGGGCAAGCAGAGAAACGGAGGCATTTCTGAAAACCGAGGCTTAAAGAGAACTGCATCGGGCTGGTTGCGGGTCCGGTCATTAATCTGGATACTCATTTGTCATTCTCCTTCACCGAGCCAAGCAACTCTTGTTGCATTGACTCGTCTTTCCAGCTGCCTGTTGAACTGGGTCAGGTGGAAACACCTACTGCTGCTCCAGCACGTCTGCCCGCGGGCTAGCAGGTCCGTCCTGCTCCGAATCACTCTGCCTTTGCCTGGCTGCAGCTGCTGTTGTCACACTGGGTTGTTTTCCCCAAAGCACAAAACATCTCAGAAGAGCTGCTCTTCGAGGCCGCAAAGCCCATCGGTTTGTTGCCTGGTGCTCGTTCTCCTCGCCGGGCACAAGAGACCTCTCCTGGGAACAGCAACACCCCACCACAACCAACAACCAGGTCCCATGCCCAGCCTAGAGCGAAGTGCACACCAGGTCCAAAGGCAAACCTGATCTCTTGAGGTCCTTCAGTTAAGAGGATCTCGTCTGCAAGGCTATCTTATCCGAGACCCCGGTAGGAGCCTCTGCCAGGGTGGAGCAGGTGTTGAACCGAGAAGCCTTGCAGGCCACAACGCTGGAGCTCTTCTTCTTACGGTAGAAGTAGCTGCTGAGGTGGGACCAGAACTTGTCGTGGAGGGAGGCATAGATGAAGGGGTTGTAGCAGGCAGAGCTCATGGCAACCAGGTGACATGAGACCTGAATGACGTTGACATACCTCTTGTCCAGGATGGTGAACTCCTCGTCGATGTCTCTGATGAAGTTCACTACCTGGAGGGGCAACCAGCAGATAGCAAAGCACACCACTGAGATGGTGAGCACTCGGAAGGTCTTCTGCTTCGTTTTGGTCCATTTGTCTTGGCAGGGATGGGCAGCGCCCGGGACATTCCTCCTCCGCAACTGGTAGGTGATGGCACAGAAGGAGACCGACACTGCCAAAAGTGGGAGCATGTAGGACAAGAGGAGCATCAAGCAGGAGTACAGCAGCCGCGCTCTCTCCTCGTGCTTCCAAAACTCTTCGCAGATGATCATGTCATGGCCGATGGTGTTGAGGTCCAAGTAGTGGGTGTGCAGCGACGTGGGGACAGAGGCCATGATGGAGAGTAACCAAATGCAGGCCACGAGGCAGATGCAGGACCTGCGGCTTATCCTCCTGCGAATAGGGTACGCCACCACTACGTACCGGTCGATAGCGATGGCGGTGAGGGACAGCACCGAGACGAAGACGGTGGTGGCCTGCATCAAGGTGACGAAGTAGCACATGAACATCCCGAAGAGCCAGCCCCGCACCTCGAAGGCGTAGGAGACGGTGAGGGGGACGCAGGCGAGGCACATGATGAAGTCGGCCGCCGCCAGGTTCCCGATCAGGAAATTGGTGGTGCAGTGCAGCTTCTTGGTGAGAGCGATGAGGAGGATGAGGAAGAGGTTCCCCGTGCATGCCACTGCCACCAGCGTGGCGTAGAGCGGGATGAAGAGGGGCTTCAGCTGCAGGAGGAGGTCCAGGCCGGTGAAGAGAGGGGCTGAGCTGTTCTGCCAGGAGTCGTTGGGCAGCTGGCTGTGAGCCATGCTATCCTGCCGTCGCTCCTGCAGCCGACGCTGCTTCTCCACGCTTTGAAGTCGAACGGAGGTGAGACTGTCAGCCCTGAAGGGGAAAGAACCGTGCTTCGGTTGTACTCCTGGGCAGAAGAACCCACCCCAGGGGTCTCGGTCCTCTCGCACAGCCCCGTAGCGATGCACCGGCCGACTTCAAGGGTGCTGTGACTTTTCAAGAGTGAACGTGCCCTGTGGCAGACACAGGGGAGCTTCAGGACAGAGAAAACGGGAACCTGGCTACAAGGTGGTCAACCAGCCGGGCCAGCCGGGAGCGGCAGGGCAGGGACGGCAGCTCGGGATGCCTCATGGAAAGCCTCCTGGGAGCTCCGCTGGCCGAAAGCAGAAAGAAAAGGCAGTTCATGTTCCCCTGTCAGCCCTGTGCTGCCCTCCGGCCACCGCCTCAGCCGAGGGCTCCTCTCCATCCCCCTGCCCTCCCGTCCCAGCCCGCCCCACCATTCCCCAGTCCCACAGTGTTATTTTACCCCGTTGGTTATTTCTTCACCACCCACGGTGCTTCTCCTGCCCGGGGGTTTCTCCTGCCTTCCCCGGGGGCGGGAGGGCTGCGTTGCAGCCCAGGCACCTCCACGGAGCCCCTCGCAGCAGCACAGGGGCCGATGTCCCCTCCGTTCTGGCAGAAAGCGTAAGGAAATGAAGAATTACCCTCCAGGACGCTCCTCTCAGCCCCCACGCTGTCCAAGTTACCATCTCATCTCCCTCACCAGGACCCGGACGGTCTTCTTCGCCCCCACGGAAGAGTCAGAACAGCATTAATTAAGCAGCCTTCGTAATTACCGAAGAGACGCGATGGTTTGCTGCTTCCCGGCTGCACACGCAGGGCGAGCGATGCAGCGCCGGGTCCGGAACGGCAAACCCAGAACTTGCAGCCGGGAAGCCCGGTACGACCGTGAATGCCAAAACAGAAAGATTCGGCTTCGCTCCCCCCGAGGGGCCGAGCCGGCCCCGCCGGGCTCCTGCTGCAGCCCCGGCTGGTGTCACTGGGGTCCGGCTGGGGCCAAGCCGAAGGGCGGGACCCTCCGAGGGACCCCCCCGTCCCCCCCGGGGGCAGCGCACTGACCTGCCCGGGGCTGCGCGTCCCCCGCCGGTGGCCCCGCCGGGGCGGTGCGGGGTCGCTGCGCTCGGAGCTGCTCGCCGGGGGCTCCGCCAGCCGCGGGGCTTCGCTCGCCTTCCCTCGCGGGGTTCGGTTGGGGGTTGTTTTGGGGGTTTTTTTTGGTCGCTTTTGGTTTTTTTTTTCCCACCGGTGCCTGAGCCGGTCAGCCGCGGAGCAGCGGGATGTTCCCAGGCGCGGCGCCCGCTGCTCCAGGGACTCGCGGGGGCGCGCACAGCCCTCCCCGCCGCTCCGCAGGTGGAGCCGCATCCCCCCGCCCCGCATCCCCCCCACCCCCGCATTCCTCCCCCGCGTCCCCCCGCCCCGCATCCCGGCGGGGACCCCCGGTGCCTCCCGCGGACGGCGGCGCTGGGCGGAGCGGGGCGGCTCCCCCCGGGTGGGCAGCTCCAGCTCCGAGACCCCCCCTCGGCAGGGAGGGGAGGGGGCGGTGCTGGTGGGGAGGGGGACGCGGGGACGGGGCGGGCGGGCGCAGGGACCGCGCGGAGCTCCCGGGCACCGGCAGCGGCCGCCCCGTCGGGGGTCCCGGCCCGGGGGGAGCGAGGGGAGACCAGCCCGGAGGGGGGAGGGGGGGGTGGGGGTGGCAGCCATGGGGTACAGACGGCCATGGGGTGCAGGAAGGCAGCAGTGGGGCGAGGGGGGCCCAGCCGCAGGGCGATGGTCGCCCCGCCATGGGGTGCTGGTGGGGCAAGGGCAGGGTGGGGTGCGGGTGGTCCAGCCGTGGGTTAAGGGGCACCCGAGTGCGGAGGGAGCGTGGCCGAGCCATGGGGGGGGACACACCAGCCAGCCGCGGTGTGGGGCGCAGCGTGTGCCTGCCCCCCCCCCCGAGCTGCACCCCCGGTGCACACCAGCACCAGCCTGTCCCCAAAACCGAGCGGCTCCAGCCAAGGAGCCCCCGGGGCAGGGGAATTAAAAAAAAAAAGCCATTTTGCATTTTATTTACTGGTGGAGAAGAAAAAAAAAAACCGAGGCAGGATCGAGCCCGCCGGGAGCAGCGCTGGTACCACCACCCGAGAGGAGCTGGGTGCGCCCCGTACCCCGCCGATCCCCCGGACCCGCTTCCCACCGCCGGGAAATTCAGCAGAATCGCCCCAAATGCCAACGGGAGGCAGGGCCGGCCGTCAGGCGACTGTTTTTCTCTCCACCAAACCAGCTTTTCCCATTTTTACAGGAATACACCTTTTACCCCAGATGCACTCAAGAACCTCGGTGCCTGCAGGATCGCGTGGGGGCACCAGAAATCCGTGACCTTCTCCATCAACAGGCATTGACCTTCCAGGTTATGTCAATATTGACATTTTTAAGCGCGTGGGGAAAAAGGTGCAGCACTAAAAGGCTCTTTGCACAGGCACTTGAAAAGGCTTCTGCACCGCACGTCGAGTGTTTAGGGACACGCAGGAATCGGGGGGGGATTTTTCCCATTTCTGGACTGTTCCCTCCTGTGTGTGTTTGCAAACTATGTGATGTCTTTAGACCCAAAGAAACCCAATCTCGCCATACGCTGTCCGCTCTTGGAGGGAAGCTGGCAGGAGTTAAAATGGCAGCCGTGCGCTTCTGCTATCCATTTCCACCCGTGTTCGCTCGTTTGGGAGCAAGCCTTGGTTCCGAAGCGAGCTGGCTGGACGGGCTCAGGACAGCATCCAGCCACGACAGCATCCAGCCACGATCAAAGCGGGGTTTCACCAAAAAAAAAAGTATTTTTGGCTTTAGGGCAAGCACGGTTCACATGCTGAAGTCACTAAAGCTCTTCCTCCCTTAAGTTCAGCATGTGCCTGGTGTGCTACACCCAGCTCAGCCCAGGCTGCTGCATGGGCAGAGCCCCAGAGCGTGGCTGGAGTCATTTTAACGAGCTTTCTCCTGTTCATCAGAGATTTCACGTGCGGTCGGGGCTGCAGGAGCAGCTCTTTAAACCAGGTTTAACGTCAGGCAGCTTCAACGATGCCCATGCGGGGCCGGGGCTGCTGCTCTGCTAAAACACTTCAGCGACCCCGGCAGAGCTGCTGGGGCAGGCGGCCGAGGCTGCGGCTGGGCCTAAAGCAGCCAAAGGTGCTTCAAGAGGTGAAACTAATTCCCCAATCAGATATAAAAGGTGGTGCCAGGCCTTTCCTCTCAGGGACTGGTTGTTCTTTTTGCTCTGGGCTCTGCAGAGCCCCCCAGGCTGGCGGAGCTGAAGCAACTTGCTAAACCTCATAACAGCGATTTAAGGGCTACACAGAGCTTGGGGGGGAAATTGTAGTGGGGGGGAAACCCAGAGCAGGTTTGTTCTGTTAATTGGGAGAGGGAGGAGCTGCCTTTGGTGGTGAGGGGGGGTTTCACCCCCTTGCTGTTATGGTGTAAAAGCTTTTGCTCCCACAGGAGAGCTTGGTTATGCCCGTCCTGCACCGTGACCGGGGCAGAGGAGCGAGAAGGGGTTACCCACAGACGTGAGTGCCAAGCACCGGCGCTGCCGACCTGTCCTTCTCCCGGGAGCACCCGCCTGGAGGTGAGCTGGGGGGCGCAGGGGAAACACCACGCAGCTTTTCCCCAAGAGGCTCCTTAGCAGCCGCACGAGCGTGCGTGTGGCATCGCCCCCGCTCGGGCTTTTGCTCAGGGCTTCTCCCTGCGGGCGCGTTCCCGGGCATCGTGGGGTGGCAGAGGCGCCGCGTCCCCTTCCTCGCCCCGCCGAGTGCTGGAGGGGGCAGGAGGGCCCGGCAAAAGCAGCCCGGGTGGTGGGGTGGCCGCAGGAGAGCAGGTGGGGGGGGTTCGTACGGCCGAACGCTGCACATAAGAGGGGAACTGGAAAAGACAACCCCCACGTCGGGTCGGCCTCGTGCCATGCGGCGAGAGCAGCGAGCTCCGGGCACCCGCGAGCTGTTCGGATCCGCTGGAGGCGGCGGGTCCCTGGCTGGGCAGCCCGCTGGTACCCGACAACTGCAGGTGATCAAACGAGCAGAGAAAGGGATGGCTGAGCCGGAGCGGGGCTGAACGGGGAGAAGGCAGCCCCGCTGCAAGGCAGCCCCTCGCCCCGCTGCGATGCCGGGGTGACTCCCGCTGCGCCCAGGTCGCCCCTTTCCTTCTGCAGCACGCGCTGGGAGTGGGCATGGGCTGCGGCTTCTCTTCCAGCCTCTCTCCCACCGCGCTGGGCACCTTTTCTGGCAACCTCTGCCACCTCAGAGGTGCTCTTTCCACCCTGATTGTTCCTTTCGGAAATGATTTCCAGCTTATTTCGAGTTAGTGAATTGCCAGGTGAACGACTGATATGTGGATAATGACATCAGAAACGGGGGCTTGGCAGAAATTAGCCTTAATTGGGCATTTATTACTGTAACAGAGCTGCATCGTGTGATTAAAAAGAGGACCCAAGTACTGCTTCGATACAGATTTCAGTGGCAAGAGGGATTTAATAAGGCATGACTCCCAAGGAGATTTGAGTGGCAAACAATAATATCGGTGTCCAGCGACTGCAGTAATTGCTTTGTTTCCATTACCTCATGCAAGAGGGTTATGACAAGCCTGGTGGTAACGAGAGCTGAAATTAAACCCGGGGATAATCACCCTGCTGACCGGGGCGACGGGCTGGTGTTAGGGCAGGGCAGGTCGCCACCAAGTAACGGCTTTGTGCCCCGCGGTCTGGTTTTTGGCGCGTAGTTGTCGCTGTCCTTACGGTGATTTCGGTGCAGGGCAGCCCACGCCTGAGTTGTTCCGAGCCAGCGTCCAAAGGGTGAACCACGTGGAAGCTCCCAGATCGTCCTGAACGCCTGGGTGCTGTGGTGCCTTCGTGGATGTTGTCCCTTTCCTTGGGCAACATGGGGTCAAACTGCTCGAGTGGAACCGTGTCTGTACAGTAGGAGCGTGGTCAGGTTAGAACGAGATCAAAAATGGCTTGTGTGCTTATCAAACAGCTTTCTAACGACCTTTCGCTCGCTCCCGAGCGGCCGGGTCGGGTTTTCCAGTTGAGCCAGACTTTGGGGCAAGCGGGCGAGCTGCCAGGGCCGGCGCTGGAGCCGGAGGCAGCCCCTGACTAGAGGCCGCCCCACGGGCGCTCGGGCAGGTTCGACGCTCCGCTGAAACGCTGCTGCTGCCGCCGCGGTGCTTCAGGACCCGACTTCCCGCCTGGCGCTGCCGTGACCCACCGGCACCCCAGCCGGACAAAACGGGCGTTCCCTCCCGCCCGAAGCCGGAGCCCAGCCACGCTGCGCTGCCCGCGCTCGCTCGGCTCCCGGGGCCGTACCGGGGCTGGCAGAGCCGGGGTGGTGCTGCCGGGAGGCAGGCGCCCCTTTGGCCGCGCAGCCAGGGTGGGGGTCGCAGTGGGGGCACCCCCCCTCGGGGAGGGAGGCTCCTGTCGGGGCCGGGTGTTGCTGTTCACGGTCTCTTCAACCCCCACTGAAGCGCCCAGCACTAGTCCTGGTCTCCTCCTCCAGGCCAAAGCGTTTGTTCGACCCTCTGGCCTTCAGCCGCCTCGGTACGGATCGATTCTGGTGGGTTTGGCGTTTCCCTGGCAGTGCCTGGGCGCCACGAGGAGGGTCAGCGCCTGCCCTCCTGGCGCAGCTGGGGGCGTCCCTCCCCGCCACCCGGGCAGAGCGGCTCTGCAAGCGCCAGGCTCGGAGCCGCGGGGCTTCCCCGCCGCGTTGAAACAGACCCTCCAGCGCCAGGAGGCAGCGGGAGGAGCTGCGCACTGGGACAGAGCAGGGCAGGTGCCCTTCTCCTCCTTCGGGTACCTGCACAGGCAGGAACAGGCAACCAGCCAGCAGAGACCCCCTATCTCCTGCCAGAGCATCGATGCAAACTCAAAGCTAAGTCTGCACTGGGTCACCAATGCTTCCCCAGACCCTTTCCTTGGGCTTCTGAGCTATGTTTGAGAATGAATTGGTGAGAGTGAAGGTCCCTTTTCTAGGGGAGATGCTGTAAGTTTACAGTTTATATAGTTTATAGTTACATATAACGCAGGTTATGTGGACATGGAACTGTAAGTGTTCCGTGCAGTTACTTCAGGTACTTTTTCTCAGACAGCTTTGAGGGGAACAGGCGATACAGCGCAAAGCATCTTCCCAGCACCAAGGGAAGGTGCTGACTACGGAACAGCCTGGTACAGACAGAGAAGTTGCAGCTTTCCCTCCCGGTACACACCATCTCTGGAAAACATCAGAAGGACCTTTGTTATGGCCTGACACCACAGGTGAGGCAGCTGCAGCACCGTGTCTGTACAGGGAAGCAGACTCTTTTCAGAGATAAACTAAAAGGGACGCTTAAAAGATGACGAAGCCCCCCCTCCAGCAAGACACGAGACTTGCAAATCTTGTCTCACCGACACCCAGGGGATTATCCGGAGGTCTCAAGTCTCAAAAGCCACGTGTGTGCTCTAACGAGAGCTGAGGGTGACCCTGGGCCGGGGCGGGCGGTTACGCTGCTGACGCCGACCCTGGAGTCGTGACACGGGAGGAGAAGCGCCAAGAGCTGCCGGTGACGGATGCAGTGGCACCACTTACAGCTGCCCGGACCAGGCAGGGCCACCGAGCAGGCCCGTTGCAAGGTGGATTTTCACACAGACACACGAGGAACCCGGTAGGAGCCCCCGCGCACACGGCCCAGAGCCGCCCCCACGGGTTGTCCGACGAGCTCCACCCGCCACAGGACGCGTGCTGCCTCCCGCTGCCGACCTGCACGCTCCCGGTGCCAAGACACAGCACGGGGTAAAGAAGCACCAGCCTTACACAAGTAGAGGACTACAGATTCTTTGATTAGTAATGGGAAATAACCCTCTGCAGCGTTAAACAGGGTGAAAAACAATTAAATACTAGGAGACATTTACAGTCAGATAACTCCATGCAAGTCTGTGATGAAAACAAGTTGTTTGCAGCCTCCCTGGTTACGGCTCTTGGGTTCCTGACACAGAATCTCATCTGACCTCTTTTGGAATGGCTGAAGGAGATAAAGAGCAGGTACAAAACCACCAAGAAGCAAAAAAAAAATCCTCCCCCTCCAGTCTATTCTGTAACAGAGTTGGCCAATGAAGTGGGACAGCGTAGGGGGGTACAAGTTACACAGAGAGGAGTGTTAGATCGTTCCGATGTCAACGATGCCGCCAGTACAACTGCAATGTTGGCTTCCTTCAGAGCAACAAATTCATGGAGGTGGAAATTACCTGCCTGCCTCCGGGCACGGCTCAGGGCCAGCTGAACAACTACAGAAAACCTCAGTGGACTTTGCAGGAAAACAGAACAAAAAATGCCCAATTGGGTAATAAAGAAGGTACAAGCCAGGCAGCAAAACTGACTCAGCGGTTTCATCTGCGTTTTCTGACGCTTCTGAACAACCGCTTTTTTTTTGGTCCCCCACGCCTCCTGATGAATTACAGACCATTCCCCTCCAGGCTGGAATGATGAGGCCGCTGCAGGCTGGGAGAAGAGCAAGGTTAAGGTTTCGGTTTGGCAGGCGCCGCGTCACAGGCGTGGCACTGCTGCCCGCCGCAAGCGCCAGGCGCCACCTCTGGGAGGGCAGAGCCGGGGCCGTGTGTGCTGGTGTTTCGCTCTAACAGGACTGACAACGGGCACTGCCCCCCGCCCCCCGCCGCGGCTGTGCCCGGCTCCAGCCCCCCCGGGCTGGGACAAGAGGCAGCTCTGCCGCGGGGCTGGTGCCACCCTCACTGCTCGGCAGCTGGAGGCTCTTCCTCAGTCTCCTGCTTCTCCGGCTGAGACTCCGGAGGGATGAGGTACTGCACCTCCTCGGTGCTGATCGCCACTTTATCCGGCTGCAGCCACCGCTTCAGGTGTTCCAGCGTGCTGAGGGAAAGCAAAGGCACCAAGTGAGACAAGGGAGCAAGAGAGCCTCGCGGGAAGGGACGAACAACGCGTCAGGAAAAGCCTCCGTGCGTCCTTCTCGCACCCCTGTGGGTATTCCTGCTGCCGTCTGTCCCGAGGCTGGCCCGTGTGCCAGGGGAACAAGCAGAACCTTTCATTTACAAAGACTTTCTGCTGTAGTTGGGCTTTTAAACTGCCGTTAGAAAAGCTTTACGCTACAATTTTTCTCGATGAAAAGAATCCTTAGCAGGTCCATTCCCGAATCCTTAGCCTGGACATCCCTGAAGTGCTGGTCTCTCTCAGTGGCCAGAGACCAGAACTCAATTTCCAGCTTTCTGGGCTGGAAGCAAGAAGACTGGTGTTAAACCAAACCCCCAACTGCCTGCTTGTGAAGAAGATTAGGAAATCCAGGGGGGAAGGGAGGGGGACGAAACCACAACAGGAAGCACAGCTGGAAGTGTGAGACCATTTGTAACAGCACCAGGCTGACGAAGAACGGGGCAGTACGTACATCCCAGAGCTAACCAGGGGACGGATCACAATGGGATCCTAATTCCTGTCTTGCAGCCTCTCTCACGGTAACGGGTCCAACCAGAACGGATCTGGCCCCGTTTGTGTTTAAATGCTGGCTGTAATCCTAGGAGTTTAATATCATAATTCTTAAGTGTGTGTGTGTGTGTATCCTCACCTCCTAGAAGTGTGGTTCAAGCCCTTCAATACTGCCACAACAAAATTAACTTGCTCTTGCTCTTTCACAAGAGCAGCATTTCACTTGGTAACGTTCTTGAAAGTATCTGTGTGCTTCATCGTTAAGGCTTGTTTAATTACGTTGGTGGGTGAGAACCAAATGCTTTGGCACCCTTCGGGAGTGACCTCCGACTTCACAGTCAGACTCTAGGGAGGAAAATTCTTTCATGGATAACACCCCCAGCCTTTAAAGCCAGCGGAAAGAGCACATACATCTACAAAAGCTTGGGTTTAAATACAAATCACATTGAAGCTAACTTGTCAGAGAAAGAATCTAAAAACTCCTTATAAACATGGATTATTTTTCATACTCCCAAACTAGCTTAAGTAGATTTTCTTCAAGGGAGAAGAATAATCTCCTTTTCAGCTAGAAGCGATCATGAGAAACCTCAGCTCAGGAAGGAGAAATATGGGGAGCACTGTAAGTGACTGGGAGTGCGAGGCTGCCAAAGGAAAGGGCTCTCACCTTAACGCGTACTCATCTGTAAAGGGGGGGTGGGCGAGGGAGCAGAGGCCCCGGGCGAGGGGCACGGAAGGGAGAGCCGCTCCAGAAATCTAATCTCGGGACTGGGACCAACCCCGTGAAGAACTTCTGATCCCGCTCGTGTCCGAACCAGCGCCGAACTGGGCCCTTGCAAATATGGAGGGAATGGCCCAGGGTTCACTTCTAAAGTTAAGCCTTCAAAAAAGCGACCCGAGACCCAGCAGACAGCCCTTCCTCTGCTCCAGCCCTGCCCTGCCCCAGCTGCGACCTGGGAAATTACGGAGGAGGTTCTGGGAGTTTCCACGCCGGGTCGGCGGGACGCAAGGACAGGCGAACAGCAGGGGAGGCTCAAGCCCCGCGCGTTCCCCTCCGGCAGGACACAAGCGGTCGCTGTCAAACGCCTCGCGGCGCCCGCGGCAGCCTCGCCCGAGGCCACGAGGCGGGTGCCGTCGGCCTCGCAGTCCTGGCAAAACCTCTCGCTTCCGAGCGGTCAAGGCCGTCGGCCCGCGCGGGGAGCGGTGACCCCGCCGCACCGGCGCGCTGCTCACCTCTCGTCGGAGTCGCGTCCCTCTGTGTAGAACTCGGACTCCAACTTCTCCTGCAGGAACCTGTCCCAGCACTCCTGCTTCGCCTGGGAGAGAGTGCGCAGCATATCCTTGGAGGTCACCTCCTGGGACAAGCCTTTAATTCTCATCAGCCTTCTCTCTGTGAAGAGGCAAAGCAGGGGTCTTTGTTACCTCTGTTACGTTCTTCTGAAAGGGAAGAGAAGAACTATCCGGACTTGTATATCAAAAAAGTTAAATTACCTTTTCAAGACTAAGCTCTATTTTAAAAGACATTCCCCCCCCTAATCCCAGGCCCGCAGGACGGCACTTCTTGCACGGATACAAGACGCTGTTTTCCAGGTGACGCTTCTGGAGGAAGGAAGGTTTATGCAACCGGTCAGCTCTGCCCCTTGGGAGTTTTCAGCACTTTCACACTGTTCAGTCCCCAGGAGACCACCCAGGAGGGTTCAGATCTCACAGGCAGTAAGTCCCCACAATTTCCAAGCCAACTGGCACGGAACACAAATCACACTAAGTTTAGTGTGAACCCAAATAATGCCCAAACTGAGGGAAAAAATGGGAGCGCAGGGGTGTTATCAGTGGGGTATCTCGGAGCAGAATGTGACCTTGTGTCTCAGCCCCAGGGAACGACGAACGTGCCTCCTTACCAGACGCAGGGTAATCCCAACTACAGCACACAAAGCTACAAGAAAGCACATTTCATTAATTCCTGTGGTCACCAAATCCCATTATAACCGTTTCCTCCCTCAACTGGGCCAGGCATTGACTCGTAATCACACTTTTCACTGAAAGGCGTGTCACCGTTAGCTGAACTGGGCCGGGTCACACCACCCTGGCCCACCTGGGGAGCCTTTTGGAGGTTGTCCTGTCACAGGACTGAGCTGTCACTGGGAGCCTCCAGCCCCAGCAGCTCCGAAGATTTGGATTATCGTGTCTGGCCGAACACACGGGTTCATTTCTGTTGACTTGGCCAGAATGCACAAGGGAAACTTTGCGCTAGTGTTACGCTCTCATCCCAGCTGGGAGAGAACAGACACGGATCTAGTCTGAAGCCTGCTTGTAAAAACTAACCCACCGGCATCTTCTGAACCGGCGGGGACTGCGGCAGCAATTAACGCCAGAGGAGCCGTTTATGTCCGGTTGCTGCGGCACCCTTGATCTGAAACTAAGAACTCTCCTTAGTGCACTAAGTCCAAAACAGCAGCTAAGGCAGGAGGGAAGCTCCAGCAGAAATAAAAGCTTAAAAAGCCACTTCTGCCACCCCTCCCTCCTGGCCCGCTTCTGCAGGCAGCCTCCTACGCAAGCCAAGGCAACTGCGCGCGTGGCTGCGCTGCAAACCAGGTTACAAACTGGCTCCAGACAAAAATAACTCCACAGGAGGGAAGGAAGGGGAAAAGAAGAGCCATAAAGATGGAATGTTTTGCTGCGAGTGTTGGGAGCAGCAGCCCCACTGCTGGAGTGCAGGGGAACCCCGAAGCTTCCTCCTAACAGGCAATGGGAGCGTCCGTGCCGGGGCTGAGCGCCCTGAAGGCAGTAGGAAACACTCACAAGAGGGTGACAAATTCCGCAGCCTTCGAGCTAAAGGCTGCAGCGCTCAGCAGTGCTCGGGTGTGAGCTCCAGCACTGTCCCCCCCCGGATCCGGTGTTCCCAGCAGCTCTTGTGCTGTTCACAATCAACTCACGGCTTCGGAGGTTGGGCAGGAATTAAGCAACCGCACCAGGACGATCTGCAGGATCTGACATCTTACAACACAGATTCCAGCAGGCACGATTTGGGAAAGCATCAGAGCTTTCCTTCCCACACCTGCCCCCCTCCCCTCCAACCAGCTCACAGGAAGAAATGTCACTTTTTCCACTCAGAAGTGTCTCCCGAGGCTCCACAAAAAGAACGAGACCAACACCGGTAGCGCAGAAACACGTAGGCTCTGGGACAAGCTCAGAACACATTTCCCCTCCCCAGGTCAACTACAGCGGAACTCCATGCTCTTCAGAGAACAAACAGCAGTGTCCCTACCCCACTTATTTTGGGGGAAAAAACCTGAATACTTTGGTTTGTACTTGATAAGAAGTTCCTTTCTGTGGCACAGCTGAAGAAGCTAGGGCCGTGCTTCTTATTTCCACTCATGCACCTGCAGCAAACGAGCGAGATGTTCTGTAAAGTAGCTGCAAGCCACCTTTCCAACCCGAGCTGTGGGCACCGCCACCTCAGTCATGACACTGAGCCACAGCTGCCACCAGGCACCCAAGCAAGTGGAGAAGTCTAAGCCTTACCAGACACTCACCTAGGGATGCCAAATACACCTCTGAATCATTCAGGGGTGCCCAGGGCTTCAGATTCGTTTGGGAAGAGCCATCTGACCCACTGCCCTGGCTTCCTCCGTCGGCGCAGGCATCCGTGAAGGAGTCTGTGAAGGCAGGGCCAGCATCCTTCTGGTCGGGGCGTGGCAGACACGAACAGATTTCGGCCCAGAGGTCTTCGCTGGACCTGGTGACCGCGGAGTCAATGCTCTCAATCATTCTCATCGTGAGGTCCTGAGGTGGGGGAATGACCTGATGAACACCGAGCAGGAAAACCCCGCGCCCCCCCCATCTACCCCCCACCCCCCGCCCAAGTCATGTCACCAGACGTTTCAGGGACCTCTCCTCCCACCGGGGAAGCGCGGCCTCCCTCCGGACAGCGACGACACGCTCTAACGTGTCGCACTCGTCCCCACAGACCCAGCGAGCCCGCCGGGCGCCGAGGGACCCCGCAGGGAGGCAGGCCGCGCTGCCCCTGCCCCTGCCGCCACCGCGCCCCCTCCCCGCAGGCCCCGGCACCACCGCTCCCGGGGTCGCCCGAGCCTCGGCTCGGCAGTTCTCCTCCCCGGGGGCACGGAGGGGCCGATCCGGCGGCCGTCGCCCCGGTCCCGGTCCCGGTCCCGGTCCCGGTCCCCACACCCGCCTGGGCCACCGCTGCCGCCGCCCGCACCGTAAACACGGGAAGCCCCGACAGGGCCTCGCTACGCGCCGATTGACACGCGGGCCTGGCCAATCGCCGCGCTCCTCCGGCAGCGAGAGGGAGCCTATTAGAGCGGGGAGCGGGCGGGATGCGTGAGGGAGGCTGATTCCGCTGCGGCGCCATCTTGGTGAAGGGCGGAAGTTTTCCTGCGCGGAGGAGGCGAGTGAGCCGTTACACCTGGCAACGGGCCGCGGGGGCCTTAGTGCGGCTGCGCGGTGAGTGCCGGGGCGCGCGGGGCTGGTGCCGGTACCGGTACCGGTGCCGGCTCGGAGGGGCTGGTATGGCCGCGGGCCCCTGGCGGGGAGGGGGCGGCCTGGGGCCTGCTCCGGGCCCTCTCGGCCCCGCTTTCCCCAGCAAGGCGGTGGCCGCCCGGTGCCGGGGAGGAAGCCGCTCCCCTGCGGCGGGGGACGGGTCTTGTGGTCGCCGGTGCCCGGGGAGCGCTCCCGCCGCCGGCGGCTTTGCCAGCTTCGGCTTTGCCGCAGCCTTTCCGGGGAGGCGCCGCCCTTCTCTCCGCCGGGGCGCGGGGCGCAGGCCTCGTCCCCTCCCCGCGTCTCTCCCGTTAGCCGATGTCACCCTGACCCGCACGGCGGCCTGGGCGGGCGGCGGCGGCTTGTCTGGCAGCTGCCGGCCGTAAAGGGCTTCTGCCCTGCCCTGCCCTGCCCTGCGCCCACCCCCCGGCCCCGTCGTTGGGTTTTGGAGGGCCGGGCGTGAAGCTTTAGGCATGACCTGTCACTGTGAAGGTGGAGATCCGCAGCCGGTGGGGCCTGCGTACAGCTCTCCGCTCCTCCGCTCACGGGAGGTGTCGAGTCTCTGGGGCTGACAGTTGGCCCCGTGTAGGGCGCAGGCTCTGTCCTGTTCTGAGTCGTACCACGAGCGCAGGACTGCGTTACGGTGAGGGTGGGTTAGGTTTTGGGGCGCCTGTCAAGCAGCCGCGGTCCCTCTCTCAGCAGGCCGCTGCCTGGGATGAGCTGCCTGCCGCCCTGTGCCGTGCTGACACTCATGGGACTGCTCTTCGCCAGGACGATGGCCTGGACTTCCAGCGGGAAGACGCACCCTGAGCTGGTCAACAACCTCTACAGTGAGTATCGGCACAGATCGCGGCCTGGTAGGGTCTGTCAGCGCGAGGGTGCCTGGCGTTAGTGCTGCGTTGCGGTGCTGTTCGCTCTGAAATGTTGGAGTATTGCCTGAATTTCAGGGTTTGTCCCCATCTGAACTTGTTCTATTTATGACTGGAAACAAAATGTTACACCAGAAGTGGGAGGAAAGACTATCCACGGCTCTCCTTCCGCTCCAGAGTGGGAGGAAAGACTATCCATGGCTCTCCTTCCGCTCCTCTGGAGCGGTAAACGCGTGACGCCCTTTAGAACGCTGCATGACGTGGCATCGCCCCGCGCCCGGCGCGGCTGAGCTTCGTGGCGGCCTGCGCCTCCCCTCCGGCGGGGTGTCCTGGGGCTGCAGCCGTGCTCGGTGCCGCCGCTCCGCTCTGGGCAGGGGGGGAGCGCACTGAAAAAGAGCTTTGGCTTTCCCCCGCTGCCGCGGCTCGTCTTCCCCCTGGGAGAGTTCCCACGGACATCGGGCGGGAAGGGACACGGGGCGTTTATGCAGCCGTGGCTCTTTAGTCCCTGTGCCGGTGCTCCTGAAACCTGAACCAGAGTCTCCGCTTTCAGGAGTGGGAGGGTGGCTCTGTCCGTCTCTTGTGACGTTTGGCAGCCCCAGCAACGCGGCGGGTGTAAGTCACCGTCCTCAGAGAGGCTGGGCTGGTGGCTGGGACCATAGCGGGATTCCCTGCGGTGTGGCAGAAGCAGCAAAGGCCGTGCTGCCGTCCGCGGTCATGTCTTCTGTCCCCTCGGAGATCGGTTATTGAGGCTGAATTCTCCCAGTTCCATTAGCGCCCCAAACTGTGCTCCCCTCTTCCAGACCTCCTCCTGCTACAGTACTGAGGATTTCAGTCCTTTCTGTCTCTGTTTTCCCGCTTCTCCCAGAAAAAGGGATCATTAAATCCCAGCGAGTCTTCGATGTGCTGTTGGCTACTGACAGAGGGCACTACATCAAGTACTTCCCGTACATGGACTCTCCGCAGTCTATCGGTGAGTCGCCCGAGGCGGAGGGTCGCCGCTCTCACGGTGCGCACGGGGGCTGCGCTGGTCCCGCTGGCGGGGGCAGAGGTGGGGCAGGTCCGAGCTCCCTGTGCCGGGTGCTCTCCCCAGAGCAGCGGCTGGGTTTGACGGGAGGTCACGTAGAGCCAACCCCATCCGTGTGGCAGGTGTCGATCCCGAGGGAAGAACAAAGCCGCTTTTCCGCGTTCAGCATGCGGAGGAGCGCCCCGAGCGCTGCCTGGGGAGGGGAGCGCGCGCGGGCTGCGAGAGCTGCGGGGCGTTCTGAGGCGCCAGCCGGGGGCTGGGACGCGCGGGCACCTTGTGCTCCGGGTAGTCCCACAGGATTTGCAGTCAATGAGGCGCTGGAGCGTGGCGAAAAAGAGCATTTTCCTATTTTTTTAGGGGAAAGTGGGGGAAAATACGAGCTGTTCGCGTTGGTAATTTGAGTTGTCGTTTATCACGTAACTCTTGTCACTCGTTTCCTTTCAGGATACAAGGCTACAATCAGCGCACCGCATATGGTAGGTGAAACTCTTCACTTTTAACAGAAATGGAGGAAATTGTTTTGCCGTTTTTTTTATTTTATTTTTTCTTAAATAATGAAGTAGAAAGGTGAAACAGATTCCCTGGAGATGATTATCGTGCTCGTTTCTTTAGGCACTGTGCACGTGAGGCTTTTTTCTTTTCGAGAAGAGTTCGCCCTGTGCTCTTCTGGTTGCTTTGGAGTGCGCTTAGACAGGAATTCTGTGCCACTGAGGCCAACCACTCATGTTGGGACCTCTTTTCCTGCTGCTTCACACCTTATTACTGAACCTCTTCCTAAATGCTGTTCTGCAAAAAGGTGTCCCAGATCAAACACTCACATTCCGCTCTGAAGGTGTCAGACAAAACGCCACGTGTGCTGCGTTTAAACTGGAGCAGAGGGCGCTCAGCGTAGGAAAAGGTCTTGGGAGAGGAGGCTGGAAGGGGCTGTTTCACACCGTCCTGCCCTTGCTGTCCCCGCAGCACGCCCACGCGCTGGAGCTGCTCAAGGACCAGCTGGTGGAAGGGGCGAAAGCGCTGGACGTCGGCTCGGGCAGCGGCTACCTCACGGCTTGCTTCGCCAGGATGGTAAGCGCGCAGGACTCCCCTTCTAGCCGGTGAGGTGGGGCGGGACGGGGGACTTGGCAGAGCTGGTGTCTGCTTTTTGTGGGGAGGGGAGGAGGTGGGCAGAAGGACCAGAAGGATTCTTCCCAGACCAGCTTGTCGTAAAAACAAAACCAGTCATTTTGGGGATCTTAGTGGATGCTGCATCTGCAGGGCGACGTTTTGTGTGTTAACCCAGGGCAGGTGGAGAGGAGTGTGTTCATCTGCTGTGCCAGCCCGTTGTCAGCTCTTTTTAGGTTGCTTCCTAAGTAGTCACAGGCTGTTCCTTTCTTTTCTAAACTCCTGGAATTATTTTATGCAAAGTGCTAGAAAGTTGGTCAGGTTGCCCTTCTCAGGAGGCAGGCGAGTCAAAAACTGGCCCTGCCACGGAAGCTGCTAATTCTACCAAATAATTATTTCTTTGGCAATGAAAGGCTGCTGGGAGTGGCCGTAGGCGGTGTCTGCGTATCCCTCAAGTAGCTGGTACAACTGGGACTACTCGGCCTGAAAACCCAGGGGGCAAAGTATTGGCACCTCCTGTTCAGAAACTCTGCTCTTGGGTTTCTTCCTGGAAGTTCCCCACTCCTCGCGGTAACTTGCCCTGTGAAATACATCCCCGCACCGTCCAGGAGGGGTACAGGTGCGTGTCTGCTGGGTTTCTTTTCAGATGGGCCCATCGGGGAAAGCTGTGGGCGTAGAGCACATCAAAGAGCTGGTGCACGAGTCCATCAGAAACGTCCAAGAAGATGATCCCACTCTGCTCAGCTCTGGCCGCGTAAAGCTCGTGGGTGAGCTCTCTGGGACCCTGGTGCTTGTTCCCTCCTTGAAGCATTAGCTCTTGCGGAGCTCTGCAGGAGCTCTGGGGTTGCAGTTTGTGTTGCCCCACCGTGCCGCGCTGAGCCGAACGCTACGGCGCAAACAAGCCGTATTTCGTGCTCCGGGCGGTCTGATCGCACACCTCGCTCCAGGGTGCGGGGACTGTCTTAGTTCAGTAAGAGACGCTCTTCAGGGGAGAGTGCTTGTACCCCGTCTGCATTTTAGTTGATCTGAATGGGTCTGCACACGCTGCTGTGGTTTTGGGGGAGGATAACTGGAGTCAGCTTGTCCTGTTTCTGGAACCTCAAGCCTGCACAAAGCCGCTGTGTTATTGCAAGGCTCTCCTGGCTTTGACTGTTCTAGTGTGGCTCAGTTCCAGAAATCTCTCCCCCTTTTTAAAAATGAACCAACAAAATTCAAATTCCCATCAGCATCTCGTTAGAAAATTTTCATGGTCCCGGTTTCAGCTGAAAGGATGTAGGAAGAACTGGTTTTGCATGGAGTTGTTGCCAGAACAAAAGCCTTTTCTGCACTCTTTTTTTTCCCCTGTAGTTGGAGACGGCAGGCAGGGATACCCCGAAGAGGCTCCCTATGATGCCATTCACGTTGGAGCGGCAGCAGCCACTGTGCCGAAGGAGGTAAGAGTGGCCGTGTCGGGTGTCTGTTGCTGTGGGCTGCCCGCATCAGTAGCAACAAACAAATAATAATGGGGAACCACTGGAAGCTTTTTTTCTGTCTGTTCTATAATGGAGCCGCAAGCTTGTGCTTTTCGAGGTCTCCTGACCTTCACAGTGTGGCTTATTTCTGTTGTCTGGGTTTTTTTTGGCTCTGCTGATTCTGATTTCTGTGCTTGCCAGTTGCTGAATGAATTGAAGCCAGGAGGTCGGCTGATACTGCCTGTTGGTCCCGAAGGTGCAAACCAAGTCCTGATGCAGTACGACAAAACCATCGACGGGCAGATCATCGAAACGCAACTGATGGGCGTGATCTACGTTCCCCTAACAGATAAGGAAAAGCAGTGGCCTCGGTAAAAATTTGCTCTCCCTTGAGGAACGTTTCTTCCTCGCAGCTGTCCCTGTGGGCTTGCTCTCCTTGACTGCTGGCTTTACTGACAGAGTCCTGGATTCCTAGCAGATGCTGTTTGTAAAGACAGAGAAGAAAGAGGTTTGGCTGTGGTAGGGCATGGCAGAAGAGCCAGATGTGTTTTCTGTTAGATGAGGCTTGCAGACTGAGGACTCGAGCTTTTTTTTTTTCTTTTTTTTGGAGCCCATGCACTTCCATAAACACTGTAGCCGTGTCGATTCTGTTGATCTGAAAGGCACGAATAGTAACTGTTGGTTTTTCTTTGCCTCAGGGATGAATTCTGACGGATGGATATCTCTAAAGTGACCTCAAAAGCTCATGAGCGGGACTTATGACTGTAGATGGGTCTGTACGGCTCTGCTTTTTGAACGGAAGCTTGATGAGTGGACGTGCTTGCGAAGGCAAGTTCTGCTTCAGCAGAGCTCGTTACGGAGGGCTGGAGGACAGGGTGTTTCTCCAGGAGCAGGGGAGGCTCTCGGAGGCCATGTCTGCTTCCCGCCAGTCAGTGGATCCAGCCAAGTCCAGCCGTCCCCTCTGATGAGCTGTAGATAACATCTGTTCCAAAGGCAGACAGGAATACTTAAACCTTCACTAAAAATACTCTTTAATATTGACTACTCTGCCTAATGCTTGAAGAAAGTCAGACGCAATTACTGTTTGAGAGCAGCGATCTACCCTGATTTGTCAACGTTTAATTATGACAGCGTGTTCTCTCCCTGTCTCGCATCACCTAATTTACCCTCTGGTAACAACACTGAGAATTTGGGAGTTAAGAAAAATCCCGGTCTCTCGGCTTTTCCCTGACGCGCCCTTCCTTCTCCCGCGGCGGGGGGCGGGGGGGCGGACGGGGCGCGGCTGAATCGCAGGGTGAAGGGCGGCGGGGGGTCACGGTGAGACTTAAAGGCCTTTTCTGGGGCAGTTACCGGGGGGGAGCGCCCCGCGGTGCCGGCGCTGCCCGGTCCATGGAGCCGCGTTCCCCTCAGCGCCGCCGCCCTCACCTGAGGCGGGAAGGCGAGAGGTGACCGCCGCGCGAGCGCGGGGGGGGGGGGCGGGGGCGTGGCCACCCGGCGATTGGCCGCGTCGCGCAGCGTCACGCCGTGCGCCGCGCGGGAGGCGGTGCGCCGGCGCGGTGTGGGCAGCGCGGCTGTGCTGGGTGGCGCGGAGCCGGGCCCGCTCGCCGCTGCCGCTCCTCGCCCGCCGCGCCGGCGGCATGGCGGCGCCGGGCCCCGGGGACAAGGCGGAGGCGGCGCCGGGCCCCGGGGACAAGGCGGAGGCGGCGCCGGGCCCCGGGGACAAGGAGGAGGCGGCGCCGGCCCCTAAGAAGCGGCGGCTGGCGGCTGGGGAGCGCTACGTGCCGCCGCCGCGGAAGCTGAGCACGGGGGTGAGCTTCGGCGCCGCGCACTTCGCCGAGACCTCCTACTACTTCGAGGGGGGGCTGCGCAAGGTGCGGCCCTACTATTTCGACTTCCGAACCTACTGCAAGGGGCGCTGGGTGGGCCGCAGCCTCCTGCACGTCTTCAGCACCGAGTTCCGCGCTCAGCCCCTCGCCTACTACCGCGCCGCCGCCCGCGCCGGCCGCCTCCGCCTCAACGAGGAGCCCGTGCGCGACCTGGACATCGTGCTCAAGGTGGGCGCTCCCCTGCCGCCCCTCCACCCCGGGCTGGGTGCCCCTGGAGGTGTCCTGGTAGCGAGCGTGGCGTGGCGGGCCGGTAACCCGGCGTGGGGAGAGCCCAGCTCGGCTCTGGCCATGAGCATCGCGCCGAGCGCGGCGAAATAACCCCGCGGTGATGCTAAAGTCGGCGGTGTTTGAGGGGACATGGGGTCTCCCAGGGAATCCTTACCCCAGCGGGGTCAGGGGTATGCAGACCCTGCAGCCCTGTGCCTGCCCCACAGCCCCCCGAGAGCGGGCGAGGCACGGAGATACAGCTCAGGGCAGGGTGTGGAGTTCAAGGGGCGATGTGCAGAGTAGTGCTAGATCTCGTGTTCCAGGACAAAGGGGATTTCATTCCCCCCCGCAATATCAAGCCCCCATTGTGCGTGGTCAGGTGGGGTGGTTACGCAGGCTGGAGTCACGGTAGTTGTCCGTCTGTCTTGCAGAATAATGATTTTCTCAGGAATACGGTGCATCGCCACGAGCCGCCGGTCACTGCCCAGCCTATCCAGATCTTGGTGGAGAATGACGAGGTGGTGGTGGTGGACAAACCCTCCTCTTTGCCAGTCCATCCCTGCGGCAGGTTTCGTCACAACACGGTCATCTTCATCCTGGGCAAAGAGCATGACCTGAAGGAGTTGCATACCATTCACCGACTGGATCGCATGACCTCGGGAGTACTCATGTTTGCCAAGACCGCAGAGGTATCCAAGAGGCTCGACGAGCAGGTTCGGGAGAGGCAGGTGAGAGCAAAGGGCTGCAGTAGTGTTTGGAGTCTCTTGCATGGTCTTTTCTTGAAAGAGATTAGGCCCAAAGTCAGCCAAATTTTTGGTCTAAGCGAGCACAAGTTCACAAACCAGCTTGCAGTCACCGTACTGTTCTTGCCGTGTTAAGCACAAGAGGCATTAAGAGAAAAAGACTGACTAAAAATTTAATCGATTTTGGAAAGAGGAGATTGAAAGGGATCACCTTCCCTAAAGGGGCTGCGGGAACTGACTGCGACTGCAAAACAGAGAGCAGTCTTTTTTCCAGCGGCTCTTGACCCAAACAGAACTGTAGCTGTAAGGTACTACCTTCCAGGGTTTGCTTCGAGGCCCTAAACTGAAGGTCACTGAGAGATGGCTCTTGAATTTACTATGAGGAAAACAGACCAGGTCCTTGTGTTCTTGATTTCCCGACTAGCTGGGGAAAGCCTGAGAAACTTGGCTTTAAATAGCTGATTTTACTTTTTTCCCTTTCTTGTTCAGTTGTAATTTGGGCAGTATGTTGCCTACAAATGTATCTCGTTGAAGAGAAAGAGAGGAGTAGTTAGGCTGAGGCTCGGGTGTAATCAGGACGGAGGCAGTGTTCTGTTCTGTTTTCTGAGTTCCTCTTGTGTCTCCCCGTAGCTGGAGAAGGAGTATGTCTGTCGTGTGGTGGGGGAGTTTCCAGAACACGAAGTGGTCTGCGAAGAGCCCATCCTGGTTGTTTCTTACAAAGTGGGAGTGTGCCGCGTGGACCCCAAAGGGAAATGCTGCAAAACCATCTTCCAGAGACTCAGTTACAACGGCAAGACCAGCGTCGTCAAGTGTCTTCCGCGTACGGGCCGCACGCACCAGATCCGGGTCCATTTGCAGTATTTGGGGCATCCCATCGTCAACGACCCCATCTATAACATGGAAGCCTGGGGCCCTGAGCGGGGCAGGGGTGGCAAGATCGATAAAACGGATGAAGAACTCCTCAAGGCGCTAGTAGAAGAGCATCGTTCCAAACAAAGCCTGGATATCTTGGGTATTTCGGAGGAGGACTTGAACTCCAATGCTGAAAATAAAGACTCTGGTAATTCAAGTGACTGCCCAGAGTCTGCACGGGCTGACCCTGTCCGTGAGGACTGCCCTGCCAAGGACACTAAGGAGCCTGAGCCAGACACTAAGGATCTCTTGAGAAATGACATAGCAGCTTGTCCACTGAACTCAGATACCAACCTGGAAACGCTTGAAAAAAATAAAGACCTCAGTTTGTGTGAGAATCGAGATGGGCAAACGGGAGAAAAGAGTTCAGGAGAGAAGGACCCTTTGTGCGTGGAGTGTAAAATCAGCCGGCGGGACCCGTCTCCCAAGGAGCTGGTGATGTACCTCCATGCCTTGCGCTACAAGGGAGCCGAGTTTGAGTATTGCTCCAAGATGCCCGAGTGGGCACTGGAGGACTGGGAGGAATGACCGAGGACACCTGACACCTCTGGACATTGTTGGCCAAGGAAGCATCTTGTCAAGGCCTAAGATTTACTTTTTCCATGGGGTTGAGGTGAACAGACTGCCCGTGCCTCGAGCTGGGGTGGGAAGGGTTGTTGGGGCTGGAGAACTGTCCTGCTGCCGACAGGGGTGGGCAGGAAGACGGGGCTCCAGCACCGGGGTTATGTTGCCCTCCAGGGAAGTAGCGCTTCTGGGCAGTAAACTCTGCTGGGCGCGGGGATCTCTGCGGATTCTGGGGCTGCTGTTGATTATCCACACAGATAATTAAGTACGTGCACGTAAAAGTCAGCAACTGACTTTTCTTCCGGCCTGCGACGTTCTTGTGTCTTACCGGAGGAGCTGCTGCGATGTCGCTCGATGTGCTGGATGTCACGTACACAAAACGAGTTTTACTGTATTTTGTTGTCAGACCGATTTTAAAACTCAAACATAATCCCTGAGAGCACCGTCAGGTAAAACCAGAGCTCTGTCAAGCTGATGCAGTTTGTGCTTGCTGTTTGCCAGCAGGGTCGGCTTTGCTTTGAAATTCCTCTTCCAGTATTCCTTCGAATAAGCGCTTAATTTAACGTTAGGAAGTCTGGGGACTGGTTGTTTTATATTGGGCCTGGTTTTGGAGGTACTAGTCCCCAGATTTTGTCCTTATGAGATATATAAGGAGACTGATTCTACCTCCCCTGTGACATCTTGTGCCTTCTCAAAAAGGGGCGGCTTCTCTTCTGAGAGCCTGTGGATCTCTGTCCCTTATGCCTCGTTGGAAACATACTTGAGCAGAAAGCCAAATCAGGGGTCAGTCTGCCAACGTTGTGTTTGGGTTTTCATTAAACTGTGCTGTAGGCAGGTTGTTTCTGATTGGGGTGGAACTGTTTTTAATATCCCTTCAGTGTGACAATGAGCTTTAAAGACCAAACAAAAGCTGTTTTATTCCCCAGAAGACTTTTTTTTAATACATTTTATATTAATATGTTTCCAGGATGATAAATACCACTGTAGTTCTTATTTTCATCAGTGCTTATATGGTTGTTTATTGGCCTCTGGGAGGGTCATTATAATCTTCTGTCTCAGGTTCTTTCTTTTTTTATTTTTTCCTCTATTCTGTATCCCGGTGGTCGTGACCAGCTCCAGTGACTGCTGCGGGCAATGAGAACCTTTACTGGGCAGAGCCGTGTTGTTTCTGGACTGTTTGCAGACAGTGGGTTTCGCCCCATCATTCCACACTCTCCTGCACAGGGCACCTGCATCGTGTTCTGCACTTGTGAAATATCAGGGAAACCTTTTCCAGAGGTGAAGAAAGAAATCCAGAGGAGCTGATGCTACTCAGCAAGCGTGATAGCAGCCTTGCTGGAGCATGGCCTGGTCTCGGATGGTCTCTCCTTGTCATGCCGTGCCCTAGGAGCTCTGGCTGTTTCTCAGCCCCCCAAGACGTGGTTTTCACACAGATCTTTTATTACCAGTTTGCCCATTTCACACGGGTTACTGGAGAGCTCTGTGCTTCACAGGTGGTGGCTGTGAGTGGGATGCTGGGGACCTAGAGGTGGCCAGGCCCGCAGGAACGACTACCTTCCATCCTTGGCAAGGCTCCTGGAATCGCTTGGGGATGGTGTTGCCAGGATCAGGACTTGTGTACCAAAAACCAGCGCTTGCTTCTTCCAGTTGTGTACCATAAACCAGAGCTTACTTCTTCCAGTAGCTCAGACTAGCCAAGTGATTTATTTCTTTCCTGGATCATCCAGCTGACGTGTTGAATGTTCCCATGAAAGTTCACTCAGGCTTGAGCTTTGCTCTTCCACAGCCTGCCAAGGGTCTCGTGATGCTCATTTAACCACAGCTATTTTTTTTTTTTTAACATGCCATCATGTATTAAGGCCAGGTCTAGTACTTGGCTACAGCTTGTTAAACAAAGGAGGTAAAAGGTCCCCCGTGTTGAGAGATCATGCTAGAAACTAGTGTCATCCAGTTTTTTTCATGCACTGAAATACATATTTCATGTAACTGTAAGTGAAACTTGTGTACAAATACGGGTGTCTGCAGCTGCACTAGCTCCAGGTGCACGGGAAAGGTAGGAGATGTAGGGGCAACAGTCTTTAATTAGACTTTGAGGTGTCCCAAGTTATATTATCTGGAGGGTTTGGGGAGGTGTGGGGGTTTTTTTACCCTCTCTCTAAGACATAAGCGTCTGAAAGGGATTTTACTGACTTGTGCCAGTAGATGGAGACTGGATGGTTGAAGGGCCTGATGTGGAACTGGAGCTCAGTGCTGGGTTTTTCCTTTTTCTGGCTCTGCGTGATGACTGCAGTTAGTGTCTTTTAATTATCACACCTTGCTGGTCAAGAAACCTCAGGGCTTCTGTTTTCAAGATACTTTGAATAATGAAGATTTAAGGTTGATTTCACAAGGAACCCACCACCAACTCTATTGTATTACATTTTATTTCAGTTCAGAGCTGGTGTCCAGCCGCCACGTGCTGTAATCATGCACAAGAGTTGGCGCTTGCTGTTGTGCTAACAGGGAAGGCGTTACTCTTGGAGGTGTTGCGATAAATTCCCACCGAAGATGAGGTCTGAGGTAAATACTGTGTTCTGGCTGGGGGGTGATTGTGGGCATAAAGTCACCTGTACAAAGTGTAGGTCCTGGAAGAAGTCCTTTCCCTAGTACGCTTTTCTTTTGATACGCTTTTTATGCTACAGCAAAGGACCGTGAGAATGTGCATCTTGCCAGCAGCTAAAGCACCATCAATACAAATAAATCCTCCTGGCAAACACTGGTGGGAGTTTTGCTGTGCCTTACACATTGTTGTGTAGGACTGACTCAGAATTGACCCCTAAAACATCACCAAGATGCCCATCTTCCACGTGCTGACCCTTTTCCCGCTGTGTTTTAACTGGTCCGTTCTGGGTGCCACTTGTGAGGCTAGGGAGTCGTGATCTGGCCCTTCTCTGCACAGGATTTAGTATAATCTGATTTCCAGAAGGCTTGAAGTGTAGTTAAACGTGCCGCAGCGTGTGCCCGGAGGGCTCGCAGAGCTGTTGTGGTACATTACGTCTGAGAGGCCCCTTCCCGGGCTGCGATGGCGTGTTTAACCCGTGGGGCCGGCCAGTCCCCTGTTTCGTTAACTTCTACTTCAGACTTTTTTAAAAGAAAGGTAACTACTGATGGATTAGGCAGAGAGGAAAAGCTTCCTTGTATCTCTTCAGTACAATTATTTATGCTTTTTAAATCACCACAGCTTCATGAAAAGCAAGGCGGCTGCGATAATTATCTTTCTGAAGCAAACCTTGATGTAAGTTTCAGTAAGGTGCCAGGATCCGTTTGCCTGGAGCTCCCCCAACCCCTGCTCTTGCAGAGATTGCCCCAGAGCTGCCGCTGCAGCCCAGGCCAGCCCGGACGCGCCGCTTTGTCGGGACTGCAAGAAGAGTTTCAGGGGCAGTTTGTTCCCGGCAGCGTTCGCAGCTCCGTGGTGTGCCCGGTTTGTGAGAAGAGCGGGCAGCGGCCTACCCGCCCTGCCAGCCTCACTGGCACCCGGGGCCGTGACACCTAAACCCCTGGGACACTGTTGGGGCACCGCCACAGCCACCGTGGCTGCCCCGGGCGGCAGCTTCGCTTCCTTTTCTTGCTGTTAACGATTAAAGTGTCACCCCGGGGAGGCGGGAGCCGGAGGGGTGTCCCCAGGCCCAGCGTGGGGCCTACCCCTGAGGAGAGGCCTGCCCGCGGCCCCGGGGCTGGCGGGCCGCGCCCGGAGCGGGCCGTGAGCCAGCGTCAGAGAGCGGCTCAACGCCCCGAGAAAAATTAAAAAAAAAAAAAAAAAAGTGAAGAAGAAAACTTAATTTTTCGACGAGGATGGGATTCGAACCCACGCGTGCAGAGCACAATGGATTAGCAGTCCATCGCCTTAACCACTCGGCCACCTCGTCACGACAACCTAGCTTTTCCCCCAGCCTATAAGAAAGAAAGCGACCGCTCCCGGCACCCTCTCCCGTCTGCCGCCCGCTCTGCGAGATGGCGCCGCCGGCTCGGCTCTGCCTTGGCAAAACGCGTAGCGACACCACCGCGAGGGGACCGAGCAACCCCGCGCGGCCCGGCCGCCGCCGCGCCAGCCTGATCGCTGCGGCTGCGGGACGTGCTGGCGAGGGGGAATAGCGAAATGGCAGGCAACAGGGCTGATCCCGCGGAGGTCGCCATGTTGTACGGAGCGCTGGGGAGCGCCATGCTGTACGGCGGCCGCTGCACAGCGCCGCTCTGCCGTCGTCACGACGGCGGTTTGGCGCGAAGCGCAGGCGCGCCAGGCGGCGGTTAGGTTTGAATAGCGAAGCGGCGGCGGCCCGGCCCTGCGGGCGCTGGGGAGGCGGGGCGCAGCGGCGGAGAGGAGCGGGCCGTGCCCCGCCGGTGGCGGCAGATGTGAAGGCCTCGTCCGGACCGGCCGGTGAGAGCGGCCTGGGACGGGTCCCGGCGGGGAGAAGGCGAGTAGAGGCCGGGCCGGGGGAGCGCGGGAAGCGCCTGAGGCGTCGGCCGTCGCCTGCTGCTGGGGCGGATCCCGCGGAGTAACGACCAGTGAGGGGAAGGCAGACAAAGGGCGGGAGGAGGAGGAGGAGGAGGAGGTCGAGGTCGATCCCGCTGGGAGGAGAGGCCCCGCAGAGCTGGTGCCTCGGGGCGAGGGTTGAGCGGTGCGGGGGCCGGGACCTGAGGAGATTGCGCCGGGGGTCGCTGGAGCCGGGAGGAGCCTCGAAGCGTGAGGGGAATCGCCTGGTAAACTGACGGGTAAATGCAGCCCCGATCGGTGCGAAGTGCTTCACGTTGGGGAAAGCGCCGCTGTGAGTGATGACGAGGTGTAGGTTAGTGTTTGGCGGCTCGGAACGGTGCTCCCGGGCTGCCAGCCCTGTCGGGGGGGCCGTGGATGAGATGAGGCGGGACCGTGAGGGAACGGCGTGAGAACAAGATGGAATCGTAAAGAGAGACTCGATCTTCGAGATTCTTACCCTCAAAGGGGGGGGACAGGCCGAGGAGGTCTTGAGTGGGCATCTGTACGGTAGTGAATGAACTGAAAAAATTATGAATTATCGTGAATGACTTGAAAAAAATCATGGAGTGATTTTCATGTTCCCAGTGTGGAACTGGGAGATACTTAATTATCAAATATGAGAATAAAAAGAGGTGCTTTTTCGTAAACGGAAGAGCAAAGCGTTTCGACTTGCCGCTCTATGCTCGAAGGTCAAAGATATGTAAATATGTTCAAAGAAGGATTAGGGAGCAATGACCAAGCGTGTTGGTTGGGACGTGAATTCTGGATTAATAGACCTGCTAATAGCAGACTCCTGGCAGACTAAACCGGGCTTTCTGTAGCCGTGCTCTGTGTCCTCCCTCTTCTCTAGACGCCTGTGTGCGCGGTCGTCTTCTGTGTTACCTCTTTGTTGGGTTTCGGCTGATCCCGTGCAGCAGCTCTCTGTCCAAAGCCGAGGAGCCAGCCTGGCAACGCCTGCCTGAAAGCAGCGTCTCGCTGTGCTGCCTCAGAGCTGCAGGCCCCAAAAGCCAAAGCCTCACAGCTCCCTTCTTGACCGGTGCTAACGTAAACCTGCAACTTCTTTGGTGAGAGGAATTCCTCTGCAAAAATAAAGCAAGAAATTTAAAAAGTTTGCTTCCGCAAAATCAGTTCCTGCGTACAAATACAATGTCATTCTGGGAAACTTTTCTGGCTCTTACTTGTTATACCTTGACGTGTAATGGTGTCTTCAAAATAGTGCTTTTTTTCTCTTTAAGCAAACAGAAATTTACTGGGAAAAAAAATCTGTTGGTTAAGTTTCCTCATCGTGCTTTCCTGCCCTGCTTGAACACTGCCTTTGAGCAAACCGCTATTCTACCGTAATTCAAACTCTGCTCTGCCCTGTGAGCAGTATCCCGACAACATGGAATAGCATTTAATGTGATTTAGCATTTTGCTAAATCTAGAGCTTTCCTTTTCCCACATAAGGCTCAGTTTTAGCTTGGAAAGTTAAGAGTCGGTTTGTGGTTTACATTGCCAGCAATGAGTTAACTCGCTTGGTGGCCCAGGGGAGAGCAGTGGGTGTCGTTTATCGGAGGGAAATGATCACTGTGTACGAGTTCCTGGTGGAGGGTTTAATTAAGATGGAGCCAGGCTCTTCTCAGTCATATCAAGTGAAGGAAGAAGGGTCAGTGGGCGCAAACTGAAGGACAAGAAATTCCAGTTAAACGTAAGGGGGGAAACAGAAGCCGTGAAGATGGAACAGGTTGTCCAGAGAGGCTGTGGGGTTTCCCCTTGCAGATACTCAGGCCTGGGGTGGGCAACGTCCTGAGCAAGCTGCTGTAGCTTTGAGCAGGGGGTGGGCTCCGGGGTCTCCAGAGGTCCCTGCAGACCTGAGAGCCTGCTTCTGTGAAATGCAAAAGCTGAGCAGTTCTGTGCAGATCTCTCTGTTTCTAACTGGAAAACTTAATTGTCAGTTTTACAAACCACTCAATACTTGCTTAGGCAAAGGTTTCTCTTACCACGTGGCTTGCTGAGGTTTAGCAAGGGGAGAATAAAGGTGATAAATGCTCTCAGACTGCTTATAGCTCTGCTGTAAGCGTACCTGGCGTGGTTGTTGATGGAGGGATGCACATAGATAAAGGTCATCACTGGAATCTAGGAAATAGCACAGAAAATTGTGTGTATTGATCTTATGATGGCATTGGTTCTGCGGTACCTTCTTTTGGTGGTCTCTGTCAGGTCCAGGGGAGACTGAAGTTGTGAGGAATATTAACCTGACATTCAAAGCCCTGGACTTTGTTCACCAGAAATGTTAAGTCTGTGTTAGCACTGGCATCCTGGCAGTGTGGGTTAATTAATTTTATCCCCTTGTGCAACTTTTGATAAGTGTCATTTTCTGCACTAGTGGGAGTTATCTGCCTTGACATCAGATATTTGTGGGGTGGAGGGGGGAATAGTGATTGAAAAATCATCTCGTGTGTCAGAGCAAACTAGCAAACTTTGTGTTGTGTAAGATTTGATCGCATTTGTCGGCAACAATTACCAGAACCTTAACCTTAAATGAAGGGATGCCTAACCAGGGAGACTTAGACTGTTGGCACAGTTGTTTTATAGCATGATACCTAACAGGAAAACGGGGACTCGAGAGGCCTACTGCACTTCAGTGCATTTCTGTGACTAGAGAAAGATGGAGACAAACATCATAGCATCTAAGTCTAGTATCTAGTTGTGGTTGTGTGCAGTTCTCTTGCTGAGGTTCATTAATATTTTTGGATTTCTGTTTTGTGTTTCACAGGAAAAGCATGTCTTCAGAAATGGACAACATTTATGCAGACCCTAACATGGAAATGTAAGTTGAAACATTCTAAGAATTTTCTTGTGGTATAAATATTATCATTTAGAGGCAAAGCTTTTCTTAATCTCTGCAGCCTCTCTTGACTGAAACATGCTTTCCATTGTGAAGAACAACAGGGAGTTTCTGTGATTGTGGGTAGGAAAGCCCTGAGGAAATTTCATAGCAGTGGATTGTCTGGAGACTAACGGGCCGTGGGGCTCAGAGACAATCTGCTGAAGTTTCCAAAGCTCATTTTGGGGGACTAGTGCTGGAGTGAATGATCTACTCCAAGCAAGCTTGTTTATTTAATTTCACACTTGTAAAAATAATGGAGAAATCAATTTATTAACCTTAAAAAAGTGGCAGTACTGTTCAAGAAGTACTTGAACAGTTGGTTCAAGTTTCTGCCCTAATATCCGTTTCCCATTTTTTCCCCTCCAGTGATAGTACAGAGCACTTCAGAGGGAAGCGTCTGTCCTCGGTGAGTAACTTAAGGCATTTCTCAAAAGAAAACTCTGTGAGTGAGTGTCACGGTCCGCTCGGTGGTCTCGTGACAGCTGTGATCTCAAAGTGCAAAATTAAGGCGACCTCACCAAAGGGGTTCGCTACAATCAAACAGGGAAACTTTATTGTTTGCCCGTGAAGCGGCGTGCGATGGGGAAAGAGGGGGAAAGGAAAGGGGAAATAAAGTGACAAGAGGACAGATCCTTGGCTGCCACCGCGGGTCCAAGGCGTCCCGATGGTCCCGGGTCCAGGCAGCGTCCCGCCGGTCCTACCGATGGCCGGGATCCTTGCTTGATAACGGTTCTCGGGCTCGTCCCTGGCACCGGAGAACGGCACGGCACTCCTGCGGCAAAACAGAGCCCTCTTGCCTCCGCAAGGCTCCCTCCTTCGGCTGTTCCCTCCCCACCAGGTTTCTAGAAGGGAGCAGCAGACAGCAGCATCTCCACCCTGCTGCTGTGTCCTGCCAGATGAACAAGTCGCTCAGCTCTCGTCCTTGCTCTGTCCGGGGCACGAGGACCTCACGAGCCTGGCATTCAGGGTCAGCAGCTGCTTCTCAGGCAGGCCGCTGCAGACTCATGTCAAGGTGTCGGCCGAACTTTTGGAGTCCATATTCCTGATGACAAGGCTGAGACAATGCTGTTTTCGGACCGACTCTTACAGTGGGTGAAGGAAAGAACAGGATGCTCTGAGGAGGAGCTTGTTTCCTCTTCACAGTTGAAGAAGAGCGTTCCAAAAGCAAAGAAAGAGCCTGTTGGAGTGATATGATTGACCAGGGCACTGGTGGCTCCTATAAACTTTCCAGCCAAGTAATCAGTTCTTGTAGCCGTAGCTGGTCTTCTCACTATTACATTTTCTTTTAGATTTTAAAGGCTCCACGAAATGCTCTCGATGATCTGGGAAGTGGGAATGAATTGACACAGGTAGGTCTATGAAATCCTTTCTTGCTGATGCTCTTAACATCTTCAGTTTGCTCCTCAACTTGCCATTGATTAAACTGTGTCGCTGGAGTAGTGTGGGTGTAAAAACTCTTGTAATGACTGCTTAGGAGCCTAATGTTTGGAGTACTGAGTGTAAGAAATCCATTGAGTTTTTCTTTTAGTTCTCTTTTACATCAGAATATTTCTTCTGCCAAGAAAACAGGAATAAACAGAGATTAATAGATGTAACTTGCTCCTGCTCTAGTCCGTTTGACTTGAAGTGTGACCCACCAGTGTACAAACTGGTACGGTCAGTAAGATGGTTTTGCTTCTGAAAAACACCCAGCCTGCCAATTTATTTAAAGAATAAAATGAAAATAAACATTTTCTTCCAGAAATGCATATAGAGTAGGTTTCATGTTTGTAGTGTCTGTTTTTTCTTAGGAATTGTAATTACAGGCTTGTTCAGTTTGGGTTTCTTCTTAAATGCCATTTCTGCCTGGGCCGTGCTCTATGGACTAATGCGCTTGTGGTGTCATCTGTTCGTGTGATTTGTCTGTTGCTGGCCACACAACTTGAAAACTCATTTTTAGCCCAGGGGGCTTTCAGTGCAAAAGCCTCTAATAATTCCTTTAGAAGAGGAACGATGAGCCGGAAACGTTCCTGCACAACCCGTCTGTTCCCAGCCTGGGCTGAGTGTGAGGAGCGGCTCCCCCTCTTCGTTCTGAACACCAGTGCCTGGTGGCAGTGATGGACGGGGCTGCTCACGAGTGACACGAGACTGCCGTGACATGCAGCGCCGTGACAGCGTTCACAACTGCTTGTGCTGCTGACGTGATTTTTCTTAAAAAACCCCTCAGTATTTTACAGGCTGTGATAGTGACGTGTATATAACGGGTAGCGCCTGCTATGTCAGTGCTCGTGCCTTCTGGAGCGGCCAGTGTTCCACTGTCCTGAGGCTGAGCCACTTCCCTGGGGAGGCTTATTGCAGGGTCCGTCAGCCTTCCAGCGTGGGCCATAGTGCACTGCTACAGCCCTCGTGGTGCTGCGGCAGGGTGCTCACGTCGGCAGCGACACCATTTAAACATTTTGATCGGAAAACGGCGACTTTGATTCTTTCAGGAATCCTTCCCTTTCTCCCACAAAGACAAACCGTTGTTACTATTTTTCTCCCAGTTCTTGTAATGGAAAACTAAAGAAAAAAAAAAGTCCTGCGGCTGTGTTGCTGAGCAACTGCCTGTATTTTCCCTGTGTGCCAGGCAGAAATCCTCATCACCGGTGTTCTGCTGCCTGTGTGTGAAACCAGGCCGTGCTCGCAGAGGGATCTTTAGACCCTGCTCCTTATGAGATGGGTGTCTTTATGTCGGGAGAGGCTGGAGAACTGTAAAGTGGTTTCAGGATGTTGGTAGTATCTGTTGTACTTGTTTGGCTCATAGATTGCTGGGTTTTGGGGCAGGGGGTTGGGTTGGGTTGGTGTCACGCTGTGCACGTTGTGGCTCATGGGGTAAGAACAGTTCTCTGTACATCAGTGTGTCGTGTTCTTTATTGTCAGGATATCAATATCAAAAAACACAGAAAAATCTCGCGCCGTGTCAGCTTTGCCAACACCATCAGGTAAGTTTGATCCGGAGGCTGCAGATCCGCATCCTTTATTTCAGCAGGCCCCGGGGGACAGGCTGCTCTCCCCTCAAGTTGCCTTCGCTGAACGGTCACGAGTGTACGCCAACAGCAAACGGGGCCCGTGGTTCTCTTGGGTTGATTTTGAACCCTGAGAGCTGTCATTCATTTTCTCTTCCCAGCTAGAAAACAAAAACAGCTCAGTGAATGTAATATAATTAGGAATTTTTGTTTCCCGTTACATTTTTTAGTGATCTTCACCTTAAGTATAATGATATCTTCCTGATGGAAACTATGGTTGGGTTCAGTAAGCTTCTGGCTTTTGTTGGCTCATTTCAGAACATACCATGTTGAAATTAGTGCTGATTTTTTTTTTTTTACTTAATTTTTTTCCTTTGCTTTGAAACAGATGGTCTTGTGTTTTGCAAAAACTGGGTTGTTCTGTTTGTTTCTTTCTAAGCTGCAGAGTCTTTCAGCAAGATCTTAAGAGTAACACGGCAGAAAGTACAGGTAAAACTCCTTTCTCTTCTCCCGATAGGAGTCGCAGGCTGTTAGCAGCAAGGTTTTAGCCCGAATGTAAGAAGTCAGGCCCGTCAGTCACAGGTACAGAACGAAGTGGTCAGCTGTTTATCAGGGACTGGCTGAAAACCCATCAGCTACTGGTATTGTGGCCCTTGTAGCTCAGAAAAGGAATTATGTTCTTGGACCAAATGCACCTAGAACAAGACCTGCTGTGGGGATTTAGATCAAAAGAAGGCTGAGCAGAACGTCATATTCACTGCCAGAGATTACCTAGGAGGAATCTGAAAAGCGAATGCCTTTTCAAGTACTTTGCTTGGGTTTTCACCACAGTCAGAAGGCACAACAAGAGTGAGAACTTCAGAACATCCTTTTCTGTGCTGTTTCCTCTTGTCTCTGGATGGTTTGATTGCACTTCTCTCATTGTAATGTCTAATTTCCTTCTATTTTTAGAGTGCGCAACAGATGCGAGGAATGATCTCCTCCTTACTCAGTAAGTTTGAAAGAAACATTCCCATGACTGTAGAGCTCTGTCCTGCAAACCCGTTTCTTCACATGACATGCAGCCATCAGAATATTACTCCTCAAAGAAATGCAGCATACATATTTATTAGATATAAAATTGCTCAGTGCTTTTGGAGAAAGAAGGGCTACAACAACAGAAAAAAAAAAAGGCTATAGCTGTGTGGTGTGTTGGTCACTCACCAAAAGAGAGTGGTTTCTGAAAAATTGAACAGTTACGGCTTTAAACTGCTTCCTTCCAAAGCTGAGTGCTTGGGAATGTTTGCTGAGGAAGACCTACCAGTTTCCATATCTGATAGACATAGTCTTTGATATTTATTAGCATAACTTTGTTCCCTAGGAAGTAGGTAAAGTGTTAGTCTGGCCTCATAGTTCTTGTCTAGATAAAACACAATGATGGGATTTTTAAAATTAAACTGACCCAGTAAGTAAAATAACAGATTTAGACGCTTTGGGTGGGTAAAGGGGAATTTCTTACACTTAAAATACACAGCAAGGCAACAGCTTATGTACAGCCGTAGCTGGCCTCGTGCTCGTGAAGGTTTCGGCCCAACACAGAACCACCTCTCTGTGTGTGTGTGCACACGCTGATACAAAAATCGGTGCTGTGGCTGAGGCTCCTGGGTCTTGAAAGAGCAAGCAACAGAGCCGTGGGGAGCAGAAGGCATTACAAGTTAGACAGAAAACCCCCCAGGCTGACGTTGTATCTGGCTTTTTGTTTCACAGAGAAATTATTTCAGGCTTTAGGGACACAGCTTCAGCTTTGCAAAGAGACAGGAATAACGAAAAGTGGAAGGTCTGAGTTAAAAACAAAGAATCTTTTCTCTTTTTTTACTTGTCACTGAGGAATTAAAATGCCGCCTGTATGTTGAGCAATGGCTTGTGGCGTGCTAAGATAAGAGAATCTCACGGGAAAGTAAGACTGCAACTCAAATTAGAATATATTGAAGACATAGAAGTAGCATCTGGTATCTGCTGCCCAGCCCCGTGTGAGCTTGCAGCAGAATTCTCTGCCTTTTCAGTATATTGCTGTAGCTTCTGGTTTGAAATCTTTTAACAAACTGTTTGCCTCACCCGCCTTTTGTAGGGGTGAAGAACCTGAAGCTGTTCCGTGTGAGATCACTGGTGAGTTTGGAAATAGATTTAATAACAAACAACTCTCTCTATTCAAAACTACTGATTCCATTTGAATAACTTCAACTTGCCTAGAATAATCTCCCCGACCGAGACGACTGTTGCACGAGCGGGCTTTGTCCCAGGAGGCTGTTTACAAGCCTTGTGACGTAGGAGTGTGGGTGGCCCTTCCACGTGGTGACGGCAGTACTATGACAATATTTTTCAGGATATATTTGGGTTTAATTGTACTTACTTCCTCAGTGATCTTTGTAAAAGCAGCGCGTAGATCTTCAGCTCAGTCGGTAAAAGAGGACAGTAGTGCAACAAAAGGAGTATTTCCTTTTCTTCCGACAGGGATGAACACTTTGCTTCACGGCCCTATCCAGGCATTGGTGCAGCAGACTGAGGTATGGAAAGGCTTTTATTTTTTTTTGGTGCTGAAAAGATTGGTGTCCAAAATAATATTTCCAATAATTTGTGTAGTAAAGAGGAACACTGTAACTCAACTGCCTAAAAAAGAAATCCTTGTATTCACCTAAAATTCTTCTGAAAGCTAATCTTCTGTATTTTGAAGTATTTTCCCAATCTGTTAGGTGTTATACTGCAGTATTGATAACTCTGGCTTCTAAAATTGCTTGCTGATGTTCCCGTTCCTGAGTTAGTTCCTCCGTTCTTGTCAATTCTTATCTGAGAATCTGCAAAGGAGCTTGTGTTTCAGATGGGTCTGGTTATGGGTTTTTTTTTTTCTTGTGTTACTCTGCTGGTTATTGTTTTCTCCTGTGGGTAGAACGGATATGCACAAAGGTACTCTCTGTTCCTGCTGTTAAAAAAAGCTTTAGACAAATTGCAGTGATTGGCACGGAAAGGTAACTCCATCTCTTCAGTTCGATCAGGTACCAACACACACAATTCTTAGCCAAGACCTTCACAGGCACAACTGCACAGAGATCCTGGACTGTGCTACACTTCAGCGACGACATTATGACGCTGTGTTGTTAAACAAAGCAATGGTCGAAACAGCCTCCCTTACTGCAGTGGCTCCTGACTTATGTTGAGTGTAAAGATATGGCTTGAAAACATACCTTAGCTCTGGTTAATGGATGTTAAAAACCCAACCCAACCCCAAAAAAACCTGGTTAAAATCTAGTGCGGATGAGGAGATGCGTAGTGTGAGGCTATAAAGGTCAGACCGAAACTGCCTGCCCGTGGTTTGGGGGATGTATATGGCTGTGTATATTCCAGTATATTTTATTTCTTGCATTTAGAAAATAGCATATGTAATTTGAAGTAAATGTGAAGCTGTTCTTAACTAATATATCCATTGTATTTGGTAAAATATAGTATTGTATCTTGTTACTGGCCACTTTTTCCCTAGAGCTTTAAAACTGTAAATCCTGTTTGATAAAGAGACTAAAATGGCCCCCGTCAGTGGTGGCAAAGTCTTTTAAATCGCCCGGCTTGGTGCTGCTGCTTTGGGGCGCGCACCCGATAAGCTGGGCGAGGTTCTGACCTGCAGTTGAGGCCGCGGGTGGGAACCACATGGAGAGATATAGAAAATACTGATCCATGAGACTCGGTAGCTGTGTCTAGGTATGAACTCTTTGCCCAACAGTAAAACCGAGACACATTATTTCAAAAAAAGCCATTATATGCTTTAAGGAAGTCGTCAACCTTTCCTGGAATCCATTACTGCTTATCGAGGAGGACTGAAATCAGTAGTGGGTTTTTTTCCAAAAAGAAAAGATGTAAAGATACAGCTATAACCTTAGGACTGCATTAGTTGATTTTTGTTTTAAACAGAATGAACCGTTGTATTGTTTGTTTTAAGTGTCATGGCTGTAATTTCGTCCCTTTATTTTGTTTTTTAGTGGCATGATGCGGACAACGCCACTCAGAGGACAAATAGACATGACACCACCCTCATCTTTTCAGATGAAAATGAAATGGATGTGACAGCTAGTCACACTGCAGTGATTACACGGGACCTGGAAAGCAATGAGGCTGACAAAACGGAGAAAATAGACATCACGTGGTTTCTGGCTCAGTTAAACTCAAACAATGGAAAGGCACAAACAAGCAAAGAATTCCAATTTTTCTCTGACCCTACAGACCATTCGTGCCCGTCTTTTGAACAGAAGGAAGATGCTACTGCTGTAAAAAAAATAAATTTCAGTGAATTTTTGATGAGCTTGAAGTCAAACGAAAAGGCATGCGATCCTATTGAGGGACCTGAGAAAGAGAATGTTCTTTTTGTCCCTTCGCCAGTCTCGGAAGACGTGGCACAATCGTTGGTGGAGTTTGTATATTCCCATGAACCACCGGACACCTGCAATGCAACACAGGTCTTTAGAGGGCAGGATGGTGGAATGGAAATGACAAAATGCCAGGCTTCTGAGGTGAGAGCTGTGTTTTCTGGTACTTGTGAAGCTCCACCAGAGCAGCTGGTGTGTGCGGACGTTACAGAGGCATTCGTAGATGACGGAATGGATATGACCACTAGTCACACTGCAAAAGTGTCTTTTCCCTTCTCCAGTGTCGGGAATCAAAATCTAAACTTCCAAAAGGATTTCCCATCCACAGAGTTGGATAATTCGATATTAAAGGGAGCATCTAATCAGCACTTAATTATTCAGCATGACCCTCAACTTTGTCCAGACAAAAAAGTAGTAAATGCTGAAGGCAGACAAGATCCTGCAGTGTTGCGAACTGTTAAACAAGAGGCCAGAACAGTGTCTGCCATCCCAGGGTCTGTTTCTTCTGAGACTGTCTTCCGAGGTGATAAAACTGTTGTTTTTGCTAAACACGCTGACATGGAAATTACTGGGAGTTATACAGATGTAACCTATAACGACAGCACCAAAGAAAGGGACAGCTCGCATCGTAAAGCTTTTGAACAGCCAGTTAATACGCGCTCTTGGCTAGCAGAAAACAGGCGTCCAGCACATGGGGACAGGGACATTACAAGGAGTCTAACATCTTCAGATAATCCAGCTTCTGTGTCGTATAAAAACAGTGCACTTGGACTGTCTTCGGGCTCAGATGAACGGACTGAGAAAGTGACCCAAGATCACGGGGCTGCCTCAGCAAATGTTGCTTTTGATTCCTGTGCAGAGTCAGGGCCTGCTGGTGTTTCTACGAGCGGACTTCAGCACAGACTAGCGAACTCTCACCTCGTTTCTCTGCCGGGTGAGAAGACAGTAATATTCTCGGGAGAAGATATGGAATTGACTAAAACCTGTGTTGTCAAGGATGATGGAAAGAATGTTGAAAATGAATCTCCTGCTGGAGCGTTCACCTCTGTCACCTGCAAACCTCCTTTTCTTGATAACAGATCTACATCTCTCCATTTAAATGAACAGGAAGAAATGGAAATAACTAAATGCCATGCTGTTGTCATTGATGATCAAAGCAATGGGATAAATGCAGGAGCAAAACCAATGCACTGTAAAATAATTCCAAGAAAGAGCCAGGACAAAAATGTCAGTGGAGGTGCAAGTTCTTTAGATGTGGACAAGGAAAATTTTGAGATGAGCAGTGTCGATGGGAATATTAAAAGCAGCCAGGCTGTAGAGATGAATGCTAAAGATCCTGAGGTGATAATGGTTGATAAGAAGTGTGGAAAACCAAAATTTCAGGCAAGCGGTCCAAGTTCCTCTGCACAGGGCTCGTGTCCATTACAAGAGCAAAAGCGAGAAGTCCCTGAGAACGCTGGCACCAGCACCTGCGCGTTCGTGGCTTCGCAAAGTCAGAAAGATGATGTACCTCGACCTTTGCCAAAAACCCCTCTAAACGCTGCAGTTCCCTGCGCAAATGACAAAACAAGCAAGTTTTCAGCTGATCGAAACACTGACATAACCAAACCTCATCCTGCTGCTGTGGATGTTGCTCCTGTCAATACAGTGCAGGAATATGAGAATAATCATAATCGAAATAACGTGCTGTCCGAGCAGCTGCAAAGCCAGCCCTTCCAGTCCTCTGGTAGTTCTGCTGTAGGTATCGCAAGTCAGACCGCAGCCACAGAACGTGGGGATCTGAAAATGAAGGTGAATAAGCCAACTGTTACTCCTTTGGCTCCAAGCAGTTCCTTTCATTCCAGTACTGAGCCTGCTCCCTCTGGAATGAAAGGAAGCAAGCTACTTGGAATAAATGCAGATTGCCAAAACTCAGACAGGCAAGACAAAACCCGTGCGCTGACGGCAGTAAACAAAGTATTGCCGACTCGAGTAGATTCTGAGAGAGATTTTTCAGTTGGTAGAACAGTTTCTTCAGAAGAGGGTTTTCAAAAGCCTCGCTCTGTTGGTGGCCTGCACTTGGGGGGTGCTGAAGAGCCATTACTGGCCAACACGTCTGAACTGCGTAAGGGAAGTTCCCAATTGCCTTTGTCTTTAGAAAAGTCTGTTGTGTTTCCCTCTGGTGAAAACATGGACTTGACTGGAAACTGCGGGGCAGTGATTCCTGGTAACACCATCAGCGTGGCTTTATCAGAAGGAAAAGCAGTACCTGGATACCTTGTTCAAGGCGGCAATAAAACAATGTTCTTAACAAAAGGAGCCATGGTGACAATCGATAGTCAGGAGCAGCCCGCGTGCGGTGGGTACTCCTTGGTATCTGGCAAGAAAATGCTAACCATGAGTGGTTTAAAACATTTGCCTTTTGCAGGTGAGAAAACCACCGTATTTTCGGAGGATGACGATATGGACATCACCAGAAGTCATACAGTTTTGTCAGACAACAAAATGATTTTGCAGCATGAAAGTTCAAATGATGACGTATCCTTAATTTCTGGAGATAAAACGTGTGTGTTTTCCTACAATGATGACATGGAAATAAGTAGACTCGATACTGTTGCAATTGATAAGTCTATGGCAAAGGCTGCATCTCAAAGGGTGCTTAACACAGCTAAAAGGGCTGGAAGGAAAAGCTTGATGGGAACAACAGGGGAAAAGACTCTTTTGTTTTCACCGAATGATGAGAATAACGACATGGAGATCACAGAGAGCCATACGGCTGCAATAGGGCATGAAATTATCTCGCAAGATGAGGGAGGGCTTCATTCTCTCTCATCGGCTCATCCTATTAAAAGTGTTATGGGCACGAGTGGCCGGGCGGACACGGACATGACCGAGGCTTGCTCTGCTGATAAAATAGCCGTGAAAGTTGTGCGTGATTATAAACCGATCGTGGATGAGGAGGCTGGTCAGCAAGCGCTTCCGAATAGCGAAGCTACTGTGTTTGCTGTGGATGACATGGAAATCACTGAAACCCGTCAGGGAGCTTTGGAAGAGAATTCGCTGCGAGGCAGGCAACCCCATCGGTCCGTTCCTTTATCTTCCACAATTATGTTTACGAGTTACCAGGCTGACATGGAAATGACCAAGTTGCACTCTGATGAAAGTCTTGAAAGAGTCTTTTGTGAGGACGAATTAAACCTGGCCGAGCAGGCTGGATGGGAGGCTGTTTCAGGTAGCAGAACTGTCGTTTTCACTTTGGCCGAGGATATGGAGATCACCAAAACTCACTCAGCCGTACTAAGGGGCGAGGGTGCTGTACAGGACAGAGAGTCCGTTCCAGCCATTTCTGCAGTTCCTGCTGATAAAACCATTGTGTTTGCCCACAGCCAAGACGATATGGAAATAACCGCATCCCATACTATTGCTGTTAATAACAACGCTAACGGATTTGAGAACCAAGAAGTGTCACATAAAAGCACTCTGCGACCAGACTTGCATGGTGCCCTGTTGTCTTCTTGCAGAGGTGAAATAGATTCCTCCCGCATGAAAGACCTGGATGGGGAATACTGTGCAAAATCCAAGGGTAAGCCCAGCATTCCCTCTTCTGCTTCATCAGCCTCAGCATTTCCTGGAGAGAAAGGAGCCTTCATAGGCCCCGTTGGCACACCACCAGATTCTGTTTGTTCTGCCTCGCTTCCAGAAAAGACTGTGGATGTGTGGGCACTGCGGGATCTTGACCTTCCCACGGATAATTCGGTCCCTGTAAGCAGCACGCAGGATCTCGTACCACCAGAAAACCTGAAGTCAAAGACTCTATCTTCCAGGCTCCCGTGTAACAGGCCCATGGATTGCAGTGAAGAAAGTGGCGAGTTGGTATCCAGCGTTTCGCTTCCCGTGCAGCAGTCGGATTCTTTGAAAGGTTCTCCAGAGGCACGTAGTACTCGGAGAAACCAAGTATTGAAAGGTGATTCATCTAGACGTGAAGATTTAGCCACAGATTTCGGCTTGGCTGGAGCAAGCCTTGTTCCAGTTTCTAACAAGGAATCAAAGGAAAATGAGGGGCTGTCAGCTGGTGGGGAGACACCTCCAAAAGACCTTCAAATAAACTCTGAACAAACTACGCAAATTTTGGTCAGTGACAGTCCAAGAGATCAAATAGATCCCACTCTTGCACCTGAATTATCCGGTATTTTAAGTGTTTGTTCAAAACTGAAAAATATTAGAAGGAAATCTGCAGTTCCCTCTGTTTCGGAAACTGTTTCTTCTGACCAGTTGCCCAAACCATCAGCTCAGCCAGAGGATACCTTGAGGTTAGGAAAAAACACTGGAAACAACCCAAATAATTTATTTTATACCACAGAGCAGGAGAACACATGTCTTGAAGCTGGAGCTGCTCTCATAGATGCAAACTCTGGCATGGCACTTAAGGATAAATACCAGGGAATAAATGTCCCTCTAGGTATCTTCCAGCCTAAATTACCGAGCAGAAGAAATCCTTCTGTGTCTAGCATGCAAGACAGAAATGCAAAATCTTCAGACAAAGGAGAAGCCGCAGTTCCAGGAGTAAGCGTAAACACTGGTGAAACCCCAGGGAGCAACAAGGGTAGTAGGCAGAACTTCAGCCCTTCTCAGTTCATAGCAGAAGAATTTCTTCCTGTCTGCCTGGAAGAAATGGATTCCAATGAATCTGTCAGCTCTGAACTCATGGAAAGTGCTTGCAATGAGAGGAGAAAAAAACAAACCTCCCACCATGAAAAGAATCAATCTGAAGAGACAAAAACTTCCAACACGAAAAGAGCTTTGGAACAAGAGGAGGAGGATCTTCAAAGCCCAAAGAAGGTCAAGAAGGATGAAACTTTGGAGGGTGAGGCTTCTCAGGACTTGCAGGTGAGCCTAATCATTAGAAGGATACAGTGAACACAAATGGGCTTTTGTTTCCATTTGGGGGTGTAAGCAGATCTACTGGTAGGTTTTCCTGTTTCTCTTGACCGCCTGTTTGCTGTTGTTTTGCTGCGTTGTCCCCTGTGTTTTGCCTTATTTTGCCAAAAGAGAAGAATCGGGTTGATGGGTGCCGCTTCCCTGAACCAAGCAAAGCAGACAGAGTAAGGGATATGCCAGTCTGAAATCATTCTCTCCATAGTATCCTTTTAATCCTTCCTCGACTAAACACTCTTGGTCCTCTGAGCTAAACGGTTTTCTAGTTGTTGCGTAGGTACAGTGACAGCGAAAGGCCTAAAGCAATGATTTAAAATCCAAACAGGGCTGTTTAGTTTCAATTGGCTTTTGTATAGGTAGCACAGTTCACAGCTGGATCTAGAAAATCTGTGAAAATACGGAACATTCATCTGACCTTTAAAATAAGTTTGTAATTGTCAGTAGAAGCTTTCTCGTTCCAAAAGCTGGAAGAGTGAGCTGTGATGACGGAGAAATGAATGATTTTGTAGCTTTACTTTCTCTGTCATCATAGGAAGTGGCTTTACTAGCCACACGCTGGTTTGTCATGCTGCTTAGATATAAAATGATACTAAAAATGAAACTATTCTGAATGTCAAGAAACAGCTAAAATAAACTACTGCTCAACTTACATTGTTTCATGTAACTCTTTTAATGTTTTTTTTTTAAACTTGCTAATAATTAGGTTACTTTTGGCACTGTGTCTCAAAGCCAAGCAGAAGTTCATGAAGGTGAAGATCCTCCAAATCTGTCGGCTAAAAGCCCTGACTGTGCTCCTGCCAGCACCAGCGGCTCTCTGGATTCTGTCAAGGCTGACACAGAACTAACAAGTAAGACTGGTGTGGTGGTGTGACGGTCTTAGACACTTGTGTCCTCTACTCTTCATCGAGGCAGAGCCCCACCCGGACTATAGAGTTCGTTCAGGAAAGGTCTTGAATGCCTGTGGCCCAGCTCCCCACCCAGCCAGCCAACGTGCTTTTACGTTCTGGCTGAGTCCAGGCCGTTCAAGGAAAACTGGGCTGGGAAGAAGGAGCCAAATTGAAGTCCAGCTTTGTTTTCCAGGGCAAGTTGGGCTGGCGAGGCAGTTGGGTGACCTGAGCACTGAGCAAAGCCCCAACTCAAACTGCAGGCCCAAAGATGATTTTCAGCTGACAAAGCCGTCTGATGAGTGAGATCTTGCCTCTGTTCACAAAACCAATTCCAGTTCTGGCCGCCTGCAGCCGTGAAAGCATGTGCCTCCTCCAGGAGACGCTGGGCTCTGTCCTTTGAGGGAGAAACTAGCCCTGTTGGCTCAGAACATGAATGCCGTGTTTTTACCTTGGAAGCTTCGTCTCAACTGCTCAGAGTCGCTTTCTCAGCTTTTTCGTACGTGACGCGCAGCTTTCCTCCCCTGGGAAAGGGAACGCGGGTGTGTCGTTACCGCTCCGACACCGATTTGAGTTTACATTAGATCCTGAATCTCGTCCTCCTTATTTGGCCCATGCAGTTGTTTCCTCAGTTACCTCACTCAGCACTGCAGACACACCTAAGGGTCAAACTCGGCATTAAGGTTGCTTTTTGTCTAGACCTGACGAGCTTGGGTTCATGTTTCTGTAAGGGTAGTGTTAACCCCAGCAATATCTTTTCTTCCCTTGGCTAGTTCAGCGGAGCAGTCAGATGGAGTCTCGGCTTCTCACAGATAGCATTTGTGAAGATAACTTGTGGGAGGTAAGTAGCTGAAAGGTGCCAACTTCTTGTCCTAACAGGAAAAATACTTGTGTGTGTATATGCAAGTAAGTGTTCTTGCTTGAAAAATGTACTTCCTTATCTGTACGGTTTTCCTAACCTTTACAGAAATTTCAGAATGGCGTTATCACGGTTGGGGAGTTTTTTACACTTCTTCAAGTCCATGTTCCGATTCAGAAGCCCCGGCACAGCCATATTCCAGCCAGTGTGAGTATCTGTCTGCTGATATGCGTAATATAACTGACCTTAAATTATATTCCTTTGTCTTTTTTTTGGTTTTACTAATTTTTATCAACTAACCAGCCTGTATTAAAGGCCTTTACATGAGTTAAACCAGGAGTCAGTTCCACCCTGACAAGTGTGTTAGACACTGCATGCTTCCTCTGTCTCTTTGCTTGTTCACCTCTGGGAAGTCTGATGCTTTTTTCCTCTCAGTACTGAAAAACGGAATAAATTTCAATCTCTTCATGAGACACCATATATTCGGGATTATCTGTTATTGGATAAATATGGTAATTCTTTTGTTTTTAACTTGTTTTAAGGATAAGTTTGAAAGTAAGAATTAGAATTAACTGGTCCGCGGGTCAGCTTGGCAGGCGCAAGGAAAAAGTGTCCAGTTTAAAGTCCTTTAAAACTGTTAGAGCAAAAGAATGGAAACTGATTAAAAAGAATCACAACTAAATTCATATAATTTGTATGGATTAAATTGCTTCCTTTATGACTTTTGAAACTCTTCTGGTTTTATTTAAAATGCTGTACTCTCTTAGTTACAGTTTATTTCACACTTTCAGCTTGCAAATTTATTCATACTGAGCTGTCTCTAAACGCTCACCAGGCTTACAAAACTGGTACCATTCACTAGTGACCGATCTCTGGTAAAACACAACCACCCCCACCACGCTGCACCACCCCCACCCCCTCAAAAGCCCCTGAAAGCTTTCTCTGATGGGATGGAATCAATGTCGATGATTTTCAGTGTCAGATTTATGTGCTGAAATACCCCCGTCGTGTCTGTTTGATGTGCCTAAGACTTGGTGAAAACTGGGAACTTGGATTCTTCATCAAGCTGAGCTGAGTTTAGTGCAGAGCACACGTGTTACCTGGGTAACGCACACACGTTTTTCAAGCTTTCATCCAAGAGGAGGCTGACCTCTTTTAATTTCTTCTTCTTTTTTGGAGCTCTAGTGATGAGGCCTGTCTCCAAAGTGAGGAAACGAGGGATATAACAGTGGAATGAACTATCTAAGGTTATGTGATCAACTTGTCTCAGGATGAAATAGGACAAGTCCAGGATGAAACAGCTGTTGAAGAATGTCAGGCTGCCTCCATTAGTTTTTGGGTGGTTTTTTTTTTAACTTCTGTTCCTTAAAAATAAAGCTTCTGGGCCTTTTGCTGGTTTCTGTACATGAACTGATTGGAAGTTACTGTTTCTGAAAAAGATGCATCTTTTTCCTTCACAATCTTCCCTCTGTTTTTCCCCAGTGTGCGGTCAGCACACCACCTACTCCAGAAGACCTCCTTTACAGCCAGTATGTTTATCGCCCCAAAGTGCATGTTTATGAAGAAGATTGCCAGGCCCTTGCTCAGAAGATAGAGGAGTAAGTGTTTTTATTAGTAGTTTTATTTTTTTGGCTCTGGTTGCATGTGGAGTGGCCTGAAGAAAGTTCACACATTACATATGGGGACAATAAAAAATGGTAATTAACCTACCTTATGCTGGTAGCCAGTCTGTTACAGTTTAGGTGGTAGAAGGCTAACTCCTGGGGAGGAGGGGTGGTTATGGAGGTGATGAATTGGTTTTCCTCAAGTAACTTCTCTTTTACTAACAGAGTGTTTCAGTTGCACGTCAGAAGAGTTGAGTAAAACTTTTAAAATTGTATTAAAAGTGATCAAACATAGAAAGCAGCCTCGTAACAGGCTGCAACCTGTTGTTTGTTCCGATTTCCCAGTGTTTATTCGATTGAAATGCGGTTATCGGGATTTGTTTTCTTACCTGAAGGACACTTCTGCTCCGATTCGTTCTGCCTCTTCCAAGTTATGGGCAAAATCAAGTGTTATGATAAAATACAAAATCAGTAGCAAGATTTTTCCCAGCCTCATTACCCCACTTCCTATTTCGTTGGCTCTCTAACTCCCCACCTCACGGAACGCCTGTGGGATGTGAACCTTTTACTGGGTGCAAGAGTTTAACAAACATGGCCCGCATTGAATCAGGGCTTAGAGGGTCTCTCCAAGATGTAAGACCCACGTAAATGAAAGTATCTCCATGTTTTTACTAGAAAAGGGGAATGACTTGTATAAATTCCAGCATGCTCAGTGCAGTTGCAACACGACTTTCTTTTAATTTTTTTTTTTTTCCCCCCCCACGTTTCAGGTTAAAACCGTATGTAAATGTCCTGGATCAGCTCCTGGTGAATGTGAATAAGACTTTGTGGGAAGTAATGAGAACCTGCTCTGATGACGAGGTAATGCTGCATGAAGAGAGAATGTTGTTTCTTACGTAATGAAGAAGTAAGGTTAATTTATGTATGCAAATAAAAAGGGAACCAGAAAGGTCACAGAATAACAGTAGGCAGGTAAGTGATACAAGGCAGAATGTTTTCTGGATGGAAAACTGCTATGAGGGCTTCCGGGGTGTCAGAAGAATGCAAGGGTATGCGCCCTTTAAAATGTACTGCGGGGAATGTCTTGCTATAAACGGGAAAACTCGATAATTCAAGTTGACAATTCAAGTTAGCTGAGGGCAGAAAAGAGAAGAGAAACTTGAGAGGGGCCTCGGCAAACACTGCAGTTTTGGAAGGAAGACATGAACTGCTCGTACTGCAGAGACTGTTGCTTCACCGGTGGAGCAGAATTGTCCATGAACTTAGATGTTTAATTCGTTCGGAAAGGCACGTGACGTTGCGAGACGGATAACGAACAGAAAATGTGTGTCACTACACAAAACCAACACTGTGTGCAGGGTTTGGAGTGCAGCGGTGCTGTCACGTGCCGAAAGAAAAGACGAGGCCAGAGAGTATTTAAAGGAGAGTGACAATGGGCACAGCCACAAACCACACCAGAGACACGTGCATGTAAAACCCAGGAGCGTTATAAAAGTATCCCAGCCAGAACTGAGAAGGTGGATCAAGAGATTCTGTATTCTGTGGTTCTCATGCCAAGAATAAAGATCTATTGAACGACAATAGAGAGTCAAAATTGATAAAAGACAGTATTCTTTACAGCTGATCATTAGATTGATGTCGGGCGTCGCTGAGGCGAGGTTATGTACTAGATTCAGGAAGAATGGTCCTTATGAGCAATGAAGGCACCTAGAACCCTTAGCTAAGAGTAAAGCTTTGGAGGCTTATTCAGCAAATCTCTACACACTGCAGTTAGAACGGTAGCACCTTGTGGAAATAGGCAGATGGCAAACATTGGAGAAAAAAGCTTTGTACGTTCCTCTGCAGCTTCTGGATTGACAGCTGCCGGAGAGAACATTGAACCACGTGATCTGTAGCTATGTTCTGTTAAAAAGTGTTTTAAGTTTACTTCGTGTGGTTTGGGTTCTGCCTGGACCTCCGTGAGCATTCGTTACCCCCCCCCAACCATAATGGGGCAAGAGTTCTGAATATCTGTCTCCAACAACGGGGATGAGAGATGTCTGATGACTTAATGAAGGTGCTCTGCTTTCTGGGAAAAGCATCTCTCGCTATTTGTGTGGCTCCCTATTTGAGAAAAGATCTTGTTGGATCTCTGCAAAGAAAATTGATTACTTTAGTGGGCGACTGTACTTGAATTAACAGGGACTTTCCAGTCTTAACTTTGATTTAATTTGCACGTGTCATGTAATACTGCTGCTGGAGAAATGGGCCATCAGGAGGAGCAGAGAAGGGAGAAAGAGTCGAAAGGGTCGATTGAACAATCTGTTGTCGTGCACTCCCATTCGCTTTGTCTTCTGTATTTTCCATTCCTTGCAGCTGAAGAGCTTTGGAGCAGAATTGAACAAAATGAAATCCTGTTTCACCAAGGAGAGTAAAATCTTGGCTCACAATGAGAAGGTGACACTGTACAGCAAGTTGCTGCAGAGTGCGCAGGTAACGTGCCACAAGGCTGCAGAGGTTTAGCTTTAAAAAAGGAACTTCTGCCGGATTTCGGCTGTCGAGCGTAGGAGCCCACTTACTGCACGGAGGTGTGCGGCCCCTTGCAGGGGTCCTTCGTAGCCAGTGCCCTTCCCTCTGACTCGTAGGCAAGACAAAGCGCACGGGGACAGTGACTTCCTTGCAGTTACCCTCTAGGAACCTTCTGCCTAAGGGGTTTGGCAGTTAAAGTGACGAAGTGAAACCGGGAAATGCCCTCAGAGATGAGCGATTCCTGCTGCAGTGACGCCGCTGTTGGGAGCTAGCGAGGACGTGCAGCCGCAGTGCCTTGTCACGGTGTGGGGAACTCGTGCGTGTTCAGAGCGCTGGGAGTTTGTTCCTTTCCATGTCTTACCTCATCCTTTCCTAAGAAAAGTCCTTAGGGAGACGCACTGAGAAGGATCCAGTTCTCTCTTAGGCATGGCTGCTGCCCCAGTGCTTGTCAGGCTGCCCCTTCGTTCTAACAAGAGGTGGTATCAGCTCCTCAGTAAGCCGAGATCCTCGCGGGGGTCCCAGAAGACAGTGCAGCTTTTTAAAAAATGCCATTGACCTGAGTGCAATTTTCCCACCTCAGGAGCAGCATGGAAAGCTGCAGTCAAGAATAGAGAAGGTGGATGAAGTGCTGAAGGAGGCAGAGAGCTGTCTTCTCGCTCTGGGAGTAGGTATGTGTTTCCAAACCGGTGACCGATACGCTGGTTTCTCTGGTTTTCTGCAGAGCTGCTGTTTAAAGGGTCAGTCCAAGACTCTGTGTTTGGTGGTTGCTTAGAGTTTTACAGTTCCTTTGTTACAAGTGTTTGTTAGGCCTAAATGCCTTCATTTGCGTCTGCACACTTGTCTTCTGGGAGTCACTTACACAGCATATGAAGACTAGGAGCATATCTGCGCCGAAATACAGCGTTGTAGTAGCCTGTGAGGGTGTAACCAAGCTGGCTGAGTCTGCGAGCGGTAACAGTCAGCTTCAGAATGGCTGCAAAACCTGCCCCGACCCTCCAGGCGGGCAGGACTAACCTTCGTGCTCCAGGACTGCACCGTGCTCAGCACCGTAGCTGGACGGTCTAGAACTTGCCCAGCGGCGTTCACACGAGCTGCCGGCAGGGCTTGGCATTGCCTTACACAGACATCAAATTGCCCGGTAGCAGCTTTGAAACAATGCAGTAAAAGGCATTTTCTTTGTTATCTGTTACTTTTTGAGGCTTTTGGTGGATACCCTTCCTGCTTTTTGTACTTATTTCTTAGTTAGCTTTGAACTGCCGAGGTGTATAGAACCCACAGACAACTAAAATGGAATGCAAGTCCTGAATGTGGGAGTTCTGCAGAGCTGATACTCCTTTCCCACAGATGCTGACTGGGAAGAACGGGAAGGAGACGGCAGTGATGAAGTGGCAGGAGGGAAACACCTAAAGGAAGGTAATGGCACCAGCCCAATGGCACTTTTTGTGGTTTATATTCTGGAGAGGGTGATGCTCAGCCCCCGCCCTGACACCTGCTTTCTGGTACGGATGCAAACACTACGGCTTTCTTTTCCGCCTTGGATACAGCTAATTGTATGGATGTTAAAGTACGAAAAGGACTGGTTTTCCCCTGGAGGAATGGAGTTCAGGACTTGGTACAGTGACTTGAAGTGTGTGTGCTGGCCGTCCCATCCAGCACTTTAATTGTTCGGTAATTACTAACCTTTGTTGACCACATATCTGTCCAGGTAGGAGTAACAGCCGTCAAGTTAAGATCTTTCATACTGCTAAGAACAGCGACTGCAGAGCGCGTTAGGGCTTGCTTTGCGCTCCTTTCTCTCATGGCTTTCTTCCCTTTCTCTTAGAGCTGGAAAGCATCAAAGCCCAAGAAGAGGAACTTCAAAGGTAAGATGTCAAAGCGCACCTAAAGACTGTAAATGATGCGCGCGGTCAGGTTGTGGGGGTTGGTGGGTTTTTAACCAGTGTGCTGCGTCTCATGTGGTTGGTTGATCTGTGCAGGGAACTGTCAGATCTGGAGACTCAGAATGAGCAAATGCTCGCCGAGATAAACCAGCTAGAGGAAGAAACAAAATGCTGGCAGGAGCTTGTGGAGAAATACGAGTAAGGAAAAGACCTCCAGGTTTTCTTTTTATCAGCTAGTTCTGGGGCCTCACATTCGCATACAAAAGGTTTTGGGTTTGGTTTTCCTTGCTGTTTGATTTGGGAAGTCTTTGGGTGCCCATCTCCTGGGAGCCTCGGATAAGCAATGACGCCCCAGTGGACTTCCATGTGCGATGCGCTGAGTTTCTCTTAACAGCTTTGCAGTGATACTCCACGTTCGGTCTTTCTGTATCCAGCACTCCTCCAGTTCCAAAATGAGCGTTTGTGTGAAATGAACAGTGGTAGGCTTGCGTTCCCAGCGGGAACAGTGGTAGGCTTGCGTTCCCAACGGATCCTTGACGTTCTGTGGGACAGTGAAAACTCCGTTGGTGTGTTGTGTGGTAGTAGCTGCAGGGGCACCGCATGCTGCCATCTTTGTCCTTAGGATCATTGTGTTGGCTGGTTGGTTGAAACTTAGGGAGACAGTGGTTTTTTCCCCTCTTTTTAGCTTCACTGAGTGGGAGATTACTGAATGGAGTCAAGAGCAGGCAGTCTTTACCTTTCTTCACGATTCTATTGAACTCACCGTTGTGTTTGGACCCCCAATAGGTAAGTCCCAAAACCGGTAGGTTTCCGTTCGATGGATTTGAGAGGTTAAGTAGTTCCATAATGGAAACTAAACTTTTTATATTTGTGAAGATCTGCTAAAAGGAAATAGAAAACATACTACAGCAGGAGTGTGTAAGCTGAGAGGGGTGGCTTTGGGTGTGTTTATCAGTGCTTCCTAGGAAAATTCAGAAGAGTATGGAATGAACGGCTGTTCCTGACGAAGCTGGAAGCTGTAGCTGCAGAACTAAGTGTGGAAATAACTACTGTTTGGGTTTCCGTCTTTCCTTCTCAGATGGTGACGAATTTGGTGAAGATCCTTCCAGGAAGATCGTTAGCCTGAACTTCGAATCTCTCCTGGATGGTAAGATTTTTTGAGTAGCTTGAAAGTAGCTGCCCTGATAATCTGTCCTTGGGAAGACATCTGTAAAGGCGTGGTTTCTCTCTAATGGCTCTTAAAAGGTTTCTGGCGACCTGTTTTTCTTCTGTGTCACAGATGAAGAAGCTCCGCCGTCCTCATGTTTGGTCCTAAGACTCATCTTCCAGTTTATTGAAAGTCAGGGATGCTGGCAGGAAAAGTGTCCCACCCTGCACTACTTACCCCAGGTAATGTTCCAGGGAAAGCCTGCAAGATTCTGGAAAAACATTACATCTTTCCTGTCACAGAGAATAGGGCTGATACTGAGAACAAAAACAACTTAAGGAATGCTTCATCAATGCAAATCAAAATCTGCTTCGTGAGTATTCTGAGGTGCGAGGGGAAGTACCTGTCCCTGGAGGCAAGAGTCCTAAAAGCGGTGCTTGCTTCCTTGTTTGCTGCATTGATGTCGGAGTGATTTCTTAAAATCCTGGGTTTTCTGCCAGTAGAAGTTGAAGAATTTTGCTGAATGCCATCCTGCTGCCTAGAGGAGTAATGGTTTCCGTTGCCAGGCCGAACTTGGTGCTCCTGCATGTCTGTGTGCCCCTGTTGACAAAGCTGAGGGGAGAAACTTCGGGCAAAGAATGTGTATCTGTGGTTGTGCTGGTGCAATTTCATTTTCACGTCCAAACTGAGATGGGAGTTACACCACTTTTGTGTGTGTGTGTGTACTTTCTAGCCTGAGTACCAACATGTTTGCTTTTCTGATTGCCCGCTTAGGTTCTTCATGACGTCTCTCTGGTGGTGAGTCACTGCAAGATCTTGGGAGAGGAGATTGAGTTTCTGGAGAGATGGGGTGGAAAATTTAATCTGCTGAAGACCAATATCAGTGACACAAGGTGAGTAACTTCAGGTGGAGTTTACACCAGTCCTTCAGCGAGTGTTTCTAGATAATCAGAAACAAAATGCTGAAATACTTTCAATTTGATTTTCTTGAAACTGAGATTTTATGCCACTGTTTTTAGCAACAATCTAATTTATTTTGATACAATTGCACTATAATATTCAAATGCATGGGAATTAAGCTGTTCTTGGATTCAGCTGCTTCTTTACTATCCCATAACCTCTCCTTCCTTGCCATTTTCCTGTTTGACTTAAAGCTTTAGGCCAGAGTGTAGCAATGCAAAGGAAACAAAGCCAAGAGTTCACCTGTAGCTTAGTGCTTTGTTTCTTTTGATCTTCACTTCAGCCGAGCAGAATCGGTTGTTGAAGGACAAATGCACTTAAAGGTTTTCTTTAGTTTGCGTTTCCTCATACTACTTCCTGACTTTGTGGCTTGTCCCAGTGGAACAAGACAATATGTTAAGTCACCAAAACAAGGGAAGGTTCTTTTAAACTTGTTTGTGAAGTCACTGTTGCTCTTTGCTGGAGCTCTTTAGAAGTTACTGAGCTTGTTGCATCGATGCCAACATTAGTTCTCACTTTTGGAACCCGATTCAAAGGCGGTAGCAGCGCATTTGAATAATTTGTGTGGATCTTTGTGTTTGTTTCGCGTACAGAGTGAAGCTTTTGTTCTCCTCGTCCGTAGCTTTTGCAAAGTTTGAGTTGACCCTGTCTCTATCTGCCGACTACCCATCTGCTTCACTGCCTTCTACTGTCCAAAAATACATTGGGAATATTGGGTGAGTTGAACAGAAAGAACCACTCCGTATGACTTGAACGTCAAAGCTAGGGACGGGGAATGAAACGCTCCGTATCCTCTCAAGCACGCGTGATAATTTTATCTTTCCCAGGGAGGAGGAGATTTCTGCTGTTCTCTCCAACGTACCGACTGGTCACCACTATCTGCGGAGAATAGTCAGCTTGATTCATCAAAATTTGCTCCAGGATCCCAGATGATTCACTAGATCCGCATGCGAGGCTGAAGAGTCAGACTGGATGTTCTTTGATCTTAGGCTTGTAAGAATTCGAGCTGTCTGTCACCAGGATGGGAGTGCTGTTGGCTGCTCAGCTCTTCAGTACTCTGGTCTGAGAACTGGTTGATACCCAGGCTGCTCGGTGTAGGCCGCAAGTGTTATAAAAGGAGAGGTCTCTAAAAGAGGAGGAGGAAGAATTTCTTAGGTCTTTTATAAATCCAGTCTGCCTTTTCTCTTCGTTCAGTCACTGGTGGTCTTGGCCTCCTTGTGTAGTCCTTCCTAGCATGGATATTATTCCGACATAGCACGTTGGGTTTGTTCTGGGTTATTGACAGGGCATCGTACAAAATGATGACGAGTGATTTCCAAATTAACATGCCTGGGGTTCACTTCCGCTATCATCCCTTCCTTGCTGTGTACCACTTTAACATACCAGGTCACATTTGATCTCTCCCAGTTTCCTGGATCCCCTCCCAAAACACAGGCACCACAGTCCTGCTTCTGATTAACCAATTACCCTGTCATAACGAACCAGGTGGCCAAAGTCAGAAAATACTTTTGCCGGGAAGACTAAAGGTCCCTGTGCTTGACCACGGACTCTGGTGCCACAGCCTCAAAGCCAGCAGGTGCCATCGGTGTGACGCTCTCCAGCCAGAGGTCTGTTCTGATGTTCCGTGTCCCTGTCCGGTCCCGGCTGTCTCCTGGCTCTGGGTCGTGGTCTGCGGTTGCAGGTAGAGCTGTAGGGAGGAGCCGGAGCCGTTTCCCCCTCGGCCGGTGCGTGTTGTGTATCGTGGGGGCTGAGCTGCTGGAGCTCCTCTGACCCTGGCAGCTGATGGTGCAGCAGTGCCTGCCGGCTCTCGGCTGTCCGGTCTGTAGGCAGATGCAGATTTTTGTATCTCTGTAAAATACGTCAAGTTTAAAAATATTTCGTGTTTAGCTGTCTGTATATTTTTCTGGTTTTTTACAAATTTTCCTTCTATTTGGAAAGTGGAAGTTCATTAAACATTTGAATTATTGCTCCTCCCTCGTGAAGCTGCGATTATTGGCTGCTCTGGTTAAACTTGTGACTGAAACTTTGCCTGCTACTACTGAAAAATGACTTTGTTGGCTATTGGGGAGGGATTCCTTTTGCAATAGGAACTTGTCTTAGGTTTTCCCTTGCATTTCCTGGTGTCAGCTTTCGATGGCCTGGCTTGTGCAGAATTGGTGTCTTTTTTTTTTTTTTTTTGAATTAGGAAGATAGTGCCGAAGTTGTAGATGACTTGGGTATGACACCTGGAATTACTTCTAACTTTCCTATGGGCATCAGGTCCGCGTCGTTACCCAGCAGAGGGTGCTGCAGCCGCGCGGCAGGAGCATGACCCAGCGCCGCCTTTCTCGGGGATCTGGGTTAGTTATTTTCAGCGTATTCACAAGCTAAAGAACCTGATAACTGTGAGGACTGAAGTGAGGTTTTTGGTTGAGTTTATTGTATTGCTCTGGATGGTGACTCAAAGCAGCCGGTGGAATGAAGCAAAACAAAGCCGCGCGCTTGCAGTAGGGAAAGGGGAGTAGGCAGCAATTAAGCAGTTCCAGTTCTGTATTTAACTTGTGTTTGTACCTGACACTCGCATTCAAACTCCTCTCAGGGCGTTAGGACTTAAAGATCATAACGTCTGTCATCTGTAGGGCTGGGTGTATTACTGTTAGGATCTTCACAGAGATAACACACTATCAAAAACTATTATTTTGCAAGCCAGATTTTGATGGGAATGCCCTCACTACATATTTAATGTACCTTTAGTTTTCCCATTTATCTCGTGTTAATTCACCTCTTTTAAACCTCACATCCTTTACCTTTGTGTGACACTCCCGAGAGCTTGCCCACACTAAAATGGGTTTAATAAACATTTTACTGAAAAGCATAAAGACTTTTCTCACACGCCTGGCCCGCAGCTACCGGGGTGACGATGCTTTGTCTGAGGTCAGAATAGCTCCCTGTGGTGACAGTGCTACGTTTTCTCCTCAGGCTTGGCGCTAATAAACCAAGCTGGGGCAGGAGGGAGTCCTTGGTCAGCTGAAGGACGGGGAGGCACTGGTGAAATGCTGGTTTTCCTATCTCGTGTTACCCTCACTTGCCACGCACAAGTCCATCTTGCCCAGCGTTTTGCTTCCAAGGGTGACCAGGGTGGAAAGGCTGGGAGAAGCTTTTCCTACAGGCAGGGAGGTGCCCCTGGGCTCCACTCCTCTGCTGACTGTCAGTGAAACCGCGATGTATAAAGTGCTTTTGGTATTTTAACAGATTCTTTTATCCATGGGAAGAGCTTTCGCTGCTCAGCTGGGCTTGTTCTGTAGCTGGTTGATTTTTATGGAAAGGCAGGGGAAACAATGCAGCCGCTGCTGCTGACTGATGAGCGCCCTGTGCAACGTCCTTCTCCCAGCGCTCCCCCCGCCTCGCTGCTCCCCCCGAGCTCAGGCACGTTCTTCCCCCACCACGACCCACAATTTGGTCTTCGGCAGCTGATGGCCAATGGGCTCGTACCCGCCGGGAAGGGCAGGGTCCTGTCCTGGCCCAGCAGGGCTGCCGGGCACAGGGCTTTCCTCCAGCTCACTCCACCGGGACTTCATTCGGTCAAAGACCCTGAGGGAAGGCCGGGGCTGCTGCCCGGGACCCCAGCCCCTGTCTTCAGCTCGGGGACTTCGGCTCCAGCCCTTCTGCCTCGGGCACCAGCTGCAGCACGGAGGGCGAGAGGGGCTTATTGCTCAGCAATGCGCTCTCGCCTTTGGAATAATTTCAATCAGCAGAAACACAGGTTTATGCTTATCTTAAAGAAAAAAAAAAAATAAATAAAAAAGGGGAAAAGGGAGGGGGAATGAAAGAAAAAGGGAAGGCTGCCCTGTTTGACCTTTCCGCGCCGATCTCCCGCCCCTCACCGCGGTCTCCCTCCCCGCAGGTGTGAGCCGCGCTCGCAGCGTGCCCGCGCACAGGCGCGCTCCCGCGCGGGGAGAGGGCAGCGGCCCCTTTAAGGCGCCGCCGAGTTCGGGGCGAGCCTTTGCGCGCGCGCCGTCACGTGACGCGGTGGCGGGCTCCTCCGAACCGGCGGCGGCGGTGGCGGCTGCGATCGTAACGGGCGGGAGCTGCGCCGGGCCCGGCCCCTCCGCGGGGTGAGCGAACCGGGGCCCCGCCGCCCCCTCCTCGGCCTCCCCTCCCCTTCTCCGGTGGGGGCGGCGGGCGGGGGAGCACCGGCCTGCGCCCCGGCGACCGGCTCGGCCCGGCGAGGGAGGCCTCGGGCGGCCCGAGGGGCGGGGAGGGGCGTCGCGTGAGGCAGAGTTGTGAGGGGGAATTGGGAAAAACAATCAAATTAGCCGAGGTGAGAGCACCCGGTGCGGGAAGAACGAGGAGCTGTCACCCGCGGTGCGCCGGGGGGCCGCGGGCGGCGGTCGGTGCGCTCGCTGCGGGCCGCGCGGCCTGCTGGGGGGTCTGGCTCCGGTGGAGGTCACCGGGCCCAGCGGGCTGGCTGCCGCGGCGGGGTCGGCGCTGCCGTGCTCCGGAGGCTCTCCGGGAGCGCAGAGGCCGGCCGGTACCGGGAGGTGCCGCTGGGGGTGTCAGCGGCCGGCTCCTGCCGGGCCCTCGGCAGCGCACCCGGGGAGCGGGGGGGTTCCCTGTTTCCTCCCGTGACCGCTCGTGTCTCCCCTCACGCAGGAAGGTGGGGCGGGCGCGTTGCGGGGTTAGCAGGGCTCGGCGGGAGAAGTAAAGCCCCCTGCGACCTCGGCAGGGCGCTAGCGGCGTTTGGAGCGCAGGCGGCCGGCTGGGCCAGGCGGGCTGGGCCAGCGAGGGTCACCTTCCAGCCTCACCGCCTGACTTCTTGCTAGGAGATGCCGCTAGCAGCGAATTAGCGTCGTTATAGCATGCTCCTAAATACAGTGGGGCTCTCTGTTAAACCTCTCCTTATTCCTTACCAGGTAACACCAGAGTTGTTTGGGGTTTTGGGTTTTAGCGTTTCATGCTGCAGAGGAAAGCACCCCGAAGGTAGTTCTTACAGCGCTCGTGTACCACGAGCTGAGAGATATGGGAGGGGAGGAAACCATCACGCACTACTTTGGGTGGTCTGTTAACGTATTTCAAAACACTTTGCACATATATTCTGTCTGCATGTTGTGTCACAGAGCTACTTGGTTTTCTTCCAGCGGGGCTGTGCTGGACCCTCGGTGCAATGGCTATGCAGGCGCAGTTCGAGGCAAACGCAGACACGTCGGCAGAGGAGGAGAGCTTTGGGCCGCAGCTCATAGCTAGGTTGGAGGTAGGTAAGGAGTGAGCTCTAGAGCACGTTTTCAAGAAATCTCCTAGTCTTCTTCCTTTAACACAAGTTGTATCTGGAAATGGCGTTGCTAGAATCTCGTGTTCCGTCAAAAAGCAAAACAAAAGCCCCAAGGTGTAACAGCTTCAGTTTACGTTACGTTGCTTTGCTGTGTACCCTTTCCTGGTGTGTATTGGCCACCTCCAGCATCTGTTAAACCCAACAGGGAATGACATCTTCTGCCTGTTCCCTGCCGTCTGTACAGTTAACAGCTTACACAAACACGGCGCTGGCGAAAGGATGTTATTTTTTATGGGGTTTTGTGTGTAAGTGAGCGGGGAGGGAACACTCAGTACGCTGACTTGTAATAACAGAGTTTGATCCCGATCTGAGGAAGGCAGCTGAAGGATTCAGTGGAAGTCAGATTAAGGTATTTGTGTCTTAGTGCATCCTTCCTTCTCCCCTGCCTTTCAGCAATGTGGTATAAATGCAAACGATGTGAAGAAGTTGGAAGAAGCTGGATTTCACACAGTTGAGGCTGTCGCTTACGCACCAAAGAAGGAGCTACTAAACATTAAAGGCATCAGTGAAGCCAAAGCTGACAAAATCCTGGTAAGGGTGTTATGGAAAAGCTTTAACCCAAGTTATGCAAGAAGTTTTAAATTGTTCTGGTGATTCTGGAAGGTGTCCGTTAATGATGTACTGAGGAGGGCTGTAAAGATGATTAGAGGTGTGGCATGACTTTTGGTGAGAAGAGACAAGAAACATTAGGACCAGCTTCAAAAAGTGAAGAGGGAGGGACTGTTGGAAAGGTCTGTAAAAATCGTGGAAGGCAGGGAGAGTAGCCCCAAGGGGACTGTTATTTCTAGCTCGGTGTTTCTGACGGTAAGCTCAGAGCCACGGCAGTACCTTTTCGTCCAGGCTGTAATTAAGTTGTGGAGCTCCTTGTCACAAGACACGGTGGCCACCTGTAGCGCCAGTTGGTTGAAAAGGGGCAGGTGCAGCGTTGGTGGGTAAGGCTCAGGTCGAGAAGGTCGCTAACTGAACCCGGAGCAACTTGCCAGAGGGTCGGTCCCTTGTTCCCCGTTTGTTCCTCTCCCTCCCTCCGCAGCCGCTGCCGGCAGCTGACAAGGCAGAGGACGCTGCGGCGTCGCGCCCAGCCCGGCCCAGCTCTTCTGTGAAGTTCTTCTCGAGCGCATTAACTGTGCCCCTCCGCTTGGGTGTTCGCCAGGAGACCTGGGCTTCGCTTCTGGGCGCCGGGAGGGAGGCCTGAGCTGTCCTCTCCCGCCTGCGGCTGCTCCAGCCAGGCGGTTGCTGCCAAACGCGCTCTCCGCGACCGAAACCTGCCCTGGCGCCAGGTCGAACTCCAAGACTTTCCTTGCTCCGCGGAGTCACTCGCTGTTCGGAAGGCTGCGTTCCTGGGAGGCCGTGCGCCCGCCCCGAGTGTTGCGGGTTTCACAGGGACAGAGCTGAGCGCCAAGGGTGGGTGACGATGGGGGGAAGATTTCCATCACACACACACACCAGATGTTGACAGTTTTTCTCTGAGCAGAATTTCAGTTCCACGAATTTCAGTTCCACTCAGAGGTCCCACCGAACACATGGCCTATAAAAGGCGTGCATCGAGTTATGTAGGTGCTTCTCCATGTCACAAAATGACGTATAAACGCGTGGGAGGAGCTCTCCTTGCACTGCTTACTTTGGTTTTCCTCAGGCAGAAGCAGCTAAACTGGTTCCGATGGGTTTCACCACAGCAACGGAATTCCACCAGCGAAGGTCAGAGATCATCCAGATCACCACTGGGTCCAAAGAACTTGATAAACTTCTTCAAGGTAGTAATTTTATTTATTTGCTGATTAGCCCCAGTTATCTGCACTCTCCCCCCCAGGAGCGTGATCCTTGCACAAAAACACGCAAGACGCACAGGTTTTGGTTGAATAAAAAAATCTCCCCAAGTACTGCTCTCTTGTACCACAACTGGTTTTCTTTTAAAAGCTGCAGAAACAGTTTTAGAACCTTTTAGTCCTGGTGCAATACCCAGAGCTGTTCATTTTGGAGGTTTCTAGTTTATTCTAGTCTATGACCCATTTTGAGATGACAAACCCAGGTATCGTCTTCTCCCCGTTCCCCCTGGGAATCAAAAAATCCGAACAAGTGTTTTCAGCTTTTCAGCCTCTCCAAACGTGCGCTGGCCTAAGCCTCCTGGCTGCAGCACGGGCAACCTCAGTATGAAAACCTGGTTTTCCAAGTAGAGTTTTGAAGCTTTTAACCAAAGTAGGTGTTTCACTGAGTCCCTGTAAATGTCAGACGTTGTACAAGGTCTTCGTCTGAAGCATGTGACCTTTTTAAAATTATTTTTTTATTATTATTTTCCCTTCAGGAGGAATAGAAACAGGGTCCATAACAGAGTTATTTGGGGAGTTTCGTACTGGAAAAACACAGTTGTGTCATACCCTGGCAGTGACCTGTCAAGTGAGTATTCTGCTTTATTAAAGTCAAGTATTCAGACAGCACAGCTTTTGGATGTTTGCTGATTTGTGCACTTCTCTCAGCCATCTAAACAGCTGCAAAGAACGTGAGTATTCACAGCACCCTGGGCTGTACTTGCAGCTTTCTAGGATCTTGTGTTTCGTGTTTGATCTGCCTGCTAGGATTAGTTTAGCAGCAATTAAGTTTGTGATGGTTTTTGCCCGTGTTTGACATGTTCCGTAGCTGCATTTTTATTCCCTCCTCAGTATTCTGACAGCAACATTCAGCACGTTAGCCTTCCAGCATGATTCGAGGTCTTAAATGCAGTGAAGCATTCGATCTCTCTTCAGGTGCTCTGGGCTCCAGAGAACCTTTCTTGTCACCAAAGTGTTGAAAAGAGAAGAAACAGTGTTGGGCTCGACGAGTTTCTTGGGCTAGCAGTGTGTTTCCAAACGTACCCTGCGGTTACTTCACTTGACTTCTGTAAAAGCCTCCAGTTGGCTCTTGCTATCAAACAGTGGATCAGTTTGGGGCAACGTGTTTTTTTGATCATAGTTTAAACCACTGACAGTGTTTATGAATTTCTAGAGGTTGCTGTCTCATAAAATGAGAGGCTTTGGCCTTTGTTCGATCCTTCAGTTAACACCCTTATGCCCCTAAACTTACCAGCTCGGAGTTAAGCACCCGTCCTCTTAGGTAGGTATGGGAGACTGAACGCGGGAATCTTTCTCCTCACTTCTCCCAGATAAAAGTGACTTTACCCACAATAGCTTGGTATGTTATTTAGTGTGTGATCTCAGTTGAGGGCGCAAGGCAATCACTGGGTTGTTTGTTGATACTGGTTTCGTCTTCATTTGCTTTTCCTTCAGCTCCCCATTGACCGCGGTGGTGGCGAAGGCAAAGCCATGTATATCGACACAGAAGGGACCTTCCGTCCAGAACGTCTGCTCGCTGTGGCTGAGAGGTCTGTACCTGGCCTGGGAGTAAACTGGCGGTGCTTGAAGGAAGGAACACGTTTACTCTTGGGACAATGTAGGCAGTTGGTCACCGTGTGAATCAGCCTCTCCTTAAAGTCATGGGGCTGTTGCAGGAAGGATTGTCCCTGAAAAAACCAACCACCAAACAAAAACCTTTCCATGTTCTGGTTGCTGCCCACCTGTGTGTGTGTGTTGGAACGTGACATTTGCGGGGCCTTATCAACAAGGTCTCTAGTTCAAGGTGTGACAGCGGCTGACACCGTTGTCCCCTGGAGTGTGGTGTCTTTGCTTCTTACCTCTCTTTCAAATGCGGTTTTCCTGGTAGTGAAATACGTTGAAAGGTTTTTCTCCAACTCCGCCAACAGATCTTTGGAAGACATTTTACACAGGCCCTAGAGGTCAATTTGACAGATGTTCGCTTTGGAGACGCCTGGTGTGGCTGTTCCTCTCCCCTCTGCTGCTTTTCTCTCCCCACAGCTATTGTGTGGTTGTCCCTCTGCAGGAAGGGACAGTTCGCTCCGGGAAGGGAGCGCACGCTTCCCGACGGGCTGGGGACAGCTCCAGCCAAGCCTGCTCGCTCTCTTGGCCGAGCTGGATCTAACCCTGCCAGCTTTTCCTGCAGCAAGTGGGGGGTTACTCCTGTGTCCCCGTCACCGGTGGGTATTTGGCAACGAGCACCTCTCGGGCACCGATGAGGAAGCGAAATGTTTGCGGCAGCCGTGAGAGGGTGTCTGTGCCTGGCTGTGCACAGAGGGGGCTTCTTCCCGTCAGTGCCATCCCTCCCTCTTTTTCTGCAGCTCAGCTGGGATGGAGGCGAAGCGTCTCAGCTCGTTTCTTTCTGCAGTCTGCGGGTTTGGCACGTGCTTGACTGCCAGCCGTGGCGTGACTCTCGAACGTGTAATGCTTCAGCGTGGTCTGGCTTCCAGCGCTGGTCAGGGCGGGCTGTCGCTCACCTTCAAACGTAGGGCGCCAGTAGCCTAGTAAGGTTGGCTTATTTGATTTATTAATGGCTACACGTGCAGGCAGCAGAATTAATTGGTAGCTGTGATTCTGAAAGTGCTGTCAAAGCTCTGCTTCGCCCAGAAGCCTAATTTCTACAGGAGTTAGGGAGGGAGACGTTAGGAGCCCGGCTGTGCAGAGCAGGATGGTGAAACCAGAAAGATCCTTGCCTTAATTCACGTTCTTCATCGGATGGGTTTTGGTGTGACCACGGGAGGGGTACAGAGGTGCGGAGACGGGAGTTGGAGAATCCACAAAAGACTCAATATGAGTTATATCAGGAAACTCGTTTTATTGTGCAGATGCACTTTCTTATATAGCATAATTTTCCAAAGTCATCATGACTTGCAGTTTTTCATAAACTCCAATTGTGCTATACGTACATCAGTCATCTGCTTCTACCTATCACTTTACTATTAATACTAACGCGTTCCGCCTCATACGGATGTTAGCTTCTAATCCTTCTATTCTGACCCTCAAGGCCGAAGCGTCCTTGAGGCCTACTATGTTAGTTCAGACAAACTGTTCAACAGTTTTCCCTGTGCAGGCCTTCTAGCATTCCATGCCTGTTTTCAGCAAGCTACGCTCCCACATGGAGGCGCTGTCCGAGGGCGCAGGAGTGGGGGGCGGGAAGCTGAAGCCTGCGTGGAGTTGAACGTGCTGAGGAGCGCAAGAGGTGGGCGAAGGTTTTAGTGCTCGGTGTGGCCAGACGTTCGCGCGGGTTCCCCGCAGCGGTTGTGGGGTCCTGGCCTTGAAGATGTTCCGCACCCAACTGGACGCAGTCCTGAGCAACCCGCTGTGAGCGGGGAGGGGAGCTGGACTAGTTGACCCGCAGAGACCCCTTCCAGCTTCTAAGGGTGTAATTCTGTGAAAGGAAAAGTTATGTAGGGTCTCTCACTGGAAAAGATATTCCTACATGTCAGATCCAAGGAGGATCATCAACTGGTTCTCCAAATTCAAAGGGATTTCTGAAAATGCCGTATAAATAATTTAAATGTAAGAGGTTGGATGTAACCACCTTTTTGGGGTTTTTTGGTCGTAGAACACCGAGAGAGGTATTGCAGGTGGAAGGCTGTTGGTCGCTGTTTTGTTAGCAACATACTGCTTCCAGAATGTTCTGCCCCGAGTGGTCCTTTCCGTGCCTGTGGTTTTGTTTTGAGGAAGATGTCTGGGGGTGCGCTTCGCTATTGTTCCTAGGCAGGAAAATACTCTTGTAAAACTGGTTTCCAGTCATTCTGTTCTCTTCATCACCAAGTCGTGTTGCGGTTTTTTTTGCTGTCTGTTTTTATCTCTATGACTGTCCCAGGAATGTGAATTTTTATCCTAGCCTTTAGGTAAACCTGCTGGATAACTCCTGTCGATGGAGCCGTCACTTAAAGATTGATTGATTTACTTTTTCCTCCAGGTATGGCTTGTCTGGCAGCGATGTCCTAGACAACGTGGCGTACGCTCGAGGTTTCAACACAGATCATCAGACCCAGCTCCTGTACCAGGCGTCTGCGATGATGGCTGAGTCACGGTAATAAACCTGATTCAGATGGGGGGATTTTTGGGCCGGCACGTCATCCTATTCTAAAGCTGCCTGTAGGCGATGGACGAGGGCAAGAGGGGCACGGATCGAGCGGAAATGTCAAAGTAATTGTTTACTTCGGAAGTTCACTTTCTTGCTGCGTCCTTGCTTCGGTGCTGAGCTCCGCTGGGTCAGCTTTTGTTGTTCCCCAGCTGGGCTGGGCTTCGGCACAGCCGGACGGCGAGCTGGGCGTGTCGGCAGTGCCGGCTCGTGCCTCCTGCTCTTGAGGTGGTGGGTGACAGCGGCCGCCGTGAGCCGCGACGCCCGGGGTTACTTTACAGAGCCCAAGTGCCAGCCTGAGGAACGGTGTTAAAGCTCAGTTTATTGTGGCTTCCAGGAAGAGCGCTGCTTTGGAGCGCGCCGAGCCCCGAAGCGGCCTGGGCGGGCGGCTTTAGTCAGAAACCGAGGATTACGGGCGCCTTGGAGGGAAGGAGGGGGTGCGAGGGGTGTGGGAGCCTGCCCGCAGAACCGCTGCGCTGTCGGAACGCTGAAGCCGGGCTAGTTTGTAAGAGTGCGATGGAGCCGCTTTTAGCCATGCAGGAACTTTCTTTACTGGGTTTTGTTGTCCGGTCAGTCACCTGGCACCGCAGGTCAGGGCGGTGCTGTTAAAAATGGTGACTCTGGAGGGGTTCACGAGAGCCTCGTGCTTGTCCTCCCCAGCTACGCGCTGCTGATAGTGGACAGTGCCACGGCCCTGTACCGCACCGACTACTCGGGCAGAGGCGAGCTCTCGGCCCGGCAGATGCACCTGGCCAGGTTCCTGCGGATGCTGCTGCGCCTGGCGGATGAGGTGAGCCGGGGCCTGCGCTGGGCGCCCGGGAGGGCCGCTGCGCCCTTGTCCTGCCCTTGTCCAGCTCTGCCCGCTCGGGGCCTGCTGCCAGCGGGGCGGCCATGCAGGAGAGAGGGGCCGGGGGCAGCAGAAGTGCATGTGTGTCTCTTTCCCTGCCCTTTTTTTTTTTTTCCCTGCCCTTTTTTTTTTCCCCCTGCCCTTTTTTTTTTCCCCCTGCCCTTTATTTTTTCCCCCTGCCCTTTATTTTTTCCCCCTGCCCTTTTTTTTTTCCCCCTGCCCTTTTTTTTTTCCCCCTGCCCTTTTTTTTTTCCCCCTGCCCTTTTTTTTTTCCCCCTGCCCTTTATTTTTTCCCCCTGCCCTTTATTTTTTCCCCCTGCCCTTTATTTTTTCCCCCTGCCCTTTATTTTTTCCCCCTGCCCTTTATTTTTTCCCCCTGCCCTTTATTTTTTCCCCCTGCCCTTTATTTTTTCCCCCTGCCCTTTATTTTTTCCCCCTGCCCTTTATTTTTTCCCCCTGCCCTTTATTTTTTCCCCCTGCCCTTTATTTTTTCCCCCTGCCCTTTATTTTTTCCCCCTGCCCTTTATTTTTTCCCCCTGCCCTTTATTTTTTCCCCCTGCCCTTTATTTTTTCCCCCTGCCCTTTATTTTTTCCCCCTGCCCTTTATTTTTTCCCCCTGCCCTTTATTTTTTCCCCCTGCCCTTTATTTTTTCCCCCTGCCCTTTTTTTTTTCTTTTTTTTCCCTTGCCCCTTTTTTTTTTTCCCTCTGCCCTTTTTTTTTTTTTTCCCCTGCCCTTGCCCTTTTTTTTCCCGTTTTTTTCCTCTGCTGTTTTTTTTTTTTCCCCTGCCCTTGTCTCATTTTCCTCAGTTCAGACTGTGGCAGTTAAATTGACTTCGATTCCCTGCTTCCCTCCCTGCAGTTCGGCGTGGCAGTTGTGATCACTAACCAGGTGGTAGCACAAGTGGATGGAGCAGCCATGTTTGCTGCAGACCCCAAAAAACCCATTGGAGGAAATATCATAGCACATGCTTCCACCACGAGGTGAGCGAATAGGTTATCGTCTTCCGTTAGCCTGGGTTTGGGAGATTTTCTGAAGCTGGCAAAGCGCCTTTGGATTCCGGGTCCCCGCACAGCTGCCACCGGCGAGTCCCGCCGGCTGCTCGAGCGGGTGCCGCTCTGAGCCCTCCGTGAGCTGCCCAAAAACCAGCACGACGCTTCCAGGCGCGCTCGCAGCTCCGCAGGGTGCTCGCAGACTCTTGCCGTGACTCTGAGGGTGACGTGACACGCCCTTACCGGTTTTGTTTCCGTCTCCCTGTTAGACTGTATCTGCGAAAAGGCCGAGGCGAAACCAGGATCTGTAAAATCTACGACTCGCCTTGCCTTCCCGAGGCTGAAGCGATGTTTGCCATTAACGCTGATGGCGTGGGAGACGCTAAAGACTGAAGGCCCCGTGTCGTTTCCCGTGTCGCCCCGGACTAGCTGTCGGTAAGGCTCCTTTCTGGGGCACCTTACAGATCCCTTCCCGACGCAGCTGCTGTTCAAGGGCTGGCGGAGGAACCCGTTGTGTTTCAGCAGGCGCGGCCATCGGGGGATGCACTTTGAGACCCGTCCGGACAGGTTGCCCGGAAGAGATCGACCCTCTCGGGCTTTGCTCTCGTGTGAGATGAACGCCGTTTCTCGAGGACGTTCTCAGAGGACCGTAGCCTTTGTGTTTTCCTCACGGCTCTTGCCCCAGCTGGACTCTGCCGGGGGACGTAGCGCAGTGAAATCTCAGGGGGTGTGACCGTAGTTTGTAACTTGGTGAGTGTGAGGTAGCATCGCCAGGTTTGTCGAATGAGAAGAGTGGTGACCCCAGTACTTAATGGATGGCTTTAATTGTAAAGGAAAGCGGAACGGTGTTCCCCGAGAGGAACACGGGGGTGCTGCCGGATCGATGAGGATCACAATCCATGCTCTTTGTGTTAGTTTTGTTCTGGAGGCTGCAACATGCTGGTTTGGGGGAACTGTTAATTTACATTTCAATTACCTTTTTTTTTTTTTTTTGTATTTCACTAATTCTCTGTGGAAATCTGCTTCTAATAAAAAGGACCATGAAAATATTGGCGACATCACAGGTTTCTGGAGTTCAGCCAGGCATTAATTCAGACAGTTTTTTATCTGCAGGTAGGAAGAAGGTGCATAAATCCTCAGTGAATCTCGGTCTGGGTTTTGTTTGTTTTTTTTTTTTTTTCTCCAAATGGTAAGAAAACGCATCCCCTCCCTGGTTTGAGAGGTGCGGTGTGGCTGTGCTCTGAGTGCTCTGTAGGTGCCTTTTAGGAGTCTTTGAGGTTAAAAAGGTTCTTTTATATTATGCAATGTTTTAATATAAGCTATGCTATTGTGAACTACTCTGAACTTGATTAAAGAGAATAATATCATGGTGGTGACCAGCAGCAAAAAATATGTTCCTGGTTCTTTTTGTCTGGCCCAGTTTTTCCTGGCCAGGTAAGATGACGTACAGTGGGACCCGGCTGCTCTTCCAGGCCGGCCGGCAGCAGCCACGTGTGTTCAGGTACGGAAATACCGGGGCTGCCGAGGCCGCCGGACCCCAGGAGAGGCCGCCGGACCCCAGGAGAGGCCGCCGGACCCCAGGAGAGGCCGCCGGACCCCAGGAGAGGCCGCCGGACCCGCTGCTGCCTCCCGCCCAGCCGAGTGCCTTTGCTCTTGCGGCCGTGGGGCGCCTGCAGCTGGGTTTCACACGTAAAACTCGCCAGCCTGGGAGCCCGGGGGTCGCGCTGGGGCCGCCGCCCCGGCCAGGGACGGAGGTGCAGTTCAGCCCGTCCCTGTGCTCGCGCTCGCCCCACGCGCCGGCTGCGAGGGCAGCGTCGGACCCGACGGGTGTGGGCTGATCGTGTTGGCCCAGACCTGGTGTGGCGGGGGGCTCCGTAGCCTGGAGCTTCGGGGAGGCGGGGGGAGACCGGGCGAAGACTCGGGTGTCCTCCGGGCTGAGGCCGGAGCAGGAGCTGTTTTGCCCTGGCGCGACAGTGCAGCGGTGTGGGGGGTTCCGGCCCCCCTGCTCCGGGGATCCCAGACCCGCCGCTTGGCAGAAGGTGGTCTCTGAAATGGAGCATCCCGGGTGTCCCTGCGGAAATCCGCTCCCGGGGAGGCGGGGGCTTGGGTGAGCGCGTGCACACCCTGCGGTGCCACGGAGGCGTAAACGACGCCTGACGGGACGGTGGAGCAGTTCGGTTTGTTGCTTTGGGCTACGCTGAAAAGCAAAATGTTGTGTTTGTTCTCTGCTCTGTGGCTTCTCTTCAGCGTCCCTTGTGGAGAGGGGGTCCGGCCGTGCCGGTGTCACAGTCCTCTGCGGATGGAATCTCTTTGTCTGTCGGTGCTGCCTAAGTCGATCTGGTAGAAACGTTTTTTTCCTTCTTTTTCAAAGTCTGCTTGGGTCTTCGAACAACGAAGATTACATCTCGAGTCCTCTCTGTTTGTGTAACGCTCACAGGCAAACCGACTTTTCTAGTAGCCTGCAGTACTTCTGGGGAGCTGAGGGGTTTGTAACTGGGGGTGGGAGAGCAAAGGTGAAGAAACTGGGAAATATTTGTTCGTCTTCCCTAAGTCCTTGCGCGGCTTGGGCTCCGAACTCGGCGGGGGTTTGGGGGTTTTGCCTCGTCCCTCTCGTACACCAGGGCCTTTTTCGAAAGGTCTCTCTCGAGTCGCCTTGCGCCGTCCCTGTAGCCGCTGCGTGGGCGAGCGTTTCCACAGAGGGTTTGAGCCGCTTGTGCCGCAGCGCCGTGACGCGCCGGTAGGACGAGCTCGGTGCCAGCGTTGCCTGAACGTCGGGGAGGCGGCGCTGATCCGCCTGTGGTGAAGGTCTGTCCCGCTGGCGGCACGAGAGGCGGCTCCCCGTGGGGCCCCGAAGCTCCCCTCGGGGCAGCGCAGTGGGGTCAGAAATCAGGGTCCCGGGGAAGTCCTGAGGCGGTTTGCGTGCGGGTTGGCGCAGTCGTGCCGCTCGCCCTCCTCCAGCGGGTTTTGCTACGTCTGAACCCCCGTCTGGGCCTGAAATTACAACCCAAGAGCAGGGGGCGCAGAGGCGTGCGTTACCCTGAGCGGCGGCTGCCCCCAGCGAGCGGTGGGTGACTGACCCGGCACGGGCAGAGCCCCCTTCGGCCCCACCTTTCCCGGGGGGGTTGCGCTGGTCTCCTCCCCGCTCTGCGTGGCTGCCGGGACCGGCCGCTGCTCCTCAGGCACCGGGCAGTGCCCGGTGGTGCCGGCTCTGCCCGCCCGCGCCTGGTCCGAGTTTCCAGAAGAGCCGGTGGTGCTCAGAAAATAAACTGCAAGGCTTCAACTTTCACTTAAAATCATTCATTTTTATTAAACTGGTTCTGTTCTGCTGCTGCTTAAATTTGTCCTGAGGATTTTTATTGTTCTCGCGCAGAAGCCTGTTTGTAAGGTAACCTAATTGTACTTGTTTCTTTGTCCAGGGTTTGTATAAAACACGATCCTTCCTTTAATCACTGAGGGTCCCTCACATGTTTTAAAAACATCTCCATCTGCTGGGAAAAAAGAAGTACAATTGTGCTCCAGCACCAACCCCCCAGGGAAAGGCTTTGCTGGAGTGAAAACTCTGACATGAAAGTGAATCCTCGAGCCAGGCTGGTCAGGGTCAGCGAGCTCCAGCCCTTCAGCTTCAGACTATCGACTGCAGCCCCTGGGGTCACATTCTGCGCTGTGCTTTGGGCAGAAAAGTGAGATTAATATTCTTAATATTTGGTTAAACCAGTCTTGGGACAGAAAGCACAATAAAGTTGACTTTTCTGTACGCTTTGCTCCGTGACTTGCTGAAGTACCAGGTTCGGATGCTCGAGTGTATGAAATGGAGGGAAAAGCACAGGAACCGCAGTACAGCACAGAGCACCGGGGGGGACACGGGAGAGGGTCCAGGAGGCGGTCAGGGTGAGCGGGAGGAGGTCAGGGTGAGCGGGAGGCGGTCAGGGTGAGCAGGAGGAGGTCAGGGTGAGCGGGAGGAGGTCAGGGTGAGCAGGAGGCGGTCAGGGTGAGCGGGTGACCTGCCTGATGGAAAGGGGCAGCTCAGAGCCGCCTGTGTGGGACCAGGCTCCTGCGGGAGGGGCAGCCTGGGGGGGTTTAGGGCGAAGCCTGGCAGTGCCCGGACTTCCCAGCGGAGGCACTGGGCAGGCGAGGGCAGAGCGGTTTGTGTTCACAGCTGCGCTAAAAACCCGAGCGCTCGACCGCTGCCGCACGCGTGTGGGGGTGTCGGGTACCGGGCAAGAGGCCGCCGGAGGCTGCGGGTGCTGGGGGACGCTGTAGGTCCAGGGAGGTCGTGCGTCCGCCAAGGCTGACAAGCAAACGAAGCTGCCCCCGGAACACAGCAGCTTTGGGGCATTTTTGTTCTACTTCTGGCCCTGCCCCAGGTTTCCTCTCCTGCCCCACATCTCCCCCAGCCCCCCGCTCCCCATCCACCGGCGGGCAGGGACGGGTTACCGGCGCCCGTCCCAAGGTGAGGGCTGGCGGGGAGAGCGGAGGACGGCAGCCACGCGAGGAAGACCACGCTGGCTGGAGCGGGGCCGGCTTCTCCCGCATCGCCGTGTAACCCCAGCCCCCCTGTCAGCGCTGCTCCCCACTGGCCGTGGATTGATCCCTTCTCCCTCCCAGGGGCGAGACAGCGGCGGGGGGAGCTGGTCCCCGGCCAGGCAGCCCGGACTTGCGCTGGCCCAGCAGCAGCCAGGGGCGGTGATGATCTCCCCGTCACACGGGCCAGAGGGGACTTTCTCACATCAGCCCCCTCCTCGCTGGCAGGACACTCTCCCTCTCTCCACCAGGCCCCAACACCCCTGGACAGCTTTTAATTCCAGGAGCAGAAAGGCTGGCAGCCCGAGCGTGGCGTCCCCGCGAGCGCTGGCATCGGCTTCTCTGAGCGGGACTCGTGGGGCCGTTTGTTGGGTGACAGAGAAGAGAATTAACTTCCCTGGAAGTCGCCAGGCGCTGGGGGAGAGGGCTGGTGGTGCACCCAGCCTGGCAGGAGACGTGCCGACCCTTTTGGGACTGTTTCAACCCCACTTGCAGAGCCCGAGCCCAGCCGGTTTGTAAGAGGCTGGTCCGAGGGACGAGCCACCTCCAGCCTCCCAGGGCCAGCACTGACCTCCCAGCGCTTCCCAAGACCTGTTTTTTCTCCCTCGTTGGGGCAATAAATCTAAGTCCAGTTCATTGCAGAGGTTTATGCTGGGGAAGCAGAACTGAGCCTGAGGCTGCATTTATGGGGCGTAAATGGAAAGAAAGAAAGAAAAAAAGCCTCTCTGCACTGTGTTGCAGCCAGGCTGAGAAACCCCCTTAGCAAGAGAACCACTACCAAGCAACGTGCTGTTTATCTTGAAATAATATTGAAAACCATGAAAGAAAGCACGGCCGAGGAGGAGAGGGGGCTGTTCCCCGGCTGCTTCTGCATCCAGAGGGGCGGGCAGCAGGAAGAGAAAGCTCCAGCATCCGAATAACCCGGGAGGGCAAGAATTAACCCAGGGAGAGTTCGAAGAGAGAGGGAGAGACACGCGCACACACACACACACACACACACACACACTTAAAGCCAATTCTTGTGCTTTTGGTACCCCCAAAAAATAATCCCAGTTCAAGGGCTCCGGTGCCACCTCTGGTGCCGTTTTCCTGTTGGTTTGTGTCGTGCTCCGGCACCGGCGCCCCGTACCCATGTGGGGTGAAAAACCCCCTCGGCGCAATTTAAAATCAGCCCAGATAAGGGGCAAGCCAACTCAAGGGGAGGAAATGAGATGTTACACCAGATTTATTGTTCCAAATGTGGTTTTAATTTGAAGAAGGAACCCTCTCCTCCCGCCTGACGCTGCGTTTGTTTGGGCAATTGATTCGTGTGTGTTCGCTTTTTGGCCAGGGCTCGTCATGGCCGTCAGCCCAGGGGGCTCGGTTCGGTTGGGGTTTCTGTCGTCTTTGATTGATTTCCCAACCGTCTCCGATATTTGTTTCTCTGTTTACCTTGTCCTGGATCCAGAGCTCGCTGCCGGCAGCGGGAATCTGCACAGTCCGACCTCAGCTGGCGCCGAGTGCGGCGCCTCCTGCGCCGGGGCAGCGCCTGCGCTCTGGGCTGAGGAAAAGGGTGTGATGAAAATGGGGTTGATCAAAACACCGACACGGTCACTTGCAGGCAGGGAAGGGCGACCGGGAAGGAGAAAGAGGGACCGAGTTTTGCTGCTGCAAAAGCACCACCACCAGGTCCCCTTCAGCATCCCCTTGCCTTGGGGAAGGACATCGAAACCTCCAGAACCGAGCTGTTAAATTCACAGGGAAACCCCGTACGGGTGTGTCTGTCGCTGAGGCCGGCGGTGGGTCGTCTCACCAGCGTCAGGCACTTAAAGGAGGGGGGGGTCTGGTCCAGGTTAAGCAGCTGAGTTGCATCTACAGACCGTGGAGGTGAAAGTGGGATTAAAATCCCGTTGGCGATGCCGAAAGGGAGCAGAGCTTTCTGCTTTCTCCTTAAGGATAGCCCTCAGCCAGCAAAGCCGAGGGGTGGGGGGGCAGCAACAGAGGCTCTAAGCGGCCAAGGTGGCTGAAGGGCACCTCGAAGAGGAGGTGCTGAGGTGGGAACACCCCGGGAGGGAGCACAGCACCCCCAAAACCGCCTTCCCCAGGCGAGGGAACGTTTCGGAGCGGTGGGTTCATGACCAGAAAGCAGCTCCATGATCCAACACGTGTCCGGGGCGGGGGGGAGAATCGATGTGCTGGACACAGCACCGTGTCCCCGTGCTGCCTAATGAAGCAGCAAGACCTTAATTGCAACGACACCTTCCACCCACCCCCCCCCCCGAGACCCCCGTGGGCAGCAGGAGGTTTGGCTGTGGGGGGAGGACACGGGGCTGCGCTCAGGGCTGGGAGGGGTTTGCTCCTGTGTTCTTCTGGACGCCATCAGGCAGGGAAGGACATGGAGTATTTGGGAGCCAGGTGATGCCTGGGTGCGAGAAGCAGCATGATTTCTGACCCAACCCTTTCCCAGGAACTTTTCCAAGGAAATTTAAGTGAAAAAATGAAATAATACTAATCCCTGTACTTTGGAGAACCACCCCAGGACGTCCTCAGAAGACGGAGCAACGTCCCAGCACCCCAGATCCCAGCACTCCCAGCACAGGGACGCGGTTTGACGGCTCGGAGCAGACCCGACCGCCCCAGACCCCCGCAGTGGTGTTCAAACCCCGTCCCGCAGCCAGCGGGACTGTAACTATGCACGCCTGTGACTGTGAGGACATAACCGCGGGGGGTTGCCCTGGGAAGGTTTTCCCTCGCAGCCGGAGCTGGGCTCCCCTGGCCCGGCAGAAGCCCGGTGTGACGGGCAGTTTAACGACGTGACAACAGGCGGGACGACGTGCGGTGTCCCAGCGCCTGAAACCTGGAGGCTGCAGAAAAGCTGCTGGAGCGAAGGAGGGGGCAGCTCCACCGGCGTTTAGGGTGCTCCGTACCGGGGGTGCTCCGTACTGGGGATGCCCTGTACTGGGAATGCTCCGTACTGGGGGTGCTCTGTACCAGGGGTGCTTTGTATTGGGGGTGCTCTGTACTGCGGATGCCCTGTACTGGGGATGCGCCTTACTGGGGATGCTCTGTACTGGGGGTACTCCGTACTGGGGATGCCCTGTACTGGGAATGCCCTGTACTGGGGATGCACCTTACTGGGGATGCTCCATACTGGGGATGCTCTGTACTGGGGGTGCTCCGTACTGGGGATGCCCTGTACTGGGGCTGCTCCATACCAGGAGTGCTCCACACTGGGGATGCTCCATACCAGGGATGCTCCGTACTGGGGATGCTCCATACCGGGGATGCTCCATACTGGGGATGCTCCGTACTGGGGATGCCCTGTACTGGGGATGCTCCATACCAGGAGTGCTCCGTACTGGGGATGCTCCGTACCGGGGATGCTCCATACTGGGGATGCTCCTTACTGGGGATGCCCTGTATTGGGGATGCTCCATACCGAGGATGCTCCGTACCGCACTGTCTCGCTGCCGGTACAGCTGCTTGGGAGGCTCTGCCGTACACCTCACCCCAACGCTGATGCACTTGAGCTCGCACGTGCCTGAGATCTGATTTCACGCTGTGAATATCCCGAGGCTCCCACCACACCACACAAAGCGCCGGGCATCACCGCTGGCTTCGCTCGGCTCGAGCAAACACCTTTTTTCTTCTCCGCCCGCTCGGAGCTCCCCAGGGCTGTGGGTTTGGGCTTCGGGGCTCCTGCCGGAGCACGAGCACAGACTGATGAGTTACCCCTCCGTGGCCACGCTCCGGCTGACCCACGTGGGATCCGCGGTGTTCAACCGCTGGGGGACTTGCTGCAGGGGCACCCGCCGGGCATCCCTGTTGGCATCAAACCCGGGAAGTTCCTCTTCAGCCTCGCTCGCTCTGACCAAGCCGGGGAGCAGCACGTCTATCCAACCAGCACCAGAAGAACACGTAAGTGCTATGGCCATTTTAGCAGACCATTTACATGCTGCTCTCTTTTTTAATTCCCACCAGTACCAACAGCCCTTTTTTTAGAAGAAATCTGGTTTTTCTTTCAGGGGCATCACCAGCACCTGGCTTCGCGCCGTCCTACATGGCCCCGCAGACAACCCAGCCCAAGCTCGAGCCATTTCTGGCAGTGGGGGGCAGGGGACAGCTCCTCAGCAGCAAGGTGACGCGTCCCCAGGGTGAAGCAAGTGCAGAAATCCCCACCACCCACCACCCCACCACCCCGGCTGTTCCCCTGTTGGGCTCAGCAGGACCTTCTTCAGCATCGGGGGGGGGGCATCGCTGAGCCGCGACGGGGGATGCGCGAGAAAAATGCCCCCTCCTCTGACAAAAACAACCCTCTTTTTGTCACTTCTCGGGTGCTTCCATGGGGCTGTTTGACAGCAGCAGGCGGGTGTGACTGCTTCACCGTGGGTGCCAGGGGGAAAGGGGACTAAGAGATTTTGGGCCACCCGGTAACGCAGCCATCCCCAAACGCGCCCCTGCATCCCCGCGTCCCGGCCGGTACCCGCAGCCTCACCTCTGACCCCCGCAGGTGATGCTGTGGACAAGGCGACGTTCGGGACCAAGGGCTGTCAGGATCAGGCGACATCCAGTGCTAAATCCACAAGAAACCCTCCCAGAGCCCAAATTCCACTGAAAAGCCGCAGCGTGGGGCCGGGCTCTCAGAAACCGCAAGCGCCGAGGGGCCTCTGCAGCCCCGAGTGGGGGAAGGAGAAAGGGGGGGCCGCTCGGTGCGGGGACGGGACACGGAGCAACCCCCGCTCTGTTGCCCCAGGAGGGTTTGGGGAGGGCGGCAGCTCTATTTTTTTTCGGGTGGGAATAGGTCACTGTACCAATTCCACCCCCCCGCAACACATTTCGGCTGCCGGTTACCGCTCCACATCTCCGCAGCGGAGCTCGCAGCCGGGCAGAAAGCCCAGCACAGCCCCCCTCCTTTTCCAACCCCTCACCCCCTTCCCTCGTTCCTCCCACCCCCCCACCCCCCCACCCCCACCCCCCGCTCCGCGGCTCCGTGCGCCCCGTCGGGGACCGCTCCCCCGTCCCGTCCCCCCCGCTCCCGCAGCACCGGGCGGGCTCTGCCCGGCCCCCTCCGGAGCTGGGGGCGGCCGGGGCCGCTCCGGGGGAGGGGAGAGGCTCGTCCCCCCTCGCAGGCGGCCATAAAGCGGCTCCCAGCAGCCGCCCCCGGGCAGAGCGGCCGCGGCCATGAGCGCTGCGGGGAGCCCCGACGGGGCGGCGGGGCCGGGGGCGCCGCTGCTGCCGCTGCTGCTGCTGCTCGGGGCCCTCCTGCTGCTGGCCGGCACCAGGCGGGGGGGGGCCGGCAACCGGAGCCCCCCGGGACCCTTCGCTTGGCCGCTGGTGGGCAACGTGCTGCAGCTGGGCCGCCTGCCCCACTTGGCTTTCGGGCGGCTGGCGCGCCGCTACGGCCCCGTCTTCCAGCTGCGGCTGGGCCGGCGGCGCGTGGTGGTGCTCAACGGCGAGGCCGCGATCCGGCGGGCGCTGGTGGGCCTGGGCGCCCGTTTCGCCGGCCGCCCCGATTTCCCGTCCTTCGAGCTGGTGTCCGGAGGGCGCAGCGTGGCGTTCGGGTCCTGCTCGCCCCGGTGGAGGGCTCGCCGGCGCCTGGCCCACGCCGCCCTGCGCGCCCGCTCGACGGCGGCCGAGGTGGAGCGGCACGTGGCGGCCGAGGCGGGCGACCTCGTCCGGCTCTTCCTGCGGCGCAGCCGGGGCGGCGCCTACTTCGAGCCCTCGCCGCTCTTGGTGGTGGCCAACGCCAACGTCCTCTGCGCCCTCTGCTTCGGCCTCCGCTACGGCCACGCCGACAGCGAGTTCACGGCGCTGCTGGGCCGTAACGACCGCTTCGGGCAGACGGTGGGGGCGGGCAGCGTGGTGGACGTGCTGCCCTGGCTCCTGCGCTTCCCCAACCCCGTGCGCCGCGTCTTCCGCGACTTCCAAGCCCTCAACCGGGAGCTGCACGGCTTCGTGCGCGCCAAGGTGGCGCAGCACCGCCAGACCTTCGACCCGCGCGCCCTCCGCGACGTCAGCGACGTCATGATCGCTGCCGTGGAGCGCGGCGACAGGCCCCCCGAGGGGCTGGGACCCGAGGACGTGGAGGGCGCCATGACCGACATCTTCGGCGCGGGGCAGGACACCACGTCCACGGCGCTCTCGTGGGTTCTCCTGCTGCTGCTGAAGCACCCGCGGCTCCAGCGGGACCTCCAGGCTGAGCTGGACCGGGTGGTGGGATGCTCCCGATTGCCCACGGCCGAGGACCAGCCCCACCTGCCCCTCCTGGAGGCCTTCATCTACGAGACGCTGCGCTACAGCAGCTTCGTGCCCATCACCATCCCGCACGCTACCACGGACGACGTGGAGCTCGAGGGCTTCCACATCCCCAAGGGCACCGTGGTCTTCATCAACCAGTGGTCGGTCAACCACGACGGCAGCAAGTGGCCCGACCCGCAACGCTTCGACCCCGCGCGCTTCTTGGACGCGCAGCAGCGCCTGGACCGCGACCGGGCCGGCAGCGTCATGATCTTCTCGGCCGGGCATCGGCGCTGCATCGGGGACCAGCTCTCCAAGCTCCAGCTCTTCCTCTTCACCGCCATCCTCCTCCACCAGTGCTCCTTCCACGCCAACCCGGCGGAGCACCTCACCATGGACTGCGTCCACGGGCTGGCGCTGAAGCCGCGGCCCTTCACCGTCACCGTGCGGCAGAGGCACCCCCTGCCCACCCAGCCCTGAGCGTCTGCCGGCGGTGGGCGGGGGGTCCCATCCGCGCTGCCCCCCCTTGGTTTGGGGCTGGCAGGGCCGGGGGTGGGGGACGGCTCCTGCTTCGCCCACAGGAGCATCTTGCCGCGGCGTGTCCCTGCCCCGGGTCGTGGGGTGAAGGGCAGCGAGTCCCCACAGCAATAAATGCCTTTGACACGGGACCTGGCTCCGCTCCTTTGCTCTGGGGGGTGGTGGCTGGAAGCATCACTCACGCCTGAGCCCCTGTCCTGCGTCCCCCTGAGCTCTCCCACCCCAAGACGGGCCAAACCCCTCCTCCCCGCTTCGCCCCAGGGTGCAGCAAGGGCGAATTTGCTTCATCCATGGCAGCAAAGGGCTGGAGGAGGATATTCGGGGGGGGACACACAACACGACCACACTTCCCAGTGTCTAGGAAAGCTACGCAGGAGCTAAGGGAAGCTGGGGGGTCTTGTTGATGGAGCTCAAGAAGAGTTTAAGGCCCCTTTTCCGGGGGGCTGGGAGGACAGCCCCATCAGCTGGAAGCCATACGCAAGTCTCCCTGCTCCAGCTGTGTGCACGCGGTGCCTGGGGACCTGGTTTAGCGGGACTTGGCCGTGCTGGGTTAACGGTTGGACTTGATGAGCCCAAAGGCCCTTTCCAACCTGAACGGCCCCACGGTTCCACAACCGCTGCTGCCCTGGCTGCGGGTATGTGCAACACCAGGAGCAGGGCAGGTCTGGAGGAAGCAGCACTTGTGTTCAACTTTACTGCCCCCTCTCCTCCCCTCTATTAACCTCAGCTTCCCTTCACAGTGAAAACATTTCCCTAAGGTCAGCCTTTTCTGTGATTTTACTACGCGCTCTGCACCCAATACTGAAATAGTAGACAAGTCAACTTACGTAAATTTTAATTCTATCAGTGTTTTCTGATACCCCTCTCCTCCCTCAAAAAGCCTCCCACAGCAGTTTATTTATTATAATATTTAGGAGACTGAGGTGGGCTTCTGCGAAATCACCCGGACTGAAACAGCGACCGCTCCTTCCCGTCAGCCCGAGGGTCAGTCACCGCCGGCGGGTCCCGACAGCGACCGCAGCGCTCGCGCTCCTCCCGCTTCAGGTTGTCTCTCAAGGCCAGCAGGGCCCGGGCAGGTCAGCCTTCGCCAGGGAATTTCCAAGGAATTACCAGTGTCATTGAACCAAAGAAATGGGGGTTGAGCAGAAAGGAGCCGGGGTGGGAGGCGGGACGGCCGTCTCGCTCCTCGGTGGAAGCGATGTTGACATTTCTGTTCCAACCCTGAGTCAGACGTTTCCCGGCACAGGGGAGAGGTGCTCACGGCCCTGGTATGCTCCTTGGAGTGGAACCCAACTGCACAAGCGCCGTTGCTTTCAAGCCCTCGTTCTGAAGAGGCCACCCTCTCCCAAGCCCTAGGGTCAACGCTGACCTCCTCTCCGAGCCGTCCAAGCTGCTTAAAACCCTTTTCCCAGCCGTGCTCCGAGGCACCGCTCCCTCCATGGCCACGTTAACACTCCAGGATTGCAAAACGTCCCTTCTAAAAGTCACTCAGAAACTCCTGATGGCCCAAGAGCCAGAGCGCTACGCTAAACCCCAGGGCACCAACACGTCCGTCCCCGACGCGGCGCCCTCAGCGTGGCACCTCCGGCTGAGCCGAAGAGCCCCAGGTCTGGCCCTGCACAACCCCCTTTTCTGCGGCCGGGGTCCTCCTCTCCCCCCAGCAGCAGGCCTCGGCAGGCTGCCCCTCGTACCAGCGCCGGCTCCTCTTCTCACGCCGATCAAAATCCTCCCTGAGGTGACCCAGGGCTCTAGAGGACGCCACGATTTCACCCTGAGGAAGGAATAAAAGGCAGGAGGTTGCCAAGAAGCTGCAGCCAGCCCTGATGCTGCACCAGGGGCAGAGGGAGGCGTCCGAGCGATGCTCAGGCCCCCTCCCAGAGAGGGCTGCTCCCGCGCTCGCCCTCGCCGGCGGCTGCCACGTCCTTCTCCCGAGGAGGGGGATGTGGGGTGTGCAACGCGCTGCCGTGCAAGTAACTCACACAACTGGAGTTACGCCCCCTGGTCTGTCAGGGAGCCCCCACCTTGTCTCCCCCTTCCCTCCCTCCTTCGCACGACCACCGCCGCTGAAGCCCCCGCTAGGGGAGCGGGAGGGACGCTGCAGCACAGCCGGCGTTACCCTTCGCTCTGCGAAGCGGCTTGAAATACGACGAGCGGAACATCAGGTGGTCTGAACCCCCCGAACCAATGTGCCCCCGGCCGGCGAGGCCCTGGCTCGCGGCGTCGGTGCTGGGGACACCGAAAATGGCCTTTAGGAGGAGGAAGGCTGAGCGCAGAACACACGACTGACGATCCACCTTTATTTAAAACCAACTTCACGGGGAGCACAGGGCCCGCCGCCGCGTTGCTTTGGTGCAGTTAAAACCACAAGCAGTAGCTGTTGCATCGACACAGGAGAGCTGTGACCCACGGCACTGCCCAAATGAACAGGAACGCCGCACGCTGCTTCCCCGTCCTTGCCCGCGGCGATCGGCACAGCGACGCCCCGCAGCCGACCCGCCTGCTGCCCCCGCCTGCTGCCGGGGATCCGCACCTACACGTGCGGCGGCGTGAAAAGCACGAGAGCACGGCGGGTGACCGAGCAGGGTCCCCTTCTCCTTGTTTATCAACACTATCTCACACAGAACGGCCCAGGGAGGACAAATTAGTTAAACAGCTTCAGTTATTTGCCAGTATCAGAATTTAACCACAGGTAGGGACGTTTCAGAGTTAGACTGGAGTCATTTTAGAATCAGGACCAGAGTAGCTCCAGGAAACTCCTCTCTCACCCTGGGATGTGTCCGGCAGAACTCAGCTGGATGGGAGCAGGGCAGAGCCTCTCTACCAGAGCTGCACCAGGCACATTAACCGCTTGCGGTCCTGGCAGGCACACAGCGCGGGCAGCTCGAGACGTTCCCGCCGTACGCTGGGATCAGTCCGCAGAGCACGGGGAAAGTTAAAGGAGTCTGGATTGGTGTTGTCTGACAGCTACCGCAGAGCACCCTCCCCTGTCACGCGGGAGGGACGAAGGCTTCCCCTCCCCAGCACGCGGCCCCCCGAGCCCACAGGCGGGGGCACGTTGTATTGCTAAAGGAAAAAACCACCCCCGAGCGCTGCTGGGAGTGTTGTGGTGACACAGCCTCGCCTTCTCCCCCCCTCAGCCTGCGAGCGCCGCCAGCAGAACCGAACCATGTTCATCGGTCACATCCCTCTTGTTCACGAGAAGCCAAGAAAAGGGAAAACCAACGTGAAAAAGGTTCGTTTGATGGTTATGTCATAACCGCCCGGAGACCAGGCTGAAAGCGGCAACACACAGCTCAGCTCCGCACTTGAAAGGACCGGCGAGTTCTGCCAGCGCCTGGCACCGTCGTCTCACAGACGCGTCAACCAGGTCCCAGCAGAGGAGGAACAGCGACACGCCAGGCAAACGCCCCCAGCTCGCCAGGCGGGCGCTGGGCCACCGGGGAGTCGTTCCCGGACGGGAACCCGAGCAGCGGTTCCTGTGGCGTGCAGAGCCCCCGAGGAAGGGGCAAGACCGCGCACGGGAGGGGTACGGGGACGCGAAATGCCCGATCCTGCTCCTTTAAGCCCCCACCAAAGCCCATCTCCGTTACAAAACCAGGCCGGTGGAGGAACCGAGCGCAGGGAGCGCTGAAGGCCTGCACCGACGGGCCGACGGAAGGACTGGGAGCCGAGAGGCTGCACCCGTGTGAAGGCGCCTGCGAAGGAACACGGCGTGAGAACCGCCCTAACTCCATCACCCCTTTCCAACAGGGAAGCAGGTCGCGCTCTCTTGGGGACAGAAAGGTCCTGGTCGCCCCCCCCGACTGCACCAGGCGCCTTCTCCCCTCCAGGAGGACAGGCCTTCAGCTGCCGCGGTCAGAGAACCAAGAGGTTTGGTGCCCGCTCCCCAGCGGGCTGGTCTGTACCCAGAGCCCTCGGCAGCGCTTTCCCAACGACTTTAACCGAGGCCGCTCGTCTGGAGAGCTGCGGCCCACCAACAGGCACCTGGGCAATTAACCAACTAACAAAGCGCTCTCCTCGCACCCCCCTCTTAGAGATGTAACGAACACAAAGGGGATGAGGCAGCCAAAGCCAGCCCAGCTCGCTTTTCTCCCCTCAAGCCTACAGTCTCTTGGTGTATGGACCCCCCCAAAAAATCGAAGGAGAACGTAAAGCCGTGGAAACGCAGAATTACCGCCAGGAACGCACAATCCAAAGCTCCTCTAAACAGCTCGTGTTTGGACAAGTCAAAGAGCAGGTGAAGGCCTGGAGGAGCCTGCGTCCAGCAAAGCCACGGGCTCGTGGTGGGGTCAGAATCTCCCTTCGCACCCTCGCTGTGACCGAGACCGCTCGCGGTTGGAAGGCAGCGCCGGCCGAGCAACGCGCGCGCCAGCAAACACGGCGACGAACGGCGCCCTGGGACCGGCAGGGAAAGGCACTGCAAGCGCAGCCAACGGCACAACTGTGCGGAGAGCTGCGACCACGTCCCTCCAGAAAACACCCTGCAAATCCTCCGTGAGAGAATCACGTTGCTGATCATCCCCGCTGGGACGGTGCGGATTTCCCAGCTTGGCTTAAGCAACCAAAAAGAAAAGAGCGGAAAAACTTGGGCAATTGTTTAAAGACTGGATGTTTGGGAGAAGAAAATGGTCATCCACTGGGAGACTCTCAAAAGCAGACAGGCTCACGCCGAGCAGACAAGGCAGCTCCACCGTCGCGCAGCAGAACGGGCAGAGCAGCACAGTTAAACACAAGAACCGCTCCTGCAACGGCAGCTCAGCGCCCACCCAGCGCGAGGGCTCGGCCCGAAAACACCGGGATCAGCTTTGGCCTCTCAGGACTCAGTTCTCCCTTTGCAAGTACCGATTTTTGTCGTTTTAAGCAAATACAGCTCATCACACACCGGCCTGGATCTCGTGAGATGGGCTCAGCGCCAAAATGTCAGAGTTTAATTTCGGTGGAGGAGGAAAAAAAAAAAAAAAAAAAAAAAAAAGAAAAGGAAAAAAGCTAAAAAGTGCCCAGTCTATAAAATGGGAATTTTTTAGGCTCAACTTTGCTACATTTCCCCTTCAGTGTTCTTTTCACTAAGCAACAAACCCACCGGTTTAACGCACACGTGCAAGGGACTCCAAAGGAGAAACGTTTTACTCCCGCGCTTTTTTACTCCACGCTCCACAAACCCCACACAACGCGGCAGGACGTAACAAAGACCAAAGACCGAGCGTCGCGTTAGCTGCCCGCTGGAGTCTGCAGGGCTGCCGAGAAAGCCTTGCCAAATATTTGGGGAAATTTCTGCACGTGGTCTCCCCTTACCCTCCGTGTCAGCGCCCAGCGGGGCTCGCTGGCTGCGTCTGGGACCCAGAGGCCGCCGGGGGACACGTCAGCCGTCAGCTCCGCCGCCTCGGCGCCGCCAGAGGGGTGAGGAACGGGCAGAAGAACAGCAGAGGGAAGCAGCAGCTCTGCCCCCGAATGTCCCTGCTCCTGGAGCCAGGGCCACCCTGATGAACACCCGCCCTTCACGCCGAGTTGTCACCCCCAAACCCCAGCAGCGTAGCTTAGAGGGACACGGGAAGTTTTCAGTCTCATGGGAGTGGAGGGAGCCCTGAGGCTCAGAATCTCGGGGCTCGCTTCTCTGACAAACGCACTGCACCTCTTCAAAACAAAGTCTGTATCGTGAGGGAGACCCCGTTGGGCCCCTGGCAGCACCTCACCGGGGCGGGCAGCGCTGCTCCCCCAGCACACCACCAGTACGGTGGTTCAGGCATAGCTGGGAAGGACCCACACGGGTGCGTTTCGGACAGCAGCAAGGGAGGCAGGGCTGACAAGGGGCTTATTTCGGGTCGCTGCTCTCTTCTTTTTCGTTTGTAACTGTCCCTTCACGGGGTCCGTGCCCGTTGGAGTCACGGGCTGAGGGCAGTGGGAACATCCCGCGGCCCCCAGCGCATCCCGCTGGGAAAAACCGGCGGCACGCTGACCGGCGAGCACAGGGCTCGACGCTTCTCTCCCCTGAACGCCTGTGAAAGGCGTGAAATCAGCTCCTGCACCTGGCTCCAGTAACACATGCTGCTGAGGAAAAGAGAAAACGGTTCATCTGAAAAAAACCTGTGGGCGAAGGCGTCCCCGGCCACCGGGTGAGAGGGGTCAGCAGCGAGCAGGCCTGAGGCGCGGGCTGCCGGCAGGTAGAGCTGGAGCCACGAGTACCCGTGGGCCTACGTGAATCTGTACGTACCTGCGTACGGATTTCATACCACAAAGCATCTCTCTCACACGTATCTCTGACACACAGATCATCACAAATATTTTTATGTCACAAATTCTGCCCATACACCCCCACCCACACACCCCTGGTTTTAGGAATTTGACATTTTTAAGGACTTTTAAAATCAAACATAGGCAGTGCAGTAAGAGGGAAAATAATACAAAATTATATCCGACTAAATCCCACCCAGAGCTGTTCCTGGACGTGCTGACGAGGCTGCCGCGTGGCTTTCCCCTGTAAACTCTCGTGGCTTGTCCTTGAAGCGCCACCAAAGCTGCCAGGGCCACGAAACCCCTCGAACTGGAACGTCGCTGTCTGTGCAGCACCAAGGGGAGCGAGCCCGCGCACACTCACTCTTCCCAGACTGACCGCATCTCTTCAAGTTCCCTCTCGCTTTCTGCATCCTGGAAACGCAAGGAGAGAAGAGAGAAATACACAGCCTAATCAAAACGATTAAAAAAAGAGAATTTCCCTTTTCTCCTCCAGCCCCACACCAGGTTTTACGGATACCCCCAGCCTGACATTTTCCCTCCCCTGTACTCTCCTCCCAACGCTACCCACTTTGAAGCCTATTTAAGTTTTCCAGGTATCACAGACAGTTTCTCTTACGTTTGCTTTTGAGAGACGAGACCCGACAGCCGGGCCAGCAGAATTCAAACCTCTGCTCCCTCCCGACTTCCACAGTCTGGATAAAAGCCTTTGTTTTTCCTTCTCAGCGTGATGGAAGCTATTGGATTGGTGACGAGAACCAACACTTGCAAAGACTTAGCAAAGCCACTGAAGCGCTGGCTTCCTCGCTCGGCTCCCACTTTTCATTTCAGAGCAGGAGAGAGAATTAACTGTTCGTGACTGCTCTGCCTGGAGCTCCCGCCTGCTCTCTCCTGAAAATCTCAAGGCTTCTCTGATTAAACTCTCATGCCTCCAACACATCTATTTCTCGGTCTTTTGGAAAAAAATCCTCTTTCTACCAGCTCTGCTGAGAGAGATTTCCGACCAGCGAGGAAGCTCTCACCAGGCAGAGCCGGGGAACGTCCTTTGCAGGAAAGGAGAGGGTCCTGCCCCGTGCCCTGGTTCCCCAGGCCTGCAGCAGCCCGGTGGTTTATGCAGTGCGGGGCAGTGCCCTGCACAGCCAAGGCAGCTCCTTGCCAGGCGCTCGGCCAGGACCTCCTGCATACCTGTGGTTTCAGCCCCAGCACAACACTTTCGCTACAGCAACCGAAAAAACCTAACGATGGCCTTAAAAACAGAGCGGCCTGAAAACGCTGCGAATTTCTGCAACTCTGCCTTCTGAAACGTCTGTTCTGCCAGACGAAGGCTGAAACTGTAAGAGCTGGAGGACCTTGCCTACGTTACTTCGCTTGCAATTTTCATGGCAGTGCAAAGAACCTCAGACTAATATTAAAAGCTGAGCCGGTTTTGTTCAGTTTCTAACTGGCAGCAACCCGAGGGCTCGTTCTACGCAGCTTCTGCTTAACGGGAAAAGTGCACAAGAAAAGGAAAGTGCACAGGAGCTCCCAGCCGGGGAACGCGGCCAGACGGCAGTTCCTAAAACACAGTACAGTCTGCTCGCCAAAACCCTGCAGAAGTAACACAAGAGCTGAAACACCCTGGATATTAAGAAAAAAAATCGATGCCGGGCAGCTCACACAAACTTCCGAACGGCTCAGCACCATCGGCTCCAGCCTGGGGGAGCTCAGGGGCGAACTCGGCGCCCGCAGAGTTCAACGTGGGCAGCTCCTCCGAGGCCTCGCAGGCCACCAGCAGCGGGAACCCAGCGCTCCAGCCCCAGGACAAGCCCTCAGCCGAAGTGGCGCCATCTGAACGGAGCTGGCCAGGCACGGCAGCGCCCAAGGGAACAAACCTTCCCCGAGGCGGGGCGCTGGGGAGGTCCTGCAGCCGCTGGGGTGCCGGGCTGCGGCGCTGGGTACGCGCTGGGCCTTCAGACCGTCCCTAACCTCGCCCCGCAGCAGCCCGGGATTTGCCTCGTGGTGCGCTCGGCCTCTAAGCCCGTACCAGAGGTCCTCTCCATTTCTGAATGTTCTTCATTATTTTGCTGAATGGCTTTAGGCAGTTGGATAACAGGTCCCAAGAGAAGAAGAGAGTCCACACTAGGGAACAAAATACTCTAAAACCTGGGCTTACAAGCGGGAACATCTTTTAAAACCCATTTTGTCTCTGTGACCATTTTATCTGTGCTCATCACCCACATGGGCTCACTGAGACCTCTACCTCTTTTGTCTGGACTGGCAGCTCGGCGGCAAGGTTCATCCAGAGAACCGCTGCGGTGTTGTTCCCCAGGTCCCTGTAACACTGGGAGGAGAAAAGGACGACGTGAGAAGAGTGAAACAGGAAAAACGGCAGCAAGTGTAACCGAGCAGTTACAGACCCTGGCAACTGCCGAAAGGACCTACTCCTGCCTCTTAACCACTTGCTCCGTATGGTTTCAGGCTTCTGACGCTTCCTGCAGTGTCCTTCATTCACACAGGATTATAATCACCATCACGTTACGGAATACTAGATCTCCTTTTTTGGTTTGGTTTTGGGTTGGGCAAGGAGATTGGTTTTTTGGTTGGAGATTTTAACGCGTCCCTGCGATTTTCACCATTTTTGAAGCTCTATTTTTATTTCCACTTAGCCGCTCTTCATCACACCGCTCTCCCCATAAAACCTCCCTACGGAGAGCACATCACCTCCCAAAGCCTGCATTCCCACGGCCGTTACAAATGAGGTTCAGCGGCAAGCACTGGAACCCCCAACACGTACAGGCCTCTCAGCTCCGCAGTAGGTGTGAAATATTTCCCGTCACGAACTCTCCTCCAACAGCAGCGGAACAGTCATCCCTCTGGAAGAGGAAGGCTCTGGGGCCTTCCGGAGCATTTGGGGACCACGGAAGCAGCACGGCCGAAGGAGGCGGTTGCTGAAGGACCCCCCAGCAACGCCCCTAACCCTGGCGTGACCGCCCCACAGCACAGCCAGGGGAAGGAGAAGGGCTGATCTCCCGCTGGGCCATCGCTTCAGACTGAAATGCCACCCCACAGCACGTGTGCTCTGGCGGTTTTCCTGCGCTGTGGGACAGCTCCGAGAGGGGACGACCTGCTCTGCTGCGAGCAGGGCAAAATAATTAGGTGCCAATTGCACTTTTTAACATTTTGTGATTAAGGATGTGACCCAAAGTGACGGAGCCCGGGATTTGGAAAAAACCACCCCACCATGGTACCTCAGCAGCCAGAAACAGAGGGCTGGCTGACGAGCAGGCAGCTGATTTTACCTAACCGACTTGTGACCAACTGCACACAGCGAGCTGCAACACATCAAAGACAAAATCCAGCTGGCGGGGAGGCCGCTCCACCTCCTGCTGGGTTTCCTCCTCTGCCCTCACCTTCATTTTCCTTTAACGAGAGGCTTATTGCGACATAAATTCTGCGCCTAGGTTCCAGCAGTAACGCACTCCAGACCGAGCAGGTCCTACGACTTGCACGCTCCCCTGATAAACTTCACATCCTTTGGGCCACTGGGAATTCAGCAATTTCACAGGGAATGACTGCAGCTACTCTTTGCTACGCCCACTCTGGCTAATATTTCTAAAGTTATTTGGGCTTTAAATATTTCTAGACCCCAGCAGGAGGTTGTAGGAATTAAGCAGCAATTTGAACACTGAAGAGTTCAGAACCAGTTATTCCCTCAACACAAAGGTCTTCAGAGCTCCAGCTCCAGGCACGCATGGTGGATTTGACCATTGCTCAAGACTCCCACCTGCATCACTAAACCAGAGACATACGGTGCCCTTTGCTTTGCCCCGCGATCCTCCCGCTGTGCACACCACAGAAATCCACGGTGGCGGGAGGATTAAACCTCCAGCCTGCAGTTTACAAGTTACCAGTGCTGCTTTATACAGAACCTGATCTGCTAAGACCCAAGAAGGATGCTCCGCTGGATGACCCAAAGGCAAAACTCTAATGCCTCTGCACTAGATGATTTGGCCTTTTTTAGAGATTTTATCATCTTATAAAATCTTGCTTCTGCATGGAGGAACTTATACGCGCTTAGCACTTCACAGCCAACGACGAACTGTTAATACAAACATTTCTTACCCTAGAAGCGTTTGATTGACCTAAAGAAAGCAACAAGTGACCGGTTACCTTGGCAATGTAGACCCTTCCCGCTTTGGAAAATCCTGGGCTCAGTTCCTCAACCTACAAAGAACAGAGGGGAGGGTGGGACAGGCAGACAAGCAGACATTAGGACATGCAAAGGACACCGTTAATGCCTCTCTCAGGCTTATGGCATCTCTTTAAGAAAAATAAGAAGAGAGGACTAAACCCCTTAGATCAGTGTAAGAGCCTCCCTCAGGCTCGCCTGGCTGGGTTGGTAACGCCCTCAGATTCTCGCAAAGCGCCGGTGACTCTGTGAACAACCTTCGTCCTCTCGCCTAATGCAGGGGGCGCGGAGGAAGGGCGAGGTGGTGAAGCGGAGCACTCGGAAGCCAAGGGAAAACCTAGTAGCTAAGGGCTACCAAGATGAGGAGGGGGCTGGAGCATCTCCCCTAGGAGGAAAGGCCGAGAGACTGGGGCTCTTTAGCCTGGAGAAGAGAAGGCTGAGAGGGGACCTTAACATGCTTATAAATATGTAAAGGGTGGGAGTCAAGAGGATGGGGCCAGGCTCTTCTCAGCGGTGCCCAGCGCCAGGACAAGGGACAACGGGCACAAGCTGGAGCACAGGAAAAACTTCTTTACATTAAGGGTGGCAGAGCCCTGGAGCAGGCTGCCCAGGGAGGCTGTGGAGTCTCCTTCCCTGGAGATATCCAAGGCCCACGTGGGTGCAGTGCTGTGTGACCTGCTCCGGGTGACCCTGTGCTGGCAGAAGGGTTGGACTGGATGATCTCCAGAGGTCCCTTCCCACCCCCACCATCCTGTGATTCTGTCAAACCAGCCTGACGGCCTCCTGCACGTGTGCGTGCCCTGCGTTTAACCTCCCTGCCCAGGCAGCCTCATCTGCTTGGGCTTCTCCTGAATATGCTGGTACCAAACCTCAGGAATCTTCCCCCAGTTTTTATCTTCTCCTTCCCAGCTGCTAAATCCCAGCTTCCCCGTTACTCAGGTGCCTCTGCCTTCTCCCGTTCATCTCAGCCACAGCCCTCACTCTCCAAGCAGCTTTGCTCCGGTACGTTCCTACCCCGAACCCTTGGCTTGACCCGTATCCCGTCTGCACTCCAACTCCCAGCGGGCTCTGCCGAGGCGCCTGAGGAAGCCCTGACAGCACAACACAACACAACCTTCCTCCTCCTGACGCCGTTGTCTGGCCTCAGACCTCGTTCAGCCTGTGCCTAACCCCGAGCTGCAGTCTGCAGGAAGACTTCCATACCCCCCGGCACGGCGAGTGCGGCTGAAAGCTGAACTGGGCTCTGCTGAGCACACGGGAGGTGCACTTGTCCAGGGTGTAATTAGCTTCCAGAGGGATGGTTTTGTGTCCTTGTAAAATTCTCTCTGTATTTGACCAAAGCTAAACCCCAGAAAAATGCAAGTTCCTGTTTCAAACCGCAGTGCTGCTCTACCTCACCCACAAAAGTGACGTGCGACCTTTCTAACGAAAGGAAACAAAACAGGTTGCCTCAAACCTACCTCTGAAATGATTTAACCACTTTGGCTGAAAAGTGCGCTGCCTAGGGCAGATACCCATCACAAGCTCCCCTCTCAAACAACGGCACTTCAGCAAAATAATAAGAAACTGAAACAAGTACGATATTCCCTGAGGCTCTGCAGAACTGCCGGCCCAATCAACGAGTTATAAAGTGCCAGGGCAGTTTGTCTCTGTAACACCTCATCAGAGGTGCTTAAGAGTAGTTCTCACAGGCCCAGCCAGTCTGTTTAATTCATTCATCTTGTGCAGTCCCTCGCCACAAGAGCTACATGCTCAACCATGCGGCTCAGGCCACATCTTAAATTCATTTTCATCAACAGGAGGACAAAAAAAAAAAAAAAAAAAAGCCATTCAGAGGGTAGGACTCTTACAGCGTAGGAATTCTTAGGACTACTTTCTTTCTAGAAAGAAATGTGTCCCTGAAACCTTGAAGTAGTTGTCTGCAAAAGTCTGAAATGGAGAAGTCCGGCCTAATCAGACAGCCTTTTAATAAAATATTCTGAGAGAAATTAAATGACAGACTGTATCTGGGCAAGCATTCCCAGGGATGAGCCCAAACAGATCTCACCGACCCTGGAAGAGCACAGACCCCCGGCATTCAGCATCAAGCAATGAACAGCTCCACTACGCAGTTTCCAAAAGGAAAACCAAAACCCTTAAAACCAGCTCTGAACACTTTGGGTCTAGTCCTGACGTCTTCAAAACCACGCTCCTCTCTCTGGCTATTCTACAGCAGAGCCTCCAAAATGTTTGCTTCCGCCAGCTTTTCTTCCAGCAGTTCCAGTCAATGGAGACGTATCAGGGAGCACCCCGGGAGCGGCGAGTTTGGGCGGAACACAAGCACGCCAGTTCCACGCTGGGACTGCCGCTGCCCGGCCAGCCGCTCCCGTGGGGTCAGACTGCCTTACCCGTAAGAAGTTTTGCAGCGCGTCCTGTACGGTGGCTGTAGGGGGGGCTTCAAACAAGGCAGCAGCAGTCTTTTTTTCAAGCCATCCCAGATGGGAAACCTGCAGAGACGGTAGGAAGAAGCTGTCAAACCCACTAGAGACACAGCACCTGCAAAAGTGTCCAGACAAGGAACAGTTTCTTGTAGCTGGCTCGGGCGCCTGGGAGCAAGCCAGGGATCTCGGCAGTGCCGGCACATCCTGGATGAGTATCCAGGGCCAGCCATGGAGTTAACCCCCCTTTGCTCTTCCCTGACCCCAGCTTAGGCCGCAGGTCAGCCTCTGCGGGGCACCCATCAGCTGCCACGGGCGCAACGCTCCAAGCACGGTTTGTCTCTACACCCGGGTGGGCCCCAGCCCCACACCGCCCCGTTGCAGCCCCACCAGCTCCCGGCAGCTCCCCCCTACGCAGGGCAGCGGGTGACACGTGGAGCCCTCCCACCTCCCGGCTTAACTCTGGTACAGGACCCCACAAAGATCCCTCGAGAGGGGCAGGCTGAAGCCTTCCCACCAACAGAGAGTCACATTTTGAGAAATAGGTAGCTACTGTAATTACTTCATGAAATCTTATTCTCTTCTCTCTCTAATGAGAAACACCCCGAAATTCCAGTGGGGGAAAGGATGCATAAGGCTGTAACTTGGGATAAAATCTCCTTTGTTTCATACTGTGCAATTCTTACAATGCAGCAGAAGCACTAGCATATTTCTACAGACATCTGGTTTTATTTCATAGCTTCAGCAGCTCTACGAGCAGTAAGGCTTAGTAGAAAGTCAACGGAGTAGGGAGCTAGGAGCTTCCACTGCTTTAGCTCACTGCCACTCTGTAATTACTGGTGTCAATGATCTCGGCCACAATCTCTGCAATGTGACTTTGGCTCTGACAGCAGCGAAGCGCTTTCAAATTGTGTAAACTGAAAAGCAGATAGTTACTGCAGACTCTTATTTCTTTTTATAGGCACTAAATCTGATTTATGGTATTTGATTCCAAGCTTTTCCCTGTCAAGAAACATAAAGCAGCCAGCACGCTGCTTCTAATACCTCCAATACGCTGTGCAGCAAGGGCAGAGGAACCACATGCAAAGGATTATACAGATATACTGTGTGCAGAAGCTCTTGCCAGCCCTGAAATGTCCTTGATCACATCCATATGCGCTTAAAGGATTGAAGGTAGTTTTATTTCACGGAGTAAAGCATGGGGAACAGTAAGCTAGTTTGCAACTAGTGCTTCTCCTAATCCATTCTTTGCCTTTTCATGCCGCCTGCAGTGACTAAAAAACCAAGCCCAGAGCCCCGAGCCCTTCAGAGCTCCGGTTCAGAGCAGTTTGGAAATAACACTTTTAGCAAACAGCTTCCCTCTGGGTAAGAGACAAAAGACGGGGAAAAATGAAGAGCAGAACAGTGGCACTCAACAAGCGTAACGGCAAAAAGCCCGGCAGCTTTCACTCCATGGCACCGAGGAACACCACGTACTTCTGCAGCCTTTTGTTGATTCCAGGACAAGAGTATTACAGCAGCAAGAGCAAACGACACTGCCAATACGAAACCGCACTCTTTGTGCTCTTAAACGTGTGTCTTGACTCCACCAGCCTTCCTCCGCCCTCCCCTGCCCTCCGCTCGTGGGCACAGAGCAACGCGCTGGACACGGGCTCAGCCAGGCCGGGTCCTCACCGGCAGCTCACTCCTTCTGCAGCCCCTCTACGAGCTGCCACGAACTCTGGCTGCAAACCTGCACCATTCACAATGCCGGGCTCCGAGCGGCGCCGCCGGCACGAAGGCAGCGGTTTGGGTTCGCCGGGAGGCAGGCGAGCGGGAGACGGGCTGCCTGAGGCCTCCCGAGGCCAGCAAAGCAGCTCAGGGGGGCAGCTGCGAGGCTGAACGGCGCCGTGTCCTGGCAGGCGGCGCTTCCAGCAGTGCTTTCATAAAAGCACCGAGGTGCTGCCCGGACGGGAACACGAGCTTCTACCTCAGACGAGGTTTCTGAACGCAACACGCTTACGGTCTCCTCCGTGGAGCGCTCTTCTCGGCACTGCTTCAGGACAGAGCTGGAGAGTTTCTAGACCCCGTGCAAGTGCAACCTTTAAACTACTTCTTCAAGCAACCAGGACATCTCCACGCCAGCGCTTCCTGATACAACACCTGAGCTCAGCCACTAAAGAGTGTCCTCAGTCCCCACAGCTGGTGGTTTGAATCCACCTGTCTTTCATTCCAACAGGATGTTAAATTCCAAGCAGGAAGAAAACAGCAACAAGCTGTAATAAACTGTCTTACCTGGTAACACCACCTGCCCAAAAGGTAGTAAGACTTTGGATCCTCTGGTTTCAGTTCAATCGCTTTATCAATGTGTTCCTACGGAGAACCAGCACCAACACCCATCACATGTCTGTTACAAGCAAACACAACACCCCCACACAAAAATACAGCTGACATTCATTTCACTCTAACACCTCTTCAGAGCTTTGACACAACCAGCTCACGGGAGGTAATAGCTACACATGGCCTGTGCCGCAGTAACCGTCCCAGGTGCAGCCCCGTACCCTGCAGCATCCCCGCTGTGGATGGAAGGCAAATAAAGGAACCTGAGGCAGATGAATCCCTCTCTGAAAAATAACTGCTTTGCATTTACGGGAGGGCGCAAGCGTCCTCGCAGGCAGTTACTGAAAAAGAGCTGGTGCTGCCTCTTATCACCACAGGGTAATTCCATGTTTCAAGTTCTCGGTCTCATCACACACACACAATTCATTTGCAAGACTTTTCTTCTTCTTTTTTCTGAGATTATAGTCAGCAAAAGCGCAAAGCCAGACCAGTCACCCTCATCACACGTCACTAGAACCACCCTCCTCAGCCCAAACCACCCCCTCGGACATCTCTCAGACCTACCGCTTCCCTAACAAGAGCTGGAGCCAACCTTCCTGACTTGCAGAAATAAGAACTGTTCCATACTTACACAGAAGCCAGCACGCCCGTTCTACTCACCTTAAAAACATACCCGGTTTGAATGCGCTTCTGAATGCTCTCATGTTCCGCCAAATGCCCGCAGAGAATAGCGTACCTGCACGGAGGAGACTGGCATGAAACCAAACCATTTACATCCCGTGGGTCTCTTCAGAAGGAAGAGATATATGTGTATTTATATAGGTGCACTAAAGCTTCACAGCTTACTGGGGAAAACAAGGAATACCGTACACCCGTTACCCGCAGGAAAAATCCCGTGGAGAAGGCGTTTGCTCGAAGGGTGCCGGCGAGTCAGCAGGCGCGGTTCGATGTGCCACAAAAGCGCAGGGCCCTGCCGGCTGGAAAGCCTGCCTTCTACGTAGCGCCCTACGCCCCACACGGCTGCACTCAGCTCGCAGCAGGGGGGAGGAACCGCTGCTGCGGCGGGAGCCCGCACTACGGGGAGCGCTAACCCGCCACGGCGCGCAGCCACCCTCCGCGCCAACCCCCAGCCCGGAGCACAGCGCTGTCTACTTCGAGGGAAAACGTGGGGAAAACCTACCTACGTCCTGCAGCCCCGCACGGCCACCGAACTCGGGAAACAAAACAACACGGTTTCAGGGTGGCACGTGCAAAGCCATTGGGTTTTGTCTGGCAAGAGATCGTCAAGTCTGACCCCAAGCAGCCCAGGACCTAGCCAAACCAGGTCTCCCATGAGCTGTGAAAGTCAAGGAAGGTTAATGACCCACGGATTCGCACCCTCCCGTCTCACCTCCCCGCACCACAGCGGTGCAGACCCCCTCCCCCCCCCCCCGCACTGCTTCCCAAGACACCCCAAATCGCAGCGGCGTGCAAGGGCACCGCTGCCAAACAGCACACGGGGATTCAAGCTTCAGCCCGCCCCGATTCGGTCTCTGACCTCCACCCCCTGCCGAGGCAAGAGCTGTGGAGGGAAAGAGGCTTCTCCCTCTTCCTTGAGTTTGGCTCCAAAATGTCAGGTGGAGCGGACGGACAAACGAGTAATACAGGCCTCGTTCTTTCAAAAAACAAACCTGGACAGAAGAAAGACGCAAATAAATCTGCCCTGAGGCGCCTTTCACTGCAGCTCAGCACTGCGGGATACCCCGTCTCATCTCGCCAGACGATATCCCACAGCACCCCTGGTCATGGTTAACCACAGCAGACGTTTGCGTGGGAATCTGTCGGAAGTCTTTTGAATCTCCAAGTACACTTGCTTCAGTGTCACGAAAAGCCCCACAAAACATTTCACACCTCATTGCTCTCGCCCAAACTGAATTCTCAATGTGTGACAATACAAAGTTGAGTCTCCTGAATATTACAAGTTTTTCATTAAATCTCATGTCTTTAACATGTTAATTTTCCTGTGAAAAAAACCCTGTGGTTCAGTTCTAAAATCTTTATTTTTTGCGATAATGGAAAAGATTGCCAGAGTGATGCCTTAATTGGGTAAAACCCTTTTCCCCCAGTTGAAAAAGCTGCCAGCTGCACTGCCACGATCTGTGACGTGCAGAGGATGAAGTAAGTGTTTTTGCGATCTCCCCCAGTTTGTTTCACAACAAACATCAGCCTGCGCTAAATATCCCTAACCACAACGACTAGGGTTTAGAAATACAAGCCAATAAAAGGCTTATTGGCCAAGATCACAAGATGAAATATTCCTATACAATAAATCATGTACTCTGTAGTCTAACGCGTAGGAGCTTGCCAGAACGCAGCTCCTATAACCGCATTGTTTAGGCTCCCGAATACGCGGTCAGGCATTAAACACAGCGAGGTCAAGTCTAAGGTTTTGCCACAAACCACGGAAACGCTGTGCCTTTTTAACATGGAAGCTAACCGGCTGCACGTCCTCCCTTCGTGCTACCCCGTCCTTCCCAGGGACGCCTGACGAGCCCCTTCAGAGCAGCCGTCAGTCCGACGGGACACCAACCTCGTTCAGTCCGATCCCTCCAGCAGCACGTCAAGCCCTGCGATACCAGAGATCTTTTAACAGCCTGGTGCAACGGTGCATCAAATAGGTATGCTGCCTGTGTGTCATGAAACAAAGGGTCAAAAACACCCAGGTAAGAGACGCCTGAACTGGTTTTTCACTGCAGTCCCAGGAAAAGACGGCTCTACCCGAGCCGGCTTTGCTGGTCTCAGCCCTTTGCGTGAACCTCCCTTCCCAGCTCGCGCCCCGAGGGCCAGGGCCAGGTGCCGGTTGGTGACTTTCATACGCGAGACTCTGCAGTTCTGGGATTTTAGGCTCTGGAGGTTCTTCGGATCCCGACTTCCCTTCCTCACTCGGCAGCGCCGACACGGCTTTCTGCTGTTGTCTCTCCCGCTTGTTTGCCTTGGCCGGTTGGAGCCGTTCATTCCGCGAAACGCCTCGGGGCGAATGCCACGAGGGGCAGTGCCGAGTCGCAGGACTGACTGACTAGCAGTAACGGGATAGATTAAAAATAATGAGTTGGGGAAAGGGATTTTCATCTGCTGTAAACAGCACGCAACCTCTGAAGCACTGCTCAGATCGATGCCTCAGCAGTTACCGAAAGCTCATATTAGGATATCGCTTGACTAATTATTAACCAGAACTGCTCATCAAGCTGCTGACGCTGGTCAAACTGCAAGTTCCCACAGGAATCTCAGCTCAGTAAGGATTTCCCCTTTATTAGAACGTAGGCTCTGTGCAAGCAGATACCACCAGATGAGAGACCCTCTGTTCTTCCAGCTTAAATCCCCGAGCTCGGAACAGGCAGCTTTGAAGAAACTTCATTTTCGATGCTGCACTCTGGCTGACTCCCATGGCAGCAGGACTTTTGGCCTCTGAACACAGAATACACAGCTCTGCGCGGCCCAGCACCTCGGCTCCACGGCCCGGGGGGTTTGCCAACCCAAACACATCTCTTATCTCTTTTAACCGTTTCGAAGACGCGCCAGCCGAGTGTGCTGGTCCTCCCTTCTGCATAAGGCAGCCAGTAAATCAAAAAGAAATGGTGAGGCAAGGGGGAGTGAAAGGAGAAGGGGAAAGAAGTGGGGAGAAGCAGCTACTTTGCAGCCAACCGATAAAAGTGAAACGGAGTGTTTAATATCGCCGGAGACGAGGCAAACAGGAAGGTCTGACCAGCGACAACAGCGGGAAGACATGGGAGTTCTTTCCTTTTATTGACATCAAAATTTGCTCTGTACGAATTTAACTACCATTTCCTCGCATCACCCAACAAATGACTGAGCTCCCACATATCCCTCTTCAGCCAGCATTAGCCGTGAGCTGCACACCGCAAGGCTCGCCTGCACAAATCCTTCAGCGCCATTCAAGCAGCGTCGCTACTAAATCAAGAGAGGTCTCGTCACACACAGCCAAGGAGATAAAATCCTCGTCAGAGCTCAACTTGCAGTTACCAGAGTCAGACAAAAGCTAGAAGAATACACACTTTTCTAACCAGGTAAACAATACGGAGAAACAGAGCTCCAAAATATCCATCTTGATAAAGAATTTAGAAGTTTTCCCACTATTTTATGAGCATTACCAGTGTTGCACCTTCCTGTGCACTGAGTAGATATAGGTCAGTCTCTTCACTTGAGTAAGGGAAGGAGACAGATAATTAGCAGGTATTTAGGGTGCCACGCCAAAGATGAAAATCATCATTAATTTAGGAATTAGTACCTTGGGAGAGACAGCAGAATTCCCAGTGACTTAACCTGAAATTAATGACCGGCTGGTCACAGAGAGCTTGGGGAAAAAGCTTTGGCTTTTCTAAGGGGAGACAAGGTCGAAGGGACAAACGAGGAAGGCAGAAGTAGAAGCCTCCTCCTGGCTTGCCTGCCCAGAGAGCTCAGCGAGGAGGTCGGGGTGCAAATTCACAGAGCACCAGGTAGGCTGAAATAATTCCCCATCGGGATGGACTTCGCAGCACTGCCAGCAGATGCCCCTTCCTTACAGGCCACCAGCGCCCACGCAGGAGGGTTTCCACACCCCGACGTACCACCCAGTCGCCCCATTAAGCTCCCAGTGCGCGCGAGCCCCGAGCTCAGCCTGGCGTTGCCCCTCCAGCAGCAGAAGGCTGCGGGCTGCGGGCCAGCTCCGCGCTGAACAATGCCACCTGCTCTGCAGAAAGCCATGTCACTGCTGGTCACACGCCTTCCCAGATAAGGGTGAGAATCCATCAGGAGCCCTGCTGGCTTGACAGGGGAGACAAAAGCCCAGCACGAGGCCCGAAAAAAAGCCAAGATTTACGTGGAGATAACAAATCTGTACGTACAGACTACCTGAAAAGGGTACTCGAGGATGAAGGCCTGGATGCTAGAAATTGAAGCACAATAAATCATAATCTGGATTAAAGCACCACTAATTTTCTACTGTCACTGTCTCAGTTTTCCATGGGGATTAAGATTTTATATGTGTATTTTCACACTAGGGGATCACATCAAAAACCTGAAGTGATGAACATCGGCTTCATCCCTGCTCCAACTCACAAAAACATTTGCAGCTGCTCTTAAATTGTGGAAAAAAGTAACCAAGGATGTATACAGGAACACTTACTGGTTTAGCTGCAGACCATCAGCTCTGGTGAAACAACAAAACTGACAGCTTTCCGCCTGTTAATTCCCCTTACGGAGTTTTAAAACTGCATAATGCCAAGTAAGTTGACTAATATATGGCTTAAAAAAAGCCACTTCCTAAGCCCCAGACTTGTGTCTGCAGGTTGTTTGTTTGGGGGTTTTTAAAATTATTTTACTTGCATGTGGGAACTTTTTCCTCAACCGACTATAATTAAACTGTTTAACTCCTAATCCAGAGACTGGTACCTCGATTTTAGCCGCAGGTGTGCACACAGGTACGCAAGTGAAAACAAGAAATTCTCATTTCTTAAAACTGCCACAGACCTGCTGCAAAGCTTTTACCTTTAAGCAGCTGTCCTCCACCACGGGCTTGCACAACTTGGTGGAAACAGCAAGAGGATACACAGTTCTAGCTGAAGTGATATGGCAACTGGGAGCAAAACTATGCAAAAAGCTCTCTGCAGGCTTCTCGTGACTGCTCGGGATGAGTTTGGGAACGACTTCAGCGTTACTTACACAACTGCAGGAGACCTCATATGAGTTTGACTCATTAGTAGAATCCACAAGAGCCATGGTTATGGCAACACGAACATTAACCCATTGCCAAGCCATAAAATTCCTGAACGCCCAGACATTTGTATGAAAGTCTTCATATTTTCTGTGAAAACAACTGTAATTTTTAAAATTGAGACAATACTGGATTTTTTCTTTTTATTTTTGTTACTTGTTGCACAGTCGAGGCAGATTATGGCTCATGTCTGCCAAGTAACAAACGTCTCAGCTTCGCTCCACTGGAGCCAACAAGGACACATGACCACCGAAGCAACTCACGACGACTCTCGTCCCTCTGCGGAAGCAGCCAGAGCCTGCTACGAGCAAAGCCTCACCCTTCCCAAGGGCCAGAGGCTCCACAAAGACTACTTTATCTGACCAAGTCACAGCAAGATGAAAGCAGGAGCCCAACACGCTCAAACGAGTAATTCCTACACCGCTTTACGGGCTTCAGGCAGAAGCCTTCGCAACAGAGGGGATGCCGGCATTTCTAGCAACCTGAATTCCCAGCCTCGCCAACAAGAGGGACAAGAACAAAACGCCAAAATAACCTAAATCTCCTGCTTTTGGAGAAGGGAACGAGGACGAAAGAGACAGAGTGATGTGTATTAAGTTTCAGGATCGCTCACAACCTTTTTGTGAAACTCCTGTAAGCAAACAAAGGGCAATGAGCTGCAGCTGCAACCGGGAGAAAGCTGGTTTGCAGTTCACGGAAGGGTGAACGTGGGAGGTTCACCGCTGGAGGTCGGTCTGGTCTGCTCTGAAAAGTACCCGTCAGGAAGAACATGACCTTGTTTTGCAGCGAGTAAATTACCCGAATCTCCCTTACCCTAATTCTTCCACGATTAACTGTTCTCTGAAAATTCCTGTGAACGAAAGGACATTGAATGGAGTGGCAAAAAAATCCCCCGTCCACAACACTGATGCTATTAAATAACTCCATTAAGTTGGGTAACTTAGTAGAGATTAAATGTAAATAGGCTGCAGACTAGGATATGCTAGGAAATTCATCAGTTACCAGGGGGTGACTGCAGAGAATTGAATTTAAAGGTTACAGTACATCATAAGCAGCCCAAGGCAATGACATGACGCTGTACTAGCAAGCCTCAGCTAAAGTACTATATACAATCTTGGAGTAACACATTAAAAAGGAAAGAAAGAAAAAAAAAAGACTGGATAGAGTCCCCAAGACCGCACTGAGAACAGGAGGTTTGCAGAACACCACCACACTGAAGGGCTGTGACAAGTGGGTCTGCTTTCTCTCAAAACACTGGATGAATACAACAGCTATCGTGTTCTCTGACAAATGGTTCCTCATCTTAAACTTTTGTCTAGAGAGGACAGAAGTAAAAACAAGGCTTAGGTTGGTATTGGGAAAAATCCATACAGTTATATATATCATATGTACTACTATATAGATTATACCTCCATACTTAAAGACACTACTTGATAAAACAGGCGCAGGGGAGGGATGGGGACAGGACGAACCCCACCCCTAGAAGTTTCTAGGCAGCAGGGACAGTTTCGGTACACCCGGCACGCACCACGGCGAGATGGGCGAGGTGACTTTCTGACTTTCTGACTCCCGCCTGGCTCACAAATCCAGACACAGCTCAAGCCTGGCCAGGCCTGGGCAGCAATCCGTGCCGCGTTAAGTGCTGAAATACCGCCGGGTGTTGAGATGAAAGCTACCATCGAGTCCCAGCCAGAAGGCTGTCGCTTTTCAAAAAGCTGTACCTACCCCCAGCAGCCAGCGGTACCGACAGCACCAGAAAGGGCTGCCACACACCAGCGCAAGGTGCTCCACCGAAGTGACAGACTCGAGAAGAGAGGGCACGTTTCGGAGGCTCACCCAGCCCGAGAACGCCCCCTCCTCCCGCTTCCCTGCAACATGGACAGTATCTCCCAGAGGGCCAAAGCTTATTGCCTCCCCTGCAGCGACAGCTTTCAGCAGCCAGCAAACAGTATTTCCTTTCCAACGTGAAACACTCAACCCAAACAACAGCTGCTAACACAGCACCTGCAAACCTTTCCCCAGAGAGACCTCTGAAACCCCTCGCTGCTCTGGCGGTACGGCCAATATTCCTTTTAACCAGAGGAGCGGAAGCCAAGGCAAACAGACAGCTCGCTGTCCTGCCCCGGTCCCGAGCGCTGCTCTTACGTGCCTGCAGCTGCGCTGCAGCCAGCCCCACCGAAACGGACAGGGGACTCTAACAAGGCCACGATTGTTCCTCTCCTTCATTTGTGAGGATGTCACATACCCACGTCTAAGCAGCAAACGGAACAGGTTTGTGCAAGGATCGATGCCTCTTCCATCCACCCCTAAAAGCGAGCAAGAACAGAGCTACGGACTTGCTCTGTCCTCCTACTCACGAGCCCAAACCAGCTGAGGAGCAAGGAATTCAGCTGGACACAGTACCGATCTGTTCAGAGATCTTCGACAATGAAAGCAGAGCTTGAGGTCTGCATCAAGAGGAAGAATGGGGCAGTTAGAAGACAGGAGTATACGGCACTAAGCACTCCTGGTACAACGCACAGATCTACCCCAAAGGTACTAAAGACACCAACCCCCCCCCCAACCCTCACACGTTCCCGTACTCCTCAGCGGTGCCGACAAGGAGAGCGCAGCCGGGGATCGGCCCCGCGGCACAAGGGCTGGCTCGTCTGTGGCCCTCATCAAACCCCAGCGCCCTTTCAACCAGCTCTGCGGAGACGGCTCCCTCGGGACCAGCACTTCCAAGAGCAAGTGACTACAGCAGCAGCTTTGTAACCAAATCCAACGTGGGGAAGACCCAAGAGATCCATGAAAGGCCTCTCCTCCACACTTGGGCCGATCCCAAAGCTAGTCCAGACACAGTCCCAGACACTCGCTGCTTTCTCTGCCATTCTTGAGAAACCACTTACTGTCCCGCTGCCAAAGCCTCCAAACCACCCACCCACAAAACGCTCCGAAGCTGCAGCCAGTCACGCTCCGCTCAGTGCTGCCTGCGCCGGCACTCAGAAACCCCTTCTCCTTCACAAAGTTATTTTCTTTGTTTGTGGCTTCAAAATGCCAGTCATGACTTCACGACTGCAGTAACGATGAGGCACTGAGAGAGGGGAAAAAACGTTTTCCCTGCAGCAACAATTGTATGCAAAGTACCTTCTGTCCTGCTTGACAAGCATTGCCCCTTAAAGCCAACAAAACTGGGAATGATTTGTGCAACAGAAGGAGATAATACAGCACAGAGAACAAGGAATGAGCACTGAAAACCAGCACAACTGCATCTTAAGCCACCCATAAGCATGAAGTAGCAGTTGATAAAACATAAAATTACGGTCAACATGAAACAATGCACACAGGAAAAAATGCGGCCCTGATGATACCTGCACAGTCACAGCCTCGCACAGCCTGTACCACACATAAGAGACATTAAAATCCTTGGGAATATTTCTATGAAAATGTCCATTTAGCATGCTGTGGAAAAGAGAAAGACCATGTTGGCTACTGTACATGGACGAGAGAATGAAAAGGATCATCAGGTTAGTACGACACAAATCCATGCTGCTGCCACAACTGGAGTTCTGCAGGGAATTCCTGCACTTTTGTCTGAAGAGAGATCTGGTAGAAAGAGAATAACACGGGAAAGACAACATGGGTGACAAGAGCTAGCGAAATGATTGCCTATGAAAAGAGATAACAAAAGATCAGGGTTCTTCAGCGAGGGAAACAGGCACTGAAGAGAGAAGCACAGCAGAATAAAACCAGAATTTACAAAGGAAGTGTGAATAATTCTCTGTTCAATTCTCCACAAATCAAGAGCTAGGGCACCAGAGTAAAATAAATTTATTTATTCAGTAAAGATATTCAGCATCCTGTTTTCCCAGTAACTTCCATTTAAAAAAGCATTTCTCTTTCATTCTATTTTACATGTTGTCAGTCCCTCAGAGTACCTGCTGATAAACACTGTCCATCACGGGATTCCCCAGAACACCAGAAAAGCGCACTCCTGTACCCCTACAAACACCCGTACCACTCTACAAACCCTCTTGGTGTGCTTTTGAAACAGGAGAGCCATCCTTTCAGTCCCACACATGAGCTGCCACCAAAGCCTGTCCATTCAGGCTGCTGAAGAGAGCAGGTACCTTCCCTCCCGCCAGCCTCCTCACTGACATCCTAACCAGCTGTAGGATTTACACAAACACGGCTCCCCTCGCTCGGCTAAACTGCAGATCATTTCATCTGTTATCATGAAAATATATAAAATATCTCTGTTATTAAAAAAAAAAAAAAAAAAGCCCTATGCTGCTATCTCAAGTCATTTCAAAGCCAGAGTGCTTTGCAGCATGACAGGCAGCATCACGGGCAGAAGACAGCAGTGCCAGGCCAGAAGACACTCTCCAGAAGGCTGTAAAAGGCTGTCTGGTAAGAATGACGTTTCTACTTACTCCAGAATTAGGATGAACATAAGAACATTGGCCCAGCACCAAGCCCACGCTCACAGGCCTAGCTGACAGGCAAATGTATCGCCCCGTGACACAAAGCAAGCATCTCTGCGCAGCAGGGCGGTATCGAAATGTCAGCAACAGAGCAAAACCCAACCATTAACCCCAGAGCGCTGGAGGGACGCACAGGAAAAACCTCGTTCATGTTCAGTACATCCCTCCTAAGACCTCACCCCCACGGCTGCGAGCTCGGCTCTACAGGGGGCCGAGGGGGCCAAAGGCAGGAGAGGGCTCGCGAAAGAAAACAGAGACAGCCTCACCCCCCGGAGCTCTCCAACTCAGGAACGAGCTTTCTGCACGTTATCGGCGTGAGACGCGTTCTTTCGCAGCCCACCCCCCCCCAGCATGGAGCGGGCGCCCCGACACACACTTTCCCAGGGTCGGCACAATCGAGCGCGCGGCCGACGGCGCTCGGCTCGTTCCCGTGCCAAGAGGCTCGCAGCATCCCGCCCAGGCGCACACGTGGGGCCGAAAGGCAGCTGCTGAGCGAATTACTGCCGCTTTCGGAAAGGGAAATTGCACAATTCCCAGGAAATCTTCTAAATAAACTTTCCTTCACTTCACCCTTTCCAAGTATACGCGCTTAAGCCGTGCGTAGCCCAAAGGACACGCAGCCTGGTCTGCTACATTTGGCCTGGCGGACACCCAACGGAGCTCACTGCCCTCCTCCGTCTCAAACTCCTTTTGGCAACAGCTGGTTTGTCCAGGCCTCGTCGGGAAGTTCGTCCTTCACTACCACCACCGAAGTTCACCGGCCTGTCAGGTGCAGACTCTCAGAAGCCTTGATACAACCTGTTCCGAGCAGCCAGAGAAGTTCACTATTCTACCCGGGAGCTTTCGCTCACGAACGCTTCTGGCCATCTCGTCTCCGGGAGAAATTCATAATTAAACTGGCGTAAGCAAGGCAACGTTTATTGTCATCATCACAACCAAACCTACTGTCTGACAGGCCATTACTTATGCCAGTTCACCAATGCTGTTAAAAATGGCTTTTTACCGAAAATAACACAAATGTAGTACATGCCCAGCAAAAGCAAGTAAGCCTTTTTTCCCTTTTTTAAATGGAGCTCAGCTCACAACACTCTCGAGTCCTTTTCCCATGCTTGTAAAGCAAGAAGTGAGAAGTTACATACCATTGATGGCACTCAGCACTTTGGTCCCACTTCTGTAAGGCAGTTTCCATCTCGTCTTTCCCTGCAAACAAGGGGTCAGAGGTAAGAAATTCAGCCGCTTTCTCTCTTAACTTCTTTCTTTGAGGCTGTTAAGAGTACAATAATGGAACGGCACAGAAGTCATATGTTTGTTCATTTTATAATACATTTGGCTTGAAAATGTCTGGTAAATAATTTCAAGCTCTTGCAGTGACAGGGAACATCCAAGACCACTCGAGGAGATCACACAACGTTGTGGTACGGCAGCAGATTGTGCTGACCTGTCAACGTGGCTTCACCTCGTTTGGAAGCGCAGTTCTCAGCAATGAAAACACCTTCCGCACCAAGGTAAGAAAAGGGAACCGGAGCTTTCAGTGGGTTTGTTCTGAGGCGTTTCACAGCCTCAGATCTAGGACCGGCCCCACCTCCCCCTCACTCCTCCAAGGACCTGCAGTCTCAAAAACCTGAACACTAAGTGCCCTCTGAAGGCTCAAAGGACTATAAAACAAAACTTAAAATTTCATGTTCTGGACAGCTACACTGTTTTCCAGAAAAGAATAATTATATTAGAGTATTAACTAACTATATCTAGTTATGTGCATAATAAACAGGACAGAAATTATTCAGAAGAGTATCTTCTGTCGCACACCTTAACTGTGACAAAGATGATTTTTTTATCTTATTCTGACCCACCTGCAATCTTGCAAACGAACCACACTTGGGACAGTGAAGAACAATGAGGGAACGAAACTAAACTGTTTCCTCTGAGTAAATGCACATTTAAAAATACATTTCTTTTTTGTGTTAGCAACACAAAAAATTCAATGCGTTACAGCCAAAACTTACTTACCTTAACGCCACACAGGATATGAACAACAGGTTTGAGAACCAAACTTTTACACTTTTAACTAGCCCTTGGTCTACCTATACTACCCTTCAGAAAGTCAAAATTTCAAACACATACCCCCACGGCACTGCTAGCTACTCACCTGAAAAAAAAGATTACAAGGGGAAAAAAAAGAACCCACCAGATTGTTTGCAAGTGTAGGGTTTATAAATCTGACGAGCACTGTCAGCTTTGAGCACCCCCCCGCCATCGCCTCCACCATCCAGCTCCCCCTTACCGCCGGCCGCGTAGGATCTCTTCTCATCCGCGTCGTCCGTGACCTCGCACATGTCGCCGTGGGCTCGGGCCAGGCGCCAGAGGAAGTCCTGCTGGTCCGCGTACTGCAGCGAAACACAGATGTTCTGTATGAGACTGTTCTGCCGCTGACGAAGGGCATGAGAAAGACCAATCACCCGGGGGCATACACTAGAAGTCACACAGGTTATTTTCTGACACCTTAAAAGGCCCCAACTCTGCAAGAACGGAAGCAGAACCACAGGAGAGCAAACTCGGTGGCCAAATGTGGAATCGAGCTTACAATGCTACGCTACCGGTACGGGTCTGATAGTTGCCACCTTCTAACAAGGAACCCCTCCACTTCAGTGGCCACACTGGGGTCAGTTCTTCAGCAGTCTCCACTAACCTCAAAACCCTGGGGGGGGGTGTGGGGGGGGTGTGGGAAATGACCCTAAACCTCACCACTTCCATTAAAATTCACAAACCGAATTTTACTTTTTTCATACTCCAGTCCACGTTCAAACAGCTTCACAGCCTGCCTCCTTCTTAAGCCTGCGGCAGTACCGTAGGTGTGCTGCTGAATTTGAAGTAGGTTATGTTCTGACAATCTTACTTTAAAAATAAAAAAAAAGTAGGAAATTAAAACACAACCACCCAACAGTCTGGTTTCTTTTGTGACAGTACTGTAACTGCAAGGAAGCGGGAGAATCACGAGGAAGAAGCACGCAAGAGAATTTCGGAAGCTGACAGGCCTGTCATTTCTCCCAGGAGAAGGAAAAAAGCCCAGCCGACTTGAAATTAGAACTGGTCAAGTTATGTGTCACTTCTTTCCTTCTGTTTCTCCTGGAAACCCAGGAGCCAAAAAGGTTTTGCTCTTTAGAAGGCAGGTAATGGAGAACATTTTCCGTGCTGGCTCTGCAGCCCTTCGGCGACACCGCAGAGGCTGCCGGTGCAGCTGCAGCAGGCCCAGGCACGCCTGCACTGGCGGCTGGAGGTCACCACAGCTGCAGCAAGACACGTTCCAGTGCCGGCTGCACCGCTGCGTGTGGCCGGAGGTATCGGCCAGCGACCTGCAACAGCCAGAGGAGAGCTGTCCCTGCCCCTCGCTGCGCCCCCACGGCAGCACCGACGCTCACCGGATCGGGGGATCGAGTCACACGCCTATACCACATAACGAGACACATCCGCTAGGGTGGCCAAACCCCTGCAGCACCCAGGGTTTTCACCTCAGCAGCTAACCCGCACGGAAGCGCTGCCTCACCCTCGAACCTGCAGCGCGTTGGGAGCCACCACCCCCGCGCACCGGGCAGCCCGCGGGAGCACCGCGTCTCCCCAGCACAGCTCGAGCCATCTGCAAAACGCCTGCTGAGTTCCCTGCACACTCCCCCCCGCTGTCACCTCACACACGGACAGTGTGCTCGCTCAGGCCAGGCGATGACACGACGAGACACAGCGCTCCAAGTCAGAGCGCGACCGGGAACTGGCTGTAGCCCCAACAGTTTTGGCCTTCGGCCCGCTCCCAAGCTGCTCCCGAGGAAGGGGCTGCTGGAAGCTGGCCCGGCTGTTGTGCAGGACCCGGGCCCTGCTAAGATACACAATTTCCTCTTCCCCAGCTATTTAGCTGAAAACACAAATCACTGCTGGAAAATATAAAAAGGCAACCTTTACCGCCAGTTTGTTGTTCAGCAGCAGCTGGAAGCCCTCTCTCTTCTCCTGCTCATCTCCGCTGTGCAAGCGGTCCGCCTGCTGCAGTAGCTGACCCAGCCCTTCCTCCAGCGAGGAATCCAAGATTAAATGTGTTTCATCCTCGTTGACGAGATCCAGGGAATCCCGTCGCACAGTTCTCACTGTTTCACAGCTCACTTCATCTTCCCCTTCCTCGCTCTCTCTCTCGGACTCCCGGTCGTAATCAGACTCGGCGTTGGCTGTGGTGTACCTTTGAGAAAGAAAAACACAACGAGAAATCCGTTGGAGGAGATGCTGTGCAGCTTACGACAGCTTTATACACAGAGTACAGAAAAACAGCCCTTCCTAATCGAGGAAGAGAAGTATCTCGTCTGTCCTGGAGAACACCGCGCAATCCAAGCGTCTCAGGCAACCCACCAACTGTTAATTCTCACGTCATGCACACAACCTCAAGGAGCTGAAGAATGAAGGGCCCCCGAAAGTTAAGTAGAACCAGCCACGAGCGTCCACATCTCCCCTGCGTACCCTCACAGCTTCTCTTAGGCCTTCTGCCTTCAACTGAGCACAGAGCCAGGACAATTCAGTTAAAGGTACAGACTGTGAAAGAGAACTTCAACAAAAAATCCGACACATTCATCCATGTGGAAAATAGAACCTGAGGTCTTGAGCCTGTTCCAGGAAATTTCAGACACAATAGCTGTTTGGGCAGTATCTGGTACCTCCAGCATCTTGTCTGAGCGCTAAACACGACCCAGCTTGTTCACACTGACATGTGGAAAGGTGCAAAGCAGCAGGAGAGCCACCAGAAGGACTGCACGTGAGCAAGAAGGGCAGCAAGGAGACGGCAGACGAGCCACAAAAAGACACCACACGTACAAAACCCCAGGCAATGATTAGCTGCTAACTTAGTCCAATGAACCAGGATAAAGCTCAGATCAAAGTCACTGAAAATGGCTAAAATTAAGCTCCCTCAGATCATATAGAGGCGCCTAAGCTGGAAATGTGAAACAGCACTACACACTGAGCAGTGACACTGCAGCGGGTGTCTACCTGCAGAAGTAGTTTATTTTTAAAGAAGATTCTCTATTTGTCCCCCTCACACTTGTCCACAAGCTCTTGACTGAAGCACGAGCGCGAGGCAGCCCGTCACTCAAGAGTCTGCGCTTCTGTATTCAGGTTTTGTTGGTCTCTCTGAAGGAAAGCTCTCTTCCTGAAGCGAGCTACTTCAGCAGCGCTACTTCTAGGGGATGTTTGCAATTGTTACCCAATTAATCTGTGCCCAAGGCAGCTTCACAAGTTCTGCTGGAATTAGGCGTCACTGCAGTCTGAGGGCCCGCGGTAATTCCCTTTGTTCCGGTGGAAGCCCTGTTCCGAGGGTGGCTCTGCGGGTGAAGCTGCCTTTGGAGGCAGAGATACGGGACCGGAGCCCCTATCTGAAGACAGCAGCTGCCGCAAGCGGGCCGCGCGCAGATAACGAGACACGTTTGGCTATCGAAGCTTCGCCTTTCTGAGCCATCAGTAACGCTCGAGCGTTTCCCCCGCTGGTCGAGGGTGAACAAACACCCCCACTCACCACAGCCTCCAGCCCTCACCCCCGAGTTTGAGAACGTGCCACTTGGTACCGAAACATTTTAAGACAAGAAATGACGTACGAGTCAGCCTTGTCACCGCAGAGCCAGGACAGAAGCACCACACGAGGACGCGCCCGAGATGACGCAGGCAGCGCTCAGTTAACGGGTAACGCAGCAACGCGGTGGTGGGCGACCCTGGCACGGCTCAGTTTCAGAGTAGAAGCTTCATTTCTTGACGTTCTCTTGAGATGAACGATACCATTCGTTCTCCAGACTACCTCCTTTTCAGTACTTCAACACAAACTCCTCCTCAAATTCTCCTATTTCCCGCCCTAACCCCCTGCGCAGCACCGCCGTGGGCTACGCCGCTGGGACACTGTCCCACTACACCCTTCACTGGCAGCCGCGAAGGCTTCAGCACTTCAGCTGAGAAACGCTTCCCGCGTGCAAGGCCCCGGAAACACAACACGGTCCTTAAAACCAGGCGCAACGGATGGCTCCCCTGCACTTCTTTTCCTTCCACCACAAAAATGTGTTTTCCCCAAGACAGCTCACACAAGGTGCTGCCAGTTTAAAAAAGAAAAGCAATACCATGTATAACCTCATAAACTCCGAGTTTTCAGAAAGATTAAGGGATTTAGATGTTATCAGCCTGTTTTCTCGAGTTCACAATGATGGAAAGTTCTTAAATGCTTTAGTATGGTGAGGCCTCTGGCACGCCACATCCCGAACGAAAATGAAAACAGACTAGCTGGAACAAAAAAGCACATGGAAAGAGGAGGCAAAGAAGCCCAAAAGACCAACGCAGTGCCAAAGCAATATAGGGAAATTGCACAGCCCAAGACCTCTGGGCTCCTGAAAGCTCGTGACGATTTTTGTGAATTGTACATGAAATCAGAGAAGATGCTGATGTCCGTGTGGTTTGCAAATTAAAGCTGAAACGCGAGTTCTTCTGTCTGAGCTTCATTAGAAGAACACAACTGCCAGAAACGAACACACAGCTGAAACTTATCTGTTGGGAACAGTCTCATTCTTCCTCCCAGTGGCTGCTAAAGAGCTTTAATAGTCTTTTGCAAAATTTGCATGTCCTACCCTGATATTCTTCCAGAAAACGTCAGTACTTACATCTCTAAAAGACAACATCACCATACTAAAGGCAGCTGGTCCTGAAGAGGTTAATATCACACCTATCTGTACAGGAACAATACCAGAGTGAGAAATTACACTATTTGATTTTTTTTTTAACCAGATGGGAGCTGCTTACTCACAATCCTCCGCACTAGTCACTAAACCTAATTACAGACTTTAAATAAAATGTAAGAACTCCTCCAACCATCACTAGGTTCCCAATAAAGTAAGGAGGATTTGCAGTAAAGCACATCCCCGCTCCACAGCCACCTGAGGTCCCCTAAGGAGGACGCCTGCTCCAAACCTCAGAACTGCTGTCGGCCTCTGTCACGACTCGCAACGTCCCAACGACCAGAGGACACGCGGGGCTGGGGTCTGCTGCCAACCCCTCCTTTTCAGCGCGCTCTGCAGAACGCACGGGCACCCTGATGGCTCAACGCATCTGCTGCCACCTCGAGAGCAAGGTCTCCTCTTCAGGACCAGCAGAGCGCGTCCCGCAGCCTCGTGCCCTACGACACCCCGCGGGTCACTCACGCCCTCGTGCTGCTTTCACGCGGACACCCGCTTCGGACGGACGAGGCAGCTCCGTAACCTGTGGGATCGCACCAGCCCCCTCCCGCACCGCCTGTTCCAGCTACCGGAGAGAAGCGCCTCACGGGGCGCGGTGCCAGGGCAGGCACACGGCCGGCTCTGCTCTGGCCCCGCGTACAAGCCCGTGTCAGCCTGCGCCAGCCGACTGCGCACCGAGCCGCCACCGACCGGCGGGCCGTGCCCAGCGCCTGCCTTGCTCTCGGCGCTGCCATTAACTCCTCCCTTTAAACCACCTTTCGTTTCAGCTTCCCTGGGAAAACGTACGGGGCCAGCGCTGCCCGCTGCAGGACGCACGGACACACCTCACAAGCGATCGGATTTGTCCCATGAAGGCTCAGAAGCGTTTCACCAGACAGGCAGCAGACTCTCACAATCCATCTACTATCACAATACCCGCATCCACAGTGTCATTTTTACTGATGTTCTTAAACTACGGGGTACTTTTCACCTGTTTTTAAACCGTAAGAACTCAAGCAACAACTGATCAGCGCAACACGCTGACAAAAACCTGTAAGAGACGCCCTAGCCAAAGGCGTTTCAGCTGACTGAAATGTATTTTTAACTTTCTCAAGTTTTCCAGACATTCTAAATACATTATTGCATGAAAATTTCATTTATAAGCTCTCTCACTCAAGTCCCAGGCTGGACTTCTACTTCTCTTCTTCCTGCAAGGTTCCCTAATCAAATTATTGCTCAAAAAACCCCCTAAGAGCTATAAATTTATTTATCTATTTTCTTTCCCCCCTTTCTCTAAAAGTCAGCATTGTTGCACTTCCCTCAGTCTGGCCCTGGGAGCAGATGACTTGCAGTAAGAAGAGCAAACAAACCCGGGATGATGGACACCCGGTGGGGAAAACCCCCCGCTATGTTATCAACTGCTGGGTCGTAAGGAACCGGCAGCGACGGCCGTAGAGCGGCTCGCAGCCCCCTGCTCTGCTCACCCTCCTTCGCTCTCGCCGTCGTCCGTGTTGGCTGCTCCCGAGCTGGCTGTGAAATAAATCGAGCTGGAGCCCGTGGAATCGCTTCTTTCTCTCGGGAACGGGAACCGCCTCCGGCGAGTTACCTTCTGGGTTTCTTCCAGGTGGGACCTTCGAGGCGGCCAAAAGAGAAGCAAATAAACCTTTTATTAGCGAAACGTCTGCCCCTTCCCTCCTGCTCTCTAGCAGCTTCTGTCCAACTCGCTCCATCTCCGAGAGCCCACCAGGTGCCTGGCTCTTGCCTGCACAAACCTCCCGCTGCCACACACCAACCGTCCTCCTGCCCCGTTAAAGCGAGTCTGAGCCCAGAGGTGTGCACGCACCGGGGGGCGACGGCCCCGCACGCACCCCTCCCCTTCCCCCAGCCAACCAGGGATCCTCAGACCCCTGGCAGAACAGAGGCCTTTCCTTCTGTGCCAAAAGCAGTCGGGGAGAATGCGGCAGCAGCAAGAGGCAAACATTTACAGACCAAATCACAGGATGTCAGGGGTGGGAAGGGACCTCTGGAGATCATCTGGTCCAACCCCCCTGCCAGAGCAGGACCACCCGGAGCAGGTCACACAGCACTGCACCCACGTGGGCCTTGGATATCTCCAGGGAAGGAGACTCCACAGCCTCCCTGGGCAGCCTGCTCCAGGGCTCTGCCACCCTCACAGGGAAAGTTTTTCCTTATTTACCGTGGAACCTCCTGTGCTCCAGCTTGCACCCGTTGCCCCAAACAACCTTCCAGCCTCGACCATGAAGCAAGCGTCACGACTTGATACTCCACAAGAAAACACCAACCCTGGCCAAACACACCATTTGTTTCGCATTGCTCTCACCGGAGGCCGAGACCTCACCCCCCGTGGAAACCACAGACACCCTCTTTCTGCTTTTGGACTTTAAATTTAACCCACTGGGTCACGGCCGTTCCACCAGGCTATGGAGTAAACACGCGCGACCGTAGAAGACGGCAGAAAGGGGCACGTCGATACCTGACTTCCCCAACGATTTCTGCAGCCAAGCGCTGCAGGCTGCTCCGTAGCTCCTCCACTTCTTTTCTGAGCTCTGAAATGTTTCTCAACACGAAGTCGAGGCGCTCCAGCACATCCACGGGCTCGTCGTGCGTCAGGAGGGGTGTGTACACGGCACCATCCCCCACCTCGGCAGGAACCGGCGCTCCGGGCACGACTTGCAGACGACAAGAGGAGAAAAGGTTCATTAGATGCCAACGGGAAATCTGAGGATTTCCTTTTCAGAGGCCGGAGGGCCCGAGGCTTCCCTTCTCAGGTCCTGCTGCCTGGCCTGGCCCGAGGCTGTTGGTTCTTCGGCTGCCTTACTGCTCCCTCCCTCCCTCCCTCTGCACTTCTGTATGAACATCTTGCTGAAAGCTCTGATTTTCTCCCGAATCGCAATCAAGTCAGGAGGCCATCAGCCAGGAAAGCAACCAGCTCCCAGGAGAACACGTGGCAATGAACAAGGGCGATGGAAGCTAATTTGGACCAAAAAAGACCTATTCTTTAAAAAAAAAAACAAAACCACCAAAAACCTCTATTCTCCTTCAGGGGAAAAAACCCCACAGAAACCCAAAGAGGAGGCAGCAGCCTTGAAACAGCACTCGAGTCACTGCCGTGTCGTTGCCTTCCACCGAGTGTCTAGAACCGTCACCAGTCCGACCATTGAGCTTTCCTGTAGACACAGCGGCATCGACCAGCATTAAGAACAGATTTACACCCGTGGATTTTAAACATATTTTCTTGAAAGCTCATAAATATGATAAATAAATATACTACCAGTTAAGTAATTAAGAAGGAACACTCTTTTTATATTAACAAGTGAAAAAAGACAATCACTCTCAAAAAAGCAGCCAGATTCGCAGAAACAAAGGGCTTATCTTCCAGGCTACCCCCAAACTCAGAGATAAAAATGTAAATTCTCCAAAGTGAAGCAGCACCATGACCTTTCCCCTACTCTTCTTTTGCTCCTCCGAAACCACGCCGTTTGCCTTGCTATCTTCCCAAGAAGGGGCTGGACAGGACCCCAACGTGGCGTTTCCAAGCCCCTGCCCCGCTCCAGCAGCGTTTGTCGCTGTTCCCGTTGTCCCACCGGCAGCGGACGATACTCCCGTCCTCCCTGCTTCTGCTCAGGACCTGCTGCTCCAGGGCAGAGACCCGCAACACTGGTGAAACTGGAGGAACCAATTCCTTCTAAGCCAGACGGCCGGCAACCAGGGGCAGCCGTTTACTGCCGCGATAGTTACCAGCTGCCAGAGCCGCTCTCCCGTTCCTGCCGTGGTGCTTGGGCTGTACACGCGGGGAAACACCGAGGCACAGGGAGCTAAAGCTGGTGCTGCAACGCCGCGGGTTAAAATACCGTTCCCAAACTACTCCCGCCCCAGCACAGGAGCGGAGAAGCCTTTGGATACCCCCGTAAAGATGCTGCAGTTCCTCCTTACATGCAATTTTATTTTTCTTCCTATTTCATGACCGTACGTCGTACTAACGGGCGACACCGGCGCTGGCCTGCTCAGCCCTGTGCCACCCGCCTCGCTGTGAGACCCGAGCGTGGGGCCACTGCCCGCAGACGCTGGGCACAGACTCGGGGACAGAAAAGCAGCCTCGGGTTTCCCAAATCGGCCTTTTTAAAAGCTCAAAACTTGAACCCGCCAGAGCTCGGCGCCGAGCGGGTGAATCGGAACCGCCCCGGCAAAGGCCCCACGGCGGCTCCGCAGCTGAAGGCGGCCTTGGGGGTTAAAGGAACACGGCGCGGGCAGAGCCGTTCCCCGGGCCCCAAGGGTTCCAGGGGCCCAACCCAGGCCCAGGCCCAGGCCCCGGCCCGGTGGGCGCCCCCTCCCCGCCCCGGGGGCTACGCCGCCCGGCGCAGCGCGGTGACCGCGCGCCCTGCCCGCAGCCCGAGGTCCGGGAAGGGCGGGACGGGACGGGACGGGGCGCCGCGCCCCCCCCCATCCCCATCCCCATCCCCATCCCCATCCCCATCCCCATCCCCATCCTCATCCCCCCCCCCCCCCCCGGCCCCGCCGCGCCCCCCCCCGCCCCCCTCGGCCCCGCCGCGCCCCCCTACCCTGGCTCCGCCGCCCCGCCGCCTCCTCCGCCTCCCGGCCGCTGCCCCGCCGCCAGGGCCGCCCGCCGCTCCGCCGCCGCAGCGCCCAGAGCAGGCCCAGGCCGGCGCCCGCCGCCGCCGCCGCTACCGCCGCGGCGCCCAGCGCCAGCGCCAGCCGCCCGGGGCCGGGGCCGGGCCGCGCCATCGCCGCCCCGGCGGGAACCCGACCGGCCACTGGCGGCCCGCGGCCCGGGCGGCGCGCGCGGTGACGCGCCGGAGAGGCGCCCGGCGAGTGCGTCATTGCCGAGCGACAGAGGGGCGGGGCCCGGCGGCGGGGCGGGGCCCGGGGCGGCATCAGGGCGGGAGCCGCGGCGGTACCGGGACCGGTACGTGCGCGCGTGCGTGTGTGCGTGCGTGCGCGCGCCGCGACGCTTGCACCTGCGCCTGTACGTGTACCCGCACCGGTACCGACACCGGTACCGACACTGGTACTGACACCGGTACCGGTACCTGCACCGGTACCGACACCTGAATCTGAACCTGCACCTACACCCGCCCTGGTACTGACACCTGTATGTGTACCTGTACCGACACCTGCACCGGTACCAACACCAGTACTGACACCTGCACCGTTACCAATACCGGTACCGACACCTGCACCAGTACCCACACCAGTACTGACACCTGCACTGGTACTGACACCGGTAATGACACCTGCACCAGTACCAACACCTGCACCGGTACCTGTACCTGCACCAGTACCAACACCTGAATCTGAACCTGCACCTACACCCGCCCTGGTATTGACACCTGTATGTGTACCTGTACCAACACCTGCACCGGTACCAACACCAGTACTGACACCTGCACCGCTCCCAAACCGGTACCGACACCTGCACCAGTACCCACACCAGTACTGACACCTGCACTGGTACCGATACCTGCACCAGAACCAACACCTGAATCTGAACCTGCACCTACACCTGCACCTGCACCTACACCTGCCCCTGCCCCTCTGCCTGTACTGCCCCCACCCTTGCACCTACCCCACCCCTACGGCTCCACACCCGCTGCGCCAACACAACCACCGCCGCCCACAGAACCACCGCGGCCCCAGCAGCCGGCACACCCGGCGCTGCGCAGCCCTGGCACCCCGGTGCCGCCGGCCGCTGGACCCGCGGGGCTCTGGGCTCTGGGTCAGGAGGCGTTGGGAGAAACACCGGCGGGCTCTTCCCCCGCCGTCACCTCGCGGCCTGTCCACGTCCCGAGTGGCCACCGCAGCGTCACGGCGGTGACAGACCCTGGGGCGGCACGGCGGGAGCGGGCTGAATGGTGACTTACAGCCCCGCCGCCCCGGGCAGCGCGAGCTCTCGCTCCTGCGGATATTAAAGATGGTATCTGAGCCTCCTCCTTCTTCCCCCTCCGCTTTAATGAACGTGATAACGCCAAGCTGTCTGGAGGAGCTCATTTCCGGAAGAAGAGGTGCTTTGCGCTTCCCTCCGACCGGCAGAAAACCACCGCAGGCTGGGGGGCAGGCGGAGCCCAAATCCCCCTTGGATTTGATGTTCCATTATTATCTTTTTGCCCCTAAAGGCGCCAGCCCCACGAGCGACCCCCCAAACTGCGCCGGCACTTTTGCCATCGTTGTCGGACCGTGGGGCGGCAGCGGCAGGGATCACTGCCGGGGGCAGCGCGGCGGTTTACGCCCTTGCCCGTCTTGTCCCGAATGCCACTTGCTGGGGCTGTGGGTGGGGGTGAAACCCTCAACCACCGGTGAAACAGCCGATGGGGGGAAGGACGGGGCTGGCCAGCGACTGTGAATGACGTCAACGCTCTCTGAAATCCTTAGGTGCCCCAAAGTGTCCCCCATCGGCCCCACCTTATGCAGCCCCACGTGGTGGGGCCCTGGGAAAATAAACACGAATCACAGAATCACAGAGCGACAGGGGTTGGGGGGGACCTTGAGAGATCATCCAGTCCACCCCCCCTGCCAGAGCAGATCCCACAGGAACACCTCCTGGGGGGGAGGGTGGATTTTCTTTTCTCTAAATGCTCCACTTTTCCTAAAATAACCTTGTGATTCGCTTTTACAAAGCCGCCTGGGGCGTGTTTGCCGCTGCAGGTCTCCAGCAGCCGGGATGTGAGACCAGCGACACGTGGCCTCACGCCTGATGCACGAACCAAAGCTCCTCAAGAAGCAAAATGGGGCTGTGGAGGGGTTTTATCTTCAGCTCTGGGGGGGGAAGTCTTTATTTCTCCCATGCGGCATCAAAACGTGGTATGAAAATCACTGCTTCCTCCCAGAAACGAGGCCGCAGCCTCATCCCCCGGAGCAGGATCGAAGCCAACAGGTGGCGAAGCCCCAACGCTGCCCATCAGCGACTCCTCGAGTGACCGGGGACACCCGAGAGGAAAGGCCACGGCTGCCGCACGCGCCGGGTTGCCATTGGGCTCTTGGGGCGCCCACCCTTCAGCGCGGCGAGGGCCGCTCACCCCCGAGCGGAGGCGCTTGCAGGCGGCTCGGCCCATCAGCCGCCGAGCTCCGGGACGGGGAAGGTGCCCCGAAGGACACTGCCCCGCACCGGGGGCTGCGCCGGGGCCGCAGTGAAATGGGGAATGGCCCAAATCTCCCTCTTGGCTGGCGGGGGGTGACAGCTTCCAGCAGGAAGGGACAAACGTACAGAACAAAAGGTATTTGGGAAAGCCCAAAGCTGCCGAGTGATGTAATGGGGGTGGAAAATGGTTATTTCTGTGAGCGAGCCATTGACAGGGCTTGTTTGGGCACAGGGGGCATAAAGACCTGCCGGTTCCTGGGTCAAAATTGCAGGATTTTAGGTGGAAATAGACCCTGAGTAAGGTGAAGCAGATGGGAATGGCCAAATAATCATCCCGAGCGTTTCGGGTTTGAATCCTCTGCTCTACAACACGCGCAGTGACGGTGTGGGGCAGGTACGCTCTGGGGTGATCCCCCAAACCCACAGAGTGTAAGAAATTGCTTCTGCCACGATCAGCGAGACCAGAAATGTCTTCTTCTGGAACAGCCCAAGGAAAACCAGTGACTCCCTCAACACCAGCTGCGGCATGTTCGTTACCAGCTAAAAAGAGGGATTAAACACGGTCTCGTGTCAGTGGGTCCCGAGTCTGGAGCTCCCCAGCAGCCGCCTCGGTAACGACCAGCACCGTTTGATCAGCCGTGTCCGACCGCAGCCTGGTCGCCTCCGCGGCGCGATTCGCCTTCGAGCAGCAAACCCACACCTCGGGGCCGGGGACGCTGGTCCCGCGGCGCTGCCCTCCGCCCAGCCCGTGACAGCCGGGGCAGGAGCTTTCCTCGGGGGCTGCAGGAAGGAGAGGCGGATAATCAGAAAAAGCGGCTGCTGCCAGAAGAGGAAAAATAAGGCTCTTCGAATGCCCCTCGCCTCTCGGAAGCGTGGGCAACGGGGCGGTGATTTCTGGCGGAGCCAAATAACCTTTTGCTTTCCTTTATCTGAACTACTGGGAGGGATTCGGAGCCGGCAGCTCCTGCTGGCCCCTGCTTCTCTCCGTGTCCAACGAGGGCTGGGAGCAGACTGGTCGGGGCCAGTGCCAAAGGGGAGTAAGTTGCTTTTGGGTGATGGATGGTACCGCTGAGATGCGTCGCCCTGGATTTTATAGCTCGCTGTCACGCCACGGCAGGGCTGAGCGCTCGGGCTGTCTCCCAGACTTCGGTATCTCATCAGGAAATTCAATACCGACAGGCTGCGTGCAGGCTCTGCTCTCATCTTCCTCTCGGGTTTTTCCCCCCAAGGTAGAGCGGTGGATGAGCCAGACCGGCCAGCGAGAGCGAGAGCTGGGCAGGCTGCCACGCAGCCAGAACCTGGCTGGTTTTTCTGTGGTTTGTGGATCGACCCTGGGTCTGGATTTTGTATCTGTGTTACATTCTGCGTCCGGCAGGACAGTAGCCGCAGTGAGACCACCCAGTTGAGGTCCAAAGGGGCTATGGATTTTGGGGCTCCTGTGGGAACCGAGCACCACCCGGGCGAGAGGCGCAGGAGGCAGCATTTCCTTCTCGTTCACGGGGCAACAGAGGCGAAACCACGTTCGTTTGTCGCACTAGAAGCCAAAGGCGGGTTCACACCAGAGAACAGTTACGAGTAAACATTTGGGCTGTTCCAGCAGCGGGGATTTTGGGAAGACCCTCCTTAGGATGGAGGTGATCCAAAGGAGCTGCTGTTTAACGCACGGGGTGAGGTGTCCCACATACAGCTCCAAACGAACAGGCCGGGGCACGTTTCAGGAAGGTGATACCATCAACCTCTGTCGGTTGTTTTCTTTTATCGCGCCAAGCCCAACAAACATCCCGGTAACACCAAACGTGTCGGTAACAGTAACAGCGGTCAGCGAGGTTTGGCTTGGTCGGAGCGTTTCCTGCAGCCTGGCGAGCAGAAACGTTATTTTCTCCCTTGCTCCCCGTCGGAGTTAATCGGTAACTCGGGGCAGCGCAGAGAACCCGGCCCCAGGTCACGCCGGGAGGACGCAGCGCGGCGCAGCCCGGGCTCTTCGGCACGGGGACATCCATCTTCTGCTTCCCCCTGCAGTCATTTATTTCTGAAGGTTATCACCAAAATTGGGGTTTGGTTATGGCTTGTTGATAGTTTCTGGAGAGCTGCATGGAGAGGTTTCTGGTCGAGTTTTGAGGCTAGGGAACTATTATTTGCTATTTATGGAAATATCATTTTCTTTATACATAGTTTTCAAACAGCTAGTGTGAGTGTTGGGGGGGAACTACTCCATCAGCACCGACAGAGGAAGCACCTCTGCCTGTCCCGGGCTCAGGAAATGAGCTTTGCCTCTGATTTTGAGGAGATTTAACCCCGCACATTTCCAGATAAAAGCTCAACAGCCTCTAGAAAAACGGACTTCTTTCCTGATATGCTGGCTTTGCCAAACACCCTGCTCCAGGGGAACGTTTGGAAAGGACCCTAGGGTGGTGCCTGGGCTGCTCTGCAGGGTCCAGGGCTCCCCACCTGCCTGGCTCCTGCGCCACCGTCTCCCAGTCCTCATGTCCCTGGCCATCATTGCCCGGTCCTTCGTCTCCCTGCCCATCATCTGCTTGTTCATTGTCTCCCTGCCCATCAGCTGGTCCACCACCTCCCTGCCCATCATCTTCTCTCCTTTCTCTCTCTGCCCACCACCTCCAGCCCCATCGCCCCCCAGTCCCCCCTCTCCCGCCCATCCCGCCTCCCGGCAGCTCGCCCTCGCCGGGAAGGCAGAGCCAGGTCCCGGGGGACCCGCGGCCGGCGCTGCCCGGTGTGGCCGTCCCCGTCCCGTGTCCCCCCCATCGCCCGTGCTGCCGTTACCGCTGCCCGGGGGCGGGGCGGGGCGCTGGGGGCGGGGCGGGGCGCTGGGGGCCGCCCCCGGGCACGGCCCCCCCGGAGCGGCGGCGGCGGCGGCGGCGGCGGCGGGAGGATGCCGTACCTGCTCATCAGCACCCAGATCCGCTTGGTGAGTCCCCCCCGCCGCCCCCCGGCCCCGGGCCGGGCAGCGGGACCCGCCGGGGGGCGCAGCCGCCGCCGAGGACGGGCAGGGACCGGGGTGGGGGGGGGGGGGGCGGCGGGAGCCGCTCGGTCCCCGCTTGCCGCGGGCACCGCTGCCTCCGGCTGCCCTTGACCCGGTGGGGGGGCTCTGGGGGGTGATGGCCCGCAGGTTCGGGGGACCCCCGGCACGGCCCCGTCGAGCAGAACTGCCTTCGCACCTCCCGGGCAGCGGGTGTCGGGGCAGAGGGGAGCCCGCGGGGGCCGTACCCCGGCTCTTGCCCCCCTAAACCCCCCCCCCCCCCCCAAGCCTGAGCAGCACGGGACTGCACGGGGGGACTTGCTGCAGGGTCCCACGAGCGTCAAAGACACGAAGCCGTGGCCACGTGTCCTCACCGGAGGTTTTCCCTCGCCCCCAAACAACGGTTCAGGGTGGGAGATGGAGCCGGAGCCGACGGGGAAGGGCCTGGCTGGCAGCGGGGCGGTTGTGCCGCAGTCCCGGCGGCGCAGGGGTCCCTGGCCCGGAGCTGGGCTGAGGGCGCAGCCCGTTATCGTCGTATAAAGACATAACGGAAGCGTCACTCCCCACGCCGGCAGCCCACGGAGCAGCCGCTGCCGCCCCGCCGGCACCCGCGCGTCCTGCCGGAGCAGATAGCTGCCCCCTCTTCTGGGGCTCCCTCCTTTTCCCGGCCCGAAGGGGAACCGAACGTCGGAAAGCCAAAACAGGACGATGCGGTTTTGCGATCGGAAGGGGGTAACGGTGAAAACGGCGGCGCGACAAGCCGGCAGGAGCGTGGTGAAAGCTGCCGTGGCTGCAGATGTCCCGCTGCACACGCGCCTCGAAACAAGCCGGCAGCGGGCTGGGAGGGCGGCCGTGTGGGGATGCTGCAGCCCCCGAGCAGCCGTTGGCAGCGACGTTGGGTGTCGCACGAGTTGATGAAGAGGTTATGGACCGAGAGGGAGGGAGCGCCCCGCCGTCGGTTCGTAGCCCTTCGAGGCGAGGCGTGCAGCGGGGCGGACGGGTTGTCGCAGCTCAGCACGTTTGCCCTCCGGAGCCTTTGGAAACCGCTCTGCAGCAGGGCAAAGCAAACATTCCCAACCCGGGCGCTGGCCCCGAGCCGTGGCTGGGAACAGCCCGTCCTGGCCTACCAGAGGGTGTTGACTCTGCTGCTCTTTCCCGGCAGCGGCCGGGGCAGGGACAGTCCCTCCTTCCCACGGCACGTCTCCCGTGGGGCTCCCGGTGCTGGGCTGCGGGCAGGGGGGCTGCACGGGGAGCGGCGAGCAGAGAAAGCTCTTCCTCCGCTTCGGTTCCCGTCTTTTCCAGCGCCCCGGGCAGCTGCAGAGCTCGCCGAAACGTTGGGTTAGCGGCGCTGGGCAGGTGCTGCTGGCTGGGATCTGCTTGAGGCTCAGGATTTACACACGGTTTGTAGATGGGAGCTGTCAGGGAGGGAGTTCCCCCTCTCTGCTGCCTTCAGTCCTCACCCAGCCGCTTTCCCCAGACCAGCTATCTCAGCTCTCCCAGCCACGGGGAAATTCTCAGCTTTCCCGGCAGCGTCATGGCTAAAGTCCCCGTGGGTCAGAGTGCACGGCCGCCCCGGCACCCAGGGGTTCACACCACGGTGTAACGTGGAGTGTTGCAGCCCGCAAACCTCCACACAAACCCACGTTTGGGGCTTAGGGACCCTGGTCCCGTCCTGGGGATTTGCTTTCTCCATGGGGTGGTAGAGAAGAGAGGGGTCTAAAAGGGTCTGGGTGGTACTTAAAACATTTCTGAAGTTATTTAGGGTTGAGCAGCCCCTTGGTTATTACAAAGCGCTGATAACAGTGCGATGGAGGTTTGCCAGCGGACGGGGCCATCCCTTGGAAGAACAGTTTTCACCTGCAAACTGCTCAGAAGTAGCGCGGAGGAGACTTAAAAGGAAACGTCTGCTCCAGCTGTTCAAGTCAGACCCCGCTGATTCCAGGGACAGCCTGGAAGGGGCAGGGGTGGGTTCGGAGCACAGAGGGTCTTAGCACCCCCGCCGGCACTGGGCGAGGGGGCGGGTTGTGGCCCCACAGTGGAGCTGTGCGCGACGTCCCTCCCGCGTTGCAGCGCGGCCGGGTGCTGCCCTGCCCGGGGGGTTGGGAGCGGGTGATCGCTGCCGAGGGCACATCGGTGCTGCCGTCACCTGCCGTGCCCTTGGACTGAGCTCTGGAAAAGCGCCAGCCCAGGAATGTCTCGCGAAATGACACTTTTGGAGCACTGCACAGAAACGTCCCCGTTCGCCCCCCCAGGACGTGTGGGAAGTCCAGCTGATGGCTCTGGTGGGGAGGTGACTCACGGCTCTGGCTGCCTCCCCCCAGCTCCTCCGATCTCCTGTCACTCCCAAGGGAGCGTGGCAGTCCCTTGTCATCCCGTGGGTGCTCATCCGCCCCAGTCACTCTGTGGCACCTTCTCACCCTTCCCAGCCAGGGGAGCCATTCCCAAAGCTGTCCTCTACCAGGACAGGCCAACGGTCCCTACCTGGCCCAGGGATGCTCGTTTCATGGTAAAACACACAGATTTGCTGGTTTTGCAGGACGAGGCTGTGAGTAGCACCTCGTTGCTGCCCGACAGACTTCCCAGCGGTGGGTCTCGAAGGACCAGAGCCACCGTGAGCTCAGCCAGCAGGTGGCCCTGCGGGAGCGAAGCCACCAAGGTCCTCTCCCTGGGGCGGGCAGGTGGCTCCCAGCAATTCCCTTCCCAGTAAAGCTCTTACTGGAGCTGTGCTGGGGAGCGGGGAGGGGGGTTGGCCGTGCTGCCGCACATCACTCACCCGCTGTGCTGCCTTTCCCTGCAGGAGGTCGGCCCCACCATGGTGGGAGATGAGCATTCGGATCCCAGCCTGATGAGCTTCCTGGGGGCCACGAAGAGGAACATGCTGGGGAACCACTTGTAAGTCCTCCGCTGTGACACTTCAGGCTCTCCCCTCTCCTCCCGCTCCCGAGGAAATCTGGAACGTTTTCATGGCGTTATTCGCCATGGCACCTCCCAGCTGCACGTTTGGTCCCGGGACTAGTTTGCCGCTGACAGGGCACGTACGTGTCCTTGCCCCTGCCTGTTAACGCTCACGCAAGGAAAACAGCCCGACCCTTCGTTCGGCTTTTTTTCCTCGCTCTGAGCCCATTTTCACACCTGACCCACCTCCCCCCCATACGCTGGGGATGCTCCTGGCCGTTCCCTGACACACGCCCTGGCTGAAACGAACAGGCACGGTGAGCGTTTGAATCTTTCCACGTAACTTCATCTGCCTTCATCCCGCCCTTGATTTGAAAGACAAACCTCCTCCCTCTCGTCATTGTTTCCAGCCCCGAGGTGCTCAGAACCCAATGGTGCCCGTCCCAGCCTGGCTCAGGCTGTGCCCCGCCACCCGCCAGGCTCTGCCCCGGCCCGTCAGGCTCTGGCGCAGCTTGAGGGTCCTCCCTGTTACCGAGCATCCGAGCCAGCCCCTTTCGGCAGCTCCTGAAGCTTCTCCTTGGGCTGCTGGGCCCCAAGGCTGGAGCCGCTTCCCACCGTGTCCCCCGCCGACTCCAGCCCATCAGCCGGTGCGTTCCCGAGCCGCACGCCGTGTCCCCGTCTCTCTGCCCACGCCGAGTTTGACACCAGCCTTCATCACAGCGCAGTGTGGGGATGTTACCAGCATGTTCTTTACATCTTGGCCCGCTTTTATTTTTTTCTTTTTTCCCCACCTGATACCTCCCTTCTTGGTTTTCTCCAGGAAAAAACACAACAAAACAAAACAAAAACCACAAAGCAAACCAAAACCCCAAGTGCAAATTGAAAGAACAGAGGGGAGCGGTCAGGTTTCTGCTCAAGCTTGTCCACTCGCACGGTGGTGCAGAGGAGGAGGAGGAGGAGGAGGAGGAGGAGGAGGAGGAGGAGGACCAGGCATTAAACAGGGGGGGCCTCCCGGTCCCAGTATGTTCTCAAAGTTCCATCAGCAGAGCTGGGAAATCCACCGACTCGGTACCAGCTCAGCAAACATTGAGGTCTGGGTCCTCAGCTCCTGCAGCATCAAAAACCCGAGTGGGGGGGATTTTAAAGAAGGAGGAGATAAAAGAAAGAACAAACCGAAGGCCCCCGTTAAGAGAAACCCTTCCATGTGCAGCCTGAGGCCCCTGCCAGCCCCCCGCCCCCGCAGGAGGCTGCTCTCGGACCCTCCTGCCGCTCCTCTCCCCGCCGAACAGCTCGGGGTGGGTTTGCCGGGCTGAGCCGTCTCGGCGCTGCTATTCCCAGCCCGTGGGAGGGCAGGAGGTTGGCAGCGGCGGCAGCTTCACGCTGCTGCCTGCCGAGCCGAGCCGAGCCGGGAGTTCTGCAATGAGAGAAGGGAGACCCGGGGGGAGGAGAAGAGGCTTCATGAAGGGGGAAGCGCTGCTGGCTCCTGAGAGACAGGGCCAAGATCCCTGGGATTTGGGCGGGAGAGAAAGGCCAAGGAGGATCAAACGGTGTCTGCCCCGGCCGCCCGGGCGGCGATGCAGCATTGCCCTGTGGAGCCAGAGTGCCCCACTCTGCTCGTTTGGGAGAAGGGATCTGAGCTTCCTACGGGATCTCCCTGGTGGGGTCACCTCCTTTCTTCCCTCCCCATGTCCGGGAGCGTTTTGAGCTCCCTCCTGCCGCACCCGCTGCTTGGGACGGCTTGTGTTATACCCAGGGCAACCCCGCTGCGTCCCCGCGGCACGTCTTCCCCGTCGGCGCTTGAGCAACAGGGGTGCAGAAAACAACCTGGCTGGGATGTGGCTGCCGCCACCCCAAGAGGCAGGGCGGCATGCCAGCGGGGTGAGCCCCGGGCCCCTCCCTGCCAAAACTCCAACCAGGGCTGAGAGCTCCCGCGCTTGCACCGCGGCCAAGCAGGATTTTCCATCCCCCCGGCTGCAAGGCTCTGGCAGCAGCGAGCCCGGCTGCGGGACGCTGCAGATCTTGCCCTTCCTGCAGCACTGTGAGCCCCCAAACCTTCAACGTCACCTTGGGGGGAGCCTGAAAGACGAGGTCTAAGCAGTCTGGACCTGCTGGGACACCAATACAGAGCTGAAGCGCTTAATTGCCTCTAACGAGGGCGAGCGCCCGTCCTGAGGCAGCTCTGCGCTCGCTCCCGCAAACGGCGCCTCCCTCGGGTCCCTCGGCTGCCGGGCACAGGCGCCACGGAGCCCCCGCCCCTGGGCTGCTGCAGAAAAGGGGGCTCTGCTGGGCCCGCCCGGCTGGACGTGCACGCGGCGGGGGCTGCTGGGCACCGTCCCCGGCGTCGCCTGTAACTCCGGAGGCCACGAGCACCGTTCGCTCTGGAATGAAAGGCCATGCCTCTGCCAGGTGTCGGGAGCGGAGGTCTGAGGTCTGAGGCACCCGCTGATCCCTTCGTCCAGCTGCTCCCCAGGGCCCGGCCAAACCCTCCAGGGAGCCAGCGCGGCCGGGCCGGCATCGCAGCCCCGTCCCCCTGCCCCGTCCGGGCGCTGCGGCGTCGGCACGGCGGGAGGCAGGGCCGCCGGGGTCAGGGACCGCGCGAGGTGCGAGGGCAGGAGTCCTTGCCCACCCCGGGTGACTTTTCTGTTCCCTGCTGGCATTGAGCCGGGAGGAAGGGCTTTGCAAATGTCCCCGGCTGCTCCATCCCGATTCAGACCGGCTGCACGCGGGGACGGCGGCGCATTTGATAGGCGCTGCCTGCCGTCCTGCCTCAAAGCCCCGGGCAACTCAGCTTTCCTTCTGCTTTCGGCTCAGCCACTCGGTTTTGTAGGTCCCTACAAATAACAATCCATCCCTGCCTCAGCCCCTTCCTCCGCATAATGGGAACTCCAGCATGTGACCCTGAAGGGTATGTGGCAAGCCTCTTCGAGAGAGCGTTACGTCCAAAGACACTTATAATAATACGTATTATCTTTACAGCACATCTATAATTACAGCAAAGTACAGTCTGTCTTGAGAAACTGAAAGAAACCTTTCACGTCTTGGTGTTATTTCACGCTTTAGAGGCACTCACCACTCCACTGTTTTGCAATCTCGGCAAGAGCAACTTTGGAAATGCTTTTGGGCCTTATTTTATTGTTATTGGTATGAAAATCAGGAGAGTCTTTGTTAAGGTGCCCAAACAAGCTCACCAGCGATCCTGTAGCCCATCATTATCAGCTTATCTGGCACAGTGAGTCATGCAAGAGCTGAACTATTATGGAGCTCATCCCATCTGCTTGAATAAATCCTGCAGCCGAAGAGGCTGCGTAAAAGGAACGGAACGGCTGCCAAAGCCAGCTCCGAAGCACTTGCCATTTCAGCTCCGCCACGTCCCCACCCCCTTCAGCCCACCTCGTGTCTGCGCTGGGGCGCTCCTCCGCCCCGCGGTCGCCGGCTCCGGCGCTCCGGCGGGTGTAGCCTCGCAGCCCTCGTGCGGAGCAGCGGGCGCAGGAGCAGGCGGAGGGGAGAGCTCCCGCTCCGAACCAGCAGAAACCGCCAAGGAACGAAGGCTGGACCTCGAGCCCAAGGGCCAGCTCCCAGGCACCCGCAGCACGCAGCCGGGGCGGAGCAGAGCCCGGGCACCACCGCGCGCGGCAGCTCTGGCCAGGACCGGTGACCTCGGGTTTTTCAACGCGTGGCTAAAGGCACCATTTCTTCCCCATCCCCACATTTCAAGCACAGGCTCTCAAAACCCCCCCAGCTTACAGGCAGGCTCTGACATAGGCAAAACGTTGGCTTTTCATCCTTAGAAACACCTGAATTGCTTGCCCGCTCCACGGAGCTTCTCCTTGTCCCATCCGTTCCCTGCCCCGAAGACTCGTGGGCCCTCTCCGCTGCAGCGCCAGCCCAGGTAACGGAGCAGCACGTGGCTCTGGACAGCCGGGCCCCAACCACGTTGCAACTGAACGTGACCCTTCCCCTTCGTCAGGCTTTCTCCTTGGTTTGGCAGCTGTGGGTTCTGGCCTTCCCCGCTGACCGAGACGCTGCAGCACGCCGACGGGTGCCAGACGTGGTCACTGCGGTGTCTCATATTGGTCTAGCAGTGAGGCAGCGTCACTTCCACACGGAAATTCCTGTTCTCTTCCTTCTCCACCTCATTTTACTTCTCCTCTTTCCTGCTTGCAGCTGGGAGTACTACGTGAACGACGCACCGCGGGTAGTCTTGAACAAGCTGGAGAGCCGCGGTTACCGGGTGGTGAGCATGACAGGCGTGGGCCAGACCTTGGTGTGGTGCCTCCATAAGGAATAGCGAGGCACTGCCGTGTTCCTGCTGGACGAGATCCTGCTGGGGACATCTCACATGGGACTGACAGCAAACCTTCCCCCTGAATTCCTTTCTGTCCCAGGCTCCAGGCGCTCGGGCATGGGGGGGAGTGGTGTAGAGGCAAAACTTGACCCAGGGGGAACTTGCCATGCTGCCACCTCACAGGAGCCGGGGGGGAAGGTACGCCGGGTCCCGAGGACACGGCGCACAGGGAACAGATGGCTCCATCTCTGCGCTCCTCCGAGCGGCAGCCTGGCAAGTGCCACCCTTGTGCGCTTGAATCATCCCCCGTTCCGGGGCATCGGAGGACACCCAAGCAACAGCCTCGTCTGCCTGTTCCTCAGGGCCGCCCCAGCGAGGCACGTGCCGAGCCGGGAGCTCAGGGCCTGCCTTCTCCCGGGCCAGGGGGGCAGCCAGGCACGGCCGGCATCGGTCTCCTCCCCGAAAGGGAAGGGGGAACAGGCAACCCTGCACGGTGCCCTTTGAGACTCCCTTCCCTCGGCAGCAAGGCCGGTTTCTCTCCCAACTGGGAGTGGGGTCAGCAGCAGCATCAGACCTTCAGCCCCAAGAGCGCCCTTCAAGCCTAACACATTGTCCTGAAACAGCCCGAGAGCAGCCCAGGCGGGTCCTGTGACCGTCTGGGGTACGGGCTCTCCCCTCTTAACCGCAGCAGTGGCGGTGCTGGAGCGGTTGGGCCTGCGTATCGATCCTGCTGTCAGGGTAACACCAATAAAGCATTTCCCTCCTCTTTCTGTGGTTTGTTTTAAACAGTTGTTGCAACAACTGGCTCCACATCTCCTGAACAAGCTTTCAGGACCTGGAAGCAGCTCCGAGGTTTGGGGTTCCGAGAGCACCGCTCGCACCCCGTCCCCTGTGACGGGGCGGCTGCTCGGAGTACACGGACAGACAGGTAACACCCTGGGAAGCTCATGCAGCCATTTTTTATCCCCCACTATGGCAAGGGATAAGGGCTGCAGCCACTGAGAGTTCATATTCCTGCAACAGTTTTTAAAAAAAAGGAGGTTTATTGACTTAATTTAAGAAACAGCTTTGGAAATGAAGAATGATGGGGGGGGTGGGGAAAGAATCCATACTCTTTCACGCTAGGTGTGAGACTCTTCCTCATCCTCCCGCTTGAGCTGCTCAATAAGCTGCTGCCTCTCTGCTGCTTGGCGCATCCGCATCATCACCAGGCTCTCGTAATCCCGCTCCGATACCACCGACGCCTGGGAGCAAAACCAAATGCAAGCTGTCAAGGAGAGCCCAGAGCCCAGCCCCCCCTCTCCATAACCCACCCCCCCGCCACGGCCATTCCAGTCAGGAAGGTGGTTCCTGGCAGTTCGACCCCATAGAAACCAGGACCAGAGCCCGCTCCACAGCGGCGCTGCTGTCGAGAGAGCGGGTGGCGCAGGGAGCCCGCGTGGCCCCCCGGCTGCTGGGGCGACTCCCCGCTCCCACGGGGGCCGCACGGGGCCGCAGGGCTCGCCTCGCTGGGGCTGCTCCTCTCAGGTGACAACTTGCTGGTGCGCCCAGGCCAGCTCCTTCCGCTGTGACAGCCAATGCCCTAACCCCCTCCCCCAAACCAAACCCCTCGGTGGTTCAGCCGTGGAAGCGGCTGCGGGCAGCCGGCCACCGGCTACGTTCCCAGGCCTGACACAAGAGAGGTTCAGTTCCCAAGAGCGCTTGGAACCTCGCTGCTGCGCGTGGTAGCGACTGTCACGTCAACCAAGCTGCCTGCAGACTCTGCCTAATGAACGTGGGCAGCAGATGACAGCTGCTGTCGCGGAGCGGAGCGGGGGCTTTGGCCCGCTGCTTTCAGAAGCCACTTACCATCAGTAGGTGGCCTTACTACTTCGGATGTATTTAAAGCACTGTGCTGCGTGGAAACACCGATCTCGTTTGCTTGACAGTTCAGGTAGAAATAAAAGCATCTTGACAGAAGGTGAATGAAAAGACACCCCACCTCTCACATTCATTTTTCTAGGAACTAGATGTAGTCGTGATTTAAGGACATCTCACACAGAACACAGACGGGACGAGGAGGCAATAGAATAACTAAGAGAGATTCGACATGAAAATGGGGCAAGTGCAAATGTGTTATGTGCCGGGAGAGTGGCTCCTCCAGCTGCAGAGCGTCTAGCTGCGAGGACAAAGCAGGAGCCCACGAGAGAGGAGACACTTAGGTGGGGAAGTCAAGAGACTAATCCCTCACGACTGGTGTCTCAGGAGCTGCACCAACGACATGACCTTTCAGCACCGCGCAGCACAGATTGTCAGTGCCTGAGAAAGCACCAGATCGTGACGCCTGCCGTGGCGGAACCAGGCTGCTCCAAAGGTCCTGTCCACCAACCGCAGCCACGTTCTGTCCCTGGCTTGGCTGAACGAAATCGCCGGGACGAGCCTCATGCGGATGAATCACCCGCACAAACCTGAATCACCACCTCGCACTCGGGATTTACACTTAAAACAGACAAGAGGTGGTTTCCAGCCCCAGCCGCGAGCCCTGCTGACACAAGAAGCCCTGAGAAACAGCAGAAGGGAGAGTGCCAGCAGACGGAGCAGCCCGACTCGAGATGGGCTCCGAGGCAGCGCTCACGCCGACAGCTCCCAGGCACGCGGGGCGCCTCTGAGGGAGCCTGCTCTCTCCCCGGCAGTGTGGGCCGATGCTTTGCCGCTCTCCACACCTACTTCCTGCAATCCTGGCAATTACCAATGGTGCAAACCCCAGTTTCTGACGTGGCTGACTCAGCAAGGGCTTGGCTCAAAACAAACACATACGCACAAGGAACTGCAGCCTGGGAAGCAGTGACAGGAGGCACATGAAGAGAAGGAGGCTTTGGGGATTTTCAGCATTCCGGGTCCAACCTGGCTGAATCGGCCCTGGACTCGCTTCTTCCAGCGCCCCAGCAGACTGGTGAGCGTGGTGGTGGTTCTCAGCAGTTCTTCAGCGGCTTCTCCTCTCTGCCTGTGGGGCTCGGGTGCTGCTCCACACGCCGTAAGTCTGGTTTGCATTCAATTTCCCTCAAGTTTGTCTTTTCCGTCCGCGTTTTGCTGCTTTTTAAATTTCCGTTTGACTGTATTTCTTCGGTTTCCTTCAGCGCGACTGAGTCACCGTCTCCCTTCCTAACCACCCACTGAGATTTTTATACTGTGCCCTCCACCAGGAAGGTGGCTGGTTACCATGGCACCAAAGTGCCCTTCTGTTCTAGATGCCAGATTAAATCTGTTCTCATGGTGACTGTGTGCCTCTGCTGTTCTTCAGCAGCTTCTTCCTGCAGCACAGATTTAATAAGCTCAGACATCGCCATTCCTTCTCCACCAGAGACACCTTAATATCCAAGACGGGCCGACTGCTCCTCACCACAGGGACGTAGTGGGACGTTTGCATTTCCTGCAATACCAGCCTCTCTGTTTTCCTTCCAGCTACAGGAACAGGGAAGGAAGAGGTTGTTCCTGTTGTGTGGCTTGCTGCTGATCCTGCGATTTAAGTCCAACACCTGACTGTGAAGAGTCAGCAGTTTCCTTCTTCTCGTTGCCTTTCATCAGCATGGATACCTGGCGGAGGGGGTCCATTAAGTCCACCACGTTCTTCAGACGTTTCTCGCTCAGGAGACACAAAAAGCTGGGCAACCAAGTCATCATCTTGAATCAGAACAGCCACACTCTGGACAGTGATGGACAGTGCCAGAAGAGGGAAGGCCTGAGGGATCTGAAGGACAAGTCCGATTACCTGTCGTGTCAGAGCGAGCAAAACCTCGCCAAGGCACAAGCACCTCCCAAGCCTCCCCGGCTGTACCTGGACAGTTCCAGCTGCCCGAACATCATCGATCGCACGGATTCTCACTCTGACATCTCCTTTTCTGGTGCTACTCATCAATACCACAAAGCCACTCAAACCCAATTCCACAAGGACCAGGCTACAGACTGTGGGACCTCAGAGACAGGGTCCCAGAACGGCGCCACTCTTTCCGACCTGTCTGACCCCTTCCTGTCCTTCAAAGTGGATTTGGGGCTGTCGCTTCTCGAGGATGTTCTGCAGACCCTCAGGAAACAGAACCCCAGAGATTACGCCATTTGAAGGTATTTATCATTTAACACATCACTTTCACTTACTGCTGCTGCCAGTTGCTCTAGTCCTAGCGGGAGGAAGGATACTGCAGCATGCCTGTCGTGTGTGGCCTGTTTTGTTGTTCCCGCCTTACCCACCGCAGACTGCCCCCGTCCTTGCCAAGGAGCCTTCGGAGCAGCGCTCGCGGGCTCCGTGCTCAGGCGAGAGCGCTGTCTGCTGGCACCGCGCGGGCAACTCTCCCTTCTCCACACCGGGAACTTCCCGCTCTTGACTCTGCGTCTCCTCCTCACGGCAGAACGGCGTTGTTTGGCAAAAGACTTGCTCTTTGGGGGATGTGGCTGTGGCACTGCGGAGCAGGGACAGAAAGGGATGTGGCGTCCATCATTTGGGGAGAAGCAGGCAGCTTGCAAGGAGACAGAGGGCTGCATCTCAAAGCCATAGCTACGGCACGGGCCAAGAGACAGAAACTGGTGTTTCTTCTCCCACGAGGTTTGGATGTGACAAATCAAACCCATCCCTCTTTTTTTTTTCTTCTTGTGGGTTTCTTTTCCCCCAACTCAAGTGCAGTTGGCACTCCCAGCCTGGAAACAGGTAAGCATCCATGATCCCTGTAGGCTCGTAACACAGCAACACCAGTTTGTTTATCCCACTAGCAGGGGAAATGTCCCTAGGTACTGCTGCTTGAAGCATGCACTGATCTAACAGCTGTACAGCTATGGAAGAATAAATGTGTCTGTGACTGAAGTGTCTCGTGGCCTTATTTCATCAGTAGCAAGCCAGAAAGAGCCCAGGCAGCAAGAGCACAGGTCCCTCGCCTGCAGGGACCAAGATCTCGCCTCTCTGGCACTTCAGGTTTTCATGAGGGTGGGGAAGCAGCGGGGCTCTGCTTTTCTGGGCTGGGAGAAGGCTAAAGCTGCTGACACTCCAGCTTCCCTCAGGAGGGTGCACACAGCTCAGGTCAAGACCCAGCGCTGAAAGGAACAGTTCTGCACCCGTCAGCTGGACAGTGGGAAGGGCTCAGCCAGGCTGGGAACGTTTTAGGCAGCATCAGGGCAAACTGCTAAAAGGACACTGCAGAAACTACTGGGTTCTTACCTTTTTCATAGCTAGATGAGATGCTAGGGCTCCTTTTAAAAACACTAAAAAATAAAACCTCTGTGCACTCAGGTAGCCATAAGCTTTGGAAGCCGGCTGCAGCAGAGCGCAGAGACGTTTCAGAGAAGGCACAGACGGCTCGGAGGAGCTTAGGAAAGATGCCAGAGTGCCAGACAGAAGGCTCTTCTCCGCACTTCAGTGCGGCTGAATGAACAGCCCAAAAGGAAGGAGAAGCCCTGGCAGGGAGATCCCACTGCTACAGGTGCGAGGCAGACCTTCCCAGAAGGGAGAGCTCCACGCTGCTGTAGTGCCAAAACGTGCCCTTCACAGCTTTGTACAGCTGCTGTGTGGTTTGAACCGTCCCGAGGCGCAGCCATCGAGCAGCCGCTGCTCTCAAACAGCCTAGAGTACCGCTGGCCCATCCACAGCTTTTGTAGTTCAAGCCCAACTCACCTCGCTGGCTCCAGCAGCTCTCTGGGACCTGCTGGACACCGTGAACCCGTCGCTGTAGAAGAAAACAAGCCAACCAAGACTGTGGAGGCGAGTACCTTGCAACTCACTGCCTCCTCACAGCGCGACTTCTCAACCAGCAGCCTCGCTTCACCTGGGAACTGCTCCCCAAGCCCCCGGGCTAGTTAGTGGGTGGCTGTCCCTTATTTGAAGGCTCTGGCGCACAGCTCCTGGCTAGCCCAGGCAGGGAGCAGAGCCAGCTCTGGAGCGGGCGAGTAGGGAGAGCGTTGCCATGAGAACGCTGCCGGTCCTCGGCTGCTTTCTGAAGCAGAACAGGGAAGGAGTCGCGTTCGCAGAGTGGGAGCAAACAGGGGGGTGGATTCAGACAAAAATAGGAGCAACCTGGAGGGAACAGCACATAGGAAGTGAGGACAGCTTGAATCGGAATGAGATTAGCGCAGCTTGAAAGCAAGAACGCGGACCCTGATGGATGGGAAGCCAGCCTGGGTACGAGAGGACAAGGAGCAAGTTGAGGCAGTGGCAAAAGGTACCTGAAAGATCTCGTTTTGTGTAGTCTAGAGTTGAACAGCTGAGGACAAAGAGAAGTCAACTAGAAGCAGTACAGCCAAGAGAAGCTATTCCCAAATTACAGATTTTTGGAAGCATCCTAGCGGAAGCAGCAGCAGCATTTGGGGAGGATCTGGAGTAGAAAGTAGGAGAATGAGAGCAGCTTGGAGATCTCTGCCTGGGGAGCAACACTGCGGTGTAACCAAAGACCCTGCAGCTGCCTGCGCATCAAAGCGGCAGAGCGGACAGACAAGCACCAGCAGAGCAGCTCGTGGGAAGGCACACAAGGCACTGGCCGTAAGGCCTCACCAGTTTGAGGGCTAACATGGGATGGACGAGGCTGCGCTGGACAGAAGCGAGTCACCACCTCCGCACAGCACGAGCACCACTTGCTGCCTTCGCCTGCTCTCCCTTGCTGCTTCACCAGGCTCAGCCCTCTCAGCAGGCAGACGCTGCAGTTCCACACGAACAAGCTCTGGCCGTGGAAACAAGCCAAGACACACCCAGGCAGAAGCCAGGGCTTTCGCTTCCCAGAGGCAAGAATCCACAACCAAGCCCCAGTGGCACCAGCAACCCCCTTGGGTATGAACGAGCCAGTTCTCATTCTCCACTAGCCAGGGATACTCCGACTGGACTGGATTCTGCTTCCCCCCCCCCCCCAGTTTGCCTTCTAACACTCTGGCCACCTCTGTGAATCCGCCAAGTCTGCAAGACTCACTGGTTCTACATGGTGCACAGAGATCTGCCTGGCTGCTGGGCTATGATGCTGTAACTGTCTTTGCCTGAGATTTCTGGGACGCTTTGCTGCTCAGGCCGGGCTGTTCAGACAAAGAACATGCCTCCCAAGTGAAAACACACAACCAGAAACAAAACTAGGGTAACAACGAGGCATTCTGATCTATAAATGCAGCTGCTATAAAAAAAAGTACTTAACAAAAAGCCAGGAGACTGAATGTACTGAACAATCTCACGAGCTGCTAAAATACTCAGGCAGCAACACACACACAAGGCTGCTCAAGACGCAGACACACAGACTGAGGGCACCTGCACAGCATGAGGCAGATCCTCTCAGCAATTAGATCTGTTTGATCTCTATGCCACAGGGAAGGAGGAGAGGGGAACAAGTGCCACATGAAGTTTGAACTGGAGCTCAAATAACCAGCAGAGGATCTCGGGTCCCTTCACAGCCCAGGAATTACTACCTCCACCAGAACACACGCAGAGCACAAGATGAATTCTGCGCCACAGAGCAAAGTGTAACGTAACACGGGTCGGAAGAAGGAGATCCACCTCCCACTCCAGAGGGCCAACAGGGGCAAGGGGTATCAGAGAGGCAACAACCTGCTGCAGCACATCCTCAGATAGGTGTCTGTGTGTTAACCACTAGATGTTATTGCCTTCCACGTGTTTTAGGATTGGAATACATTTGTTATTCGAGAACGACAGCTTCAGAGGGGTTATCTGGTGAAGTGAACAGCAAGCAGCTAAGAGTTAACACACACCCTGCACTCAAAGTAACCACACTTGTGAAGAGGACCCTGAACAGGCAGTAAGGGCTCTACAAGGATATTTAGTTTGATACTGCTTTCTCCTCCCTCCTGCAGACCCTAAGAATAGAGGTTTCCTTTCGGCACTGAAATTTCATCCTCTTGTGAACACAGTAACTAAGCCTCTCTAAAGAAACCTTGTAGGAGACCCATTTCAACCAGTGATCAGCCAGAGGATTCCCAGTCAATGTACATTAGAAAAAATTCCACAAGAATGGCATTAGAGGCTTTGGGCTGAGCAAGGAACATCCTCAGTTTTCATTTGGAAGAGAGAGTGAGGTTGCGCAAAGATCCAGCCTGTGTTCCCAGCGTGCTGCTACTCAGGCCGAGGGCCTTTAAAAAAGCCCCTGCCTCAGCACAAAAAGGCTCCTCAGAAAGGCAGCCCTTTCGTAAAGAGCTGCTGCTCAGCTCTGCTGGGAATCAACGGATCGTGCCCCAAGCGCAAAGCACACTGTTAAACTGCTACAGAGGCAGATTTAAGCGACTGCAGCCTGTGTCTCCTTACCTGGGAGGTCCTAGGCTGAGTAGCGCTGTCAGAAAGGACAGTGCTGGGACTGTGCCGGGGCTGGCCCTCCAGCCAGGAAATCTTCAGAGGATTATCTATCAGGCCAACTTCATTCTTCACAGCCATTTCCTACCAAGAGGAGCATTCTTCCATCACCACCTGAAATTCAGATCCCCCTCCCTCACAGGTCACTGACAATCATACAAGTTTTTCCAACTCAGTCACGGCCAAGTAGGGCACAAACAACGACGATTTCACAGCCGCCCCACCAGAGGAGCGCCCTTTGAGGTCCCTATCTGCACTAAGCACAGATAGAACACACCACTGCCAGTACTTTCGATAAACAGGTCACAGACAATTCTGGGGGTTTTTTGATTATTTGGATAAATGAGTGAAAGAACAGATGACAAGGAATAGAGACTCACGTACAGGGTAAGTTTAAGTTGATGGAACTACTATAATTAAGGGTAACCGATGGTTTCTGTTTCCACAACCACATGAATTATAATTCATAGTGAGTCAAGACATTTTGATTTCTCTTAAACTGCAAATACCTGATGTAACCTCAAACCCCTTCAGCCCGTCTCCACAACGAAGGTAATCCACCTCCCGTGAGAGCTGGTCAAACAGCCCAGCGCCTGCTTTTCAACGCAGTGTCTCTTCCCTCAGCCTTTGACGTGCACAGCCGCTTGTTTATGGGCACGATCTGCTCGGGGTTTACGCCTCAGCTTTGCCACTCCCTTCACCCATCTGTACCTTCAGACTCTCATTACCCTTAATGACAAGGCAGCGTCCCCGGGCCGTCCCTTTGCCAACCCTTCCCTTCCGCAGCGCCCCTTCTTGCCCTCTCTCCACCACACGCAGCTGGGGTCTCCGCCACACTTACAGCAGCCTTAACCGTAGCAAATTCCACGACTGCACTCCCCGTCTTCCTGCTGGAGATCAGCAAATTGAGCACGTCGCCGTACTGTTAAGAGGGAAAGGGAAGGTAATTACAGACCCAGAGGAGATGTCGAGTTCATTTATGCAAAGAGAAAACATGTGTTTTCACAGACAGCAGGCTTGAGCCATCACCCTTTCTGCCTTGCCCGATGCTTCCACTGATCCCAACCTGTCATAATTTCTGTCCCTCCGGGAAACACTTCTGGGGAGGCATGGAGCCACACACTTTGCTTCCAGCAAGCCCCCGCGCGAGAGAGCTGCTCGGCTCCGAGGTACAGGAGATACTTGTGTGGAGGGAAAACAGAGCTCACAGGCCAGGATTAATCAGCTCAAAGGCTTGTCTGTTCCCGCCTCTGACCTTCCCTCAGCAGCGAACGCAGAGCGCTGCGAGGGAAGGCAAAGGCCCCATAACCACACGGCCAGACGAGCCTCGACACGGGGCACGACCCACTCGGTGGGAAGGGCCTGCAGCTGCTTGTTCCAGTGGGAGTCCCTGCTAGGAGCGAGACAGAGGTGCTGGCTGGGGAAGAGGTCACAGCTAATGGGTCAGGCTGATGGCCTCTGAACACAGCACAGTGAGAAAGCCAGCCCACAGAGGAGAAAACCCGAGCTGCTCCGGTTTACGTGTCGCTTCCCGGCATTTACTGTTCTTTCTTACACCGCTGAGGGCAGGGGCAGACCAAGCAGTGGGACGGGATCAGACAGGACCTTTTGGAGGATCCGCAACAGAACGTCTTTTGAGTATCCCCCTCTCGTCTCATCTTCTTTCCTGCATTTCCATTTCAGCTGGGAAACAAGCACAAGTCAGTTTTGTCCATCTGAGCAGGTGCGGCCGCACTCAACGCGGCTCCTGCCACCCGCACAGCCATCAAGTTCGCTCTTCGCAGCTACGCTCCCAGAACTGCCAAGACAGTGATTTCAACATCAGAACGTGCAAAGGGAACAAATTATTTGGGGAGCAGGGAGAAACACTGCTCACTGGAATAAAAAAAAGATCGTATTTGAAAGCATACGAATGGCTAGATCAGGGGAATAAGCAGATGTTTCCCCATGCTTAAAGCAGAGACAACTCAGTGTCAGGCTCAAAGATCTAGACCAGCCAGTAAAGGGGGAGGGGGGAAGGGTATTTTAAAGGCAGTGGCAGGAGCCGTTCGCATGCGTGATGCACATCAGACAGAGGAACTTCTCCTCCGCAGTACTAAGGGACACGCCAGTCCCGCAGTGTTGAAGTGTCCCTTCTGTTTTCCAAAGCTGAATAATGTTCTATCGGTTTTCACCAAAGCCCAGCTTTGCAAGGATGTCTTACCTTGAGTTTAGGAGTTATTTTGCCTTCTGCTCCATTCCTTTCTTGCTTGCCTAAAGAGGGGAAAGTAAACAAAAAAGGGGAGGGGGAAAAAAAATAAAAGATGGAAAGGACATGGGTCAAAACTCCTCGGCTGAAGAACATTTAGCACAAAATTCACCCCAAGAGAGGCGATAGCACATGCTTCTGGATTTCCACTAGACCGTTTCAGCCCCAGAAGTCTTGTGCAACACTCTCATCAGGAACCGTAGAACAGACCCAATACTGGATGTCAGTATTCTTCCCTTCTCTGATGCTCAGACTTGCCATGATCAAGGCTAGAAACAGCAAAGTAAAAATACAGGCAGGAGACCTGTTAGATTCTGCCACGTTTTTCCCTGCAATCGGGTTGTTCTGGTGGGAGTAACTGGATAAATTGAGGGTAGACAATAAAAAAAAAATAAAAAAGACAGCATAGCCCAAGAATTTCATCTGGCCCTGCACCTAAATACCTGATAATGATGTGCTCGTGCTGCAAGGATCTCAAAGTGTTTTATACTTTGCAAATGCTCAACATCCTCCCCAATTCCTGGTAAGTGAAGCTAAGTTAAGAAAACAGGAAAACCCTGGTGACCCCAAAAAGAGTTTCTGCATCTGGACCTCTGGCGTTATTTTTTTTTTTAATTCATTCATTAGCTCAGTATTTTTCCTGTGAGAAAGCAACAGGCACTGTACTACAGCCTCTGCCGGAATGAAAGGGGTAGGAAGCACGAGACACTACATCTTCCCCTCGAAGTGAAGCCTGAGCAGCACTCTGATTAGGTTTGAAAAGAAGAACAGAACTTTCTGAAACATGAAACTGTGGTTTAAGCCCACACAGACAGAGAACGTTAAAAAAGGCAACTCACTATAGAAATGCGTGGATGGGAGTGAGGTTCAGGAATACCAGAGGATGAGGTTCTGGGATTCCGGGAAAATCTCATCCCCTCCTGTAGGGAGGAGGTGACAGCTACTGCACAGCCCACGAGGACTAGAGGGGGGCGCCTTCCAACACAAGCACCTATTCTGGCGCGGCAGCGCAGGCTGCAGATGTTCTCAGCGCAGCGCGGGCTCAGCTCCCGGCAGATTTGCTGCCGGTCTTTGCACAAGCCTGGACGCAGGTACGCCCCAGGAACAAGAGAGAGTCACGTCCCAGAAGTAAAGCCTCAGCAACCACGGGCTGACAAAGCTTTGTTCTCCACAGGGAGTCTCTTGGGTGGTAAGTACTGAGAGCTGCCAAGGGGACACAGGAGCAGTAACCCAATGACACCCATCATTTTTGGCAAAACTGAACCGTTGCCTATTTCGAGTCTGCAACACTGACTGCTTCACTTGTGACAGACGAGCAGGGCTTTGGGCTCCCTCCAGCACAACCGTGGGGCTCCACACCAGACCCTCCAGAGTCAGTGCCTAGGGCTCGAAAAGGAGTAGCAACCCCGCAAGCCAGGCAGCAACCCCGCAGAAACACGAGGCTTTGGACTTATCCCTGAAAAAGGCGCCAAGCCAGGCAGCAACCCCGCAGAAACACAAGGCTTTGGGCTTATCCCTGAAAAAGGCGCCAAGCAGGATCCTACAGACGGCAGCGGGGCCCAGCCCGAAGGCTGCAGCCGTCCGTCAGCTCTGCCCGCAGAAGAGCCGCGGTCCCACACGCACACAGCCTGGCGAGGGCTCCGGCCCCCTCTGTCTCACCTGGGATGTGCTGCTCTCTTTCAAGCCGGATCTGTTCTCGAATGAGTCTCTGCTGCTCCTCGAGCTGGCGGGAGCCTTCCTCACGCAGGCGGATTATCTAGAGCCGAGGCAAGACAGCGCGGACACGAGGGCACGGCTCGGCTGTTGGTTCACACCAGCCAAAGACTGCCAAGAGCAGCTTTCACCTTACACCCACCTCCCAGGGGAACCCTCCCGACAGTTCCCAGCACTGATGGAACTGGACCCCTCGTGTTCCGAGGGACACAGGCCCTACCAGCGAGCACATAACCAACGAGCTGTTGCTACTGTCTGCTATGCAAAAGGAAAAGGGCAGACAAAAAAAAATAAAACCCCAGATCGACACAATGGCCAGACCGCTACAAGATCCCTTCCACGTGCCTCGCTCTCATCGAGCCCGCTAACCCAGGGGGCTGAAGGACTGCTATACGCACATCAGCTGCATCTCAGCACGTGGCTTTCACGATGACTGCAAAGACTTTCTGCAAGTCTTCTCAAAAGCAGCAGAGAAATCTATGAATTTCTCATCACCTCTTGTTCCAACGTTCTTGTTATCCTGATCTCCTCCTCTTCACTCTCATGGGTCTGGGCTTCTCGTTCTCTGGCTTCGAGATCTGCAGAGAAAGAAACAGAATTAAAACAATCCAAAGAGAATTTTCCCCACTGATGCTGCTGACCAGAGGTGGATGGAAAGATCACAAACTTGGCTACACCTACACCAGTTTCAAAGGAGAGCCCCGATAGCTCTGCTGCCTCTCCTCTGCCCGGGCACACCAATCTATCAATCAGGAGCATTAACGGCCATCACAACCCCCAACCCCTCCCCAGGGCAGGACCAGCCCCAGCTATGACTGCGGGAGGAGGTTTCAGACGGCTGCTGTACTGTGCCGGGCACAGAGAAGCCGCAGCCATCGCAAACGGACAGCAGATCAATCAACGGCGAATTCTGGCAGGAGAAGAGACGCAAACACCCGGCTAATGCAGACTTCAAGCCAAGAGAAAATGAAGTTTTGATTTCATTACCAAGCTTTACTTTCTTTCGCTTCTCATCAAGTTTTTGTGTCCTTTCTGCAGCTTGCTTCTTAGCCTTCCTCACCTTGTCATACGCCGCCTGTCAAAGAACAAACACAATAGTGCGAAACTACACAAAGCAGGAGAGATAAAATAGCAAGCAGTGAACAAAGGCGAGATCAGATACGAAACACTGTCAGCAGAGGTGAAGCATTTGCTGCTTCTCGCTAGCATTCCTCCTAAAAGTGCTGGAAGCTAACACAAATATCCTGAAAGCATGAGAAGAGGCCCAAGGATCTCCAGATGGAGCCTGAAAGGGTGAGGAAGTCCAGGAATAACTGCAAAGTGCTCTGGAGAGAAAGTCTGACCCATCTTCAGAGGTGGGAAGAGTATTTTGGTTTCCTGACCATGCCAAAAGTAGCTTCAGGGGCCCTGGTAAGATCAGGTTTGGTTTAGAGCAAAGCTTTACAACTAAAAAGGTCTATTTGATATGAAAGATTTAGTCACAAGACGGATGTTTGACTCTCATGAATGTATTGATCAAAGAGCATCAGAACTCCCCAGCAGCAATAAAACATCAACATTCATTTAGCACTATGAATGAATAAGAACTGGGGTAAACTGGTCATTTCACTGGCACCTGTTTAAACCAGCTGAGAATCTGTTCATCAACCTACGCAGGACCTTTCTGCAGCAGGCAAAGCAGAGGCACGAACGCTCCAACGCCGCTTGCAGGGCAGCTGGGCAGGAACGCACTGCTCCTGTTTTACAAACTGGGCAAGCTGCTGGTTTTCCTTCCTGCATGGGAAGGGTTTGCTGAGCACTTTTTCCTTCTTAAAACATAGAAGTCAAAACGTTCTTGAATGCCAAAAGCTTAATTACCCCAGCAGGGGAGATTAGAAGCTTTGCCAGCGTTTGAAGAGAGGAGAGTTATTTCACGGTTTTAAGTCTTATCCTCTGAAACTACACTATGCCTTCTCTCCTGAGTTGATCTGGACAGAGTTACTCGCTCATTTCTAATTTGTTTTCACTCTTTCCCTTCACATGTCCAGCTCACTTTCAGGCCCCGAGCAGCAGCACTCCACCACCTCCTCCCAGCAAGAACAGAGGCCAAGCCGGCAGCCTGCAAAGCTCCCGCAGCAAAGGACAGAGATCGTGACTATGATTCAGCCTTTTGCTTTACAAGCCCCACGGAAAGAAAGGGAAAGAAAGGCTTCGAGCCTCAGCAATCCCATCGAGGTGTCACTTATTTGGCAGACTGAATTCAAGGGAACCGCCACGGCACCATCGTCCCAGGAATCCAAGGCGCCCCCGAGGCAGCGGTGGTTATCGTTGGCTTTTTCAAGCGGATCTGCCCCAGTCTAACACGTTATCAAAGACAGCATGGCGCCCTCACAGCGAACAGAGCTACTCCCAGCACACCAAGTCAGGAAAAGAACATCTGTCCAAGTCCTTATCTGGCACCTACTACTGATCTCCTGGAGAACCACAGGGAGCAACAGACAAGACTTGCATTCGTGAAGTCACAACCAGAGGGGAGAGCGGGAGGGACAGGAGGAGTTTCCAGCACCTCTCCAGCGGGCTGGCAGAGCAACACCACACCCCCCAACCCCACCGAGGGACAGGCACCCTTACCCTTGCTGCTGCATCTGTGAGCACGGCTAAGGCCTGAGACAGCTGGTGGAAGACTTCCGCTGGGAATTAGAAGAAAAAAGGGTAAGATGCAGAAAGCCACGCTAGTGGCCTGGAGGTGAACCAGAAAAGACAATCCCTTATGGAAGAGACCTGCGGAACATCAGAAAGAAGAATAATCTTTCCAAAGCATTTGTAAGCCAGCCTACAGCCAGGATCACCTCAGCTCAAATGACAATATTTACTACATAAATTAAGCAACAAAACTGGGACCATTTCCTTTTAACAGAAATCCTGAAAACATGAATTCAACAGAACCCGCCCACAGAAATGCATTGCTCAGCCTGCAGTCAGCCTGAAATACTCCGTTACAAACAAATTCTCCCTTTTCAGCCCAAGATTCAAGCTTTGCATTTTGCATCACAATTGCTGACCCTTTTCCTGGAAGGTTACACATATAAGCCAGAGGCCTCCCCACACACTTCAAATCACTTCTCAGTCTTCTGCAGATTTCTTTTTTTTCCCCTCTGGTGGAAAAACTTTCTCTGTACTACAGCTATAAATTTTCAGTCTGTAAGACTGTAGCCCATCAAACTGGAAAATGCAAGATGCAGACAACGCTTATTTCGAGGTGTCCTGATGAACAGTGGCCTTCCAGTTACCACTGCTGGTCACTGCCACCGGGAGCTACAAAACTTCACAAGAGACGCCAGACTGGCTAACAGCTCAGCTACCCTCAGTTCTGCACAGCCAGGGCCTTGTCTCCAACAGACAAAACCGAGCACTGCCCATAGAAGACACGCTTTATAAGCTTGCTGTTGGAGTTTGGACTGTGAGAGGTATGAATCAAAACACTCACATGCATGGGGACATGCACTGGGGACAGCAGGGCCAAAGGTCTGGGATTCAAGTACCACGTGGGAAGATTTTGAGAGATGCAAATATAATTTCAGCACTGACTTCACCCTGAGGTTTCTAAACCCAACAGGAATGCATTCAGCGCTAAAACCCGTAGTGCCCCAACAGTGACGAAGAGAACTCTTCGTCCTGCCTGTGTGCACTTCAGAGGCGGCGCCCAGGCATCCCCTTAATTACACACAAAGGCAGCCCTGAAGTCGAGCAGAGCCACTTCCAGGAGTCTGCACACACGGAAACAAACACGAAGGGTTGTTTGTGCCTGCACAGCCCATCTTACCTGCTCTGGGGTTGTCCGGGTTCTTGTCTGGGTGACAAGTCAGGGCCTTCTGCCGGTACGCTTTCTTCACCTGCAAGAGCCAGAGCTGAGATTTACTGCGGCTGCTGTTCAGCTGGAGTTGAAAAGAGCAACTTGGAAAAAAAACCCAAAACCAGCAACACTGCAGAAACAAAAAATTACTATTGAGAGGGTCTCCTTTGTTGTTGGTTTTGCTCAACTCAAAACACACCTCCCTCCCCAAGCAGAAGGCTGGGGCTGAGCCAGCATTCATCTGCAGGACTCGATGCCCCCCAGGCCTGACAGAAAGTAAAGGCCATTTTGGGAGTGCTGACAGCTCCGTCACGCCCTCCCGTGGGAAGGTAAAGCGGCCTCCTGTAACAGCAAGGGACCCCTGAAAAGCCCCGTCCTCAGCCTCAGCGCGGTGACCCATCCTTTTGAACCGCCCTGTGCTGCGAGCGCCAGCATTTGAGCCCAGGACACCCAGCAGACAGGCAGCCGTATCCGCAGTGAGTCCACACTTTTCAAAGCCAGAAGTCTGGCTTCTAGGTGTGCTGCATGACAGCAGTCAAACCCCACGATCACCGAAGCCAAGCCTGGGTCACCGAGGCACAGGCACTTCTTTAGCCAGAGGACACTGCATCCCTGTGACTTCGGGACAGGGAAAGCGCCATTTACGGTGCAACAACTGAGCTTGGGAAGGTGAGGAATTTGTGACCAAAGCCCGTTTAACCTCTTCTGCACGTCAAAGAAAGATTGTTAAAGGCGACTTGGCTCAGAAAGCTGTCAGTCTGAGCTCCCTTTGTCAGGGACACACACCCGCAGGCAAGAAAGGGAAGGAGGAAGAGCTGCTCTGTGCGGCCCTCTGCTAAACCGAGGGGAACAAGCGGTGGCCTGGCACCATCTGGTGGACAAAGCTCTTGGAAGGGAAATGTACAGCTTAAGTCTTACAGGCCTAATCCTGCCTCCTGCCTGGGCAAGCAGTTAGGACAGAGGTAAGTCTCCTCCCCGTACATCAGTCACAACTATTACAATAACTGTTCCACGTAGCAAGTTCAGATAAAGCTTGTCTGAACACCCAGGTTAAATTACTTTCACAGTCTTGCTCCCCTTTCTCCATCTCTCTTGGCCATGCTGATCTGCATACAAAGGCTCTTTGGCTTGTTTCGAGTATTTCACATTAAGGATTAGCACTCTAAATTACACTTATCATTTTTTAAGTCGCACCACAACACCTAATCTGTAATTTTCTCATCCTTTTCCCAGCAGTGACTAGCTCAGCAGTGAAGCTGAGGTCACCTGAAGTCTTTCATGCATTCAATCCTGTTCGTTACATGCAGCTTGTTCCCCTGTTTTGTGGAACTTTCAGGCAGCCTGAGACACAAATGCTGTTTATGCCCAGAAACTACAGTTTCCAAGTTTTACCCTATTGTACTGCTAAAGAAAAAAAAAAAAAAGTAGTCTAAGGAGAAAAGTCAAAGCTTTCACAGAATCACAGAAGTGATTCCTTTCAAGTTTAACTTTGTTCAGTTACTAATCATTTTACTCTGAGCCTTACTTCCCTTGGAATGTCACTTTCCCAGCTCAGATGCTCAAATCTTGTGTTTAGCATTAACTTACCAGTTAAATTACAGAAAGAAGGGAAACATGTAACTGCAGATGCACAAAATTAACAAGACGACTTATGGGAACCTACAGTACCTAGACTAACTCCTAACAACTGGACTTTAGGTAAACGCAGGAGGAGCTTTCCTTCTGGAGGCATATAAACAAACAAAGCAGGAGAAATAACGTCCGAGACAGATTTTGCAGTTCTCCCCGACCGACTTCATCCCCCTCCAAGCCAGGTCGCGCCCCCAGGCTCCAGAGGAGACAGCAGAAGGGAAGCTGAGCGCGGCAAAGCCAACGTCGGACAGAACGGCCTTTCCCACCTCCCAAAGGCTCGGGCCGACAGGGCAGCAGTGCCCGGGGCAGCGAGATCCCAGCGGAACAGCCTCGCAGCCATCGCTCAGCTAAACGCCCGGAGGGCGGCAAACGCGGCCCCCGCCCGAGCCGCCTCCGGCCTTCGGCAGCAGCCCCCAGACCCCAGGGAGAGGCGGCGGGAGGGGAGAGGGCCCCGGCCCGAGTCTCCCCGCGGCCCCGTGAGAGCTCCCGACCCGCGGCCCTGACCTCCTTCTCCGACGCCTTCTCGCCGACCCCCAGCAGGCCGTACAGGTCCAGCTCCAGCAGGTCCTTATCGACCGCCATCTCGGCGCTGACCGGCTGCCCCTCTCCCCGCTGCCGGGCCGCGCCGCCCGCCGGGAAATGGAGTCGCCCCTCGCCGCTGCGCCCCCACCGGCCCTGGCAGCTTGACTACACGTACCAGGATGCACCGCGCTCCCAGCCGCGGCGGCCTCTCCCAGCGGGCACGGCGGGACACAATGCATGTTGGGCGATGTAGTTTTATAGCGGTGGCTGCGGGCGGGACGGGGCGGCCGGGGGACTACAACTCCCGGCGGGCTTTGCGCCGCGGCAGGCGGAGTGGGGTTGGGCGGTGGCGGGCGCGGGCCGTTCGCCTCAGTGTTAGTGGGGGTCTTGTCGGGGTTTGTGGCGGACAAAAAGCTGCAAAGCGAACCGTAACGGTGCCCCGGCCTCGGGGGAGAGGCGACTGTCCCTCAGGCAGCCATTTCCTGAGGAGGGCGGCTCGCTAGGCCGGGGCAGGGCCAGGCTGTGGGTGCTGTGAGCCCTGCTACGGGCCCGTCCCCAAAACGCCCTCAGCGTGGGCCTGCTCAGCCCGAGGCACGGCTCCTGGGGAAACCTTTCATCCGTCTTATTGGTTGGTCTTTTTAAGGTGCCTTCATGTTTTCCCATAGCTATACCAAGCTCTGTTGGATGAAAGTCTATCCCTTCAATCCAATAGACAGGGGAAGGAATTCTCTCCCTACTCCCAGCCTTTAATCCGACATTATAGCAGGAGCTGTGTGCTGGTGGCTGAAGGCCTTAAGACCCTTCACACCATTTATCTTAATCATCCGCAAATGGTGACTGATCCGAGATCAGCGAAACTGGATCAATGTGAATCCAGCAAGGTGGATGTTTGAGAGAGGCTCCCGAACCCAGCAGTGTAATAAAACTAGGGGAGCAGTGGTCTGTTAGCAGGGTGAGCAGGAGGCTTGGCTGGGTGCTCTGTGGGTGCAGACTGAGTCTAGGCAGTAACTGAAATGTCTGCGTTCTCTTAATACATTTCTGGAGGTAATTAGAGAGATCATACACAGAAAATGGGTTCCGGCTTTGTGTAGAAAAGTTCACACCTTTGTGCTGCATCCTGGGTGAAAGGGACCTGTGACGGTAGCAGGCCTTTGCCCAGTGGGAAGAACACTTAATCGGAAGTGTTGTTAGAGACATCCGTCTTGTAGGCATGGCCCTTGCCACGTGGGGTCATTGGTGGGAGTGCTGGTGCCATCCTAAGGCTGGGGCATTAGGAAGCTGCTTTTTCCGAGACACACAGTCACCCGGAGCGCGCATGGCTGCTTTGTCCTTCTAAGAGCACCATAAAGCAGGAGGAACCAGTGGATGGCTTTAGAGACGGACATTGGGCCGTGGTTTTGGAAGATCTTTCCAAACCCACTCTCAGGCTTAAGTCAGTCCTCAGGCCTTTGACAAATCCGCTCCCTTCTGCCTCAGTTTCCCCTTCATAAAAAGGCAGAAGCGATCTCTCCCCCTTACCCACCGCTTTCCTTGCACACAGCCCCTTGCAGTAAACCCCTTTGGGTCTCTTCCCTTTGCAGCAGGGGTTGCCTGTCGCTGGGCTCGGCTCTGCTGTCTGCCACAAGCGGAGCGGGGCTCCAGCCTTCGTCGCAGCGCCGGCGATTCGGCGGGCGTTACTGGAGACACTGAGCGAGTACGGGTAGCTGTGTACCTTCCGGACAACAGAGCTCCCTGGACTGACTAAAGGGGCTGTTGCTGGTGCTCTAACAACCTAAACACACGTACTTGCAACCTACCCTTGGACTCCAGGCGGGATGTCCCTTTCAGGCCTCGGAGCTCGGCCCTCTGTGGGAGGAGTGTCCTGAGCTCTGCTCAGCTGCCCCCTCCTCCTCCTCGCGTCCTAGCCCTGGGTGTGCTGAGCCCGTCTGTGGTCACCACCTCGGGGACCTGCTTCGGCCCCGCTCCGAGGCCACGATGTATATTTTGGGCCTTGGAGCTCGGCTCGATTCTGGCTTTCGGGACACGGCCCATAGCTGGAGACAGCGGGACGAGCCGCAGAGCCCCGCTCCCGCACCGCCTCCTTCCCCTCCATCACGCCTGGGGAGGGCGAGGGGCAAGACGGCCGAGGGCGCCCACCACATCAGCTGCAACGAGGAGGCCTCGAAGCGGCTGCGAGAGGGACACGGGTGCAAAGACGAAAAGGAGGAAGAGGGGCCGGACAGATCGCCCCTAGGCTGCCGGCCCCACAGCTCTGGCCCCCCTTCCTCTTTTGCAGGCGGCGGGAGGCCACAGCCGCACCCGCTGCAGCGTGGCTGCACAGGAGCTGCAGCAGCCAATGCTGTTGGCGCAGGACAGGCCCGGGGTGTCACCGGGGCTGGGATCCTCAGCTGCGCTGGGCCCTGGCGTCTGGCGGGCGGCGTGGCAAGACCTGGAGGCTCTGCCACGGCTGCGGCTCCTCCCTTTCCTCCAAGAACCTCAGCCCCCGCTGAGAGCCTGAAAGACATCGCCCCGAGCCCAGGTGGAGGAGCCCCCGTTGAGCTCCCCCAGGAGCACAGCATGTGGGGGCCCTGGGTCAGGCCAGCACAGAGGGGCACCCCAGGGTAGGGCGGCAGAAGCTGCACAGCCAACACAGCTCCTGTGCGCCGAGCAGGTGACTCCCCTGGGCCTCTCTGCAAGCAACCAGCACCTGGATGCCTCCCATTTGTGTCACCAACACACATCTCCGCAGGGACAAGCGCCGAGGAGACCCGTCTCCAAAGGCTTCCTTCGGAATTCCTGCAAAGAAAGTGGCCCTTGTGTCAGGGAGGTCCGTCCCTGTCCTGCCCTAAGAAGGGCAGAGGTTAGACCAGAAGTTTGAGAAAGAAGGAAAAAGCAGAGGAGCCTTCGGTGCAACGTAAATTGCTTTAACTTTTGGTCAGCCCAGCAGTCGGGCAGTTAGACTAGATGGTCGCTGTAGGTGCCTTCCAACTGCACTGGTCTGGTCTGGTCTATTCCAATCAGGATCTGTCTGGTGATTAAGAGACCTGAGGAAAACTACGTGAAGGTCGGTGCCCGTGTGTGAGGGAGGCATGTAAGCTCCCTTGATCGGCAGCGCTCTCAGCCTTTCCTCAGGGGAGAGCTGCTCCAGTGCGTTCAGCATCCTTGTGGCCTGTGTTGGACTCTCTCCATGTCTCTCTTGTACTGGGGATCCCAGTGCTTGGACACAGTACACTTGCCAAATAGGGATTTTTTCCTTCCTGCTGAGGCCGGGGCTTGTGTGTTCTGTGTGTGGTCCCTGAAAGCCCTGTGATGTCACCAGAGGGTCACTGTGACGTCAACAGAGGGTCACTGTGACGCCAACAGAGGGTCACTGTGATGCCTGTGACACCACTCCTTTTAAGGTGTGGGGCAGCCCTAGAGGGCCGTGGTGCTGCCCTCGTGTGTGGCTGACAGCTGTCTGCAGGTGGGGGGCTGAAGGACCCCCATCCCGCAGCTCCCTGCCGAAGGCGCAGAGAGGATCTGCCAGACGGAGACACCAGCAGGGCCTGGAGCACTGCCGTACCGACCTGTTGCGTCCCCCATCCTTGTGCTGCCCTCGCTGAGAGGCCGGGAACCGCTTTCCTGTCTTCCCAGCTCCTGCCTGGATGCGTCGGAGAGGCCAGTCACCACCCTGCCCAGAGAGAAGCGCCCAGAGATGCCCCTGGCGTGACTCGACTGCCCCGGGATGGTCCCTGGTGTTTGCGGCAGGAGATGCACAGCCTTGAGCCAGAGCAGGCACCTCTTCAGTGCTTCTCCTCACCAGCTTTGCTGCTTCCTGCAGGTTGCATCTCCGGGGCAGGTCATGAGCTTTGTATCTCTTTTGTTTGCAGTGCGAGATGGCGTCGGGGGAGGACTTGGCAGAACCGGGCACCTCTTCCCCTGCTGCCAGCACCAGCTGGGTGCCGCAGGCTGCGCTGCTGGATGCCTCTGAGCACCCAACCTGCCCGGTCTGCCGGGACGCCAGCAGCAGCAAAGCCTGCGCGAGTTCCTGCAGGCACTGTTTCTGTTTTGCCTGCGTAGGGGACTGGGCCTGCAGCACAGATGTGTGCCCGAACTGCTGGCGGCCTCTTCGGCACAGATTCCCCAAGCTGGGAGCCCACAACCATGAGAGGGACGACTTCACGCGCTGCGACAGCAGAGGGAGATCTCAGCGCCGCTTTGCAGCAAGAAGGTGGTGGTGTTCCTCAGGCCGCCGGCACCGCAGCTCTTACAGCGGAGACCGCGGCAGTGGCTGCGCCAGGGCCCCAGAGAGGGGACGATGCAGGTCCCTAAGATGGCACCATGATGGCCACAGATGGGGTCGGCACGCCTGGGGCTACGACTCCTCAAAAAGCAGGGGGTGGCAGCAGAGCAGGGCTTGGGACGCTGCTCGTGACGAGGGCCAGGCTCTGAGGCCTGAACGAGGTGTCCTGGCCTCCTCGGGGAGGAGCGAGCCCTGCCAGCGGGCAGGTTGGGATGGCTCCAGGCACTGGCGCATGAGAAGGAGCCGATCCCCGCACGGGTCCTGCACCCCTGCGGACCAACCTCGGTGGGAGCACTCATGGGGCCACCGCAGTGGACAGCAATGGCGGAGCAGGGACAGGGACGATCCCTGTGCCTGGGAGAGCCAACAGAGCAGGTCCCCCAGGCGAGGCCAGGAAATCCACATGGGGCATCCGGGCACAGTGGCCTACGACTCCTCTGCAAGGCGGAAGCAGTGGAGGAGCAGGGATCCTGATGAGGTCCAAGCTCCAAGGCCTGAACGAGCAGTCCCACCTTATTCTGGAAAAAGGAAACGCCGGCGGCGGCGAGGCCACGGCTCCTCCAGACGACGGCGTGCAGCGAGGCGCCGGCGGAGGTCCCGCAGACGTGCCAGGCGCAAGGGGCCGGTAGCACACCCCACCAAGAAGAGAAACGCAACGCTCGCCCCCGACCAACGCGGCTGCTGAAGAGCACGTGGATGGTGGCAGCGGGACGGTCACAACCTGGGTTGTCTCTGACTCTGGCAGCAGGCAGGATCCAGGCAGCCCTGCTGCTCCTGCGGAAGGAATGAAATCCACGGCAGAAAGCCCTTTTGTCATCGCTTCTTGTGGCAAATTGCATACTTGGGAGGGTGGGAGGGGACCCCTGGGGATCATCTAGTCCAAGCCCGCTGCCAGAGCAGGCTGCCCAGGGGTGCATCCAGCAGGTTCAGTGATCTCAAAGCGTCCACAGCCCCTCTGGGCAAGGTCCCAGGGCTTGACCTTCCCCCAGAGAAACGTGTTTTGTATTACAGTTAGTGAGAGGTTCCTTTATTTCAGTTTGTGCCTTTCGAGGTGTCTCAGAAACCTTCATGGGTATTTTGAAACGGCCTAGGCCCCTGGGGGTGCCTTGGGCTGCCCTTGTCGGGCCCCATCATTTTCCTCTGGGGGCTCCCCCCAGCCCCATCATGTACCTCCATGGACCAGGCGAGGAGCTGAGGGGCTCCCCCCATCCCCACCTCAGCTCTTCACCTCTCAATTCCCTAGGCTTCTGTGGCTGAAACCAATTCATTTGTGGCGTTTGGCTTTCCCTCCAGTTATTTTCAGGGAAAAATTGCTGGGAGGAGCTGCTACCCCTTCAAATCTCATTTTTTCATCAGAGCCGTGGCTTGGTACCGCAGCAGTTCCCACAAAAACCCAAGGTGCTGGCTGATGCCACTCGTCGCTGGAGGCTGGATATGCCCGAGCCCGGCAGCACTGCCTGCAGGCTGAAGCTTGCTCTTCACTTCGGTCCCAGCTATCACCTAGTCCCTGCCCTCAAATGCCAGCTTTTGAAACCACCGCGTTGACATACACGTTAATGTCCCATGAATCTGTCACTTGGGTTATCAGAGTAGCTAAAAATCCCCCTAAATGCATATTCAGCACGTGGGACATCGGTTTCGCCTGTGGGTATGTTTTCTGCCGGATGGAAGAAGGCTGGTCACACTGGATCCCTCTTGCACTGCAAGAAATAATTGGAAAAACCCCATAAAATCCAATAAATGGTGCAGAGCACTAGCTGGGGCACACGGGAGTTCGGTGCTGAGCTCTGGAGTTTGTATTCCAAGGTGGGCAATCATCCTGCCAGCCCACATCACGCTCCATTAGAGCTGCTCCTTTGCTTGGTCAAGCTTATTTTTCTTCCACAGAAACCTGCTTCCAATAGACCTGGAATTGACCCAATTTTCCAATTACCTTCAAAGCCAGGCTCTTGCTGCCAAAGACCTTCCTGGGGGGCCGTACACACAGCATCAGATGAGAGAAGCAGGTGGCGCGTAGCAGATGTGACGTCCGTGCGCAGGAATGGAGCTATCCTATTTAGCTTTCCCTGTGCGTGCTTTTTCCTTTAAACGCAAACCTTCCCATCAGGTATGAGCTGACAGTCGTTTACCTCCTATTCTGGAAAATCCACTCTCTGGACAAGGCAGCATCTCTGAGCATGGTGCCAGGGACCTGGAAATGCTGGACATGCCCACCTAAACACACACAAACATTTCACTGGGAAGCACTGGAAAGCCATAGGTCAACCATTCTGGATGTATGTTTGTGCCAAAGCTGTATTTCCACTATTTTAGAATAACAGCAAATAATAAAAGATTCAAACAATTCCCACTGAAATTAAAAAAAAAAACAACAAAACAACAACAAAAAAAACACGGGGGTCTTGGAAAAGTGCAAATAGGCTGAAATAGTCTCAAGGAAGAGCAAGCACCTTTGTGCAGCACTGCTCTGAAAGAGGTCAACTGCCCCAAAGCTGCGCCGGTCTGTGGATTTAGGAGGTCTTTACAAAAACTGGCACCTCTGCAAGGCTGGCCGAGTAATTCCTGAGGACGGTGCCTCCGTCAAACACGTGGGCAGTGTTGGTGTCCATCCATAGGTGCCCTTCTCCAGGCAGGTAGATGTCTCTCCACGTTCGCCCTTTTTCTGTTATTGGGGCAACCAGGACCTGCAGTGAAAAAAAGAAAAAGAAAGAAAAAAGGGATTTAGCACTTGGAGGATTAGCCAGGACATACTGCTGGCTGCGCCAAGCGGACCACGAGGCTGGAGGGACAAGCAAGCAACCACGGAGAAGGTCAGGAGTCTGGCTCGTAGCTGCAAAGGAGAGCATCCACCCATGCAAGCAGCAGAGGCCGAAGCTGGTAAGCACAAGGCTTCCTGAGTTGTGGCGAGAAAAGATGCTGCAGTGGCCTTCGCTTGGCTGGGACTGGGGTCAGCCCTGCCCGCAGTAGGCCCGAGGGTCCGTCCAGCTCGTGTTCTGGAAGACCTGAACAAAAACGCCCGTCAGAAATCTGGGTTTCCTGCAAAACAAAACTCGCACTTTGGGTTGAGCAAAAGAGGGTGGATGCAGGAGCGCGGGCTGGCCAGTAAATCCTGCAGGTGGGTTCAGGCTCACATGAAGCAGCTTCTGAGAAGGTTTTACGGGATTGCGATGGGAATTGGTGGCAGAGTCTGGGCGAGAGACATCCCCGTGCCCTGTAGGAGATTTGTGGCAGAAGTAGGAATTTCTCTTTCCTCCCACGACCCCATGCAGGGAAGGATCTGGTTTAGACTTGATATGACTTACTCTATGAAGTCAGATGTAATCTGGTACGAAACCAAGCAAAAACTTGTATTTCAATCTGAAATGCACACGTTACAGGGGTGGGAGAAGAGCTTTAGCTCCAGGCTGCTAAAAAGGAGAGCTTCAGAAGCCCTCTGCCCGGGCTGCCCTCCAGGCAACTTAACCCTCCCTTCCCACCTTTCCTCTCCTGCATCTAGGAGGAAGGTTTGTGTTTCAGCCTCTCCGACTAATTAAGTGTTGTCGGTTACACAAGCCCCAGGAAAAGCTCGTGTTCAAAACATGGTATGTACAGTTTCAAGCAACGTATTCACATTTATCATGCTGTACACTCAAGGCTCCTTTGGAGATTCAAGGGATTTAGCTGCCCAGCTCCCTCAAATGTTCACGAAAATCTCAGCCAGCAGTCTTGGCATATGGGTAATTGCATTAAAAACGCATATAAAAAACATAAAAATATTTGCTCTTGGGTTACAAATCAGAGTTCCATTCAGACATAAGGCATAAGGGGAGGTGAGCTGTGCTTGATCTTCCCCAATGACTTAGTTAAATTAATCCAGTCTCCAAAAACTTTAGTGATTTTTTTCCCCCACTTGCTTTATGGGAAAAGCAGTTTCCAACATTCTGAGAATATTTATTCCTGATAATTTGTTCACTTCAGAAACCTAAAAAGGTTTTCAGGGCCCTAAATAAGAGTTTTGCAAGAAAAGCAAAGCTTTTCTGAGAAGAAAAAAACCCAAACCCACACAAAACCACCTGCTTTGGCTTCAGTTTAAATCTGCTTGAACACCGAGGCTTTGATTTGTATTTGTTCGAAACCGGATTCACGTGATGATGAAGAAAGACGAGAGGATAGGAAAAAAATTAAAACCCTAGAAAAGGCATTAAAGGAGAAAAAAAAAAGGCTAAATAGTGAAAACTGGGTATGAAATTTATGGATCAGTCCCTCTTAAACCCCCTTTTTGGAGGTCCTGGTCAACAGCAAAGAGCAAGTGCTGGGGACTCATCCCGGCACCCCTTAGCGATGCTCCTTGAGCTGCCGGGCAGCATCGTCCCAGGGAGATGTGGCGGTGTTTGGCACACTTTGGGGGACCTTTTTGTCCCCTCCTGGCCTTTATAAATACATTTGGCAGCAAGACCTGGCTTCCCGGCCTCCTGCAGCATCCGCTTTCGCCAGGCAGATGGCACTGACAAGCGGCGGCGCTGCCCCACGGCCACAGAGCAGCTCGCAACAGCGTCTTTTTTTGCCAAATTAGCACAACTTGTCTCATTGCTGTTGGATTTCAACGTGCTTTGCTGGAAGGATTCAATAGCGGTCAGGCCCCGTTCCCTTTCCCAGCGGTGGAAATCTGCTCGTGAGCCAGGCCGGATTATGGCTGCGCAGCGTTAAATCCAGGTTCAAGACCTCTTAGTCAGGGACCAAAACCACCCCGACCCCTGCAGTCCCACACCACCACGTCCCAAAACCGCCTGCAGAAACCCAAAGGCGTTGCTGTCCCGTCTGCTCGAAGGGAGCAGGTATTTGTTTCCCTTTGTAGTCAGCAAAAACCTGACGTGAAACCTGCTTATTGAGCACTCTTGCTAATTCGACAGATATGTTGTCTGGCCTGAGTCAGGTTGAGAGCGTGCTGCCAAGAGAGCGGGATGAACGAGACCTGGCAGTAATGAACGTGCAGCTCACAGCCCGAAGATCAGGCTTCAAAGCAGAGCTATCCTCCCAGCCCAGAGTGACCCCCAAAAAAGGGGAGTATGCAACTCGGAAGCGGGAGGGCTTCAGCAATAGCACAAAGCCGTGTTTGTCAGCACCCTGCAGCGGCCGCCTGCACTGAGGGACGATGCTCAAGAGGTTTATCCCAGCGCCCTAACACTTAGTCCTGCCTCAGATCATACCGGCACAGAACCACCCTGTGTATTTTCCAGTAGTTTATGCTCCAAATGATGCTCCAAATTGCACCAAAGCCAGTTTTGGAGTGCGTTTCTATTCTTCCAGCTTCCAAAAACCAGCTTGGAAGTCAAACCAGCCCTTGTCTGGGCTCTCCTGCCGCAAGCTTAAGCTCTTCTGGGCAGGGGGTGGGGAATAGTCAGGCAAGCTTTTTGCCAGCCTCACATCATGCTTTATCAGAAGTGCTTGGCCCTGACTAGTTTACGGAGCAGACATCCCATTTTACCGTATTTGAGGAGCTTTCAGCCAAGCCAAAGCTTTGCACCTCCTGAGAGAAAGGGCTAAAGCTGCCCCCACGTTTTTCTTTTTTGTTTTCCCTCTCCCTGAGCTTGCAGTATTTTCCTGGGAACCTCACCTCAGTAACGCAGGCTGCATTTCTGCCCTGCCTGATTCAGCTGCCTCGGGGGTTTCTCAGTTTGAGAGATTTTGGGGAAGGAACTAGGTTTTTAGCTTGGCCATGGTTATAACTGATAGCACCATTACTGCCCAGAGGCGTGCTCTGCGGCACGCCGGGACAGCAGAAACGCCTCGGCTCCCTCCAGCCTCTGTGCTGGCGCTGTGCTGGTCTAAGATGCATTTGCGGCAAGGGTCTGTGTTTTAAAACCTTCCCACCTGGTTATCTGAGCTCTCTGCTGCTTCCTAAAAAGTAATCTCCTGCAGTGAGGGTTTCCTTTAAAAGAAAATAAAGATAAATTGAATCCACAGAATTCGTGGCCAGAAACTCAAGTGTGGAAATCAGGTCTTGCAATGTCTGTTGGAAGCTGCAAGCAGAGGCTGAAAAGATAACTCTGCAGCACCAGCTGCTTTTCTAATAAAACAAGAAACAAACTCCTATTGAGCACTGCTTTTGGGGTTGGGAGGGTGTTTTTAGGAAGACTGCTTCCCCTTGATTAGCAGCATCGCCATGTAAAGACAGCCTGACACGTTGCTGCCGAAGGAATGCAATAGTATGAACCCAGGCTTATGCTTTTAAAGAGAAAAAACTGTAGGAATTGCCAAAATCGCAAGCTGCTGGGATGCTGCGCCCAGGCAAAGCAGGAGGGACAAAGATAAAATGGTGCCACCGCACATTTTGTAAGTCTCCTTACAAAAATGGGAGGGTGGGGCACAGTTTTCCATAAGAAAAGCCTTTCTCAGAAGGCCTGGATTGCCTTTCCAAGACCCTTTTGATTCAAAGCAGCCACACATCCCGTTAAACAGCATGCCATCGACTGCTAAAGCAACACTTGACGAGCTGAGGTGGGATGAGAGGCACACGTCTGCAGGGAGGGCAGCAGGAGGAGCTCTCCACTACACAAGCCACGACTGGAGTGTGAGAACACCAGACTTGAAGGAGCATCTACAGCGTGAAACCACTGAGATCTGAACAAGCAGGGGAGAAGAGCTGTGGGAAACGGACGCCAGCCATGGCTAAATCCCTGCTAGGAAAATGGATGAAGACATTGATCCGTCTTGAACGTGCGACGGATCTCTTGATGTCGTTCACCCACCTTGCTGTGGCCTTATAAGCTCGATGGGCTCAAACCTGATGGGCTGTGTTCACAACGCTCCTATGGGCTGAATGAATCCCCCCTACAGCTGCCCGTGGGGGAAAACGCAGATTCAAGTCAGTAAATCCCTTAGGCAGGATGGGGATGGGCGAGCTCAGCTGGGGCGTTACTGTGAGCCCCAATTTGAGCCCCAGGGTCTGTGCTCTCTGATGCTCCCCATTTGTTCTGGGTTGCATTTGATTTGGGTTGAAAAACCCCCAAACGTGGCTAGAGGAGCTCCCTGAGAGGACCAGGGAGCCGCACTCGTGCTGCTCCTTGGTTATTGCCGGCTGCAGCTCCCAGTACTGGGATTAACAGCCTGAAAAGAGGCGGGGGAAGAGGGCAGTGCTGACCATCAGGAGGTGTCTTTCGGCAGAAAGGACTGAAAAGTACCCTGACGTGAAAAAGCAAAGCGTGAGTCTTGTTGACTCTTCACTTTCAATAAATTGCAAACCTGAAGGAGCCAACGGGGCCCCATCAGCCCTTCGGTTTCACACGAGGAGCGCTGGAGTCAGGCTGGATGCAAAGAGGCCGATGGGCGAGCGCGGGGGGCACCTTATCTGCCCCCAGTTACCCTCTGAGGGCATTCAGTCCCCCCCTTTCCTACCTCGTCTCCAATGAGGAATTCATCCTCTATGGTAAAAGCGGTTGGATCTGTGGGACTGAGCCACCACGCCGGGCGGAAGATGGGGTACCCCAAACCGAGCCATTCCTCGCTGTATTTTGTGAGGAGCGGCACAACGAAGTCACGGTGCCTCTGTATGCATTGCCGGGTGAGATTCAGGACCTACAGGTTGGGGAAAGACAGAGAAACCCATGACAAGTCCTTCACCCAACAAACAGCAAAGCAAGCAGAAAAAAAAAAAAAAAAAGAAAGAAAAAGACCCATATATTTTCCCTCAGGAAGAGAGATAATGGAATTGCAGTGTCCTGAGGAAGTTCTGGCAGCTCACACGGTGCTAACAGGGTTGGTACAGTGGATTTATTCCCGTTTACGTGCAAAAGCTGGGGCCGGCAGCTGGCAGGTGATACCCGCCGGGGTGCTGATGTCCAACCGAAGCAATGCACCCTGTTGCTGCTGGCAGAGAGATTCAATCACATTTCCCCCTGTGCCCCTGATTTTAAGAGTCGCTCTCCCCTTTTACAGCCCTAAAGGTGACATCCCTGGGTAAAAGGTCTCCAACTGCTTAAAAAGACCTTGGACGGGGACCTGCAGGCGTCACTCTGCTGTAGGCGTTAACTGTTTGATCGAACTGTAATCAAACAACTCCAGCAGCACAAGGGAGGGAGGGAGGGAGACGTGCGACGACTGCTGTCCTTTCTACAGGCCTTGTGGATACTGGCCCCGCATTTGCGGGCAGCCCCGACGTATGAAGCCACAAAAACCTTAATTTTGCAGCAAAAATTGCTGCGAGCGTACCGCGATCTGGTCGCTGGGGCAGAGAGCAGGATTTTGCGGGTAGCAAGAACAGGGCAGTGATTTTTTTTAGCCTTGGCTTTCCCCAGGAGGGACCTTTAATGGCTTTTGGGGGTTTGTCATGTAAGGGACACCGTGTCCCCCTCTGCGGGGCGTGGGGGTGCGTACCCAGGCGTCGCAGCAGAGCCAGGGCGGCGTGCTGAAGGCCATCACGGGGAGGAACGTCACGATCTGCAGCCACCGCACGTAGAGCTCCGGGTCCCCTGGAGCGTCACTGGCCAGGCTCCCTCCTGCTGGGGACAAGGAGCTGAGTGAAGCCGCTCGGGGGGCGTCTCCTCGTGGGGGAGGGAGTCCCACGCGACCTGCTCTCCGCGCGGGCAGGACGTGTTGCCCCGTTGCAAGAGGAGCTGAATTCTCCCCACCCGTGGCGGGGGGTCTGCTCCCTCGTCCAGCTCGGCTGGAGTAAGCCGATGGGTTCAACACCTCTTCAGGGAGGGAACTGGCATGCTGTGATTGCCTGAGCTGGGTTTTCTAAGGAAAAATGGCTAAAAATAGAGGCCAAACTGAAAAATTGCTCAACAACCCCATTTTTCAGGGCTGTCTTCGCAGCTCCGCTCTCTGGGTCTGACACTTCTCCTGCAGCCTCTGTGCGCTTGGGGCATGTTTTAGGCACAAATACCCCGGTCACCTCCAAGAAGCGGGGCAAACCAGGTTGCTTGGCCCTGATTAAAGGATTGTTTCTCGACTTTTATGATGTTTTTATTTAAGGATTTCTCAAGCCATTGTGCTTTGGAGCAGAAATGCAAACTTGGAGCGGGGCTGCTGGTGTTTTAGGAACATCTGTTTCCCAGCCAGGCGCCTGGGCATGCACTTTCCTGGCTGTGGGCTCCCTCCTTCCCTCGCCGGGTGGGCTCTGGCTCAAGCCGAGCTGCGAGAGGCGGCAGGCTGCCCTCCGCCTGCGGTCGAGGAGCTCTGCGAAGGGCATCCCCAGAGACCTGGCTGCTTCTGGGGCTGCCTATTTAATAATTTACAACATGTTTTTTTGTTTTCAATTCCTCAGTCGATTCCCTAGTAACGTTCAACCCAATCAAGCCAGGAAAATTGCGTCCCGGGAGCAAAGTGCTTCAAGCCTTCACAGAGCACACCTGAGCCCGGTGGCACAAGCGTACCTCCCGCCCAAACGACTGCTGCAAAAGCCTCTGCAGAAAAGCCAGAAGTAGGGGTAAAAGGCAGAAAAGCAACTATTACCTACTGCGTCGGGGATGAAGAAGTTGTAGCCCAAGAGGCTGTAGTGCAGCACGGAGGGAATAACGCCCTTCAGCCCGGCGTGGCTCCAGTCCGAGCGCAGCGGGCTCATCTGGACGAAGAGCGGTAGGTGACTGGATCTGGGGGAAACGAGAGCAAACCCAGCGCTTTCAGACGGCTCGCAGGAGCCAAAGCTCCCCGCTGCCCGGCTGGCTGGGCAGTCGCTGGGGTCACACGCGGGTTTCTCCAGCCGCTTGGCGTCTCCGTCGGAGAGAAATCAGCGCTCCCCAGTACGCTCCCAGCCACTGCGCCAGCCCTGCCGAGTTGGGCAACCCCAATCCTCCTCCTTCTCCCCGGATCCCCTACTCAAAGCCTTCCTTCTCCTGGCTTCATCTCACGAGGGCCACAGTTTGGAGGCCCACCTTGACGGCAGCACAGCCACGCTCTGGGTTGTAGCCGTCTTCTTGCTACTTCCCATGTGGCAACACTGACCCTGGTGGGAGAACGCTCACAAAAACCATGCGGCTGGGGTGTCCCGACAGCACCCTTGCGCCCCGCGGATCCCCAAGCCCAAAGCACCAGCCTCCTTGTGACGCAGGTGGCCCGGGGCCATGTCCTGCAGGGAGGATTTCTCCTCTATCTGTCTGCCAGAGGAAAGCATTATTTTCCCCATGTTTTTTGGGTTTTTTATTTTTTTTTTTCCCCAGTAGCATTTCTATGCCTTCAGTTTACCTGGGGGGGAGGCAGGGGGGTCATGTCAAGTGGCCCAGTGCAGGAGAGGGTTTCTGGTGACCAGAAAGGGTCAAATCTGGACCTTCGTGATGAGCTTTGGTTTGAAAAATGATCTGGAGCTCATCTAACCAAGAGGAATTTTTTGGTCTGAGTCTGCTTGCTCCCAGAGTTTGGTTTCCTCCTCAACCTCCCACCCGTTTGCTGACTCCCCAGAGCTCTCCCAGGGACACTTTTTCATCGTAAGAGGGGGTAAGGCTGATGCGATGGTTTACAAAACACTTCTGGTACGGAAACTGCCCACCAGGAAAGGTATGATCCTGGACAGACTTAAAAACGGTTAGAAAAGGGGCTATTTCCTCCACGCTGGTTTTGCAGATGGCTGATGAAGGGCCTGTCACCACCTCAGCATGTGAAACTTTGCTTTGTCTTTGAAAGTGAACTATTTTGAAGTTGCCTTCTCATGCATCCATCAACGCTTCATCCACAACATGAAATAAGTCATTCTGCAAACAGCCTGCGTGTCTCTTTGCATCTGCCAGACATAAAAATAACGGAGAAAAAAAAGGCCGGTAATAGATTTGGTGCCTTTAACCAAAGGGTCTCGAGCTGCTCGTGAATAAGTTAACCCTGCGTGGGCTGCGCGAGCAGGACAAGGCAGGGAGCTGCAGTCGTTTGAGACCGCAAGCAATTACCGACACAGGGATTTGGCCAAGACCCCAGGGTTCCCCCTCTCCCCCCTGCAGAAGGGGCAGTGACCTGAAGCTTGAGTGGCTGTAAATGACAAGATGCCTGTTTATTGCATCTGGCATTAATGCATTGAGGCATTTTTGTGCTCCAAGACATTAAAAAAAAAAAAAAAACAAACTAAAATGTTCCAAAAGAGAGAGGAAGAGGAGAGATGAGAGCGACCCCTCCCTACGTGCTGCCCTCGACCACCTCCACGCTGCTCCTCTGGGTGCTGAGCGGTGTCTCGGCAGCCCAGGGGCACCTTTAGAGCGTCACCTCGACCACCTCCTGCACAGCTCCCGCAGCCCTCGGCTCCGGCAAAGCCTCTTCTCCTCGGTACCCACCTGGCACCGGCGCTGATGACGGTGGCATTTCCCAGTGTCGCCAGCGCCGCCGCCAGCGCCGCGGTGTATCGGTCGCCCGCCAGCTCGGCGGGAGGCGGCACAGCTTGCTCCAGGAAGGCATTGCCCTCGGCGCCCTCGAAGACCACGTAGGCAGCTCCCAGCGCCTGCCGCAGGCGCCGGGCACGTGCCAGGTACCAGCTCAGCGCCGCCTCGCTGCTGACGTTCAGGCGGGCGCAAAGCCGCCCCTTCCACGTGGTCAGCAGCGGGACCTGCGGCGGGGGGTGAAAACGTCTGTCAGACCCACAATGCACCCCACCAGCGCCGGGGGCGAGCCTGGAGGGTGCCGGCCCTGCCCTCGCACCACCGTGGTGCGACACACGAAGGTGTCGCCCCTTTCTCGGCCCCCCCAAACAGACCCCTGAGGCGACAGCAGGCTGCCGTATCACCCAAACGGCTGCAAACAGGGGAGCTGGGGGGGGATTTTCTGAACACCGACAACTTTTAAAAATATCTTTCGGCAGTGGAAGTTTGAAAGCTGCTTCCTGAGGAAACGGGAGGAAAGCTGCTCCCCCAGGCACCGCTTTGCACCCACGGGGCTTGCCCCCAGCCCAGGAGGACCCGGCTGGCCCCCTCCACGCGTGTTTATCCATTTTGATTTCAGGTTGAGCAGCAGGTGTAGGGGTTGGAGGAGGGTCTCGTACCGAGCACCCCCCGAGTCGGGGAGGCTGCAGGCTCAGCCAGTAGCTGGCGGCCTCGCCGTCCCGCAGCGAGCGCAGGAAGAGCGGGGAGGCGATGCTGGCGTACGGGGACAGCGTGATGGAGAGCTGCAGCGGGTGGATCGGGGAAGGGTCCCAGGCGCGGGCCGAGTCGTGCCTCTTCCTCCGCTCCGGGGGAACGTGGTCCTGCGGGGAGGGCAAGGCAGCAGAAGGGGGTTGGAGGAGCGGCAAAGCCACCGAGCGCCGGCTGCTCGGTGTCACCGCCCGCGCGGGGTGAAACTCCAAACCCAGCATCCCTTCTCAGGGAGGGGGGCTCACAGACCCCACCCCACCAAAGGAGTGCGGTTGCGTTTCGCCCCTCGGGATTTAACGGTGCTGAGAGCAGGGCCGATGGCAGCTCCGTGTCTGCCCTCCGAGCCCGAAGTGCGGCAGGACGGGACGTACCGCGGCGGCGAGGACGGCGGTGCCGCGCTCCCCCAGGGCCAGGACCCCCTCCTGAAGACGATGCCGCTTCAACCTCTTGGCCAGCGACCTCAGACCTCGTTTTATTTTGGCAGCTGAACCCACCGGGCCGTAGTAGCGCCAGACGGGAGCCCTGCATGGTGGGAAGAGCCGGGGGCAGGGGAGGGGTTTGCACCTTGTGCCGGCACGAGGTGCTCGGGGCAGCGGCCGGGACGAGGGCTCGGAGAGCCGGGAGGGCAGGAGCGCCTTACCCCAGGAGGGCCGGATCCGGCAGCGCCCGCGCCTGCCCCGCCAGCTGGCTGCCGACGTGCCGGTGGGCGGCCGCGACGTCGGGGCTGATGCAGAGGCGGTAGCGCAGGGGCACGGCGGCTCTCCCCGCCGGCGTCTGCAGGCAGAAGTGCCTGTTGCTCTCCAGGGAGAGGAAGAGGGGCACGTCGGGTGCCACCGTCACCGTCACGCCTTTGGGGAGAGAAGAGGAAAACGGTGTCTCAGCCAGCGCCCGGCTCCTCTTGGTCCTCACCCTGGTAGGGGCACGTGGGGCAGAGCCTTGCTGGTACCAGCACCTCCCGGATCGAGCCCGGCCATGGGTCCGGCCATGCAAGCAAATCCCCGCTCTCTGCTTCTCCTATTCCCTTTTAGCCTCCAAAATGCATTTCAAGGGCTGGATTTACTCCATTTCTTGCCTTTTCGCTCTGCATTCAGCTTAGGCAGGGGCTTCAGCTTCGTCAATGCAGGGCAGCTGCAGATCAATGGATTAATTTGGGAGAATATCAGAAGTTTGGCGTTCTGTGGAATAATCCAACTATCCACCCAAAAATGACAACAGCACCTAAGCTCATGCCCGCACCCAGCATCCCACAGCAGTGGCAGGGACCCGCGAGCTCAGGGCAAAGCCGCTCCAGTGGAGGTGGAGGATGCGGCAACGGACACAGATCTCTGCTTAAAAAAAGAAAAAAAAACCCCAACAACCCCAACATCAAAAACCCCACAAACAAACCCACCCCCCACCCCCCCAAAATACCCCAAAACCGACACACCAAGAGCGTGGCATTTCCCTGGGGTGACTCGGGCCAGCCCCATCCTCTCAGGCACTGCGGGCTGGTGTCGTGGCCTTTTCTGCAGGGATGAGGCCGTGTGGGATCCATCCCTTGTGTCCTGCTGCCGGTCATCTTTACATTTTTAACCATTTTAATGACTCGTCATACATTGGAATTGATTTACACACACGGTTTAACCCCAGAGACATCCACCCTGCTCTTAAAGTGCGTGCTTTGTGAGTGAGGAGGGGGGTGGAGAAACACAGGACCGAAGCAGTAGGACGTCGGACAGGGAAGGATGCGATTACCTGTCGAGCCTAAGAAGTATCTCTCCGAAACAGGCCCGTAGCCGGCGGGGTTCTGGCTGAAGTCGCCGCTGACGAAGGGCTGCGCGTGGCTCTCGGCGCCGTTGAGCGGCCAGCGCTGGGCACGGGTGCTCGCCCCGCCGTACCAGGAGACGTTGGCCATGGAGAAGCAGTCCTGCAGCCCGGAGAGCAGCGTCAGAGGGTGAGAAATGCCCCGGGGGGAGGATGAACGCCCCAACAGTTGCATTAGGAGAGGCAGAACCCCGCGTGTTGTGCCAGGGTTGTCAGAGCGGTCTTTTCCCAGGAAGAAAAATCCCAGCCCTGTGAGACTTAGGGGTTTTATGCAAAAAGCCGTGGGTGCTCATGCTTTGCTTTGCTCGTCTAACCCGGTAGAAGATACTTGGGTTTAAGTTTCCCTCCACCAGAGCAAGAGCTGGGCTTCCAGGCACAAAAAAAATGCTGAAATTCTGCCCGAGTGCTTGGTTTCCCAGCCTGCAGTTTATTAAAGTTATCAAATGGTGTTAGAGTAGGAAGAGAAAACAAAATTGTAGCAGAAGTCAAAAGTGCAAGTTCTGGGCTTTGTTCACCTTGAACAAAAAAGCCTGGACTTGCTAATTAAAGCCAAGGATGATTTTTTCTTCCTTTTCCCTGTGCGCGTCTGTGTTCAGGTGGAGGAATGTGAAAATCCCACCGTGGAAATAAAAACCCTATAGCTTCCACATCACGGCTTCCTTTAAAACAGAAAAACCCACCAGACACCTTCCCCAGAGCCTGCCAGGTCCAGAGGGGGGACCTTCAATAAATCAAATCGCTGCGAAGCAGCCTGGTGACCCGGAGGCAACAGCCCCCCGCGACCCCCTGCGCCTGCAGCACCCGCCCGGTCCCACCTCTGGCTGCCAAAGGGTCACAGGGTTTGGAGTCACTGGGAAAAAGATGCTGAAAACCTTTTAAGCCAAGGGGCTTCGCGGGTGCGCGTTGCTGCAGGACGAGAGCGGCGGCGGCGGGAAGTTCAGGGCAAGGGCTTGAACAAAGCAGCGACGGCGCTTTTGCAGACCCAGCGTGGAAAAATCTGGTGGTTTGGGGGTGGTTTTGTTTGAAAGAAGCCTCCCCTAGCTACATTCTGCAGTGTTTCTGGGGTGCATTCACAACCTGAATTGCAGTCATCCCCACCCGTGTGCGTGCAGGGATTGTAACCCCATCGTGAGCGCTCACCTCAAGGGCACCGCAGCGTCCCCGGGGCGTTGTGGGCTCTCTCCCAAGGCAAAGCCGACAGGGAAAAGTCCTTCCCTCAGCGAGATGGCATCACTTGGGTATTTGGGGCACTTTCTCAGTGGGCTGAGGGGGCAGCGGAGCAACGAGCCATCTCCAAAAGCCATCGGTCCCAGGGGATGTCCCCCATCTTGACCCGCCTCCTTTCAGAAACCATCAATTTTTGCTTCAAAGCTGCTAAAACTTTCCCTTTTCTGCCAAAGCAGGGATCAGCAGGACTTAGCATCCCGCGTGACTCCCCATGCGGGGACAGGCTTCCCCGAAATCCCGGGGATTCGGGGCTGCGGAGGGAGGCTGGGACGGGCAGAGAGGGACCCCCCGTTCACCCTGACGCCGAGCCCACGGCTCAGGCAGCGCTCCTGGAGCCCCGAGCTCGTTCCTGCCGCGGGGGCAGAGAGAGGTTAAGTCTCACTAAGGGGTGGGGAGAGGAGATGTAAATTATTAAAGTGGAAACCCTGGAGGCTCAGCATAGCTGTACCAGGTGTCAGCTGAACTGGTCACACCAGCTGGGAAAGGGGGTGGAAAAAAAGCCTATTCTTAACTCTTACATTTCACTGGGTCATGTTTTCTGATAGTTTGGCTTGGGTTTTTTTTGGTGTGGTTTTTTTTTTTTTTTGTTTGTTTTTTTAATTTGGGGGGATGTTGGTGTTTTAAAAAAATGGAAAAAACCTATTCTGTCTTGCTGATCCTCTCCTCAGCCCCAAACTGACATCAGCAGAGGAAAACCAGCCCCACGCGCAGCAGTTGTGTTCAGGCAACACCTTCCACCGGCCCAAAACGATGTCAACAGGTGATTTAGGGCCAAAGGTGAAAAATTCCCCATCCCTTGGATCCCGCTCCCTTGCCTGTCCCGAGGGCTCCCTGCAACGGGGCACTGTGGTCTGACAGGGTTTGTCCTTCCCCTCCCTAAGGCTCTTTTTCAGAATCTGCTTTTATTTAACTGAGGGAGAAAACTGGGAAAGATACAAAAAAACCCCCAAAGCCGCCATAAATGTTTGCAGCAGCGGAGATGGATTAATCCCATCCCGAGAGAGCCGCTGCATTGTGTCTGTGGTTGGAAGAGACCTTTCCGAGCGCCTCGCGTTTCTCGCCAACATTGTGATCTTGAGCGATTATTTATTCAGTCTCTGTATAAACACGGTTCTCCCACCCCAGGGCTCCCAGTGCGGCACCGGGAGGAGGCGGCCGCGGCCCCTCGGTGCTGTGGGGGCTCAGCCTTAGGGCATGAGGCTTCCGAAGGGGCTTTTCCCATCCGGGACCCTCCAGTTACCGGAGGCTTTGGAAGATGGTGTGTCCCCAGCCACGGTGCGACCCTGTAACTGTGCTGGGAAATTGTGCGTTGGGGCCAGATCCTCCCCGTTTTGGCTTGTTTTACCCCAAATGTCATGGTTCAGAGAAGGGCGCGGGGGTCCCCGTTACCTTCAGCATCACGTCGGGGCGCAGCGGGGTCCAGCGGACGCCGTAGCACTCGGTGGCGGGGGCTGGCGGGGGCTCGAGGGAGAGCCGGAGCTCGGCGTCCTCCTCCCAGGCGTAGCAGAACTGCCCACCGTCGTGCCAGCAGCGGTCCCGCGGCGGAGGCGGCTCAGAGGCCGGCACGCCGCCCACCGCGATCACCGCCACCGTCCGCCCTGCCGGCAGCGCCCGCAGCAGCAGGGCACCCCGCCGGCGCTCCCACAGCACCCCGCCGGCGCGGCCCCGCAGCACCCACTCCTCCGGCGACTGCTCCAGCGCCTGCCAGGAGATGATGCCGATGGTCATGGCGAAGAAGACGGCCACGCCGAGGCAGCCGACGGCACCTTTCCAGGGCTCCGTCATCTCCCTGAAGCCCGAGGTCCAAGCGGCGTCGGGGATTTGGCCGGTGGGGCGGGCGAGGGGCATGGTGCGATGGCAGGGGGATGCTCCGGCTCCTCTTTCTCTCCCCTCCTGCAGCAGAGCGAGAAAGAAAACCCACTTCTTGGGTCGCTCCAAAAGAATGTTGAGGGGAAAATAAAAAAAGTTTAGGAAAAACTTAAGCTGCCACTCATTTCTCTTTGCAGTAATCTGAGGGCGAGCGAAACCCCCTTCGCAGCCTCCCTCTGCTCGCTGCTGCACGGCGAGTCCCGCTGCCGGGCTCGGCGCTGGCTGCGACGGCAGCTCAACCACAAAACCCCGTGCCGGGTGTCAGCTCAGCCCCTTGGCACGGCCGGCGGGACCCGCTCAGCGACGCCGAAAGCCCCGGGAGGGGAGACGGGGCCGCAGCCGACAGGAAAGGAGCCCCCACAGACCCTTGGCGCTTGGCTGGGTGTCGCTCCCCGGTTGGCACCGCAGCAGCGAACGGCCGGGGGTGCAGCAGAAATACCGCGGGGGGGGGATAGAGGAAGGAGGGGGGGAACAACACCCATTTCCCATCCCCCACCCCTCTTGCCCACAAAAGCGTTTGATCAACGCGCGGAGCCGGGGGAAGAGCGACCTGCGGCACCTCCGGCTGCGCCAGCGGGACGGGCACCCGGTGCTCCAACCGGCCAAGGGGCTACCTGCGGCCACGACCTCGCCGGGTGGGGACCGGCTTCTCCCCACGCCCCGGGTGGCCACGACCACTGCCACCACCTCCGTCCTGGCTGCCTTTCGGGCCGGTAGCATGTGGGGGCCGGGGGCCAACTGCTCCCCACGCCTCAGTGCACCCACCCGTCGCATCCCACCCGTCGCATCCCGCCCCCCACCTCCCGGCAAAGGCGCAGTTTCTTTTACCTGAAGGCGGGTGAAAAGGGGCTTCCACAGCCCCCAGAGGTGGTTGTCGCCAAGGGGGCACTCGAGCCCCGGTATTTTCCCCGCTGCCGGTGCTGGGCAGGGGGTTTTCCTCCTCTTTCCCCAGGGCAGACTTTCCTCCCGGCCGCAGCAGAGACCTTTGCAGCCGAGGCAACTTGATCCAAACCAACCCGAGCGCGTTCTCCAAGACGAGACGCGGCGTGCTCCCTCCCACCCTGCTCCCCTGCAGCCGGCGCGGATCCTCAGGTGGTGACACTGGAAACAGGCAGGAAACTGAAACCGTGGGATTAGAGCATTTAGTGACAGGGGAATAGTCTCAAAGCGGTTTTTTGCAAAGTTACTGAGACGGCTCCGGTTGAGCCCTTGCTGCACACCTGCGGATCCACGTGTGAGAACGCCGCGGCAGCCCTAAGGCTCTCCCTTCTGCTGCTTTGGCACTTTGTTGTTGTTGTTATTATTGTTACTATCGTTATATTTTGGGGTATTTTCTCTGTTTCTCCCTCACACTAAATGAGCTGCTGAGGCCCCCTCGGGTTGCCTCCAGGGCTGCAGAAATGGGTGCTGCTTGCACCCAGAAGCAGAGCACCCTTGAAGAGACAAGCAGCTGCCTGGGACCATTGCAATTCCCACTGGTACAGAAAACTCTGGAATTCTAGGATTTCCACCCATTTTCCACACCCCATGCAGTCATCCCACCAGTCTTCCCGCTGCCTGCGGGTGGTCAGGGAAGACCTGGATTTCACCAGCAATATCACACCCTGTTGGCTGCTGGGCTATTAAAAAAACCCAATAATTGGGATTTCAAAGAATTTCCCCACTCTGTAATCCAGGCAAAACCCCAACAGCCCCAAGCCCTGAACCCAAAGGCAAAAGCACTGCTTGGCCCAGGAGGTGCCGCCCTTCGGGAGGGGCTCAGAACTGCCAAATCCACCAGGAAAAATCCTTGGCTGTGGCCCAAATAAGCCCCTGGAGGGGTCTTTCCCCCAGGCCCCTCCAGGATTAATTTTTCCATTTCGTCTGGGGCAATATCCAGTATGGGACTGGGGGGAAAGGCGTCGATCGTATCAGGACAAGCATCTCCCAGATACTGGCAGGGGCTCCAGAGCGGGGAGAAAAGCTCAGCTCCAGGATGAGGAGAAAGGGTGAGGCAGGCTTCACCGACAGCTCAGGGATGAGCTGGGGGACGACGGTGTCCATCCGGAAAGGGCGCGGGGGTCACCTGGGAAAACGCTCTCTGCGGCTGCCAGGGGAGCGGAGATTATGGCAAAGCTGCAGGTGATGGAGACGGGGCTGGGTGTGAGGTGCTCAAGAAAGAGGTCACAACTCTCACGGGAGCCCCCCCAAAAGCTGTCAAGGTTATGGACTGAAAAGTAGTTAAAATAAAGGCAAAACCATTAAAAACAAAGAAAGAAGAAGGGGTGCTTCTTCCACCAAAGAAGTTATGGGCAGGGACACGGGGATCACGCTGCTCAACACAACCCGGAAAAGGGCAACAAGTAAAGTGAATAAAATCCCACGGTGACTCAAAGCTGTTCGCCTACAGCAGAAACCCGAGCGAGCCGAACTCCCAGGGTGGGATTTGCTGCTCTTTAGGTGGTTTTCTAAATCCGCCTGCTCTAGCGAGAGCACGGTTTGGCTAAAAACCACGCAGAAACAGGGCAGAGGAGATCAGAAAAAGTGATCTTTGGGATGGAGCTGTGGCCCCCTGTGCACCAGGAGGGTTTAACCCCACAGTCCAGGGTGCAGAAGGGGTGCAGGGGCAGCCCCAAGAATTCAGAAAAGCTGCACAGGGGTCAGGAATTCCCCATTCCTCACCCCAAAACGGGGGGGGACACACCGATGGGGTTGTTTGGCAGCAGTGGCTCGAAGCAAAGCTCTGTCACACGGCGCACGATTAAATCGCACCCACGGGACGGCCGAGGGGCCCCGACCCGCTCCAGGACGGGATTAGAGAAGCCCAGGGGCAGCAAGATGCAGCGGGCTGACTGGGGAGCGAGGGCTGCACCCGGGTGGAATCCCAGGGAAACGGGGGGGTTTTTTTTGAAAGCTTTTCTTAAAAAAGCAGCTCCAACCTCTTCCTTGCTCACCCGGGAAACGTCCTGCCAGGGGCTTCGATATTTTGCCGAACTAGGGGCCCCCAGCTCTGCGAGTCGGCAGCCGCGCAGGGGATTTGGGGCTCAAACCTCTCCCCACCCTCTCATCAACTTTTTTTTTTCTTTTTTCTTTTTTTTTTTTTTACCAATTTCCCTTCCCATCACAAGTTGCAGCACCACTCGGCTCCCACGAACAGCTTGAAGCCCCACTTCGCCTCAGACCGCCAAGAAAAACCACTTCCCCTCGACCGGTCACAGGAGAAAAACCATTGCTTCCAGCAAGCCCAGCTGCCCCTCTTCTGGCTGAGGTTTTTTTGGGGTTTTTTGGGTTTTTTACAGTTTTAAGCCTCTCTCTGCAAAATGGGGCACCTTCTCCCCCTTCCTGACTCTGCAGGTCTGGAAAGACCTTGAGCTCCCCCCTTTACACCTGACAGGGCTTTCCAAGCCCCACGGAGGCCGAGGGGCAGGTGTTTGGTTTACAAACCCCAGGGCTTTTGCTGGGCTGGGTGGGACACAGCTCCTGCGGGCTGCTGGTGCCCAGGGAAGGGATGGGGCAGGCGGCTGGGAGGACATCTGGCCCACCAGCAGAGCTTGGGGATCAAAGCTTTTTGATGAAACACCCAGAAAACAGAGACTAAGGCTTATTCCCTTATGGGGATTTCGGATCAGCGGCCGGTAAGGGAGGCTTCCTTCGCAGCGTGCCCTGTGGATCCCACACCGCATCCTTGTGAAAAATCCTGCCCTTGCCTTTCGGGCTGGCTGGAAACACAGCGAGCCTGGACAGCCACGGGGATTCCGCCTGTGCGCCAGCAGCACTGCGCTGCTCTTGGAGGACCAGCCCTTAGCGTCAATATTTTCCTGCGGCCTCAAAGTGCCAGCGATCAGACACGGCTGCCCAGCAGTACGCCCAGCCGACGCTGGGGATGCTTGGCTGGGCTTTTCTTAATTTTATTTTATTTTTTTTAAAGAGAGAAGGAGAGGGGAAAAAAAAAGTGTGGTTTGGCCAAGAACAAAAGAAAACTGGTGGGAGCAGCAAAGCGCCTCCAGGACTTGGCATCTCTCCTCCATTTTCCCCAGGGGGGGAGCAGCCTCATCCCCCAGGCTCTGGCCAAGCTCTCACTGTGGGGGTGGATCCCGTGTTACCTTAAAAGCCTACACCCAAACCCCTGTTTTTTTCTGTTGTATATACAAGCCAGGAGATAGAGTGATGAGGGAGACAGGTTGCCTGAAGCCTGACAGCACGGATGTACCCATCCTCCTGCCCCCTCCTCCACCACGGTACCTACCCATGGTTTATCTGCTGTTGCCCAACGTGGAGACACCCTAAAACCCAAACCCGGGAACGAGCCAGCTGCCGCGCTGCGGTGGGGGTTTTCCTTTTGCTCTTCTCCCTGTTGCAGTTCCCAGCCTTTCCTTTCAGGGCCAGCAAAGGCTGTGCTGGAATTCTCCGTGCCTTATAGAGCCTGGTGCTCGTTACTATGGCTAAGCCGTTGAACAGTTAAAAAGAAAAAAGGGATATATACTCCTGAAAACCCCAAATCTCAGCCCCAGATTTCCTGCTGGAAAGCAATCCCAAGTTTCCACAAACTCCCAGGCAACTTCACAGTTATTCCTAACGGCAGCGAAGGGAGCAGCAGGACTCACGTTGAAAATGGGGGCATAAAAATAGCAACAACGTTTGGAAACGGCCGCTCGGGACTATTGTCTCTTCCCCCCATCGTGTCCGCCTGAACCAGGAGCGCCCAGACGCGAGAAGCCGTTTGCATCCAGCCACAGCCCGTCGGTCTCACGTCGAGCAGCAGGTTTTTGGGCAGGGTGGGCTGGGGGAGAGCACGGAGCACCCCGCAGGGATTCGGCTTCCCCGAGTTATCCACGGGTGTCACAGCGACCGTTGGGAGCAGCTGGGAAGTCACAGGCTGTGACGGGATGGAAACAGACCCTGTGTGCCCCTTGCCCCTCTCTCACCCCAGGCAAAGCCTGATATTTAGGGGACGCCCAGGGTGGCGAGACCCTCGGTGGGGCAGTGACCGAGCCCCTGGCACAACACGCTCTCACAGCACAAGATGCACCTAAAATTTGGGAGAGAGGAGCCTGCCATGCCAAGGAAAACCACCTTTACTGGGCACTTGCCCTCCTGCACCCCGGGACCCAGCACCTCCCAGGCACCTTAAAACCAGGAAACGTTGCAACCCCCAGACAGCCTCAGTTTTTCTGCTCTGAGCTGAAATCAAAGCAATTTGCTAGAGGAGAGGTCGCACCGCTCCGGGCGTCTAAAACCTGCTTGGATGATGCCTCTCGTGGCTCCGCTCTCCCCTTCGCCCCCAGGAACTGGTTTGGGGCTGCAGCCAGTCCAGATCCACATGCTGCTCCTCCAGGTGAAGCCTTCAAAAAGCCCAAACCCTCTGTTTTTTTTTAATTTAAAAAAAAAAAAAGAAAAAAAAAAGGCCCGAGATCGATGATGAAGGCTGCAGCCGCAAAGAGAAAGCAGCTCCACCTCGTGGGCTTATTCTGTGCCCCTTGCTCAGAGGTGATCACACCTGCCCCCCTGAAATCAGCCTTCCCTCCCCTCCTAAGCGAGGGCTCATCTTTCTGAGCAAGGCTTCAGCTGCTGGAGTGGATCCCAGCCCAGCTGGGTTAGTTTTTGGGGGCGCTCCCCCAACCCCCCGGGGGTGTAAGCAGAGGCGCAGGTACCGCAAGGGCTGGAGCACCAGCCCGGGGAGCTCCGGCCCCGTCTCGCTCCGGAGGGCTCAACCCAAGAGCAGCCAAGGGGAACAAAAAAAGCCGCAGGAGCATCGCCCACGGGCTGCCCAGACACAGCCCCCCTGGTTCTTTCCATGCGGGCGTTTGCAGGCGGGGTTAAGGGGAGACACGAGGAGGCTCGGCGTGCCAGGGAGCTGCAGCCGTGACCGGCAGGCGAGGCAGCTTTTGGGAAGAGCAGTTCTGCTTTGCTGGCCTCCTCCAAGCTTCCCAGAAATCTGGTAAGCAGATTTGCAGCCAACGCACTCGCCAGATTGAATCCCTGCCCTGGAGATGCCTTTTGGATGAGGAGACCAAAACTCTTCAGCTGCTCCCCGTAGAGCTGAGCCATCACGGCGCAGACATCAGGCTCAAAGGGCGAATGGTCCCCAGGTGCAGGACAACCCTCTGGACACCCACACGTCCCCAGAGGGGTAGCATTTGCCAAGGACACACAGGAACATTTGCCCAGAGGATTGGTACAGGATACCCTGGCTCCAGCTCTCTTTCCTGCGTGGGGCATTAAGCTGCCCAGAAGCCTGGTCCTCTGAAGTGACTTTTTTTATTTTATCTGGAGTCCCCCATAGCAAGCCACCCCACAGCCCTCCCTCCACACACCCCCGCCTTCCACCCCAAAAACCCCCTTACATGTTCATTTAGCCGCGGTGCCCTTCTCAGCAGGGAGGAGGCTGCAGGTCGTGCATCCCCACAGCACTGAGCACCTCTAAGGGGCTGTGAAACGGAGGTCTGGGCACCTCCTCTTCTGGGACCTGAGTTTAACCCACCTCCACAAGCCTCTGAAGCTGCAGGGTCTGCTCTGAGGAAGGCAGAGACCTTCCTCTTCCTCCTCCTCCTCCTCTTCTTCTTCTTCTTCCTTCTCCTCTCTTGCCTGAGCCTTGCAGAGCCCCCACCACAGGGATTTATGGGGTTGTCCATAGGCACCTTTAACCCCTGGGTCCCCACAGAGGGAACACACCAAGAGTGACCCTCCCCACCAAGCCTCTGCCCACCCACAAGGGATGTGGCACCCTCAAGACTTTGTAACTGAGAGGGGAAACTCCCCCAGGAGAACCACTAAAGGCTTTAATTAGCAATTAGCAGCCCTGACAAGCTCCCCCTGGCCTCTCTGAAAGCAGCTGAGCCTGATACTAATGAGGTTTCTTGCTAATTATAGCAGGCGAGCAAGGCCAAGCTGCCTCCTGGCCTCGGCAAGGGGGCTGCAGGCTGGAACGCCAGCAGGGACCGCACGGAGCTTTTGGCCAAAACCTTTCCGAGTGCCTCGTGCTGCAAAAACAGTGCAGGGGCCAGTTCAGGACGGCGATCCCCGCTGTGCCGAGCCCTCCTTTGCTCCCAGGGACCGGGAGCGCTGGGGGATGCCGGCTGGCCCTGCTTTCTGCTCACAAGCCAGCGCTCTCTCATTCATCATCTTGAGTCATTTGTGCTGAATAACGGGGGTTTCTGCCGTGCCCGGCATTGCACCGACCTGGAGCTCGAGCCAGCAAGGGAATACAGTCCCTTGGACGAGCCTTGGGGACGTCAGGGACTCAAGTGATGTGCTCAAAGATGCTCAGAACCTCTGTGGCACAGCGAGAGGCTCGAGCACACATCCAGCAACCCACTGGGGTTTTAATCCCTCTGGAGCTGGACTGTCAATGCGGCCCCGAGCATTGGGGTGGGCTGGCGAGGCTGAAGGCTGTGTCTCCGTAGCCACCGAGCTCTTCCCTCCCCGTCCTGGCAGCTCCGCGGTGGGGCTGGCTCCCGGCTGACCCTGTCCCTGGCTCAGCACCTCCCGAAAGCGGCTCTTTTCCAGCCAGCCCCGAGCAGCCGGGCAGCAAACACCCGCTCCGGCTGCCAGACCACAAAACCCCAAGCCCAGCTCGCAGCCCCCAGCTCGCTTGGGAATGCCATAAACCCCCTAAAATTAAAACAAACCGCCCAACCCCAGCCCTCGCTTCCCCTCGGCCAGCTCCCCAAGGCTTTAAAGCCCCCAGCTCTGCTCTCGCCGTACGCGGAGCCGTGAGACAACGGGCAGCGCTTCCCACCGCTGCCACTCAGGGGTTTGCTCCAGCTGCTGGAAAGGAGCAGTCCCAGATTGCTTTCCCAGCCCGGCCCCTCGACGGGGTTCACGTTCACCCCACGGGAGGGATGTGGGTATGTGAACGAAGGCGGGATTTAATGAAACCCTTGGAGAGAAAGCCCTTGGGTAGGCACAAGCAGCCCCAGGAAACACCTTTGGAGGCTGTAGGAGGGGAAGGGGTGTCCGTGGGGGTTGGGAGCAGGGAGGGGAGGTGGGACAAGTGGTTTCCCCAGGCCGTGATGCTCCGGAGGACGCCCCCCTGCCCACGCTGCCCGGGCACACGCCTCTGCTGGCGCCTTCCCCATGGCTGGGAGATGGAGGGAGCCGGGAAGGCACGTGGTGCCGGGCAGAAGGAAAGGGAGATGCCGGCCCCAGCTCGAAGGGAGTGTTCCCCACCGCGCACCCCTTTGCTGCGGTCTCCCTGGAAGGGGACGAGCACAACGAAACAACCCCGTCCCCGCAGGCACGAGAGCGACGCAGGCGGTTGCTGACTCGGCTTTTATTGTCACAGGACGCAGCAGCGGACGGGTCGCGACGGGGAGGGGGGACACGGGCGTGTGACACCGCAGCTCTTCCAGCACGTTGGCCTCGCTCGGCCGCCGGCGGGAGGGAGGGTGAGGAAAGGGGCTGCAGGGAGCGGGGGTGGCGAGCTGGCAGCCCTGTTCCTTCCCCTGCCTGCGCCACCCCGCCGCTGGGCACGAAGGCAAGTCCTCAGGCCACGGAGATTGTCCCTTTGGGGCCGGGGCAGTGAATGGTCCGACGAGGGGCTCCCTGCCAGGAGCATCATTTGCACCTCCCGGTACTCCTGCCTCCAACGGCCGCCCAGCAGCACGGCTGGTGCCGTGCTGAGCCGCCGGGCAAAGGCGTTGGCGGGGCAGCCGCCGCGGGAATACTGTTCCCCTCGGGTGGAGCAGCGTGACCTCGGCCTGAGGCTTCAGCGTGCGCCAGAGCCGCAGCCTGGCTGAGTCGCCTCCCCTCGGAGACGGGCGGCCCCGAGCGAGCGGGGGATGTAAAATAAGGGGCAGACGCGGCGAAGGCAGAAACCCCAGCAAAGCACCGAGCACGGGTGCCTCCAGCCCGAGGCGGAGCAGCGGTGTCTGCTGCCTTCGCTGCCCGTTGCCCAGGACCTCACGTACAGTGTTCCCAAAGGAGGGTGTGCCAGGGGCCCCCAAATGGTCCAAAAGGGTGTTTTAGAAAAGCCAGGCGTCAACAGGCTTCTGGTTCCCCCCACTGCAAGCAGAGCTGTTTCGCTTTTAAACACGCCCTGGGTGCCAGCCCGTGAGCAGCCAGGGAGGGCGAGGGGCTCCAGCAGAGCCGGGGCCCTGCAGCTCCTCTGCAGGTGGTGGGACGTGGGGGTCTGCCCCTCCGCAGCGGCTCCCCCTCCGCAAACCCAGGGGAAAACCCGACAGACGGACGCTGGAGGCTGCAGATGGGCAAACCGGCTGGCCTGGCTCTTCGGGGAGGACCAGAGCCCCCCGCTGCCCACCGAACTGCCAGGGTCTGGGGACACTGAGGGGTGGGTGTGGGCAGTGGCCACCCCCCGGAGCAGCCAGCCAGGCTGGAAAGGTTTTGAGCTGCCAGGGGACTGGGGATTTTACCCACCAGCAACGCCGAGCAGCAGAAGCGATGGCCGTTTTCCCCAGGGCAGGGACAGCTGACGACAGCCCAGGAGCCAGCGCGACCCTCGGGGTCACCCCGGCGTTGTGGGTCACGCTTCGGGGCACAGACAGACCCAGCAAGCTTTCTCAGGGGAGCAGGAAAACCCACACAGACGTGTCTGTGCTGGGTCTGATCCCCTTCTGAGCCTCCAAGGGTCAACCCAGCACCAGCGAAGTCACCACGAACCACCTTTGCTACTGACTTCAGCCGCGCAGGAGGAGAAAGCGGGAGCAAAGGGGTGAGACAGACGAACAACCTCTTCCCTGCTGACACAAACCCCGTTTGTACAAAGCTACGGGCTTTAAAAGGCTGTTGTACCCCAGTCCCACCCTCCCCACCTCTTAACCTGCCCCTCCTGGGCGCCAGCACGGCCCCACAAGCTGCCCCTCCGCCCTGGGGCTGAAGCAGCGGCCGCCCTCGCAGCAAGGTAACCTGTCCCTCGGTCCCGGCTTGGCCGTCGCTCTCGCCTCCGCCCCGGGGACGCTCACTCGGGGATGTAGTCCCTGAAGGAGTTAAAGCTGAGGCTCCGGCCCGCTGAGTTCAAGGTGGAGCTGGCTTGCATCTTCGGGATCTTCTCCATCAGCTTCGACACTGTCCTCCTCTTGAAGGAGCCCGGGGAGAAGTGCCCCTGTCTCATGAGCTCCTGGTAGAGGGTGTTGAACACCGCCACCGTCTCCTCATAGCTGTCCCGGGTGGAGATCTCGTAGAAAGGAAGCTTCAGGGCTTTGGAGAGGTTTTCGCCGTCCTCCGTGGACACCATCCTGTCGAACTGCAGGTCCTTCTTGTTGCCCACGATGACCACGGGGGGCTGCTCGCCCCCGCTGCTCCGCTTGGGGCTGCAGTGGATGTGGTTGATGAGGAAACACAGCCGCATGACCTCGTCGAAGCTGCACCGGTCCGTCACCGAGTAGACCACAGCGAAGCCATCGCCCCATTTGATCTTCTCCTCTATCTGCAGGGAATCCTCCTCCTGCTGGGACAGACGAGCTCATCTTTACACCAGAAGCCCCAACATCTCCTGAATACCCAAGGGCGCCCGTCACCACCTCCCCGAAGGTTTCTGGCCCTGGGCTCGCACACCGCAGCGCCGCGCGGAGCAACGCGGGCAGCCCAGGGCAGGAATTTGATGGGCTGGGCAAAACGACGGGGGGAGACAGCAACCAGCCCCGTCCTGACGTGGACGAGGGGACACTTAGTGCCACTAAAGCGGGTGCGCGCGGGCAGGGCTGTGGCTCGACGGGCAGCCGGCACAGGGCTCTCCATCGCCCGCACTCCCGGCGCTCGGTGGCTCCTCCGACCCAGCACCCTCCTGCCCCCTCGGGCTCTCTCCCTGCCTCAGGATGCTCCAGCGACGTGGGGAGCAGAGCTGCGCCACACGCCGGTACGGGGAAGGGGGAAATATTTAGCTGACTGTGACTGATGTTAGAGAGACATAAACATCTCCAAAACATCCTTTTTCCGGGCTAAACACACCTTGATCGTTATTTTGGATAGCACAGATCAAAGCCGGCGGAAGAGCAGGGATTGCCCTCCGTGGCAAGTCGCATTTCCCCAATGGCCACGAAACGGCGTGCGCTCACCTGTCCTGCCGTGTCGAGGATCTCGAAGTGCACCATCTCCCCGTCGATGACGGCCGTGTGTCTGTAAATCATTTCTGGAGGGGGACGGACAGAAAAGCGTGTGTGAGAGAAGCCCCCCCAGGGTAGCAAACGACAACCCAGGCGGCCTCGATGCAAGCCGTGCTGGAGAAGTCGATTTTCTGCTGCAAACTACAGCCCCTGTGGCCTCCGTTTCGAGGCCACATCTTGAAGTGGTCCTCAGCCTGTCTCCCCACGCCGGGGAAGGGCAGCCCTGCGCCCACGGCGTCGAGCCCAGCATCTCCAACGGGCAGCTGAGCCCCCCAGCCAGCACCCGGCCGGCTTTCGCCTTGCTGGAAATAAACAGGCAACGGTGACGGAAGCGGCGGAGCAAAAAGGGGTCATGGAGTGGTGCTTCTGGAGAGGAAGAGGGGCTCAGCAGGAGGGCAGGAAAAGCTGGGTTCTGTTTTGAGACCCTGCTCCCGCGCTCACCCAGCCTCTGCCCGGCCGGCGTTGGACTACCCGGACGCAGCGGGGCAGCGGCTCCTTTCCAACCAAGCCACAAAAGCGGCTGCGAGCGCGGATCTGGGCGGCTCTTCCAGCACAAAAGCTGCTTCGAGCTCCGCTGGTGTCATCAGGCAATAAAACCAGGCGGCACTTCGCTTCGCAGCCGCTCCGGGCGCAGCACGCCCGGCGGGACACCTCGCTCCTGCAGATGGAGCACCGCGGGGTTCGTGTGCCACCGCACGGCGGGGCAGAAACCCGCTTGGCTCGGCTGTCGAGGGGATAAACCCGGCACCTTCCTGCTCCTCCGGCACGGGGAAGCACCAGGGACGCTCCCTGCCGATCTCTGTATTTTATCACAAGCCTGACGGGAGGGAGCAGCAGCAGGTGAGAGGAAAACCAAACCATGCTCCAGGGAAAAAAAAGCATCGCTCCCTATGACAAGCGAGGAGCGGGGATGTAAAGAGCAGCCGGGGCGAGTGCGGGGTTGTTTTGCAAACCAAGCCTTTCCCTTGGGTCCCCTGTGAGCCAGCTGGGTTGGGGCAACATGGAGACGTCCCCAGTTTCCCTTCCCGGCGGGAGTCAGGCACAGCCAGGTCATTTCTGGGATCCTTCAGCAGGGACACGACTTCAGTGCCCACAAAACCCTCAAAACCCAATGCAAAATAAAAAACCCATAGAAGACAGGAAGGCACCAGCCACTGCTCCAGTGGCTTAGATACTCCCTTCCCCTTAAAAGCCCCGTCCCAGCAGACTGCTGAAGGCTGAGGGAGCCGAGGGCTCGCCCCAGCGGGTTTTGCCTTAACAAAACAACAGAAAAGGAAAAAGGGACACGAGAGCCAAGGGAGGTGCCACGATGGCTGGTGGCTCTGACCACTGCCACTCTGGTCGAGGAGGAAGAGGAGCAAATACAAGGAGTCTGGGAGCAGGGTCGGCTCTGCTGGCAGCAGTGCTGCGTTCACCAGAGTCTCCAGGCTGAGCCAGTGGCAGCAGCGAAGGCAACAAGGAAAAGGACGTTACCTACCCAGGGTCGGGTCGTAGTCTCCAATGAATCTCCTGGTGATGAATCTGACGGTCAATGCTGTAAAAAACCCACAACAAACCCAGTTACGGTTGTCAGATCAAGCTGCGGAGAGACATCGGCAGATCGAGGCAGGAGGGATGGAGCAAGGACCTGCCCCAGCCTCACGGGCACCAGGAGAAGACATCCCAGCAGCGAGGCTGCAAACCCGGCCCCGTGTCACTGCGGGGTTGGGAAAGGTCTCTCCAAAGGCGCCCGAGGAGGCTGGGTCACTGCCGCGCCGGCCGGGGCTGCCCTACGGCAATGAAGCAGCAAATGGCCAGATCTTGGCGGCGAAAGGTGCGGGTGAAGCAGACTGGGAAAGGGTCGTGGATGCCCGGGTGGGTGCCTTGGATCAAGACTGTCACAAGCCCCCTTTTCTCCCTCCAAAGCCCCGGGATGACGGCACAGCCCCGCAGGCTGTCCTCCGCCTTGCTCTGCCCCATGTAGGATGTGGGAAGGACCCTCCCAGGCCGACGGCTCGCACCCCACCGCTCCTGCGCAGCCTAAAGCGTTCCCGGAGGTCGCAGACAAGGGGCAATTCAACAGCCCTGGGAAAAGGCTGGATGGTTTTTGCGTGCTCTTTGCACGTGTTCACATCGAGGCCCGAAACCCGCCATGCGATGGGCTGCCCCAGGATGTCCTGGGCAGGGCAAGAGGTCTCTGCCCGGCTCCTTGCACGACACAGCAGGCACCTCTGCCCAGCTGCCTGCTCACTGTCAGCAGCAAAACACCCGTCACGTCAACAAAACGCAGCCCAACGGCAACGGAAAACTCCAACGTCCCCCCGGGGTTCGGCTTGCCAGAGCACAGCAACCTCTCCTGCGCCGCTGCCGCCAGAAACCCCCCTCCAGGTCGCACGGACGCGGCAGCTGGGGGACCCCAAGGGCGGCAGACGGCGGCAGCAGGCGGGGTCCGGGCAGAGCCGCACGCGGCAGGCGGCTCCTCGCACGCGGAATTCGCTTTCCCGCGCGGCCGGGGCTGATAAATTGCATTTTCAGACCTTGACCCTGAGAAGATTTGTGCACGTGCTTAAGCTTTGTGCCGGGCGAGCGATGCCCTCGGCGGCCTCCAGCCAACCGCCTTCCGACGGCGAGCGCAAGGCGGGGGCGGCCGGTGCCGGGCCAGGCTCTCCCTCTGCGTCACCGGCGCTGTTGGTGGCACCGCCTGGGAGGGTCCCACGAATTTCAGCGCTGTTTGGTTAACCTGACCCCGGCACTCCGCACCGTTGGCACCGAACCTCATGAAATTCGTCAAAAGGCCAAAGTCGGAGGAACACAGGTCCCGGCAAACCGGGGGCTCCTCCCTACGCCAGCCACGTGCCGCGGCAGAGCTGGCCCTGGAAAGGCACCCGGCGGCGTTCGGAGCTGGGGCAGCGAGAGCTGGGCAGATGTCCCGAGGACCAGCCCACCCCCGGGGGGACACGTCACCTTCCCGCCATGCCTGCGCCTGGGAATTCACGTCCCCAGCACAGGGGCGCTGGGGACAAGCGGGGACCGTGGACTCCGTTTCATCCTTGCGGCAGCTCTCCGGCGTGCAGGGGGACGAAGCAGCCCCCCGCCGTGACAAGACCCCTGCCCCTCCCGCCTGCTGGCACCGCGTCAGCGCTGAGATGGCATCACTTGGCCAGGCAAGGCAGGAGCAGCCGCGGCACCGCAGCGCCGGCCATTCAACCTCTCATCCAATTACCACATCCCCCTGCGCCAGAGACGCCCAAATTACGCTCTAATGCCGGGCTGGGTGGAGGTCTGCTGCTGCTGGAGGCTCGCCTGACAGCGCCATCAAACATGGCAAGGGCCTTCTCCTCGCTGGGGAAAACAACTGCCCCTCGTCATCGCTCTCCATCCAGCCGGGCTGGAGGAGACAGAGCCCGGCTCCAGAGCAAGGGCTTGTTTGAGGTGGGCAAGCTCTCTGGGGACTGCAAAAAAAAATAAATCAGAGGCTCCCTCTGTTTTTCTGTAAGGGGCAGCTAAAGCTTTGCCATCATGGGAGGTCTCTAGACAGGTGTTTCCAGCAGCGGGGACAGCAGACAGGGCTGAGGCTCAGCTGGTAAATGGCCAGAAATGGGAAATGGGGGGGAAAAAAAGCAGAGGCTTTCTAAGTAATGAAGCAATTTGAAGGTGCTGAAAATCCTGCTGGTCTGAACGGGACAGGGAGGCAGCCAGAGCGTACCTGCCACTCCTGCTGACAGAGCATCAAGCTTTGCTAAACGTCCCCGATGCGGCCAAAGGGCCACAAAACCGCATCTGTCCCTGACCTGGTAAGTGCTGGGATTTCTCACGGTCTCCTGCTCCAGAGCCAGCACAGCAGGGAGCCTCCCCCCGGCACCGCAGCAGCCCCGGGGCCACGGCAGGGCCATCCCGATGGCAGCACCCTGGATGGCACAGGGAGGTGACAAGAGGAGACGGGCGCTCGTGAGAATGGCAGAAGCAAGCGAGGTGCCGCCAAGCCCTCGGTGAGCTGCTGCCAAGGCGGCTGCACTCCGGGAAGAGCGCGGCGAGGCTAGAGGCATCCCGAGGGCGGACGCAGGAACACGGTGCTGAAGAGCTGGTCAGAGACGTGTTTTCACTTCGAAGCGGAGCTGACAGACTTTTTACTTGACTTTTCACACCTGCAGCCTCAAGCACCCCACAAAAAAGCCCTGGGAGAGCTGCGAGGAGACCGCGATGCTCAGGCTGAAGGGGAGATGCTGGTGCTTGGCTGCCATCAGTTTACCAGCAGCGGAGAACTTGCCTCCACGGCTACGCCAGGGGCTTAGGGCAAGAGAACCCTTTTGGGAAGCCCATGGCTTGGAGCCCGTGGCTGCGGGGAGCGATCCCTGGGCTTCACAGGGCAGGAGGAGCGACGGCAAAGCCGCGGCGCTGTTCGGCCACGCGCACAGCGAGGACACGGCGTACAGAGCCCGTGGCAGCTCGCTGAAACGGGCCGGCTCGTGCAGGGTGGGATAATTACCAGGCGGTGGTGATTTAGCAGAGACTGGCAGCCGTGCAGAGGGGGGGCGTGGGGATGTGTCTGCCCGCCGGGGCTGCGGCTTGCAGCTCGGCTCGGACCGAGGGGAAACTCCAGCTGCAGAGTTCGGGAGCAGCCCCGTAAGGGCCGTGCTGCGGGAACCCGGCTGTGGGTCGTGGAGCTGAAAAAGCAACGGAGCAAATGCAACGGGAGGTTGAAGCGTTACACCTGCTCTGCTCAGAGAACGTCGGAGGAGGTGGCGGAGGGTCCGGTCCTGCCCCGGTGAAACTCCCCGGCACCGGAGGGGCTTTCGCATCAGTGGAGAAGGAACCAGTCTTGAGAAGAGATCGCTGCAGGTGACCAGCTGCATCTCCCGAGATCCCTCCTGCTGGCGAAGGACCCCCTGCCCAAGCCCAAGGCTTACTTTTCTACTCGCCTTCATCTCCATCCCTGCCCTCCAGAATATCTTTCTGCAGGGAATTGCCCTTAGGATGCAACAGGGTGGACTTGGGAAGCTCTAGCCTCTCCGAGAGCAGCTCCCCACCCTTGCAGAGCGAGTGAGCTTTCCTCTCACCCTCAGATCTTCCCTACAGAGCGAAAAGGGGAGCTGTGTTTTGGGGAGAAAAGCCGGCAGCAGCGCAAACACCCTCTCAGATGTTGTTTCAGAAGCACCTTTGGAAAGGGTGAGGCAGCACCACTAACCTTCATGCATGGTCCCCAAGGTCTAAGCTAATTCAAACGACCTTCCAGGCTGCCGTGGTGCTCGGGATCCACGCGCCCGATGCCGCAGAGACGCCGGTTCAAAGCAAAACCCACCATGTGGCCTTTGGGACGTAACATCTTCTCAAAGCAGCTGCTTTGAAAACTGTCGGTGCCTGGGCGTGATTTTCTGGTGTAGGCAGAGAAACCCGCGGGTCGGAGGCTGAAGGCAGCACAGGAGCACGGCTAATGGAAACGGTGCTGGAGCCCTTCACGGTGTTAATGACGGTAATGGGTACGGACAGGCTGGCGGGGACGGGAGTGAAAGGCAGCAGAGAGGCTGAGAGCTGGCTTGGAAAGGCAACAGGAGCGGAAAGCGAAACTGGTGGAAAATGAGTGGGAACAGAAGAAAAAAAAAAACAAACAGCGAGAGCAAGGCAGGAGCGCAGAGCCCGGGAGGGACGGGACGGAGAAGCTGCGCTCCCGGCGTCGGCGCAGCGGGAGGAAGGAACCAGAGCAGGAGTGCAGCGGGGCGATAAACCTCACCTAAACCAGGACACGGTATTAGACCCCCTCAGAAACACAAGGCGTTGATGAAGAGCTAACACCAAGCGGGGCTGGTGCACTCCCGCCCCGAGCTTGCTCTCCCCATGCAAACCCGGGGGCAGCCTGTCCCAGTTGGCCATTGGCAAGTGTTCCCTTCCCCCCTGTCTAGTCCCACCGTGCCCGTCAGGATCCGTGTGTGTGCCGTGGGAACCTGGCTTCCCACCCGAGCTGGGCCTTCTGCTTTCTTCAGCCCCAGTGTCTCTGCCCCAAGCGGCTTCTCCCCCCCCACACACCTGCCCGGCTCCTCTTTGGGGCATTTGTCATCCCCTCGCCTTCCAAGCCACCTCTGGGTTTCAAACCCTGCCCATCAGAGAAGGGATTTGATGGAACAAGCATGTAATTAAGCAAAACTGCTCTGTGGAGATAACCAAGGGTCCTGCAGGAGGCATCTATCAGCATCTTCAAAGAGGTGACCGAATTACCGGGGGGAGGGCAAGACAAGTCAGGCTCGATTTCTAGAAAGCACCTGATTCTGTGTCATATGTCAGGCAGCCACCCAAAGCCGGAGCACATGGTGGTGTATGAGAAGAGGAGCCAATTAAATTGATTAAAAACTGGCTGGAGTGCAAGAACACGAGCGAAGCTGCCAGTCGCACCAAGAGGATGCCGGCAGAGAGGCGTCAGCACGTCCACGCAGCCTTATAAGGAATTTTTTTTTTCCCCATCTTGAACATAAGTAGCCTCAGGAAGGGCTCTCCTTGGAGGGCCCCAAAGCTGAAAGGGTTAATTTTCTGTTCCAGTGGGTCCCTAGGAACGACTCCCGGGGTGGTTCGATGCGCGATGAACCTGCCGTTGCGGGGAGGGGCTGGGCACCCCCGGGACCGCATCGAGCCCTGGGCGCCCACGTGCTGCTCTGTTTATGCTGCTGCACAGCGCGGCGGCTCGCAGCACCCATTCATCTGCCGCTCCTGTGGCGCGAGCAGCGCGTCCCTCTCAAGTACGGTGGAGTTCACACTGGCCAGCACCAGCGGCAGAAGAGAGAAGATAACGCAGGCTCTGGCTGGGCTGGATTTACAGCCTCCGCAGGTGATTTACAGAGCCCAGGCCGACTCTCGGCAGGGCTCAGCCACGGGGCTGCACCCAAACCCATCCCCGCTCGGAGTTTCCGGGACCTCAGATCACCAGATCTTGAAGGTTTCCAAACTGCTCCAAAAAATCAAACTCTCCTGCTAAGAACTGAGGGGTTTTTTCCCCCCTCTTTTTGCAGCTGCCCAGATTTCAGCTGCCTTTCTGATTGCTCACGGCCCCCTCTGCTCCCGACCTGGCTTCTGCTTCCCAAGGCACCGACGCCAACAGCTCGCCTGGCTGATGCTCTGGCGTGGGGTCTGCTCCCACCCTGCCAGGACCAGGAGCTTGGCAGCTCAGGGATGGGTTTGGATGAAACCTGCCTTCACCCTCCCCCGCTTCCCCTCCCCAAAACGGGGGATCCCCACACATCGCACCCCTTCCTATTCCAGCCAGCCCCATCTCGCCCCTGCTTGGGGACCAGCCGCCTCCCGCAGCCCATCCTCCCCAGCCCCGCAGGAGCTCGAGTGACGATGCTGATGCTTTTGACTCCTTCCTCGCATCTCCCAGGCGAGTCCCTCAGGCCGGTGCTCACGGTCCATTACCCGGGGCGTTAACCGCCCCGCCGGGCAGGGAAAGCACTTAGAGGTTTCCTCACACCTCCCCGGCTGGCAGCAGGACCCGGCAGCCTGGGCACAGCACTCGGGGAAGACGACACGCTGTCCTTTTGCAGGAGAGGACACGTGCAGGGCAGCACCCAAGGGGACAGAGACAGGGAGAGCCCCACGTCGGGGCAGCTGCCAGCCCGCGGGGGATCATGTGCTGTTCCCGGGGGCTGCTCCCCGTTCCTGGCACGCTCTGGCTCTCTCTGCCTGACCCAGGTACTGATCACCTCCCTCTGCCCTGACCTCATGGCCTGGGTTATCGTCACAGCCCCAGAGGACGGCAAAGAAGCCCCGCTGAAGGGCGTGAAGGTCGCAGGCACCCGCAGAGCCGAGCCGTCGCAAGGCAGACCCTGCGGGTCGGCCCCGCACTGTACCCAGCCCCGCCGCGGCAGCCCCCAACGCGGCTGGAGGAGCCTTCAAAGACCCTCGGCGTGATCTGACCCTACGGCGGAGGCACGACAGCCTCGTGCTTGCCCGCAGGAGGGGCCCAGAGCTCCCGGGCGCCCGCCCTGCACCGCGTGGGATTAGAGCCGGCGGGGGAAGCACGTGTGCTCAGAGCCAGAGCAGCTCGTACGCTTTGTACCACCATCGCTTGCGGCTCCATCTGCTCGCAGGGACGTCGAGGCCAAACGCCACACACGGCCCCTCCCCCCCCGCCGCGCTGAGCCCCGTTCCTGTGCTCCCGCTGCCCAGCACAGGGCTGCTAATCAGGATCTGGGAGCTGCCACCTTTAATTTAATCAGGGAAATGATGATTTTTCACTAACGCTGGGCGAGAGGAACTCGCCGGTTACTGTATATGGAAACACTTCAACGGCACCAACAGCCAGAGCCGCTGGCCACCAGCCAGGCCAAGGTGCCACCGCTGCGGCGCGGTTGAGGGCTGTGCCTCTTCCAAGCGGCGAGGCAGCAGGACGTGGCCCTGTCCCCAAGGACACGGCAGCCCCAGCCGTGTCCCCCCCAGGCTCTGCGTGGGTCGCTGCCCCCCGCCATAAACCCAGGGCTGACCCCTGTGGACACGCACCTTTCCTGGCCAGCGACGGGCACCTCTGAGCCCGCTGCCGGCACGGCGGGCGCTGCGCAGACACGGAGCGGAGGCGCCTTCGCCCCTGGGTGCTCCCGGGCCGGGGCAGAGGAGCGGGACGGGGTGGAAGGATGATGCCCGGGTGGGCAAGGGGAGCGCTCAGGTGCCGCCGGCGCAGCATCCCCAGTGCCCACGCCGGCAGCCGCGGGTGGAGAGCGCCGAGCAGAGCGCCGGGAAAGGCAGGTTTTTCCCTAAAAGAAAACTCAACCCCGTGCTGTGACGCGAGGCTCCGCGAACCCGGCGCCCTTTGCTGAAAACAGGCAGCGAACTCCGAGGACTCGGTAAAAACACGGACCTGAGCTCGGCTGTCGGCCCCGAAAGCTCCCGCGGTCGCAGCTCCCACCCTGACCCACGGCACGGAACCCCCTCGGGACCGGCCCCCGGCTGCGAAGCGCCCCCCGCCGCAGCCGGAGGGGGGGAACTCGGTGCCCTCAAGCGAACGGGCTGGGGGCTCCACCCGGGCGATGCCGCAGCCGCCCCCCAGAAACTCAGTTCCTGTCCCCAACCTCCGGGACATCCCCCGGCCCCGGCTGGACCCCGGGGGGCTCGGGGGGGGGGGATGCTGGGGGGATACCGGGGGGGAATGTTGGGGGGGGTGCTGGGGAGGGGATGTTGGGGGGCATGCCGGGGAGGGGTGCTGGGGGGCATGCTGGGGAGGGGATGTTGGGGGGCATGCTGGGGAGGGGTGCTGGGGGGATGCCGGGGAGCCCCGTCCTACCTGTCTTGCCCACGGCGCTCTGCCCCAGCACGACGAGGCGCAGGGAACGGGCCGGGCTGAGGCTCACGGAGCGGCGCAGGGGCCGTGGGAAGCTCATCCCGGGGCCGGGGCCGGGGCCGGGGCCGGGGCCGCGCCGAGCCCCACCGCGCTCCCCGCTCCGCCGGGCGCCGCTCCGCCGGCTCCGCCCCGAGGGCCGGGCCGGGCTCAGCCCCGGGCTCGGTGCAGGCGGTCCCCAGCTGATGCCCACCTCCTCCTCCTCCTCCTCCTCCTCCCCGCGGAGCTGCTCCCTACCCCGTCCCCGAGGAGCCGGGCGAGGGGTGGTTCTGTCGTCGTGCCTCAGTTTCCCCGCACGCCACCAGCTCCGGGGGCCTCCGCCCGGAACCCTGCGGCAAACGAAAGGCCCGGAGAGCTGCTCGCCTAGAAGGGGGCGAGGCGAGGAAAGAGCAGAGAACAGCACGACACCCCCCGCCCCAGGGCAACATGGCCAGGGGCTGCCTCCCCCCCCCGAATCCCTGCATGACATCGCCATTTCATCCTTGGCCACGTCTGTGTGTGAGGGGAGTAGCCAAAGCCCCCTTGGCTTAGCCCCTAGTCCTTGCCCTCGCCCCAGCCTTGAGGTGCAGCGCGGTCCTCGCCCAACACACTGGGCAGAGCCCGCTCGCAGCGCACGGGTGTGTGGCAGGATGGTGCTAGCCCCTGCCCCGACCACGAGCGAGGTACCGAGGGAATCCTGCTCCGTGCAAATCGGTGACTAAATCCCCCTTGATACCAGAGAGCTGAGACCTGACATCAGGCCTGGAACCAAGCTTTGCGTGTGCCTTGGTGCAGCAGCACTGCGAGGCTGTTAAACAAGGGTGCACCCAGGAGCGAGGGGTGACGGGGGCGCAGGTAGTGTGTAACGGCTCAGAGCAGCAGCCGGAGCGGGCAGGGACGGGTGCTGGGGGTGCGCGGGGTGCTGGGAAGAAGGGATCAGACCTGCAACATCCCGACTGTCTCCAGCAAGCTCCAGGAGGCAGCGTGCCCGCGGGGTGCGGGTGCACGGCTGACACCAGCGCCGCAGAGACCCGGCCGAGGGCACGGAGCAGCCGGACGCCCGCACCGGGGACTCGCGCTCTTGTCCGAAGGCTTTAGTCGTCTCGCTGGCGCGGGGATCCCTCTGCCCGACCGTCGCGGGTGACTGCGCTTGCAGCAGAGCACAGACCCTCCGTGCGCCTTGGACGGTGCCCGGGGTGACACGAGACCCGCCCGGTATTTACAGACCGTACCACGCGCGAGAGGCATCAGCACGCAACCAGTGCCCGAGCAGGTGTCCCACCCCGACCGGGAGAAGGGGTAGGGAAGGCCTTGCTGCTGCCAACGGGAGAGCCGCCGCCGTCAGCGCTGCCGGGGCAAAGCTCCAGCTGGAGAGAGGACGAAGCAGGGAGTGTCCCAGGAGCGCGGCGGGCTCTCCTTCGGGAGCAAGCAGAGCTCACCCAAACCCAACTGGCCACCGCGAGCTGGCGCGTGCGTCTCTCTCTGCATCAGCCCCTCGCGACAACTGTGTTCCTGCTCCGCTTCTCCAGAGCTGAGGAGAGACACGTTCACGGCTCGACTACATCTGGAGCCCAGAAGACAACAGCAAGAGCAATAAACCTCAGATTTCAGGACAAAAGCTGATTCCCAGCTGGGGAAGGGGGGGAGGGGGTGTGTGTGTCAAGAAAAAGAAGCCTCCGTTATGTTCCTTTCCTATTTTTAGCCTGATTTCCTACGGAAATGAGATGTCTGCAATCAAGTCCTCTGTCTGGCCTGTCCCTTGTCAATGCCGTTTTTGAATACATTGCCCGATTTCAGCCAAATCTGATAGAGAGGGAGAAGCCGCAGAGAAAATTCTCTTCCTGCAAGTTTCATGAAGAAAAATGGTCAAATTTCATGGAAAATCAACCTTTGTACTTTGGAAGGCAGCAACCGGCTGGCAGAATCCAGAATAACTATTCCACGGCTCGCAGGGGCTGCTCAGGTCCCCCCTGCAGCAGGACCGTGCTGCCCTCACCTCTTGGTAAAGTCACCGGCACCGCAGCCTTGTTGTGCCATGCTGGGAGCCGGGCAGTCCAAACCCACCCAGCTCCACCTGCCCTAATTTCGGCGGCATTAAAAGGGCACAGATTTGCAGGGAACGAGCGTGCAAGAAGGACGGACTTAAAACTGAAGCTTTGGGACTCTTTCCCCAGGCTGTTCAGACTGTCTTTGCCGTCGGCGAGGGAGCACTCCCCCCTCTGGTACTTCTGATCAGCCGTGGCGCAGTTAAGGATTTCAAAGACGTTCTGTAGCCCAAGGAGGTCCCGCAGAAGCAGGCCGAAGGCAGGGAAGGCTCAGCCTTATCCCACACGGAAGAAACCACATGGGAGATCCCCGGCAGATGCTCTCAGCATGGAGGAGGCATCTTTCAGCTCTGGGGTGGCCTCAAGCGAAGTCCATCAAGCCCAACAACCGATCTTTTGTCCTTTGACCCTCACTGACCTCCTCCTCTAAACCTCTGAAGGCTCCTCCTGGAGAACCCAACTTCGTACGGAGACGCTTGCCCGCACGTCCAAGGGCAGCTCTCACCAAACCAGCTCTGCCACGCAGAAGCGTTCTTGAAACGCAGAGCGCTGTTCTCGCAGCAGAGCCCACAGAGGCGGCGTGGGGGAGGTGACATTTCCATCGAGATGATCTCTTATACTGCTTTAGCCTTCAGGACAGAAGGCAAGCGTTCAGCAGAGCCCACCCAAAACTCTTTTTGGTGTGAAGTGTTTAAATCCAGCCAAGCGTGGAGCGATGATATGCTTGGATGGCCCATGGCAGAGCTTCGAAGGAGAAACCTCTCCGGCCAGCTTGCATCCAACTTCCTTTTGTCCCTCCAAAACACCGTGTTGTTTCACTTCTCTCAAAGACAGAGAAAGGAGCAGGCTGACCTAGAGCAGAACTGGTGCAAATACCTGTCTGCTTCACCCCTGAGTTCAGTCAACAACCCGACAAGTGCTTCCTTCGGAGAGCAGGCAGCTCTACACCCTTCAAAGCCATCTCCCACACCCAGGCTGGATCGGACCGCTGTGACCCTCCGATCCAACACCAACCGCTTCAGAGACGACACCGAAAAATACATCCTTGGCTGCTTTAGCAAAAGGTTGGCTTGGGCCCCGGAGCTGGTGGGTTGGTAGCCCTGACAGCACACCTGGGGACTGCCCAGAGAAACTCCTACTCGCCTCACGTGCCGATCTCCTTGGCAAGGTGGGAAGCCACACGTGTCGTCCCTCACGGGCGTTCAGTACCGGTGCCTACGCGGTCCCACGCCTGCTGGGGACCTTTCCCCTGGACGACCCTGGAAACGCGACTTCATCAGCTGCCATCGCTGAATAAGCCACCTCCAGTGTGACGCAGCACCTGCGGCGGAGCCAGCTGGGAGTAGGCGGAGCAGATATTGTTTTCTGTTGAAATATTTGTGGTCAGGCTATTCCATACTTGCCGTTTTTTAAAGGCATGGAGTCTGCACCGGGAAAGAGGCCAAAGGCACCCATGAATCATGTCCCTGCAAACAAAGATCCAGCAGAAATAAAAAGTTGTCCTAAAGCAGACAAAGAATCCCGTCACCTCAGGCCGTAGCCTCGGATCACGGGAGTCCCAGCCGTGGTTCCAACTAAGCCCCTACCAGATCATCGGCTATTTTGAGAGCGCCCAAAAAACTGGATCTTTGCTGCTTCTGCAAGAAAGAGCGTGTGTTTGGTTTTATTTAGAAAAGGAAGATAAAATAAGAGTCGGTCCCTTTCCTCTCCATTAGGCGACGCGAAGGTGCGGGCTGCCAGCAGAAACCAACTCAATTCCAAGCCGACTTTGGAGCCTGCGCCCCGTTTTCAAAAATGCCCACAGTATTTCAGAGCTTTGGTCCCACAAGGTTTAGGTCAGCCCCTGAGCACCCACTCGAAGGGCTCAGACCCCACGTTCCCAACTCACGTATCGCATTTAATTGTCACTCATTAACGACCGTACGAACACGGCGCCTACCGAGACGATGCCACACGCGGCGAGCGTCGCCGCCAGCACGCCTCCTGAGGGTTAACGTCGGACAGGGCGTCAGGGCATGATCTCCAAGAACCTCACTGAAGCCACACACCCTGTCAACACACGTATTTTCGGTTGCTATAGCAAAGCCAGCCGCAATTAAGAAGCGCTCTCAGGCTGCAGGGCCCTCTCCGTCCTCGTCCTCTGCGGCTTTGCAGCCTCGCTCCCTCCCCACCGACACCAAACCCTGCCCTCGCTCCAGCCGCGCGACCGCTGCGCCAGCAGCCAGGCAGAGCCGCGGCAGGAGCAGGGACACGGATCCCGCCGCTGCCCCCACGCTCTACAAACAGGGAGAGAACCGAGATGAAAGGCACCGAGCCCCAGCGCCTGCTCACGCCCAGGCTCGCCGGCCGCTGCCTGACTTCTCCGCGGCAGCTCCGTATCAGCCTGGGCCCGGTGGCGAAGCACTCCCTTTCCCCGGCTAATGAAGGGGCTGGTCCTGTGGTCACGAGAGACAAGAAAACCTTCAGTGCGGGAGAAATCAAACAACGCAGTTTCCCGGTGTCACGTTCGGTCTGTTCCTGGTTTCCAACCGCTAAAGCGTGTTTCGAGGCGCAGATAATCGTGGCCAGATCACACAGAGAAAACAGATCTGGCTCCACCTAAGAGTTCAAAGACGCCTTCACAAAGCTGACAGAGGGAAAAAACACAGCGAAGGGGCACGTTAACAGCATTTCCCTTCCACCCCGGAGGCCCGAGCCACACATCCCAAGAACTTCCCGAGGCGCTTTGCCACTTCAGCGGGATAAACTGCAGCTCATGGCACGGCGGAGCCCATGAACGTTAAACAGATCCGAAGATCATATCCCGGTTGCTAAACCCCTTTGCTGGCCCTTGGGTCCCACAGAGGCAGCCTCGTGCCCTTTTGGTTTTCCGCAGCAGCTGGCGTCGGGGAGGACGGGCTCCGGCGCTTACCGCGTCCGTCACACTTCGTTGGGCTGCACAAATAACAGATCCTCCCCCCGGGAAGCCTTCGCACTGTGAGAAATGGATTTGCGTGAGAGGCTTATTTTAGAACACAGAGCAACTTGCCAAAGGAAGGAAGCGGAACCCCATCCCGTAGGTAATTTAACACTCGGCCAGAGCGAGCTCTGGAGATACGCCGCAGAAAGCGATGCTGTAGGACGGCCCGCGTGGGCCGTTTCCCCTCCAGTCACGGTGACGATCTCGTCGCTGGCAGGAGGTGAAATCCAACCCCAAGCACCTCGAAGCTGCAGACTTTGTGTCCGAGCAGCCGCGACCACTGCATCCCGTCGGAGGGTCTGGAACAGCGTCAGCCTTTTGAGCGATTGAAACCTCGCTCCAGCCCAACTCGTGAAAGCGTCTGCATCTGGGTGCAAGGGAAAGGGAACAACGCAGCCGCAAACGGATGAAGGAGCCACGGCCCGTCGCTCTCAAGAGGGCGAAGGACGAGGCCAGGGCTGGGCTGATGTTCAGCCAGGGCAGCAGTTCGCTCATCTCCCGTGTGACAGCACCCACGGCCGGTGCCGCGGCGCACACCGAATTGGGGCTCGGCTGAACACCTCCCCTGGCTCCTCTGGAGAGGGACTGGGAACGGGGAGCGAGGGGGGCCCTGGGGCTGCACACCCGGGAGCTGGGGAGCCCCTGGGCTGCCCCCGGGCACTCCCGCTCGAAGCCACGGCGGAGCTGGGCGAGCAGCAGTGACACCTCCCCACGACTCTTCCCGAGCCAAGCCCTCGGCTGGCAAGAAAACACTTCTTGACTGGGGAAAAACGGGGCGGCAAAGCCCCTTGTGCTGCTGCCGGGGAGCGGAGCGGAGCCCTCCCGGCGTTCTTCGAAAGCACGAGAGAGAAGCCAGAGCAGGGAGCGGCTCTGGGGGCAGGGAGCAGGCGCTGGAATTTGGGCCTGACTCAGACAGACGCCCTCCGCTCCGGCTCCCGAGCCCCCCTCCGGGCAGCGAATCCTTCTTTACACGGAGGCAAACAGCACCAGGGGAGATTATGGGGAAAACGCTGCTCGTTCGCTGGAGAGGCGCTGGGCGGCAGGAGCCCGGGCCTGGCTCTCGTCTCACCCACGTGGGTGCCTCGTACGAGAGACGGGGCAAAGCGCCTCTCCGATTCCACCCTGATCCCACGTGCTGGCCCACAGGATGTTTTGTCCTCGCAGATAAATTTCCACTATGAATCAGTGCTCAGGGGGTGGGGGGAAGCAGCCTGCTTTGTTGAGAAATTTCTGCTCTTAAACTGTTTCAGCGTGGCAAACCACAGCGGGCAGCCAGCACGAGGATCATGAGCGGCCGCCCCCAACCCATGAAGGCAAACGGAGACGAGACCTGCGACTTCACTCCCGAGAACCGGGGATTTCTGCCGCCACCTGGATTGGCAAAAGGCTTTTACTTTAAATTCCCCTGAAGAAAATGTCAAGAATAATCCCCTTTTGCCTCAGTCTGACTGCATCATTCCCACAAAACGCGAACATTTTGCTCTAATTTTATATTATAGAATTTTCAAAACAAAACCTGGGACTTCCTGATACCGGTTGAATTTTCCCTTCCTGCCTTTTTCTCCCCCAAAACGCCAACAAGCCATTCCAATTTCATATAGTGCCTCACTTGGATTAGAATTGCGTTTCCCAAGGGCTTTTTCTGGGCTGTCAGTTTTATGGATCAACTTCAGACATTTGCTTTTTCTTTTTGATCAACTCTGGGCTCTTCCTCCCAGTTCCCAAGCCTTGAAGTCCCTCCTGTTATTTTCAAGCGTTTCTCCGTAGCCAGGAAGGACAGAAAATTCCCCCTGCATCCCCGGAAAGCCAAGCCAGGCGTGCTGTTCCTTCGCCCCAGCACTCACATGCCTTAAGAAGCACAGAGGGACCGTGAGGTTTCCAGCAGAACCGCTTGAGCTGGCAACGCTGCTTCCGCCGCGGGCTGCGCGCCGGCAGGGGCTGGAGGCAGTCGCCGCGAGAGCCCTCGGGCCAGCCCGTGACTCGCTGCCGCTGGGATCTGCGGTCCTGGCCCAGAACTGGAGCCGCCTTTGGGAGAAGGGGCAGCGAGAGGTGGGAGATGATTTTTGGAGGGGAGGTCCCCCCACTGCCTTACGTTTGTATGAGCTCGGAAATGAGGACGCAGGGATTGATGCCGGTCGCAGAAAGGTCCTTCCCTTCCCGTTCCCGTCAGCTGGTGACCATCCAGGTGTCCAACCCCCTCACAGGGGCAGCAGAGACCGGACAGCGTCTCCCGAGGGTTGTCAGTGCCAGCCAATCCCAAGGGAAGGGATGAGGCAGCCCCTGCAGGTGACCATCCCTCCCCAGCGACCAGAGAACTGGCTTAACCCGAGCACGCCTGGGTCTTGCTCAGGCTGAAGTCGGGCAAGGTGAAACGCAGCCATCAGGCTGGCTGGATTTGGCACCTAGTGACCTCCTGAAGGTTTATACTGACCTGTGAGATTTGAGACGGGGCAGGACCCAGATACGGCTCAAAACTAGCACTGCCTTCAGCCCAGGGCTGGGGGCAACCCTGGTCCTAGGGAGGAGTCACGGCGGGGGTGCGTGAGGACACCCACCTGCAGACTTCCCTCCCGACTCACCTCAGCCAAGGCATTCCCCGGGAAGCGACAAGGTGAGCAGGGACCACTTGTCACTTCTCACAGCAGCTGGAGGGACCCCGACAGCTGCCCTGGGAGCTGCCGAAAGCTCTAGGAAACTCCTCCTGGTGGTTAGAACAGCCCAGAAACACACACAGACCGTGGCCGAACAAGCCTGCTGGACCTGGCCTTGCACGTGCTGCTCGGTAAGCGACGGCGCTCGACTTGCAGGCCAAGCGCAAGGAAAATACTGAGGCCCAGACACGAGAACACACCGAGGGGTCAAGCGCCGAGCCTCTGAAACAGGCACGAAATCCCTCCCGAGCCACCGGTATCCGTTATTTTGGTGGTATTGCACACACGGACCGTTTACTGCTTTGCAACAGACCCTCTGGCTCACCTGTGAGAGGAACCTTCTCAGCGGCACCTCTGACCGCTGGTCATCAAGAAGGATTTTCACCACTCAGCAGGAGCTGGGAGTGGATTTGGGATCCCACAGTCTCCTTGTTTCGCTGCTCTCTGCAGCCCCACGTTTGCCGTGGGCCATGCTGTACCCCAGGACGCTCCTTCAAGCCAGAGAACGCCAGGAATTAGGTGAACAGAGCAGAGGGCTTTTGTCAGGGGAGGAGAAGGGCCTGGTGGGGGGGCAAAATTACACTCAGCACGTTTAAAACCACCTCGCCTATTTCCAGCGATGCCACTGCAGTCTGCGGAGAGCGAGGAGGGCTTCCAGGGGGCAAGTCAGCTCCCCCCAACACGCCTGCCTCCCCGCTCGCCCTCAGCGCGCCCACAGTCCCAGGCAGGGAGACTGGGAAGGACACGAGTGACTGAGCACAGCACCAGGCTCTTCACACACAGGTCTGCCTGCCCGGCCCTTTTCTTCTGGTGACGCCCAGGGTATTTCTAAGACCCCACCGAGAGCCCGAATTCCTAAAGCACCCAGAGGTGTGCAGGCAGAGGGAGACCCGGCTGGCACGGAACAGCTTGACAGCTCCTGACAAATAAACACCAAGGCTGAAATAATAGTTTTAAAAAAATATTTCATTTCATTTTTCTTTAAGAAGAAAGTACACAGGGGTTTCCCCTTCCGACAACAGCCAGAAGCCCAGAACTTTCCAATGACAAGGCAGTTTTATTTCCATAATTGCCTAAAGCAATAATAAACCTAAGCCACGCAACACCCGAGCGATCAGTCATGACAGACAGGGGAAAATTTCGATGGTGTTTATCCGAAGGACAGTCTGTGGGTTGATGATGACTGAAAGAGAATGAAAAGAGAGAGAAAAAAAAAAAAAAAAGATCAGCTGACGGCCCAGAACTGCCGCGCCCCCCGCGGAAGGCTCCTGCTGGCTCGGCGGCAGCAGCCCAGGCGTGCCGCGGCGTGCCGCCTCTCGGAGCGGCTGTGCTGGCAGGTGCCGCCACCTCGGCGGGGCAGCTGCGTGCCAGCACACGGCAGGACCGTGTGTCAGGCTGGTCAAGGTTTTAGCATCCAGTCCATAAAAGAAACGGTCATAATTTCTCTCTCGGTCGCGCCTGAGAAGCGGCATCGCTGGGTAACCGGAAAGCCTGCCCCGGGATACTGTCAGGACTTGCCAGTGTCTGTCATTACACATCCAACACCTAAGGCTCTGGAAAGACAAAAGGATTGCTTTTCTGCCCAGGATATCTTTCTCCAGTCCTTTTGCCTGTTTTGTCTAACAAAGGGTGCCGGGCCAAGGGAATATGAAGTCCCCTGGACACAGCGGGCTGGGACAGAGGTGCTGTGCCACGAGGGGTCCTGGGGATACAGGGACCGAGTCTCCCTCCCCGGGCGCTGCCCCTGTGTCACGACGCCTTCCCCTCCCACACCCAGCCACAGAGCAGCAGGGAAGGAAGCTCTGTGTTCTGGGGATCTTACTTCTCTTCCTTTGGTAGTTGCGCTTCTTCCTGAAGCGCATGTTAATTTTTGGCCATGACTCTGTCTTTTCAATCACAGTCGCCTCCACACGGACCAGTTCTTTCCTGAAAAACAAATTTTACAGGTATCACTTTTTAACGATTTACATTCTCTTCCTACCGGTGAGCAGGTTTCTGGGGAAAAGCGACACACAGACAACCGGCCCTGCCCCCCAGAGCCCAGGCACACAGGAACTACGAAGTCACTGTGGAAGGAGGGAAATCTGTCAGGTTGTTGGCTTCACGGTGCAGACACAAAAGCCTCAAGGTGCTGGAGGCAGATCAGCCAAGTGACGTGTATGCTTGCAGGGCAGGACCTCTCTGCCACGGCAGGGATAAGATCAGAAACAGCCAAGGAGGCAGCAGGAAGACAAACCTGCAGGAACTTGTAGGATTACGGCAAGACAAATTCCCCTGGTACGTTCACATGATCTTACGTGTCCTACTTTGCTTTTGGGACAGGTGAAGCCCCGCCGTGGCCCCTTCTCCCATCCTATGCTGGCCAACATATGTCCTTCCTCCTTCTATAAACCATCACAGCCAGCTGGAAAAAAAAAAGTCTTCTCGCCTTCCTCACCTGAATAAGTCCTGGCAAAGGCTCGGTGAAAAGAGATTTGGCCCACTGTTTCTAGCAGGAAGCTAATGGGCTGCTGCAGCAAGTCACCTCTCCTCCCACATGCCTCTCTCCTGCCTCCCACTCCTGGTCTGCCCTGCTTCTTTACCCCACACTGGAAGAGAAGCCGGGGATGCCCTGAGGATTTCACGTGCTGCTCCCTGCCCCGCAGCTGGGGGGATCAGGCTGAGCGGTGAGTCGACTCAAATTATTTCTAGAGCTCATTTCTACATATGGAAATTCTCAGCAAGTAAACACCCTCCCTCCCCGAGGCTGGAGATGAAGAATATGGCCTGTACTTCCTCCACAGGGCAGAGAAATCACAGAGTAATTTGTCCCTCCACATCACCTCACCGACAAACACCTCTGCAGAATCCCTAGTGGGGCAGGAGCTCCGAGAGAAGCGGTCCCCTGGAGCCAGAAAAAGCGTGCTGGGATTCCTGGCTGCTACCTGAAAACCGCCAGAGCTGGGAAACAGGGTGGTCTGAAGCAGGCACTGGAGGACCAGCGACCTGTCTGCACAGCAGCTCCTCTCTGGGAAGGCAGGTGCCTGCAGCCAAGAGCCAGACTGAAGCTTTGGGAAGCGTGGTTTTAATCAACAGCCACAACGGAGGAGGAAGGGACACTCTTTCAGGCAGCATCACCGCAGAATACCATTAAAAACTCCTCAGCACGCTCACCGGGCCGGCAGAAGACATTTAAAGAACGTTTCCCTGACAAATGACTTTGGCTGCAGTTCAGGGGGGCAGAGGGGGGAAACCCATCCAGCCCAACTCTTCCAGCAAGGTCACTGGGAGGCCAAAGGCTTGGAGACATTTACCATCTCTCCTAATATTTACTCCCTGGTAACAGATACCGGAGATCGAATCCTCGAGGGAGGCGGGAAGGACAGCCGGAGGAGAAAGCTGATATATCTGCCTTAGGGACTAGACCTTACAGCAAGGTAACCTGGAGAGACCAGGGGGTGACCCCGACACCCCAGCTGAAGGGTGTCACCCCGCTTCAGCCCAGCGACAGGCCCCACCAGCACCACTGAAGTACACGGCAGCTTCGCCACGGCAGGGAAGAAACCGAAGAGGGACCTGCCCTCCGGGGGCTGGCCACGTCCCACCCCTCTGATCAGGGAGCCGCACTTTCCGGGTCTAATCCCTGCCCGCTGAAGGCAAAGGGAAGGCTGAGCTCCCCCCGACAGGCCCGGCCTACCTCGCTGCTGACGGTCACATGGGGAAGCTGGAAAGCGGCCAGGGCAGATAGAGCGGCCGGTCGCTGACCCCTCGGGGCTGCTCCCAGGAGAGCCAGGGCTTGCAGAAGCACAGCCGGGCCGTCCCCGATACAGCCCTCGCCACCGGACCGCGCCAGCTGCCCGGGGCCTTGGGCAGCACCAGCCAGAGGGAGAAAGCTCGGCACAGGTCGGCAGACAAGCGTCCCCCCATCACTCACAGATGTTGACACGCTTTCCAGCAAATCTTTAAGGGTATCGTTGAGACAGCTGAGTATCGAAGCGTGGCTTCACTCTGCAAGTCAGAGTTCGAGGCCAAGGGGCGCTGGCGAGTCCCTCCCTGTTGGACAAAGCACTGGGACCTGCTGGTTCTGAAGCAGAGCAGAAAGGGACTTGCTGGTGAAGTGCATACGAACAGAAAAGTTCTCAGCAAAATGGAGTCCAAGAGAAAAAAAGAAAAAAAGCCTTTATCAAATCTTTTAGGTATGACTGGAATGTCCATAAAAACAAAAAGGGGGTCACACATTTCCCAGCGTCTCTCACAGGCAGGCCTGGTGCTTTCAGCAGCAACGTGTTTCATGACAAAGCACATCTATCAGATTTTTGCAGGAGGCAAGAAAACTTCACACTGAAATCTCACAGGTCTAAGCTGGGCTGAAAGCTGTTGTCATTAAGCAGTGAAAGCGATCCAGGCAACCTACGACCCCACAGGGCCGTAACTCTCAATCATCTCAACTGACAAGCTCGCTCGCTCCCTGCGGGAGGTAACTGAATCCCAGCCTGGCTGTCTGGGAAAAGAGCAGGTCCAAGGCCCTTTGTCGTTTCCACTGAAGCCGCTGCAAAAATGGGCAGGTAGCAGGAGAAAGAGCAAAGCTTATCTAGAGGGAAAAATTCCCCTCAGCTGCGCTCTGTCTAGGAACAAGCTAAGCTTTCTCACGGAGGCACCAACCATTTCACTGGGGTCTGAAGCGGCTGAGGGCACTCCACCGACGGACTGGAACAGAAACCCGCCCCAGGTTACGCTCACTCCTAGTGACAGCTTCAAACGTGCACGACAACTCCTGCCTTACGCAGCTAAACAAAGTGCAGCCGCCCGCTGCTCGGTGCCCTGGTGCCAGGCGGCCAGACAGCAAGTTACTTGAACAAACACAAAGCCCAACAGATTCCAGAGCAGAAGCCAGCCACAAGGTCCCAGAATAGCCTCTGCCACGCAGATATGTTTTGTTGCACTGTTGTTTTTTGAGGCTCTAGAGGAGCGTCATCTTGGGAGGTATCTGGCTGCTACAGAGAATTAAAACACAACCATCTGTCCCAAGCAGGACAAGCTCCTGCCCACCCCCAGGTCTGAGCAGGGAGCGCAGCTGTAACGAACTGTCTTACGCAGGCACCGGGGCAAGCATTCACTGACGTGCTTATTTTTAAAACAACAGAAAAAACAAGAAAGCCTTTGTTTGCATCCAACCTCTTATCTCCCCTCCAAAACGTCTGTGGTTTAGGCACAGCTGGGAACTATGTCCAGGAACCGCAGTCCGCACGGGGTTGGCGTTCCTTTCCTCAGCCCGTATGGGAGAGCTGGGGACGCGGGAGGCTGCCCTGCAGCTCGGAGGGAGGGTGGCACCTCCCCACCAGCCCTTCATTCTGCCCGGTCAGCCGCCTCCTCCCACTGACCTTCCTCTGCCAAAGTTCCTGGAGATCAGGCTAACGCTGGCAGGCGGGCAGCCTGCTCTGCTTCAAGGAACTGACAGCGCTTTCCACGCGCTCGCAGCACCTGCGGGAGCCAAACAGCTGGTTTTCCTCCTGCCCCAGAGCTCCCGGCTCCCAGGCCACGTGCCAAGTCCAGCACACGAACTGCGAGTTGCAGAGAACCACCCCAGGGACGCCCGTTAGGAGAGCCAGGTGGAGGACGGTGCTCCTAAACCGCCTGGCGTGGCACAGCCCTTCTGCAGAACTTGGGCTCTCATCTGGATTTCTGCAAGACGCCACTTCTAGTCCCAATAAAATGAGACTCCCTTTCCTAAAGCCTTCCACAAGTGCAATATCTGGCCATAATTCAAAGGCTCCCGGTGACCTGCTGTTCCAGATCTCGCTGCAGTACTGTGGGAAGGACTGGCAGCCCCCACAAGCCTCTCTCACGCAGGGAGCGCGAGGCAGCTACCACCAGTGCGACTGCAGCCACGTTATCAACCGTACAAACACATCACAGGTAACTCTTGATCACCAACAGCCCCCCGGGACCACAGAAAGCACTCAGAAGTGAAACCAAGCCGACACCACGTGGTATTTCTAACCTGAACCTACGACCCACCAAGAAATAGTTCTCAGACGCACAAGTTCCTCCTCACCTGACCATCCTCTGCCAAAGCTGCTGCAGCTCAAGCCAAGACCTAAACGCGCGGTTTGGCCGGCAACCAGACCGCAGTCAGGGCTTCCAGACACTTTGAGCACCTGCAACCCACCTTATCTTGACTTGTGCTTTACCGCTAAAACCTCTCGTCCTGGGGAAAACAACAGTTCACGGCTTTGCTTCTGGCTAGTGCCCAGGGCTGAGCAGGAGCACCTGCTCCTGGGCCGGGGAACCGGCCGTTCTGCCAGTTCGTACGGCAACTCCTGCAGCACCGGCAGGGAGGTGGTGCCAAGGGGGTAAAGTCCTGCTCCCCGGTTCTGAGATTGCTGGACGATGTGACTAGGAGGAAGGGAAAATTAGGCACTCTAACATTAAGATCAAGGCCTGCTGGGTTAAGACAAGGGCAAAAGGAAAGGGGTTAAAAAACCCAAGTTAAATTAAGGGATTAAGGGATGGAAAGGAATTTCTGGGTTATTCCAAGATGACCATCACTGAAATTAGGGTAAGGGAGTAAAGATGTTGAAGAGCAAGATTTACTGCTAGTTCATGCAAGGCTTACACCATGCAAAAAAGATCCAACACAACCGAGGTGCACGTCCTCCAGTGACCTCAGAACTGGGCCCTGCTGCTCTGCCCGGGCCCTGCGGCAACGGTCGGTGAGCAGAGGCCGACCAGCTTGTTTCATCGGTGGTTCTTTCAAAAGCCACAGGGCTGGGAAGAAAGCTACTGCTAATAAATCCAGGTTTCTCTTCAGTTTCAGGGACTGTAGGAGCCCTGAAGCTACCATTAAGTACAGGAATTGTCTGGAAGAGAATTCTTGTATGAGACAGCTTACCCCAGGAGCGGCCTTCCAATAAGCGTGAAGTCGTCAGCACCAACCAGCAAAACCTATGGAAGATAAATCAGGCACATGTCACCGGTTCGTTGTCCCAGCAGAAACACAAACAGTATCTTCTGAATCCTACAGTCCCCGTAAAGGAGCCAAACTGCTTAAAAAGAGGCATTTAAACATTTCAAACCTGACGCTGTTACTGGAGAGCGGTGGGGGGAAGGCAGCTAAGGGGCAAGAAACAGATCCATGGACAGACAGTCTTCCTGGTGAGCTTGCCCTGCTCAACATACTTCAGCAGTATCTTCCACGTTGATCAGAACATGCTGAACCTTTCTGTTCTTGCTCACCAGCAGTTGTAAGAGATAGGAAAAGCAATACAGGGAAGAAGAATAACATGCCTCGTGTGGGATCTGAATGAATGGCAGCTCCTAAAATCACTGGATTCTTACAGCAATTGCTCCGTATCCCAGTGGAGGAACACTTTCCTCACGCTCCTCCATGAGGCCTCAAGATGGGCAATACAGAAACGAGCATCTGTTGGGGATTCCCCACCCGGGGACGAGCTGTTTTGTTTCAGGGCACTTCAACGAGCTGCCTCTGCCTGAAGGACCAGGCGGGATAACAGCGAGGACATCGTGAGGAGAGGCAGCGCTTCTTACAGGCGGCCTCCCTCCCCACGCCACTGTACAGAGCAGTTAGAAGCACCACACAGAGTCACGAGATGTTCTGACTTTTGTTTGAGGCAGATATTTGCCAGTAAAATCCCCACAGGGTTACGGCGGTTAGGCAAGTCTTTCACCTTCTTCACTCCCACCTAGACCTTTGCATTCCTAGCCGGCTGCTCCACGCAAATCACTCCTCTCTGCCGCACAAGGGCGCAGGACACAGCTGAAGGCACGCCTGAAAAGCTGCCTCAAAACGGGACGTCAAGGCAATGGACGAGTAGAAAATCTGCCCAACTCTCCTTAACTGCTTGCTCGGCTCTAACAACCAACACTAAGCCAACAGAACCCCACTTCATCATCTTTCATTTAAGATTTGGATTAATGAGCCTCTACAAGTTCCTGCTAGTTAACCCAGGCGAAGGACAGAGACACTGAGCTGCATCTTGGCAAACGCACCATTCCGCTCCTCCAGCCAGCGCCCTCAGCGATAAGGATCTTGCAAAGCCCTGAGCAGCGACAGTCCCTCTGGGAGCGCTGCAAGTATTTTGGGTGGTGGAGCCTCAAGGTAAACACAGTCTTTAGCTGCCGTCTCTAGAAACAACAACTGTCATTTTCTTTTTTTGGATGAAGTTAGTACAACAAAAATCTGCCTCCCAGCAGTCTGGCACGACTCCTTCCAGCCCTGTTCAGCCGCCACCACAATCACACTATCCCTGACACAGGAACCGAAGGCAGAGCAAACAGCTGGAGCGGGAACGGGAGATCCGACAGGAGCTCTTCAGGACGTGGTTTTAAAAACTGGCAGCGGGTTTTGCCTCCAGGGCCGTTCCCAGGCACTCTGCTCCGCCCCCACGCGCAGCGCAGCACCCCAGCGCTGCGGAAGCACGGCACGTCACCTTTTCCATCCGGATTCGGTCTCCACATTCAGCCTCCAGTACGTTGTCCATCATAATCAAGTCTTCACTGGTTATCTTCCACTGCTTGCTGGCGAAATGGACCACAGCAAAGAGCCTTCCGTACTGCCCCGTGGCGATCATCTTGTTCACCTTCTGTACCACTTCTGCGGGCAAAGAGCAGGGAAGGAGTCAGTGTGGAAAACCCAGCAAGGTGTGAAGAGCTGTTCAGAACAAATCCAGCCACACTGCTCTCCCACCAGAACTCTTTATCTTCTGGGAATCTTTAAGCAAGGATCAGCAACGTCCTTTCCCACGGGGCGTGAGCCTCCCTTTCTTAAACTTAACGCCCTGTTTGTATTTTAGTTGCTGGCAAACCCACGCACAGGCAAACACCAAAGACACAGGCTGTGTGGCCAGTCGAGGACTCGACTTCTCAGCCCATTTCTTAGGCCTCCTAAAACGCACTGCATGCAGGTACGCAGCGTTCCAGGAAAGAGCACTTGTCCCCGCAGCCCACGTTTGCAGGGGAGCCCCCCTCAGTGTCCAAGTAATACACAGCAGGCCCAGGGCTCTGAACACTGTGCAAGGCAGCAGGAACATCAGGGAGGGCCTGGCAACGTACACAGGAAAAAGGGCTCTGACAAAGCCTGGCCTGAGAACTTGTACCTGCAGCAAAGCCAAGAGAGACCCTTCCCTCACCCTTTGCCAGAAAATCCCTTCCCACACGCGCGCAGAGCCGGTGCCAGGGACGAGGTCCTGCACATGAACAAACTCCGTTTGCTGTGATCAGCCTCCTGAGCAGTGAAGCCAAAACCAATTTTGACAGGAACATCAAAAGGAATTGCTTAATACCATATTGCTTAATATTGAGTGTCCTTCCACTGCCAAATAGTAGCTTTCCACCCTCTTGAGCTGCTCAGAAAAAGACTACGTCTGTAAGACTATCTATAACTGGAAAGACAGATTTTCTTCATTGTCCTCAAAAGTGGACGAACCATTTTTTCTTGGAATGCAAACAACACAAGATCCATTTGGGAGAGACAAGAATTCAGCAACCAGTCAGACCAAACCCAGCCCTTACAGGAACGCTCTGAACGTGCCCAAGCTTCAACCCAGCAGATGTAAACCATTGAAGGTAGAGGTAAGAACAGAAATTATTCGCGAGGCAGCAGTTCATAGTTGCTGCAGTTCCCACCACGATGAAGAGTTTAGATTCTGTGGTGCTGGAACTGCTGTCCCAGAAGAAAAGCCCACTGTAAGCTCTTTTCTGATTCATGGTGGTCCAGACAGAAAACACAACCCCCTTCTCTTTGTCACGCCCTCAGTGGCACAACGGGTACAACAAGTTTCTTCCCGCTCTAAACTGCTGACCTAGACACACCAGTACTCCTGGGGTCAACACCTCAAACCTGAAATCTCAAAACGCTGGCCTACAAGGTCCTCTTCGCAGAACCCCGCAGTCAGGCTCTAACAAGGGTGATTTCCTTGTCAAATTCCAACTTTCTACCCACGGGGGCCTCTCACCTTTTTGTAACCAGAAAAAGTGCATTTTCTGCATTGTACTTGGGCTCTGGAGCTGCCGACAGCTCTTCCGAACACCTCCAGTGACAGGAAACTCAAGCGACGTTACCGTTCGACGGCCAGTACGGCTCGTATCTCCGCACCATGCGGAGCGACCCTCCCTAGAACATCCACGGCTGTTTCCATAGCCACAGAGGGCGGAATTCAATCGCTCTCGCTGTTGTTTGCTTTGGATAAGCACAGCCAGGGCACAATGATGCCAGCTCAGAAACAGTAGGAGGTTACACGGCACAGAAATCACAGCGGCCCCGAGGATCCCATGCGAATCCATCGGGGGAACGTGGGACTGCTCACCACAGGGCTTCTGCCAATCAAACTGAGCAGCCTGTGGTTCACTACTGGGTCAAATCGCACCCGGGGACAGAACGCTCCTCTGTCACTTGAGCAATCCCAGGAGCGCAGAGGAGATAAAAAGCAGGATGAGAGACAGCCAGAGAGGAGAGCTGGAGCAGGAGGCTCTCCCCAAAGCCCATCACTCGCAGTTCGTGACACACTGCAGCCAGCTGACAGGAGCCTGTCTGAAAAGGTGGACCCAACTCGGCTCTGCTCCTCTCGCTCGCTCCTTCACCGCCCGGGGCTCTCCCGCCTACGGCAGAGACGTCCCCGAGGCCAAGGCAGCGCGGCTGCCCGTTACCAAACACAGGAGCTCTGTGCCTGGTCGCGGGGACAACTGACGCATTCCAGCGAGCGACGAGGATGGCCGCTGAACAGCCACGGGCACCGCACCCGCCGGCTTGGGGGCGGACCACCGGACAGCCCACGCGCCCCTTTCAGGGCCACTGGCTGTGTCCAACCGTCCTGACGGGCTGTGGGGACAAGAACACCTTCACTGACACCGTGTCACTTCCTAGCCGCTCACTGCCTCATGTCACACCCCTGCAGCTCTGCCACGTGCCCTCCAGCCACCTGCTTACGCTGGCCCCAGTGCTCTGGGTCACGCACTAAACACACCAGCTCTCTGATGTGCCCACCACCCAACTGCCCATGCTGGCTTTAGCTTTTTGATTTAACCATCAAAAGAAAAGTATTTGTTTTCTCCTGTCCAAAAGGCTTGTTTCATGTTTTAGAAAGCAACACATCACATCGGGTAAGATTCCTCTGGGAGCGCTACAAGCTGCCATAAACAAAGGAGACCTCATACTCTACCCAAATCCCCAATAGCAGCACTGGAGCACAAGTCCAGCGACACTAACACACAGCAGAAATGGGACAAAAATGCCAACACCACAAACTAGCTCCAATCATCGAAGACATTTATGCTCAGCGGGGCCACCAGTGGCAATACTGGAGAGCTAGTCTTCAGCTGGAGGCTGGAGACTGGAGACCTTTACCTGCATGATACTTCGCTTCTTCTACTGGATCTGGAAGTTTCACTTCAGGCCATGGCGGTGAAGTCAGAGATGTTTTGGCAACAAGTCTGTGAACGATAAGGTGAGATTCACTTGTAGCAAACAGGTATTGTCAAGAGATGTAAAACACAAAGAAAGGAATAAAAGTAAAAGCAGCTGGAGATGGAGTAGAAAGTGGTTTTCCACTGGGGGAGCAGGAGTTGCACAGGAAACAATGATTTGTCAGTACGAAAGACTCGACCCAAAGCCCTCTGGGGCCAGAAGGCAATTGCCCACAGATCCCGTCGCGTTTCGTAGCAGCCCACGAGCGAGACGTTTCCTACTCCGGCCTGAAGTGTTAGGGACAGAGGGCGGCAGGCAAGGCGAACGCCGTGCTGCCTCCCTAGGACTTAACGCAACGGAGGACACTGGATACGCCGAAGTCCCCAGACCTTCCTCCCACCACCCGGCCAAAGCACCCAGTGGGACAAGAAATGCCGCAGAAGCGCCGGAGCTGCAGCCCGCGTCAGGCACCTGCCCAAAACCCCGCAGAAACACTCAGCCTCGTGTCTGAGCTCAGCCCGCAGACGCGCTGCCAACAGCCGCTGCTCCCGGGGCTCAGTGGCGCGGAGGTCCTGCACGAGGGCACCACGCCCTAAGGAAAAGGGAAAAATCCCTCCGTGGTCGCTTTGCTTTACTCCCATCCTACGATAACATTCAGTAGGGGGAATGGATTTACTTTTTTTTTCCATTTTTTTTTTTTTTCTTCTTCTTTAGCTTCCCACTTCAGAACTTTATTTGAAAGTTTGAAATGAAGAGTTCAGAAAGAAACTGACTGAAAATTAACTGAAAATTCACCCAGGCTCGGTTACCCCTCGCTCCTGATGCCGAGATCCGCAGCTGGACGTGTTAGTGTGATCAAGCCCAGTGACCACCAGTGACCTTCCACCGCCTTCTTTTCACAGGCTGGAATTTGTCACCAACTCCAGTTGAAACAGACCTGCCCTGAGCCCTGCTCACACCCGAGTTTCAGACAAAGGGCTCTTGTTCGGCTTTTCCAGGCGTAGCTACAAGGTACCTCCACCAGAGCCGAGAGGCTGAACACGCTAACGCTCCTCAACCGCTTCAGCCCCAGGCACCAAGCCCTGAAGTGATCCGACAGCGGGGAGCATCCGGGAGGAGGCACCGGGCCTTTGATGGGGAGAAGGGCTAACGAGCGTCCTTAAACCGGCCTTGAGCGCTACACAGAAATGACTCAGGCACATCCTTTTTCCCTCTCTATTTTCTGAAGCTCTTCTGTGTCAAATGAGTTAGTGAGGGCCTTCAGACCCCAGCTGGGGTTCTTTACAGGAGGGTTGTGAGGCTGCTCTTCCATGGTTGCTTACAGCTGCATCCCCTGAATAGCAGTAACAACGGCTCCTCCCACCCCCAGTGCGATTCAGCACCTCATTCCACCGACATTACCCCAACAGCCTCTTCCGTGCCGTCACCACGTCTGTCTGCACTCGACAGCACCACACTGCGAGGGACCAGCAGAATCCACCAGGCTTCTCAGACCCCACGTCCATCCGGGTTCAGGCTGCCCACAGAAGGGAGCAGAGGCGTGCACCATCCCACATCCATCCAGCCAAGCACAAGCATCGTTCCCAGGGATGACTTTGAGCACCAAGATATTTTAGCGAAAGATAAACTGAATCCTTATTCTTCTGGGAAGGGCAGCTTCCACCGCTGTGACCAAGAATCGCTGTAACGACACCTCTGTTCAAACTCTCTGCAGCTGCACCGCTGAGACAAGAGCCTCCCCGTTTGAAGATGTTGCCTCAGTCCCTGAAGACCCTCCTGGTGACCAGCCCAGGGGACTCCCAAGTGTCACAGACACGTCCCTTTAGGATCATCCAGCACCGATACAGTCGCAGGAACAACCACAGCTCAAGCTGCACCAGCACCTAAACAACAAATTCTGTGCAGAAGACACCTTGCCCGAAGGCTGCTCTTGCTGAGGGTGGCACATGGCCGTCACAGCGTGGGACACCCTCTGTTCAGTGAATAAACTGGGGGCCTGAAGGCAAGCGGGCTACAGCAGGGATATGGCACAGAGGGCTGCAAACGGCCTGGGGCAGCTCAGCGGGCAGCCAGCAGTGCGTCCCCATCGGCTGTCACGGTGGATCTTTCTGCTTTTCGCAGGATCACCGCCGGGAGCGACCCTCTGCCTCGCCACCGCCCGGCCGCCCCGAGCCCCGCTCAGCCAGCGCCGCAGGAACCCGCACGCGCACGCTGCGGACAGCCCCCAGTCAGTCACGACAGCCCCGCTGCCAACACCCGAGCTGAAGGACGATTAGCGCAGCTCGAACGCGCCCCAGGGCGTCAACTCAAAAATTAAACACTGCGGGGAACTCACAGCGTGAGGCTGAGAGGGAGAAATGCAAATGCCCCTTGATCGTAATTAACTGGTTTGCAAGATCTCTGGGACAAGGAGCAGCACAAGGAGGACCCCAGGCAGCTGTTGACATCTCTGCATAAGAGCCAGTTCCAAAACCGACTGACTTGTTCCCAAAGACCTGGAGGGAAAAGCACCACTCTAACCAGGGACAGTACCTGGCACATGCAGTGCTCTCATCAGAGCCGTGGTGCCGGTGTCCAGGGGCAGGGATAGGAGGCCCAAGGCCCACCCTGGAGCATTCGGGGATTATCCAGAGCGGTGACAAATGCCTTCAATCAGAAAGGACCAGGACCAAAAGGACACAGGACCAAAAGGCACCAGATCATAGTTCCTTATCAAGCAAGAACCTACAGAGCCCCAAAGGCAATCTTAGAGAGGAGGGAGATTCACCCTGGATCTCGAGGAGATGACCACAAAGGGATCTGCTTCTGAAACCTGAAGGGAAAGGTGCTGCCTCAGTAAACACCATCTCCATCACGAATGGAAAGTGCCGAGATCCACACCTTCTGTAAACAACACCGGATGAGCCAACGGCACCAAACATCCCGGAAGAAACAGGAGACACCAGTGAAAGGCGGCAAAACCGCCCCCGCAGCAGCTGCGCGTGATGGGTTTGCTGGGGAACGCCCAGCAGCGCCTCTCAAAGGGCTTTGGCTCCACAGAGCCCCCAGGCACCCGCCAGCAGGCGCTAAGCACAGCGCCATGGGGCTCCGCGGGGTTCGGCAGCAGCGCCGGGCACCGTGTCCCAGCGGCAGAGACCCAAAGCGGGGCAGAGCCCCCGCCGCACCCCGGCCAGCGCGCAGGGAACGAGCGAGCCTGGCCATTTTTCCCCGGCGCTGCCGACAGGAGCTCCCCGTTTCGGCAGTGTCCCCTCCTGGTTAAAGCAAGCAGCAGCACAGCGTGAGAGCCCGGCAGAGGAAGCAAAACAGACACAGCCCGGCAGCTCCCAAAGCGCTGAAACAAGCGAAGCCTGAAGTTTCCAGCTCGGTGTCCTGCAGGGCCCGGGCTGCTGGTGACACTCCCTGAAGCCTGCAGCGCCAGGTCAGTATTCAGCAGGCGTGGGAGCCCCCAGCAGGCGAGGAACCCTGCCCGAGGAGCGGACGGGCCGTGCCTGAAAGGACCCGCGTCAGCTGAAGCGCTTGCTGCAGTCGAGGCATTTAATGCCCTGACGGGAGCGACTCCCCTGCCGCCCGCTCCAGGCCGAGCCCACGCTGCAGCCCCCGTCTCAGCAGAGGAGCTCCTTGGGTGTCTCTGGACTCAGCCACTTAATTCCCAAAACCAACCTTCTGGCAAAGGTGGCCAGAGGGCGGCAGAGATCCAAACCTTCCTGGGAAGCGACAGACTGACAAGGGCTCAGACAAGCCTCCTTTCCCCGGGAAAACCCCGCTGCCCTCCCCACGCCCGCCACGGAAGGTCAGCATTTCCAGGGGCAAAAAGCAAAGCAGAAAGTCACTTGACATTACCCTGGCTGCGGTGACGTGCTCTGGGAACTCTGGTGCCGAGCCGCAGAGGAAAGCAAGAAGGCTGAAAGGGAGAGAGGGGAAAGAATTAAAAATAAGCAGCCACTGCTGGGCTTTTAGAACTACTACTCCTTCTAGAAGGATCCTCTCCAGCTCTCTGGGGCCTCCAAAAAGGGGATGGGCCCTATCACACATGTACCAGGTGATGCTCAGCAACTTCTCCCAAGCCTTACCAAGCTTCCACTTTGGAAACAGAGCGGGAAGAGCGGGCGTGTTGCCGGCAACTCACTGGCCCCGTAGCTCCCAAGCAGGCCCCGCGGTGTCAGGTGAAGCACTGCAGCCTGAAGAGCGGCACAGGTTCAGCAGAGTTGGTTTTAACACTCCTGTGCCTGGCTTTTCACCGTCCCACATGTGCCTTTTCCTTCTAGACACGGGGCGTGGAGGAGCTACGGAGCTAAACAAGTAACAACCACGGCAGATGGGAATTAGAACACCGTGTTCGTGCTTTTCAGAGCTGCACACCCACGAGCTAACGTTCACCAAACAGTGAAGCTGTGCTCCTGTTCCAGTTCACACACCTTCAAAGAACAAGTGGTTTCCTACAGCTTAAATTACACTTTGAGCGTAGCTTCAGCATTTTTTGGAAAGAAGCTGGATCCACACACACTGTTAATCAGCAGAAAGAGATGAAGGCCTAAAAACACATGCTCAGGGTTTATCCCTATCTTACCTTAAGGCTAACAATACACTTTCCAGAACAACTTGCTTCATTAAAAGACAGACCATGCACAGCTTCTTTGCAGGAACATTCCCTTCTTTTTTCACCCACCATCCAAACTGTGGCCGATACAAGGGCCTGGAAAGACCTCTTAAAACCAAACGCGCTTAACCACCTCCCTTGCGTTAGTTCACCAAGGTCACCCTCACCCATCACAGAAACCAAACCCAGATGGGAAGTCAGAGCCCCCCAGTCTGCCCCCACAACAAACACCCTGCCGGCTTCCCAGCCCAGCGAGGTGGGGGGAGGTCGATGGAGCCCCTGCGCCACCCCCATCCCCTGGGTTTTGCTGAAAGGTTCATCCCAGCCTAGAAGAGAGCGTGTAAACTTGATTCTCCTTCCTGTTAACGTTTCCCCCTCCCGCTTCCTGGCTGCTCCGAGCCTGGCGCTGCGGAGACCCGAGTCGCTCCTCTTGCGCCCCTTTCCCCCTGCAGCTTCCCCCCACGGGGAGAACTCCGGGGCTCACCCCGCCGGGTACGTGCCGGGGATACACCGGAGCCACGGGCCAGCCGGGGGCCGGAGGGCCTGCCCTGCGTGGGGAGGCCGCGGGGGCTCGCTGGGCAAGCGGAGGGGACGAGGCCGCCGGTCCAGCCCCACGGGGAGGCCGCGGGGGGGCCAGGCCGGGCCGGCGGTGGAGACCCTGCCCAGCCGCCCGTCCCTTCCGCGGCCGCAGCGGAGCTCGGAGTGTCGTGTCGTGTCGTGTCATGTCATGTCATGTCGTGTCATGTCGCGTCGTGTCGTGCCTCACCTGCCGCCCGCCGCCGGGCTCCCGCCACCACCGCCGCCGCCATCGCGGTGACCCCGACCCCCGCCCCGGAAGCGGAAGTAGCCGGCGGGGCGAAGGGGCGGGGCCATGGCGGAGGAGGCGGCGGAGCGGCACCTGGAGCTGCTCCGGGAGGAGCGGGAGGCCGAGCTCGCCGAGAGCAGGTACGGCCGGGCCGCCCGGGGGGAGCCGCCTCCCCTGCGGCAGCCCTGGGGCACCGGCCCTGCCCGGGCCCGCTGCCGCCTGCGGGGGACCCTGCCGGACCCCCCCTGTGGGGCCTGCTGTCCCCTGTGGGGACCCCTGCTGTCACCTGTATAGGGCCTGCTGTCACCTACGGGGAGCCTGCTGCCACCCCTGTGGGGCCTGCTGTCCCCTGTGGGGAGCCCTGCTGTCACCTATAGGGGACACCAACACCCGTACCTCCAAGGGCCTTGCTGTCACCCATACAAAACCCCGCTGACTCGCCCCTACAGGCCCTCCCGTCGCCTGCGGGAAGCCTGCTGTCACCGGTGGGGGATGCTGCTGCACCCCTGCATGACCAGCCCATCCCAACGGGAAGCCCTCCCCACAGGGCCTGCTCTCACCCTGCCGGCCTCACCCCAATAGGACCTGCTTAACCCTGTAGAAATCCCTCTTGGACTCACCCTTTAGGGCTTGCTGTCACCGATAGGATCCAACTTCATGTCAGCAACACCTTGGGCCTCCCCTTCTCCTCCCCCAGACCCTGCAGCCCCCACCCAGCTTTGCCCTCCTGCCCTGGTGCATCGAGCTGAAACCAAATCCCGCCTGACTGATGTGGGTTCGTGGTGCCGGGGGGATCACCAGGTCCCCCCAGGTTGCGTGGGGCCACAGTGGGAGCACAGACACCCCCACTCCTGGTGCCAGTAAGGCCTGGCCTTACCCAGCTGCAAGGACAGAGGGTGCCAGGAGGCAGGACAAGGCCATCCCATGCCTGAAGTTCCCTGACACTCAGCTCCTTACAGACCAACCCGCAGGAAACACGTCAAACTGCGGGACTAAGGAGAATAAACCCGGGGGATTGTCTGGTTTGTTTTGATCCTTGCAAAAGTAAAGATGCCCCGAGGGAGGGTGTGGAGCCAACGCAGCCGCTGCAGCACACTTGGCCCCCAGGGGCAGCAGCCCCCAAAGCTGCTCCTGCATTTTGCGTCACTTGTAGCCTGCAGTTCCACAAGCTGGTGTCTCTTTGGCCTTTGTCCTTCCCCATCTCCTCCCCCTGTCTTTTTCTGGGTTGGCATCTGAAGCTTGGCACCTCAGCTTCGGTCCAGCAAGTGGGTTTCACGCCTGTGTGTGGTTTCCAGGGCATGGCAGGAAAGTGTCTCCCTGAAGGAGCTGCAGCGCAGGGGCGTCTGCTTGCTGAAACTCCAAGCTGCCAGCCAGAGGACTGGCCTCTACGGACGGCTGCTCGTGACCTTTCAGCCTAGAAAGTGCGATTCAGACGCCGAGCTGCCCTATAACAGCTTCGGGCCTGGTAAGTGATGTTCCTGTCGGTGCAAAGTAGGTGAAGTAAGAGATAACCAGACTCTTCTTCCTGACATCTTTCTAATGGGATATTCGCAAAGGCTGAGCAACTGATGCAAAAAATGAGGGGTGAAAATGTGATGGCTGCAGGATGAATCTAGAGAAAAACAGCCTCTTGCTGTCGCCTTGTTGCGGACGTGTGTGTTGCACCAGGCAATAGTGCCCGTCATCCAAGTGCTGGCTTTCCTCCCCCTGAATCAACAAAAACAAAGCCCTGGTCTCTTGTCCTCAAAGATTTCGTGGCATTCCTGGTACAAGCCAAAGTGTCCATGCTTATGTCTTGCGGTAGGCAGGGAGCTTTGGTTGCTGGTCTCCCCAAAAGAGCTGCGTTTCAAAATGTCTGTCCCCCTCACACTCGCTCTTCAAACTTGTCCCTGCAGGGGACATCGTGGGCCTTTACGACTCCGCTGGCCAGGCTGATCCGCTCTCCACCGGCATCGTCACACGCGTCACCTCCAGAGCAGTGACCGTTGCCTTTGAGGAGTCCCAGGGCGACGTGCTGAGCTTGGACCGGGAGGGCTCCTACCGCCTGCTCAAACTGGCCAACGACGTCACCTACCGGAGGCTGACAAAGTAAGGGCCACGGGGCGCGGCAGCCCGCTGGGAATTGCCCAGGGTGTTCTGGAAAAGCTCTCCTGAAGCAGAGCTCGCTTTACTCCGCTTGGCTCAGTGTCTGTCCTGTCTCGTGGCTCTCACTCCTGGAGCAGCTCTGCTGGGGGGAGGCATCCCCCTGTTGGAGGCTCCTGCCTTTTTCTGCTGGCGCTGGGAGCACCCGCACCGAGCGCTCGGCTGGGTGGGTTCTGCTACAGCATCACAGCAGCCCCAGCTATCTGCCTGCTGGCTGGTGCGGTCCTGCTCTTCCCTCCGCCTCTCCCACCCCTCATCCCACGCCCAGCTACGTACTTTGGTCCCGTGTTGTGTCGCCTCTGGTACTCACTGGGCTCTGTGTAGAGCCTTTTCCATCCTGGCAGGAGAAGTGGCCTCTCTTTGCTGAATTCGTGGGCAGAAGAGGCTCAGCACAGCGTCTGACTGTCAGACTGGGGTAACAGGGAGAAGCGGCGGTCTGGTCGGCGTGAGGGACGTGTGTGTGAGGGCTGGGGGGTGCAGCAGTGACATAGGATTAGTCTGCTGAGGAATAACGTTTTCCAGCTTTGGGAGAGTTGGGTCTGTGCCCACAGAGTTCTGTCACTGGGTGCTAAGGTGCCCGGGGATCTGAAGGAGTTCGTGCCATACCTGTAACCTGGCTCTTTTCTTCCTTGACAGAGCTTTGACTGCACTAAAGCAGTATCACGGTGGCCCAGCCTCTGATCTGATTGACGTCCTCTTCTTTTCTTCTGAGCCCAGCGCATTCAGTGAAACAAGTAAGGCTGCTTCTTTATCAGGTCTTGTACCAGACTGATGGCAGGTGCTGGACTGATCTTTCTAGAGAAGTTTTCCACACCCCGAGGGTCAGAGCCCCTGGCCTTTCACAGCCAAGCACGCGCACCGAGGCTGCTGCTGCTGCTTTCAGTCTGCCTGGGTACGTGAAGCGGAGTTACGCAGGCGGAGAGCTCTGCTGGGTGGGCTGGTGAGAGCAGCGGTGGTGCTGCTCTCATGCCGGTTTTAGCAGATAAGAGGGTTATTGTGGGGAAAGGAGGGAGCGAAATCTTCACCCTCCAGAGCAATCAGCGAAGCCTGAAGTTCCCTACCCACAGGACAGGGGCCCTGCGCTCTGTCCCTGCCCAGGTAGGAGGGTGCTCAGCTCTTCGGGCGCCACGTCAGGCAGAGGCAAAGAGCCTCAGAGAGGAGCAGGCATTTCCCACACCCGGCTGCCGTCACTCCTCTTCCAGTCCTCCGAGGCCTGTCTCTGGGGCTGACCAGCTGAGAAGGGCGCTTGTGGTCTCCCTGTTTGAGACCCGTTCTTCGAAATTGCCCGTGGGAACACAAGGAACTCTGATCTTTGTGGAGCTCTTGTCCGCACCAGACATGCAGCCTGCTTTGCTCTGGGAAAGACCCGAGTACTGGGGGTGAGTGACCAGTGGTGTTGCAGCTGGCAGCATCGCACACTTACTGGTTTATGGGTCGCTGGGCACACTTTGCTCGTGTAAAGATGAGAGGGAGTGTTCAGTTAGCTCATCCTCACTTTTCTCAGAGCCTACCAAGTAAAGCTGAATTCTGGCATAAAACAGGCAGGATTTGTGCTGGGGGAATTTGTTTGCACACGTTCATGAGTCTGAAATTCAATTTAGTTTACGAGGCATTTCTTATTAGCTTCCTGCCCCAGTGCCATCCATAAACTTCAGAGATCAGAAACTGCCAGCGCTGCTTCTATATTGACAATGCAATAACTGCCTTCACGGGAGTTAAGTGACTGCGGAACTACTGCAGTTTGGAACGGCACGGGAACGCTTGTATTTTTATTTTTACAGCCTTCTGATTGCGTTCAGCCAAGTTGGAGATGTGCAGGCTGCTCTGGTTTCATCAGATACTTAAAACCTCACAACTTGGTTTTACCAACAGCTGTCAGAAAAATCGCGTACAAGTAGAATCCCCTTTTACCTGGATCTTTTGTGATGTGAGCCCGCGGAAAAAACGGAAGCTGAAATTACGCAGCTTACCCTTTCAGAGAAACCCTGGGGGAACCAAAGCCTCCGATCAGCAGAATGTCCGAGTGCTCGGCGGCTGCTGACGAGTGTTATCCCTTGACGGGAGGGAAATGTCATCCGGGCTGCCACGGTCAGGGAGCCAAGGCAGAGGGTGGGTTCAGCTCCTCGCAGGGTGGGGCCGGCAGCCTGTGCCTGAGCCGCGCGGAGCGCCCAGCTCTCCCCTCTCCGCCGTGCCACGGGGGACGCCCTCCGTCCCCCCCTGGTTCCGTGCTGGCCAGGGCTCTGCTGGGTTCCCTCCCCACCACCGCAGCCGGCGCTCTGTGCTGGCTGTGGCAGCTTTCCCCTCGCGTCCGTTGCTGCGTTTGGTTGTCCACAGTGGTTCACCCCTTCCACGGAGACACTCGCGTTCCCCGGCAGCGCACCTTCAGGCTGGGCTTCCCACACACACCACATAGCAAGGCCGAAGAATGAACGTTCGTGTGAGTCGTCCCTCTGTAGTTGTGAGCCCTGAGCTTAGTCTGAGTCAAACCTCTTAGCCTTTTGGCCGCCTAGGGACTAGGTGCCCTCAGGTTTTTAATGTTAGATAAAAGACATACATTTTAATGAACCGACTTTCTTAGCAGCTTCAACTCTGCTTTTTCCCTCGTGGCAGCAGAACTGCCTCTCTAGTGAAGAAAAGTTCATTTTCCCCAGATTGCTCAGATGTGCCAAACTGAGCAGAGAGATGAATTTTTACGTCTCCCCAGCCCTGAGAGCGCGGGTTGGTAGGAACATTCAGGCGCGTTAGACAGACAGAGGAGATGCAATGTGAGAAGGCAGCGCATCACCTGAGAGCAGCCGCGTGCTCTGGCAGGGTGGCAAGGCCTTCCCTTTACCTCCTCGCTTCATAGCCCCTTTCTCCCCAACTAGAAAGATGTTATTCCAGCCAGGGATTAAATAGTAATGACTCTAACTTTAAATGGGTCCTGCAAGGTGCCTTGAACTGCCAGCGTCTGCTGAGCTGACGGGGAGGGCGCTCAGCAGCTGGCTGGATAAGTCCTGTCTCTTACGCTTACGTGATGGCACCTGCAGTGCCCCAGGTGTCCCGTTCACCTCAGGACACAGGGACGTGTCTCTGCAAATGGTATAAAAACTCGCCGGTGCGTGGACTGTCTGCCAAAGGCAGCGAGTGTTTCCCAAGGGCATGCTCTGACACGGAGGGACAGAGAAACCTCACAGCATTTCAGGCGACGTCACACAGCGTCTCCTTTCGTGTCCAAGCCCCTCTCAGCCTGGTTTCTTAGGGAGGTGCCCGTCAGAAGTCTCAGAGTTACTACGTTCTGTGCGCCTCGTAAAACCGGCTGTCTGGACACACGTCTGTGTTAAGGCCGTTCCAGGACACAGGATAAGCTCCACTTCAATCCCAGAAAGCCGGGGGTAGGAGTGAGACCATATAAACACCCGCTCAGAGAAAGAGCTAGCGGTGGTGCTTGTGCAGGAGAGGAAGAGGAGGGCCCAGAGCAGATGGGATCCATACCTACGGGGGGAACGTTTGTCACTGTCCTCTGTACAAACAGCGGGAACCAAATTACAAGGAGATCGAGAAGCAGAAGGGCCAGAGGAGATCACAAGTGCCCAGCTCGATGCCTGGATGTTCAAGGGTGTCCTGCCAGGGGCAAAAGAGGGTCCAGCAAGTCGTACGTGCAGCAGCAGCATCCTGAATCTAACAGAGCGCGGGGAAAAAACCAGAAGCCTCATTTTTCAAGCAGGGAAGTCTTGGGGCTTTTAGGTGGGTTCCGATACCATCGTGCATTTTCCTAAAGCGTGTAGGGGCTTGATGTCAAATTGATCAGGAACTGGCCGGCAGGTCCAGGTGTGAACTGAGAGGGCACCAGGTAGCCAGCAAGTCTGTGCCAGCCTCGTGTCCTCCAGAGCGCGGCTGCAGCAGCCGGGTGCAGCACTCGGTGCGGGGCCGCGACGCAGAGCGCTCACCAGCACCGCCGAAGGGCGCGACAGAACCTCCCAGTTCCCCCCTCTGCTCCCCTGGTGCTTTCTGCTGGGGGCTGTCTCCCAACACGGAGCCTCGCGACCTGGAGGGAGAAGGGAAAAACATCTGTTTGGGTTTCTTATTTCCCAAAAGGGGGGTTATCCAGGGTCTCTTTAGGGCATACCCAATAGGGCTACATGAGCCTCGTGGCCTGTCTGGTGAGTACCTTCTAGTGGCTTATTTTTGCTGGGCTGTGATCTTCTCACGACTGGGTGGTGGCTGTTTGGGTTATCTCGGGAGAGCAGGCTGCCCAGCGCTGTGCCGGGAGGATCTGTATTAAAGCTGGTGTCATCCCAGGAGGATTCCTGAACCCAGCCACCGACCGATGAGCTTGACAGGAGCCTGATAAAACCAGTAGGAACAGTGTTTTGAAGTAGTTAGTGCCCGCTGGCACCTGACCAGCGCTTGACACCGGCTTGCTAAAACCCATCAGTGTACACAGAAGGGTGACAGTGACAAAGGCAGTTGGTGCCCTTTTGCCCAGCTCCTGCTGCCTGGCAGAGTTGCTGCTGCTGGGCTAATTCCCACCCAGCTCTTTCCCACAGCGTCGGGATCCCTCCCAGCAGTAGGGGGTACAGGCATGACTCCCACTGGAACAATGTCCTGGGAGCACGTTTTTGGGAGTGGGCTCGTGTAAGACGGTTATCAGTAATTCAGGAAAAAAAAAAAGTCAGACTTTTGACCCTAAGAAGCCTGAAATTAGCTTGTACCGACCTCCTCACCCCGTGGTCTTTACGGGCACCAGGAAATCTCACCTCACAGCCGGGGGGTTCTCGCGCCATCGCTGCTGCAAGGTGCTGGGGTTGTCCCTCAGGGTCTGGCCAGGAGCGCGTTTGGGCTCAGGGTTGAGCAGGGCCAGCCCCGATCAGCGTTTTGGGGACTGGACTGTGAGGGACAGCCAGGGGCTTCGGGTTTGGTGCGGAAGGCTGGTGGCTCCCATCGGCTGTGAGCGGCAGGGGTGTGCTGGAGGCGGTCTCCTACAAAGGGCGTAGCTGCAGCGCTGCTGGAGTCACGCAGAGTGTCAGTGCGCTCTCACAAGGCCGCAGCGCTGGCAGGGCCAGAAGGGTTGTGTTTGCTGCCGTCTGCACTGAAGCTGTGCTTTTCGTCTCTCCTCCTGAGCTGCTGGGCTTGTGCACAGGTTGGGGCGTTACCTGTAGCACTGGGCATCAAAGGCCAAGTCCTTTCAAAAACGCAGCTCAGGATAGATATCCTTGGCGTAACACAGAAACACAGGACAAAATGACCTACGGAGCAGTCGAAAGGAGCGTACGAAGGGCTCACCAGTGAGCAGACGAGCAGCTAGGTATGGGACTGGTCCCCACCACAGAGCATTTCCAACCCTTACCTTGCTGCCTCCGGAAAGGTACCAAGTGGGAGAATAAGCTTTCTAAAAGGCAAACTCTGAACTGAACAGGATTTCTGCTCTTGTCAGGCTCTCTGGGAGGCAAAATCCAGAAGCCCGTCCATAAGAAACGCTCTGCCTGGCGCTCTGCCGCTTTAACCTGCACTCGTGGCCCAGAGGCATTTAGAGCTTTGGCTCCAGAAATCCTTCCCTGCTCCCAGCTGCCGGGCACAGGGAGCCCTGCACCCGTACGGGGTGCGGGATGTGCGGAGAGGCTGTGCTTGCCAGCAGAGGCCAGCATTGCTCTGCGTCCTGCGTGGACACATTCCCTTTTCTTTCCGAAATGAGGTTATGCTCTATGGCAGGCATAACCCTGGGCAGATCTCTAGTAACTACCAGCTCTCTCCTGTAGTCCTGGTCTGGAAAAAGCGAGGGGGTGTTCATCGCTGTGCCCAGACACTGGCTGCCACGGTCACGTGGAGTGCGAAAGGCAGGGCTTATGTCTAATTCTGCCTGTTGCTGTAAAAAGACATTTGAACGGAGAAAGAAGGAAGAAGAAAAAGCCTGGTTGAAAGGCAGGGGTGTCCCCAGTACAGCTGACCCAGCGGGCAGAGCACAGGGGAAGCACCAGGGATTTTTAGGAAAACTTCCTCGGCTTCGTCGCACAACTCCAGCGCGTGTGACAGGTCACTTGCAAAAAATCTTAAATGCTCCTCGTCCCCCTGCCGTGTGGGGCCTCCTGCCGTCCCAGGGGTGTGAAGAGGCCCTCAGATCTATGGGGACAGCTAAGCAGCGCAGACGGCTCAGCTGCCAAATACTTCATAGGGAGAGCAGGGAAAGCTCCTTGTTTCAGGCGTCATCACCCACCTGGATTTTGTCCAACAGCGTTGGTCTGCAGTTAGGTTGTTCTGTAGGGGGCCTGGTCCAGTTTGCTCTTGGTGCCCGTACGCACCGATGGCGAGGAAGGTACTTTGGAAGGTACATTTTGAAGGGAGAGGCCTCCAGCCCTGGAGAACTTGAGCTCTTCCTCCCAGGAGGGACTGTTCCCATCCGTGTTTGGTGCAGAGACCCCTTTCCTGTGCTTGAGCACCACCCTCCAGCCCACTTCTTCACCTGAACTGCTGCACCGCGCGGAAGAGCGTCTCGGTTCCTGGAAGTGTGGTTGGAGGACTAACCTTGATGGCCAAGGTGATTTTTTATCAGTGCTGCACTCCTAAATCAAGTCGATTCCCTGACCACCAGCAAGACCCACCCCTGCCAGGCCCGAGGATGCAGATGTGCCTTCATCCTCCCCAGGGCCTGCGGCGGGGGGCTGAGGTGGGCAGCCACGGGCAGAGCAGGAGGCAGCAATGCAGAGCTGAGGCCACAGGGCTGGAGCTGGGTTAACTGGTGTCTGCTGGGAGCATCGGGGCGAGTCCTAAATCGATTGCTAATAAAGAGCTGTTGGGCCAGCCCTGCTGGCAGGGATGACCTGTATTTCTTCAGGTGAGCCTGCTTAGAGCCCAGCTGGCAGATGGGGAAGAGTTTAGGGGAGCCACAGCACCCCTTAAAAGGCTCTGCCCTCCTCCTCACCACTGGTGTGCCCAGCCCGGGAGAGGCGCGTTTCCCAGCCTGCCCACACAGCAGCTTTCGGCATTAAAAGGGAAGAGGGTGTGCGTGCGTGTGGAGAAGCCTGTTGCTGATCTCATTCCTTGAGCAAGGAAGCATCAATGACTCCTACGTCCCGGCTGTTCCTCGTTGTGGGAAATGCCTTTCAGTTTTTTCAGCTCTTTTCCCCAGCCCATGGGATGCTTCCTGGTCTTCTCGTAGTCATGAGCACACTAACTCCAAAATTGCGTGTAAAGCAAGAGGCAGGTTGACAGGGAAAAGCACCATTGGCCCCGTTTCTCTCTTCCTCATCAGGCATCTCTTTAACAAGTGTTATTTAACCCGTATTTAGTTGTGCTGCCTCAAAAGTCAGTGCCAGGTTACACGGGGCTGCCCACAAGTTAACCTGCCTAAATCCAGAAGAAACTTTCATACTTTTAATCAAGCCCTTAATGCAAAGATAGCGATAAAACACATGATGCCCAGCAGGGAACGATGCCCAGAGATTTGTCTTACATAAGCTTTTGTGGGAACATTATTTTTGGTAAACCTCAGTGTAATGAGTCATCGTCATCTCTGCTGTAATTAATTTCCATAATGAACAAGGAGATTAGCAGCAGGATTATGGGGGATGAGAATATAAATGGGGGTTCAAATTAGATAAATCTGGGAGGTAAAAAGCAGCTTGTGAGAATTCAGTCTTCTGCAGTGAAACCATGTCTCTTGTCATGCAATTTGCATATTCTTTTCTCTTTTTCCCCCTTTCTGATCATTAAAGCCCAAACTAATTTTAGTTTTCATCATTTGTATTGCCAGTTGGTATCTTTTTCCTGCCTTCCTTCTCAGTCACTGTTGAACAATACAGCACTGCTCTTTTCTGCTCACAGACGCTGTAGTTTTTTCTGCTGCTTTTTCACTAGTGCTTTGTTGGGTTTGTTAGCTGGAACGGGAGCAATTTGTTTGCAAGATCAGCTGCTTCCTTCCCTCTTTTTGTTGAGGGCTTACCGAATACGCTGGCTCACCCCGAGCACCCTGCACACCCAGGAGATCCTCAATGTTTGATGTTAGAGCAAGTAAATGCCTCTTTAAATGCAGAAAAGCGTCAATGCAGACTCGCTGCGTTTGCAACTGACTGCTTGCTCCTTCTGAAATGTAGCGGGGCAGGAGAGAGGAGGGGAAGACACAGCTGCAGGATGGGTAGCCTGTTCTTCTGAAAGCAGAAGCATCTTTTACCAGTCAGGGCTCTTTTAGCCACCTAGGTGGTGCACAGTGTACCTTCCTCCCCAGGAAGGTTGTTCTCATTATCAAATCGATTTGGGCCAGCTACCGAGAGCTTCTTATTTGTATTCATGGGTTTGCGCTGCTCAGCAAGCACCCAGGTTCAGGCTGAGGTCCAAGTGACTCTCCTGCTGTCTCCCCAGAGCCTCCAAAGCTTTACAACGACTCACTGGATGCATCGCAGAGGGAGGCCGTCTCCTTCTCGCTGGCGCAGAGGGAGCTTGCCATCGTCCATGGGCCACCGGGCACAGGGAAGACCACCACGCTGGTAGAGATCATCTTGCAAGCTGTACAGCAGGGCCTGAAAGTGAGTATCAGCGGCAGGACCGTAATGGCAGTGATCACCTTGGTTTATTTTGCAAACTCATGGGGCTCCACGGCAGCTGGAGCCGGTCCAGTAGCAGCTGTGCCACACTGCAGTCTGGCTCGGCTTGCAAGGACCAGGGAGTTCCTCCTGTCAGCTAAAATTTGGTGCAAATAGAGGCTTCAAAGCTCAGGTTTGCTGTTTATTAAAGACCCTGCACTAGTGCTTCAAAGCAAGGTGGGAATTGCCTTTGGTGTCTGGAGGCTGGGAGGTGTCAGTGGTTTGTCCCCCGTGGATACACGTTGGTCTCGGTCTCTGCAGAGCCTCTTCCTGCTCGGACACTGGCCCCAGGGTTCTGCTGTCCTCGGCAGCAACGAGCGCTCCGTTTCTCCCCTCGCAGGTCCTCTGTTGTGCACCGTCCAACGTGGCCGTGGATAACCTGGTGGAAAGGCTGGCCGGCTACAGAGCCCCCATCCTGCGGCTTGGGCACCCTGCTCGCCTGCTGGAGCCCATCCAGCAGCATTCCCTGGACGCAGTCTTGGCCCATGGCGACAACGCCCAGATAGTGGCGGATATCAGGAAGGACATCGACCAGGCCTTTGTACGTGCCCCCGCGACGCGCCCCCTGCGGGTTACCTGCGCGCCAGCTCGCTAGGTTAGCAGGGCCTGGTCTGCTGGCCAGGCAAGCTGCTCCGTCTCTAAAACTAAGGAACTTCTTGGATGCTTGTAGAAAAGGCAGTCACTACAGCCAGGCGCTCTGGGTTGCTCCAAGAATCAGTGGCTAGAGGCAAGTCACAGCGACTAGTCCTGACCCGAGCTGCACAGCCAGCCTGCACCCTGGTTGAACCTGGTGTTCGTGGGCCCAGGGCACCGTGAGCCCAGTGATGCTCCCAGTCTGGCTCTTACTGTGTACAGGCAGGGGTAGAATGTGGGCGTGAGCCTCTCTTTGGGGTCAGTCAGTGGTAGAAAAGCCACATCAAGGGAGAAGAAAAGAAAACAGCATAGTGCAGGGGGCTGACAGTGACAGCTGGAGATGCACGTGTCCTGGATTAGTCCCATTCACTCCGATTGGGAGACATTCAGCCTGGCCCTGGAAGAGAGGAACTGGGGTGCAAATCTGGCAATTTTGGAGGTGGGGAGGCTTCCAGCCTGACAAGGGATCTCACAGAGAGCCTCTCTACCAGGGGCTGCCTGAGCCTCCTCGGTCACCCGCCACCAGTGCCCATCTTCATCTGCTGGAGGAAGAGCTGAGGACAGAACTCCTCCTGCCCAAATTCCTCATTGAAGTGGCAAAAATCAGTCATTACTGCTGCGTGGGGAGATGCTGCAGTGCCCTGCTCTCCAGACTATCTGTCTGGCATTGTTCATGCAATCCTCTTCACCAGAGCGCGAGAGAAACAGTCACATCATTAATTCACTTCCTAACGAGATGTCTGGCTGTCCTGACACTCCCTCCCACTCTCAGCCACCTCAAGTAGAAAGCAGAGTACACTATAAAAATGCATCCTTAATTTCTTCTTTCACAACCTAATTTTCCTAAACTTAATTTACAAAGTAGCTCTTGTAGTCGAGATGATAGGTTTTGATACCAATTAGATTTTTTTTTTCCCCCTCCCCCTTCTGGTGGCAGCATTGTCCAGAAGCCATTTTGCAGATGCAGTCAGGTCCAGAGAGAGTCTGTCTCAACCAGAGATGCAGGAGGGCATCTCCACACCCCTGCCCACGTGTCACCCTGGCCCAAGCGTCAGGAAGGCGCCGCACGTTTGCTCTTCGCAGCGATGCCGACCAAGACGGCTTTCAGCTCCCTGAGCATCAACCTGCAGCACCCCTGTGGCAGCAGCTTTCCCAAAGGGGCTCGTGCCTCTCCCAGTGTTCGGGGCTGGGGCTGTCACTGGGCGGACAGGTTGTTCTTGCACACGGTGCAGGGGAAGGAGAGGGCACCTGAGGGTGGGTGGAGTTGTGCTTGTGGCCGAGAGGCAGGTTCGTGAGGGGTGTTCTTACCTGCTGGGATGGAGAGCTGTTTGTCATCACAGCTCCGAGCCTTTTTTTACTTCTTAATTTATTTCTCATCTTTCTTACTAGTGGTTAGTTTTCCCTTTCCTCTCCTTGGGAGGCACTTTGAAAGGCAGGAGGAGGTGTGTGTGTGTGTGTCCCCGCTGACTTTCCATAGAGGAAGGGAAAACAGGGAGAAGGCAGAGCCTTCAGCATTAAGGTCCCTGTCTTCCTCCCTAGAGCCAGGGGTACGTGGTGATGGGGGTTAGGGACTGGCCACCAAGGTTGTTCTGCCCTGAAATACCCGACGAAACCCCAAGCAGTGACACGCTGCTGCAGTTCAGCTTGCCTAGCAGTGCTTTGAGCCGCCCGTGATCAGGCCTTTCGCAGAAGATGGCCCTGACTCCTCAGCATCTCCTCCTCTCTCTGGGCTGCAGAGAGCTCACCTCTGAGGTCCTGGCCCACCTTTCCCTCATCCTGCCTCAGTTTCTCCCCTGCAGTGTCCCCTACGTGCCCCTGTAATAATTTCTTCCTTTGTCCACTCCACATTTTGGCTCTTGTCACTCCTTTCCTTCACCACTACCCCCAACTACAGGAGAACTCACAATATAAATGAAACCCCCTACACTCTTTGCACATTTTCTACCCCATTACATCTCCTTCCCTCACCTGTTCAGGCTCCAAGCTGTCCAGTACATCAGCTTCAAGATACTCTTTGCACCAACAAGGGGGCAGTCCTGCAGTACCTGAGCCAGAAAGGCAGCGCAGCCCGGTGGTGTTAGCAGGGTCCACCAGCAGCCCAGGTCACAGACGGGTCCAGAGTGGTGAGGCAGGCCTGCAGCCAACCCAGTAAGGAAGCCAGGCCCAGGATTCAAACCCTATAGCTCAAAAAAGGAGCAATGTCTGCCCTTAAATGCAGCTCCCAGACCAATGAGTGGGTGGGGGCCTAAATGAGTCAGATCAGGACAATTAGAGCCTGCTGGCACCCACAGAGCCCTAACGAGGGGTGAGTGGGATCCAGGCTCCCAGCATGCCAGGCACAATCCTCGGGGCTGACTGGCAGTGCTCTGTTACCTCTGGACAGAGCGCCCTGCTCCCTCAGCTGCTTTCAGAGCTGAGAGTCAGTCGGATGTTTGGGTTTTAGTGTCACCAGCCAACCTCAGAGAACAGTTGCTGTTGATAGTTCACTAACCAGATCTTTTTTGCAGAACAGCCATTAAACTCAGCCCTGCTGGCACCACCAGTTTGCTCTAATCTGCCTCTGTTTCTAGCAGAGGGAAAGTCAATGCTAATCTGCTTTGTCCCTTCAGCTCAATACCAGGACTGGCGCCCACCCTGTCCTTTTAGTTCAAGCCAAGGAAAAGATGCCCGTGTGATCACGTTATCTGCCTGTGATCCCTCCCCTGCAACTTCTGAGCCCAGCAGCCGGTTTTGACTACACTTGGCAGACATGTAGAGGTTTCACGGGTACGAAATACCTACAGGTCTGACCAAAACAGGTGGCTGAGTAGAGGAGCGAGACACACGGATGTCTTTCCTAGGAAAAGGGCTGCAGTATGAGCTGAACCATGTTAGATGCTGGAGAATCCATCCATACAGAAGGTGACTGTAGGAACCACCAGGTCTTACTGGTTTGGCCGCTTATAAAAGCTTCTGTCTGCAACCTTTCCAGCTTTCTCAAGTCATCAGCCTTACCTCCAAGGAAATAACCCAAATTTCCATCTGAGGGTGTGGGTGGCTTTCTCAAGGTGACTCGCAGGGAACGATAGCTTGGCTTTGTCTCGTAGCTGCTGGTCTGTGGCCGGGGAAGCACTAGCAACCAGTGGTGATGATTTGATGTGTTAGATATATTTAATTGGCATTGCTAAAAAAAGCCACGAGCCTGTCTAGATATTGCTCGAATCATTTACAGCAACTCAGAGACACCTTTTTAAAAATGCAAAGCCGCTGCTTTGGCTGGACGTGGTGCAGTCGGCCCGGGGAGCCCTCTTGCTTCAAGGTCACTTGGAGCCAGAGGATCTCTGCTTCCCCAAGCGATGGAGCAGAATAAGATGGGAAGTCCTGGTTCCTCACCCAGCAAAGGCACAAGACCCTTTCCCCATCAAGCCTGATCCCCATTATACATTACTCCCCGCTTTGTGCCCAGAGGCTGTGACTGGTGCACAGTCTCAGCCGTCAGATGGACTGGAGCACTTGACCTTCTCCCTGCTGGTCTTTGGGGCGTGGGGAGAGTAGAGGGCAGAGCGGGAAGGGCTGAACAGAGGACTGAAGGACAGGGAGTTACTCTTCAACACTTGATGCTCACAATTCAAGGCTGTCAAAATGTGCAGCCAGAGGAGTTTAAGATGGACCAACTAAGTCTGAGAACTCGCTGGCGGGACCCCGGGTGGTGGTGTTACTCCTGCTGCTCCCGGATGGTCTGATGGGCAGCGGTACTGTCATGTTGCTGCTTCATGCTCGGAGGCTGGGGTTGTATTGATACAGTTCATCTTCTGCACAGACAGAAATACTCTGGATGCTTCAAGCAGCAGATTGTGGAAGGGGCTTTCTGGCAGGAGAGGGAAGAGCAACCGAGGTTTTGTGGGGCTGGTTATGATGAGCCAGTGCATCGTGGTGGATGTAGAGAAGCCGTGCTGTACCCAGGTTCTTGGTTATCTGAGAAGCTGGACACGTCCCTAGGACTAGAGACAGTTTGGTTTATCTTGGTTTTTCTATTTTATAGGCAAAAACCAAAAAGGCTCAAGACAAGGGAGAGCGCAGCCATTTTCTCGGTGAGATTAAGGCACTGAGAAAGGAGCTGAAGGAACGAGAAGAAACTGCCATGGCGGCAGCCCTGACCCGTGCCAGTGTTGTCCTCGCCACGAATACAGGTGTGTGTCTGTTTCCTTGGCAGAATTTTACCTCACTTGCCAGGACTCCCACACACCGTGTGCCCTGCAATGCAGCGTCCTGCTGGGAGAGCACGGAGACTCGGTCTTCCTGCGCCAAGCTCCCGGGAGTTCAGTCGAGTTTGCTGCAAGCTCTCAAAGGCCTCCACAGGGGGATTCTCCCTGCTTCCACTCTGGCACGTGATGCTGTTGTTCAGCAGAGAATACGGGTCTAGAAGGGCCTGTGGTGTGAGCCAGCGTGGCCCGTCGTCGTTAGTTCTGAGCAGACGCTGAGCTTCCCGCGGGTGACCAGGCGCTGCGAGGTGTGCGATCCGCTCCTTGGTGTCCTGAGGCACAGGGAGCCTTTCCTGCTTGGATCGTTTCCACGCCTGGTCGAAGACAGCACGTTTCCGTACCCTGGTGTTCTGGTAGTTCTGTCAGTCCCCGGCGTGCTGGAAGCCACAGGGGAGGTGGGGAGCGGTGCCGGGTGTGCGCCAGGCAGCGCCTGGGGGCACGTCTGCGTCTGCAGGGAGGGAAGTCGCACCCTCGCGATCGAAGGGGGACAGAAGTGCTGGCAGTTTAGCACACGCTGAAGTGCTGTTCTAGAGCAGATGTACAATACTCCAGGGCCCACGTATGACCTTCAGATGTGATTGCTCAAGGGTTATTTGCTGAAGGGAAACATCAATAATGTCAGGGCAGAAAAAAGCCTCACGGGGCGTTCACAAGTCAGTCGTGAAGGTTAAAGGAAAGATAAATCCTTCCAGAGCAATATTTGTTGGGAACCGGCCTCTCACTCCTTTTAACTTTGCCTGAAAAGACAGGAGGAGGGAGGTTTCCCTTTTTCAGTAAAACTGGTATTTTGTGCTGACCGTTGTGCTGATGGGATGGGATTTTTCTCCCGGGGCTCTGGGGCTTGCTAGCCCCTGCGGCTGCCTGTGCAATCCTGCTTCAGCGCAAGGCGGTGGACAAACAGGGGTTTGGATTTTGTGTTTCCCTCAGTTAAGCAATCTTGGTGTTTGTCTGAAACCACGGAGTTTGATGGGAATTATTATTTCCGTAAGCCAAGCTGCTCTGTTGCTAGGTGCAGCAGAGAGAGAATTTAATCATGGCAACACACAGGGACACCAGTGACCTTTAGTTAATGGGAGTTCGATAAACTCAAGTCAAGCTGCAAGGCTGTAAGGGAAGAAAACCATCTGCATGGCTGCATGCCACGTTGGTGCAGTCTTTTTTAGATAGAGGGAACCTTTCTGCTTAGTTCTTTTCCTTCCGCCTTCAGCATGACGAAATTGCAAAAGTCGAGTTCAAGCTACACGCCCCTTGTTACCAGGGTTGATTCATGTAGGCTGGGAAAGCGTTTGTTAAAGGAAGACGTGGTGTCTCAGTCGAGAAACTGTGACATCTGAACCGATGCAAAGCTGTAGAGGCAGCAGGATTTACAGTGGCAAAGTAAATCACCCCTAACGGGAGCTGCTTTCGGAGCTACGCTGCGATAGCACAGGAGCTTTTGAAAAAACATTTCTGTGAACGCTGTGGATAGAAATCGCCCTGTCTGGCATGGTGGCTTCTTAACCCTCCTCTCCTCCTTTTGCATCCCTTTTTCTTACGAATTGCAGAGATATTTTGGTGCCTCTGAAATTCACGGTTCTGCTCAGCGTGCAGATCACCATCGGTTCACGGCTGAATTACAGCAGGACGCGTGTGAGGGTCGTTGGGCTGACGTTACAGCCCTTGCTGTGGTTGTCTGACTACAGTCTCCTGGGCTTTCCCTTCTCCTGCTGCCGTGGGGAAGGGCAGAGCAGCCCAGCCGGGGCCAGCAGAGTCCCCACTGATCTTTCCCTCTTGGGGTGTCCCTCGGCGCGTCAGCCAAGGCGAGTCTCAAGCCCGTCAGCCTTTCGGTTTTGGTTTTGTTTGCATCTGAGGGCAGAAGGAAAGTGGGTGTTCATTAGTCCTTTTGCTCTGCTCCTGCTCTGGGTGAAGTATTCGAGCATATTGTTCTGTTTGTCGTTTCACTGTTGTTTTCAAAGATACTTGGAAGCTTTCAGGCCCAGATGCCAGGGCAGAAAAGGACAAGCAGAAACTGGCAAAACCAATTCTGACGTATACCTGTGAACGTATACGGATTTGGCACGGCCTACAGAGCTGAATTTCTAGGTCTCTGTGAAGAAACGTGATTTTACCTGCCTCCCTCAATCACAATTCAAGCACGTGGGGTTCGTTTCAAACCCAGCCTGCTTGCTCTGCTGTGCCTCCCTGCTGAGCTGCGCCCCTTCTCTTTGAATCAGGCGCTTCCTCCGATGGCCCACTGAAGCTGCTTCCCGAAAACCACTTTGATCTCGTGGTGATAGACGAGTGTGCTCAGGCCCTGGAAGCCAGTTGCTGGATACCTCTGCTGAAGGCTCCGAAGTGCATCCTGGCCGGGGATCACAAGCAGCTTCCCCCCACCATCATCTCTCACAAGTAAGGAGCCGTTTGCCGTCCCGGGTCCTGCTGTGATTTAGGCAGCCACATGCGCTGAACGCCTCGAGTGTCAAAGCATTTCGTTGATGTGGGTTGTTTATTGGTGACCCCCATGAGCTGGGCTGGGTCACGCTGCCAGAGTTGCGTCAGACCTGTTTTACTGGTGGCTGCCGCTTAAAGTTTGGTGCGGCTCCGTCTGAGCAGGCTTTCTTACCTGCTGCCGACCGAGGGAGGCACCTGACAGCAAAGCGCGTGCCGTCAGCATGGCCCTCGAGAGTCGCCTTTTGTGCCCGTGAGGGCCTGCTGGGCAACCGCTCCAGGGCTGGCGAGGGTCTTGGGTTTGCAGGCAGGGAGAGCACTCGGAGAGGCAGCCTTTGGCCCCGCTCCGGGGCTGCCAGGAGTTCTCAGAGGGCTGTGCACCTTGCCTGCAAGGCTCTCATCCGCGCGGGAGCAGTGACGTGACTGCAGGAGTCCCCGCCTTGGATCGAGTTTTGTAGGAGCAACCTTGGTAGAGCTGCTGCAGCAAACCTCAGAGGCGGAAGGTGATTCTGTACCCGCTGCTGGCCCTGTGCAGCGGGAATACTTGCTCAGAGCGTGGCAGGGAGCTGCCTGCCTTCGAAACACAGCTGCGCTCGGGTCAGGAGCGTGATCCAGCAGCTGGAGTCCCCGCCTTCTCCGAGGTGCCTTCTGCCCTTGTCCCACGTTGGCGCAGCAGCCGTGTGCCCACAGGGGAGAGGATCCTCTGCGGGAAAAGCAAGGCAGACAGGGAGGGCGAGCGCAGCGAGGCAGGAGGAACGGGCAGAAACTCGTGCCGAACCGTGTTTCGGGGAGATCTGCCACCCTGGGCGTGTCAGAGGCAGCTCTGCAGCATCATGGAAACAGCTCTGCTCAGAAAGCCTTTGCGGGGACCCCCCCGTCACTGCCGTGGCCTCTGCGCAAGGGGCAGGTTCTGCCGAGATAAACCGCAGGGAATCAGGGTCGTGTCCCGGGTGGTGCTGCTGGGGGATGGACAGTCGCTTTCTGTGTGCTGCTGCATCCTTCCGTCGCCGCCTGGAACACGCCCCGGCTCCAAAGAGCTCGGTGCGCTGAGCTCGTGTTGTTTGCTTTGGGCTCTCTCTGGCGAGAAGAGGTCCTTCCTCTGGGCGCTGCTGTTGGGCGGCTCACAGTTGTGTGTATTATGGCAGATGTTGTTCCTGAGAGACGTGTCACCAGCAGAGATAGTTTTTCAATTCCTCTTGCTTAGCAGCACTGTGTTTGAATTCTGCGTTTTCTCTCTGTTATGCAAAGTAATTTTCAGAGTGGTTAGGAAAGTTGTTCAAAACCCAGTTTAGAACAGTCTCACCGGCCATTCAGACTAGTGAAACGGTAAGCAAACAGGACGTGAACAAAACAGACACACAAATTCTGATTTCACTGACCAGTATTTATAGATCAACTTTTAAATGTTTGTTTCTAAGAAAGGTGATCTGTTTTTTTACATGAGGTTTCCTTGTGCCTGCCGAGAAGGGTGGCCTGGTTTACCTCCTCTTTGCTGACTGCAGGCTCTGTAGAGTGAATTCAGGCTCATACTCAGTTTAATCTGAGCCTTCTCTTCCCTTTATTAAATTCTGCTTCTGTGGTTCCACATTTATGTATTTAACGTATTAATGTGGGAGCTGGCTCACCGAGAGGCTGCGTTATCTCACGCACCACAGTGATTATGAAACCTCACAATACCTACAACAGTTGTATTAAGAACAATTAGTTCGTGGAAAAGCTCTGAGGGTAGTGTAAATTGCCTGTGCTTCGAGGGGGCTACTGCAGGTAGTACTGGGGAGCCTTTGGGCAGTTTAAACGATCACTGTGCGCATGTTTGTCTGGTTCTGGAGCTGGAATTACTGAACCGTCGCTGTGCAGCAGCAGAGACATAGGGCTGGCTGCGTGAATTTTCTCTCCTGCGTCCAAAAAATAATGAGCAAGATCCATATCTATAATCTCACTTGGATTTTGAACAAGGGAAATGAAAATTCCAAGGGAGGCAGCGGCTCGCAGCAGGTGACTAAGAAATGCTGCAAATAACGTTGAGGCGCTGCGTCATCTTCTCGTTTCACCGCTACCAGCTGCCCAAATGCTTGTTGTTTTGCAGACCTTGGCAGGTGATAAGCACACTCCTCCCCCGTCTGGTGGAGGATCTAGGCTGGTGAACTGCAGAAAGCCCATCCAGAGCCCCCTGCCCTCCTGGTCTCGCTGTTGGTCTGCTGGGAGTTTGCAGGCTGTGTCTCTGTGCCTAGGTTTTCCCCGTCTGTAAATCGGGAATAAATCATTTTACCTCGACGCAGAAGCCAAATGGCTAGCCAAGGGTGGGGAGCTGGAGAGAGGCTGTAACCTGTGCCGAGACAACAGATTTGTTAGCCTGGCGTGGGAAGAAGCAGTCAGGGGCTAGTTGGGGGCTAGAGCCTCACTTGCTTGCATTAGCAGGGAATTGGTTTAATCTGGAGTCAGATAATGAAATTATTCCCAGTAGAGAAGAGCTCCTTGCCTGATGTGCAAGGTGCTTTTTGGAGGAAGTGTCCGGTTACTAGCAAGAAGAAATTTGCAGTTTGGTCCTTCTAATTTCAGGGTTATTGTTCTTTTCTTTAAGTGATGCATAAGGCTCATCTCCACCAGAGAGACAGTGTCGTAGCTGCGTAATGCCCCAGTCTTCGTGCTGTCCTCAGCCAGCAGGATTCATCTCAGCTGCCATTCTGAGCAGTGGCACTGGTTTGAGTTTTCACCCCTCTCTCTGCTTGTGCGAGCTGTTCCACACTACGCACAAACAGAAGGAGGGAGTTGGGTGCCCTTCCTCCGCGTACGCTTCTGGCGGTGGAAGCGCGCGTGTTCGTATCTCAGGCTCCTGCCACAGCAACGCTGATTGCCAAGACCAGAAGCTTTAGGTGGATGAAAAGACTCCCCAGACAGTCACTGGGGTCCAAGGCGGCAGCTACGTGCTAGTGAGGCAGAAAGGGCTGCCCAGCCCCGGGAACAGAGCCTGCGGACTTATTTTTCCCAGGACAGTCAGATTAGGGGCAAAACATAGTAGAAATCCCAACTCGTACTGTGGGTGAACAGGACTAACACTCAACTGTTGTCGGTTTTGGCCCCTCTTTGAATTGAAGCAGGTTTTCTTCAGAAGAGCTCCAAAAACATGATACCGCTGCCCAGCTGCTTTCTTCTGCTCTGTCGTGATGGCTGCTGCCAGGAGCCTTTGCTGGTGCTCCTTGTGGAGTCAACGGCAAAAAAGCGCCTCGTTGGTAGGACCTGTCTGCTGCAGAGCTCCTGGATCTCCTCCCAGTCCTGCTTGAGAAGCTGGGCTTTTCTCTCCCTCAGTTCTGAGTTCGTTTGCAGTGGGAAGCCGCCCCTGGTTTGCAGCTCTCCGGTGGTCACAGGTGATCCTAATGCGCTCCGTCAGAAACACTGGTTTGCTCCTTAGGTCCTGTGGGTGTGACGTGGACCAAGGTTTTTGCCCTTGCTGTTCCCATTGTCTTTCTTTAGAAAGAGCCTGACAGTTTTGGTGTGTTTTTTGCATGTTTTCTTCCTGTGTTTTTAAAACCCCAGCTGCACAAAGAACTGGTCTTTATGAAATGAAGACAGAGTGTGGGTAGAGGTCAGATGTTTTGGCTCTCCAGCCTCGGCAGGGCTACCCACTGTGCAGGGAAGTCAGTTGTTAGGTCAGCTCCCATCCCCTGGGGGGTAATCCTTTTTGGACAAGAAACCTTCGGGATGTTTAAACACTGTGTCACTCTCTGCCCTTCCTAAAGTTCAATAGATTTAAAATTAAACAGAGCAGAGAGAATGTGTGTCTGAATCAGCAGTGTTGACAGATTTGTATCTTGGCCTGGCTTACCAGTAAATTATGATCTGAAAAACTTGCTACATTAAACAAAATTACCGCTCAAGGCATCAGCAGGTCCACGACCCTGGCGCTGGTCAGACAAGACACCAGTCACCGGAGCTCCGCCTCGCAGACAGTTGCCTTTTGGAAGATAAAGTGCAAAAAGCCGAGCTGACTTCAGCTTACGGGGAAGAATGATGGGCTGAGCTCTCAAATGCTGCCGCTCCCCAGGCAAGTCTCTGCTTTAGCCCAAAAGGCAAAGCTGCTGCGATGGTGCTGCCTGCGCCAGCCGGGCCTCTCGGTTCCCCGAGTAACTCTTGGAGCCTGTTAGTGAACGTGCAGCAAATCCATCAAGGTGTGGAAGTCTGGGAGAACTCCAACTGCATCGACATAAATAACAAAGCAGAGACCTGAGTTTGTTCCTGCCCTGCCCGCAGGGGAAAGCCGTTGTACGAACTCAACCAGAGTAGTGGCTACAAGAGAAGCCACACAGGAGGGAACCAGAGAAAACCCAGCTCTCTGTTTGTCACTAGGTTAGTTTAGCACTGGGAAACTCCTGCTGTGTGAGGCACAGTGGTATGTCATGAGAGACAGTGTGGGAAGAAGGGTTACTCTCCCCATGTCATCCCATGTCACACAGGAATCCTGTGGTGGCTGCTAGGACTGAGCGAGGTGTCTTGAACCCCAGCCTGGCGTTTGTCTGCGGTTCCATCTCCCCTGCCTTTCCCCTCACCTCTGAAGGCTGACATCTTGTTAAGTAAAATGATTCAAGATCGGGTATTTGCAGGCTTTGCCCGTTGCTCAGGTGGCTGACTCTCAGAAGACTGAGAATGCAGGGAAACAAGTGGAAAATAAAGCGGTTTGAGCTATTTGTGCTTTACCTTTCATCTCGGTGGGAGCTCTGGGTAGCAGCCACCCGGTGCAGACGGGCCCACTGGTGGGTGTTAACTGTACCTGCAGAAACGAGAGCGGGTGCTCATGGGGCAGGCGCTGATCTGGACTCTTCCTCTCCAGTCCTCACCTCTGTTTGGGGATAGCAAAGTTTCTTTCTCTTCTTTCCCACAACTCTGCTGGCTCTGTGGTGCAGAGGGCTCCTGGACTGCGAAGGGTTTAAGCAGCACAACGCGGAGTATTTGTCCTGCGGAAAATACCTGGGGTGACACGTGTTGCCCTGGCAGGAAGCAAAGCTGCCCGATGCTGAAAGGAAAGAGTTTCTCTCCCTCAAGCTCTGCTGTGGTCTAGTGAAACCCCCCGGCCAGCCGGTGGTGGAGAAGACGTGCAGTGAGGTCCAGCTGGAGCAGCTCATGGTTCAGCCTCCTAATTAACTGCAAAAGCTAACAAACTTTGATCAATTAGAACAACCTATTTTGAGAAATCCAATTACTTTTCAGATAAACGCCTTTAAAAATTATTAGCTCTTTCCCTTACAGGTCTGAACTCTGCCCTTGTTCTGAACTGGTGCCCAAGTGAAAGCGCTGGCTGGACGGCAGGAGGCGGGTAGCACAGCTTTGCTCTTTCCAGCCCGTTCCCCTGCGCGGAGCAAACCAAGCAGACGCGGGAGAGCACCGCTTCGTGCGTTTCGCAGTCCCTGCAGGCTGCGAGATGCCACACAAAGGCAGCGTCCTTCTTCCTCCATCTTGTTAGGTATTCCCAGAGATCTAATTAAGGCACCGAATCACCTGCCATCTCCTCTTTGGCTAATGGAGGACGATGAGCTATTTCCAGGGATGACTCATGCAGAGGACTCAAACCCTTCCACCCACCTTCCCCTTCTCCATTGAAGACAGCAGACCTGGAGTGGGTGGACTCCTATTTTCAGGGCCTCAGCGAAGGGTCTAAAGTTAGCGGGATGGATCTGGGCTGACAGGAGGCTCGTCTGGTGCTACGGTACGTGAAGTCAGTCCTGCTTGGGCAGGAAGGCTCAGTTCAACAGGAATACCTTGATGCTTTGTGGGAGCCGTACCGCAAGCGGGGTCCGACAGCTGGGCTTCCACACAGCACGTGCTCAGCGCGGGGAGCCGGGCCCTGTCTGCTGTACCTGCCTTCCTGTCACCTGCGTCCTCCCCCCTGGATTTCAGCGTTGATCAGTTTTTAGCATCAGGGGTTTCTCCACTTGAGGCTAAGGGAGTGCTGGTGGCGAGTCTGGAGGGCGCTCCTCTGCCTTGCTTTTTGACATACCTGGAGTTATCTCAGGATGCAGAGGGCATCCCCACACACCTTACAGTACCTTCACCTACATCTTGTCCGTGTTGGACGTGTTTCTTCTGAAAGACCTCCCAGCGATGGCAAATGCCGGTCCCACGCTGTTCCCCTCTCGGCAGCCCGCTCCAGAGCTCATGGACATCAGCTTCAAGCCTTCTGCTGGGTTTTGACCTGGTCCCAGGGGGCATCTCAGTGCCAGGACACTTTCTGCTGTCTGACAGGAACGTTTGTTTTCCTTGTTTTCGTTTTAGTCCTTATTCCCTCCTTTTCCGACATCCTAATTAATTTGTCTCCACATCATGGCTTTGATTTATTAATTTGTTTTTACACCCTTCAGATATCTGCAGATACTTGTCAGACCTCTTGCTCTCAGCTAGTTTCTTAGACAAGCACAGGAATATTTTGCAGTCTTGTTTGTTAGCAGTCAGTCTGGACGTCTTCACCATCCCAAATCCACGTGCTGGTCCTCTGTGCTCAACACTTTGGTGTTTTGCACGTCAGGTCCAAATGGATTTGCTGTTGCTTTGCCGCTGAAGAGCAAGTGTCAGGCCTTGGTTTTCTTTGGTAGCCTCCACAGCTGGAAGGAGCAAGCTACCCTCCTCCATCATATTTGTAAGGATTAAAAAAAAAAAATCTACCATATCCAGAGAAAGGGGGAGTTCTGCACAGCCTCACTTTCTGCTGCTTTACCTGTTCGTGAAACCTCTTGAACCTACACCAGGGTAGAAAAGCCCAGGGCACAGAGCAAGGGACAGCTGACACTGCGTGGCCACAGCAGCCTCAGCCTGCTTTTGCCATCCAACAGCTTAATGCCGAGCTCTTGAGGTAGGGAAACACAGCGACATCCTTCTCCAGACTTTGCTGTCCGAATCCAGTGGGGTTCAGTGGAGATCGGAGTCACACCAACGTCTCCTGCCTCTTCGGGAGGAGACCTGCTATCCAGAGGATGAATGAGAAAAGCTGTGACGTGACTGAGGGCACAGCTCCATCCCTACATGGAAGCACTTCCCTTTTGTTCCCCTTAGTAATGATCATTCTTGACACCACCTCACGCCCAGCCCGTAAAGGCCATGTCACGCCAGGGTGGGCACAAAAGCCTTTGAAATCCCTGGTTCCACTTGGCTACAGCTGTCACCGTTAATGTGCAGCATTTCTTCCGAGAGCCGGGGGAGGAAGCCTTGCCTGGAGGAGCAGCAGGGCCTCATCCTCCCTCCCTGGGCCTATCCTGGCAGCCTCCCTGCCCCCAGAAGGTGCATTCGAGCAAAGTACAGCCTTTTCCTCTGTGTGAAGCAAGGTGAAACCAGGTTAGCAGCAAATACGGGCTGCTGTGGGCTTATTCCAGTAATTTTAGCTTTCCTGGCTTTCCTTTAGGCAATTTAAAGTAAATACTCCTGAGCATCAGATGCGTGATTCTGTCTGTCCAACCTCCTACCTCAATTTAATTTCTCTAAAGCAACTGATGCTTAAAAAAACCCTTTTGCTCGGTGCTCTTATGATTTTGTTGGCATAGAAATCGACCATTGCAGGAATTAATTGAGCAGTAAAATAATAGGAAATTTGTTAACAGGTGAAATATTCTCAAGCAGTTGAATTACCCTCATTATTAATGCAACATATAACCTCATGTAGATCCCTGCAGTGGGAACTGGGCTGTTAGTGTATAGGAGAGCACCATTTCTAAGGCTTGCTGTGAGGTTTAATGCCTCCCCCATGCTTTACTGGAGATCATTACAAGAAACGCTTCAGAATATTCGCTGTTAAAAAGCACCGGGGTTTTCCTGACGATTCTGCATCAAAATCAGTTTTAGGCTTGCTCTCAGATTTGCACAAATTTGTGAGCCAGGGGAGGGGAGTGAAGGGCAAAAGCAAACCGGAGGTACCTTTGGGTGGTAAGGGGCCGCTGAGCCTGCTGCATCCCTTTAAGGCTTGGAGAGCATCTTGTTTTGGTGTCCTCCCTTCCCACCTGAGCAGCCTGATGTGACTTACACAGCCGGCGTCTGGCAGCAGCAAAGGCCGGGAGCGGTGTCATCGTCACCAGGACGCAGTCCCGTGGGGTCTGCGCACACTGGGCAGAGCCGAGGGCTGGTACTGGGGTTCATCCGCAGCTCCAGCAAGCTATGAACCAGGTCTGGGTCCGTCCGGGGGGTCCCTTCAGGAGTTGGGCTGGCAACAAAGCCGTGACATGGGTCCAGGATCCATCTAGAAGATACAGCAAGAGACGGGATCGAAGTGACCTGCAACATAGATCCAAGGTCCGTAGGTGCCTCCAGCCGGGAGACAGAGCTCAGACACGACTCAGGCAGGGAGAGAAGGGCCAGTGCTGAGCTTGAGCGGGGGCCGTGGGCAGGGGGTGTGGGTGCCAGGCGAGGCTGGTCAGGGCAGTTAAAGCCTCCTGGTGCCCTCTTGGCCCCAGATCTCCTGTGGGTGGCTCAGTGTGTGACCTGCTTTGCCGTTAGCCTGTCCGGAGGAGAAGGCCAGTGGAAGGAACCAGAAGCATTTTTATCTTGGTGACAGCGGTCCCGCTCTAGGCAAAGGCCAAGCGAGAGGTGGGCTCTGAATCCCCGTATTCCCCGCTCGGGCGGGAGGAAGGGCCGTTCCTACGGGAAAGGCTATTTCAGGCGGGTGCTGGCACCCGAGCGCAGACAGCTCTCCCTACTAAGGCCGCTCCCTCTCCTCCTTGCCCAGGGGATCCGCGCCATGGCAGTAGCAGTGCTGGGGCTGGGAAGCTGTGGAGGCTTCCCGGCCGGCCTCGGCGCGGCTCCTGATCAGCAGCGAGACGCACAGCACAGCTGGAAACCTCCGTGGCGTACGGCGCGGTTCCTGATTGCCAACCCGCCTGTCCTCCTCCTGGCTTCTGCGCCTCTCCGTGGTGTTTGAGCTCGTTGGTGTCACGGCAGCCTTTGGAAAAGCAGCGCCGTCTCCTGCAGTTGTGGCCATCCAGAGTTTGTGACCTGGTTTTGCCCCGTGGGCTGCATTCTGTGCTTCAGCAAGGAGGGCTAATGAGACTCGACTTCGCAGAAAGATCTACCCTCAATTTTCTTTTCTGCAGTTTTAATGAATTTGCAGCCTCTTGTTGTGTTTACCGAGTGCAGTGTTGTTAACACGACGGGGCTGGGCAGTACACTGAACAAGACACTCGCTGTGGTGCCACGTAGTAATGCAAGGCTTCCCACGGCAGTAATTGGATGCGTGCTGTGCCCCTTGGCCTTGATGGAAATAATTTTCCCAAACTGTTCTCTATCGTCATTTCATCATCCCTGCGCTTGTTCATTGTGTTCTGGGAGCGACCAGAACCCCTCGCCATGAACCACAGTACTGTACCAGGCGCTGGATGCACAGCGTGAAAAAGCTCTTTATGCTCTGAAATGCTCCAAACACAAAATCGAAGCACAACGGCTCTTGTCCTTCGCCCCAGACGGTACCGCTAGGCAGTGGTCCTAACAAACCCTCTCTGCACGGCGAAGAGAAAGCAATTAGGCTCCTGAAAGGCTTATTTCATTAGGAGCTTTATTAATTTATGTCACAGATATAAGCACAGGACCTTTGCCAGCAGTGATGGAGTGTTGGTTTTCTTAATGGGCAATAAAGCAATAAGCGCTGAAACGCATTAAAACGTTCGTCTGGGGTGAGCGGCCAAGGAGCAGTGAGAACGCCTGAGCGGCGAGCGTCTGGATGAAGCATTAGCGAGGTCTGGCTGTGTTGACATCAGGTGTTTCAAGACGTGGGGTCGAGCTCTGCTGCTAACGCATGGGGTGATTCCAGCGCCGTTGCTGAGCTTGCGGTAACGCGAGTGTAACGTTGCGCTGACGGACGCAGTGTCTGGAGCTGGTCGTGAGCGGTGTGACTGAGGGTGTTGGTGGGATGAGCTTACAGGGGAAGAGGCTTTTGTTCTGGAGCCGTTTCCCCAAGTAGACACCTTGGGCATCCTCGCTCATCTTCTTCCAGCCGCACTGAGCAGATCTGGGTGGGAGAAGTGCCTGCCGCCGGCAGGGGTAGCCGGTACCAGCGGCATCTCTTGCAGTACAGTGGCGTTTCCCCGCGGGACAGGGAAGCAGGCGCCTCTCCACCCTGACGTGTTCAAGCTGACCCGCTCTCCGTGCAAGGCAGAAGCCTGTCCCTGGGGGTCTTCACCCTGTTGGGGAGCCTACGCTGAAAGGTAGCGCTTGGGACCCTGCAGCCTTCTCCTGCTCCCGTTCCACCGCCTGCTGGTCCCCAAGCGACACGGAGTAGGGAAGCGAGGGAGGCGACGCCGTCCCAGCAAAGCTGGGGGCTCAGCAGGCCCAGAGGGGGCTCAGCAGGCCCAGAGTAGGTATTGCGGGTGTCCAGTTCCAGCCGCAGCGCTGCCGAGGCTGCACCTGCAGCGAGGCGCTGGCCGGGCCTTTGGGCCGCGGAGGGGCGCGGCTGGGCCGTAGCTCGTCCCTTCGGAACACCCAGGCTCCGCTTCTGACTCGCTCTTCCCACGCAGGGCTGCTGCCAAGGGCCTTGCACTCAGCTTGATGGAGCGTCTCGTCGAGAGGTACGGGGAGAAGACTGTGAAGATGCTGACGGTGCAGTACCGGATGCACGAGGCCATCATGCAGTGGGCTTCCTCGGAGCTGTACGGCGGCCGGCTCACTGCTCACCCGTCGGTAGCCCAGCGTTTGCTCAGGTGAGTGACTTGCTCTTGGCTGGTACATGAGCCGAGATGTCTTTTTCATCCCACTGCACGCAGCGTCCATCCTTTGCTGCGATGGAGTTTTCCGTTCCTCCTGGCCCTGCGATAGCGTTGCTGTTTCCTCCTTTGTTTCATCGAGGAACCGTTAATGGCAGGGGGTTGTCCTTTTACCGGTGTCACAAGAAGTCACGCAGAGTTACCTTCTCTTTCCTTCTTTGGTATGATAAGCAGCAACAGAACATCCCCGTGCATCTGGTGAGTCCACCTGAAGGCCGGGCCTGCGGTGGGCCTACCCCCAGCACTGGGTCTCTCCCTCAGGCTCTCACCGAGGGCAGCCTTCCACGTGCCCACCTGACTGAGGGCCAGCGTGGTCCCAACATCAACATCAGAAAGCAAAGCAAGATTCCCTTGGCGGCCCGGGTAGTTGTCCTGCCAGGACAGCACCTGAGGCGGGTCTGATGGCATCAGATCCGTTCCTTGTCTGCAGTGTTTTTCCCTTTCTTTGGTAATTTAATGGATTTCATTTCCATTTCATCCTGGGACAGGCAGTTGTTTGCCAACACACGCTGTGACTGTCAATAATTGGTGCTTTTTAAAATTGCAGTCAGTGCAGTTCTGGGAGGTGGATGGGAAAACATTAATTCTCTCTGTTGGACTTGGAGAAGCAGAAAATACCACAGCGCTTGTCTGCATGGAGCTACTGTGGGTTTAGCAATGCTTTTTTTTAAAATGCAAATATTTAGGAGTCAGAGAAACTGATGTTCCTCTAGAATCTCTGCATTTCGTAGCAGATCCGGATTAGGACAGAGATAGCTGGAGAGGCCATTTTATCGTAGTTGTTTCAAAATAATCTTCCTTGTGAACAGCGTGAGTACTGCCTGGATGGGAAGAGCAGGCTGGGCGTTCGAGACGGCCGCGGCGCCCTCACTGACGTCCGCTGCAGTCAGCGGGGGGTTCTGCCCCTGTCAGCACGCTCCGCGTTAAGGCTCCAGGGCCGTCGGGCCTTCGGCTCAGCTGCCACCAGTGAAGCTACGCTGCCTGCCGTCCTGGTTGATACGCGTCTGTGTATACGTGTGTGATTTCGTGGGTGCCTGCGGCGGGTTCTGCAGGTGAGAGGAGGCAGGGCTGGTCCGTCGGTGCCGGCGGGAGCTCAGCTGAGCTGGCCGGGACTCATTCAGCGGTGATTGAGCCGTAGAGATGTAATTACAGGACTGGGGCTGTACAAAACCCTCTTCTTGGTTGTTCTTGTTCCTTGCCATACTTGTTTTTCCATTTAACTCTGGAAATTAAAAATAGCAACTGGTGAAGAACCCCAGGCAAAATGGCTTGAAACCATTAAAATAGGAAACCAACTGAAGAGTTGAAGTTAGGCGACGTTGTTATTCTGATGAGCTGGTTTATTTTTGTAGCTGATGAAGGAGTGGATGTTTTTCTTTCCAGTCCCCAGTGCGGCTCAGTCCCCTGCTCAGGGCCCTTCCCTGCAGACGCTGGTTTCTAAACTCATAATCAAACCTGTCAGTCCGCAGCCCTACTGACACACCGCATGAATGCAGCAATCCTCGGGTCAGGCACTGGACCGTGTAAAGTTTCTGTGCTTCTGTAGAAGACCAGGTAATGCAGGGGCTGAGTATTGGACCGTGGTCTTCTCCTGTGCAGGTTGCTAGTACCAATTCCTTCATGGTATTTGAAGCACAAAGATTGGTCTTTGGAAAAAGAAGTGCAGCTCTGCGCTGAACGACTTCATATTTCTGTACCAGCTTTTCCTCTGACATTGGAGGCACTCAGGAATGCTTGGTCTGGGATCTGTTAGAGGTTTTGGCAGCACCATCTTTTCTCAAAAAAGGATGCTTTGGTTTCCTGCGGTATCTTTTCAAGGGCAGAGTATTTCCAAGGGAGCAAAACCTTCTTCCTAAATCTCCCTTCCTTCTGCAATGGGTGACAAAGCACATCAGAAACCCCCACACATCTCCAGAATTAAGTCAGGGAGCTGCAAGCAGTATTTTTCACATTCAAAATTTGTGACTCAGTCTGTGAGAAGATGGTTTGAAAGTCACCAGCTGTTTCTGCTGTCAGTTTTTATCCAAGTGCAGCTCAGGTGTCCCTTCCCGTAGCGCTTTTCTCTGGGCTAACACCCCCTCGCTGATGGGGAGCAGGGGGAACCCCCGAGTCGTGCGAGACCTGGGAGATGCTGGGAAGCCAGAACGCCCCTCGGCTGCGATGTGCAGCTCGCCCGGCTGGGATCAGCCCCTCCCAGAGAGGCACAGGGTGCCTGGATGCCCCAGGGCAGGGTGTTGGGCCTGAATCCAGTGTCTGGCTGCAAGGACGACCTGGTTTGTCATCACAGGCCAAGAATTTCCCCAGAAACAAAAATCCATCTCTGCAGCTTGGGCTAGTTGGCAGCAGGTGGGAGAGGTGCCTTTCCCCTTCCTCCTCAAGGGGGAGGAAGGCACCGGACAGCTTTCCTCCAAGGTAGCAGCCAGCTCTGCCGCAGTCTCCCTGCCTTAGAAGAGCGTGAATAATTCTCCCACCTGAAAGATTTATGGAGGTAATTACTCCTCTGAAGCGACATTCCTGGGGTCGGGATTTTCCCTGCCCCTGAGAGATGCTGCAAGGGCTTTCTGTGCAAGTAGGCAAAGAACCGGGATTGTCGACACGGAGAACTTGGCTTTTGCTCCAGGTCTTTTGTCTGCGCAGATGTGGACAGTGGTAGGGCAGTGAGCAGGGCAGGTGTGGGGAGGGGGGGAGCCCGTTGGGTTTGGCATTGCAGAGAGAGGGAGATCAACCTGTCGGACCCTCCCCAGGGGAGGAGACACTCTAGTGGGGAACTGGAGGTGGCCCCATTCTGGAGATCATGGAAAGTGAAGTTGTTTGCTGGTCCCCGTGGTCCTTGGAAATGCGGAAGGTACGTTGTGCCTCTGCGTGAATGAGCCGCTGGGCTGAGGCAGGCGGTCCCAGGGGGAGGGAAGAGCTCTTCCTTTGGGCTCTGCTCTGCGGGGGGACGGGGGAAGGTGCACCCGGGGCTCCTCCGCAGGGCCTTTGGCCCCCCCGCCACAGCTGCACCGGTCCCCGTGCCTTCCCAGCCGTGCGTTACAACAGCCACAGCTTCAGACGGGAGAAAAATGAGTTTCAGTCCAGAGAGGAGACTTCTGTTGTCAATGGAGTGAGTAATGGCCGGAGGCCGCGGGAAGCGAGGGTAGTCGGTGGCATACAAATGCAGAGGAACAGACGTGCAGTGCCAGGCGTTCTGGGAAGGAGCGGCTGCAGCTGGGGGCTTGTCTTGAACTGGAACCTGCCTTAGCTTTCGCTTTGCTGCCTGTCATTTGGAGGTAATCCTCCCTTCTGACGGCTTGCCCGCTGCCTGGTTTATTTGCAGGCTCTCCGGAGTCACAGCTCTCCGTGATCTGTACGTGCTGTACAGTAACGTGTCGTTGTTTCAGAGCTCTCCTGCCACCTCCAGGCTTTCCGTTCCTGCCCTCCATCCCCTGTCCTCTTCCTGGGCTGTGAATTCAGCTAGCAACTGCCTTGGGTATTAAAATATGGTTTATTAATCCTCTTTTTGGAATGCAGCAGCTTTAGATGTAGAAATGATGTGAAACCCCAATTCCTCTGTGGTTCCTTGTGCTGCGCTTTCTTCTCTTGCCTGACAGCACTGCTGTCAAATCTCTGGTAGTACTTGAGGCACTCCTTCTCCCTCTCAGCACTGTAAAAACCAGCAAGCAGCTGCCACATCTCCCTAGGTCTACATATCTTTCCTGTTCAAGACCATTTGAGCAAGACACTAACACCCACACGCTGCACCCTTGCCTTGCAACAACGGGGCTGTGTAGCATAGCTGGTGAGAAAGCTCTCGGTGCCGCTGGCTGGCCCCTGTGAGACTCTCCGGGGCAGCTCAGCTCTTGGTTTGCATTTTGGGAAAGCACTGAAGCGTCAGTCCCTCGGTATATGGGGCTTTTCTGAGCAATAACGGCTTTTCTGCTGCAGTTTTCTGGCGTTGCCAAACTCCCCTGAGCCTCTCAGGACTTGCTGTGCCGTTGCGGCTGCTGTGCCGGCGCTGACCCCGGGAAGCCTGGAGCTGGAAGCCGGAGGGCCCCACCAGAGCTGAAGGGCCCTGCTTAGTTGTTGCTCTACACGACGGGCTCTGCGGCAGCGTCAGTGCAGCTGCAAGGGGGGGCAAAGCCTCGGTGGAGCCGGATGGGGGGAACCTCAGTTCTGAGTTTCTGCCGTTCTTCACCGCCTCCAGAGCCAATCTCGCTGCCTTTGCACCCCGCAGGACACCGCTGCTGGTCCGTAGCCTTGTCCCTCGGAAGCAACGTCCAGCTGCGCTTTCCCTCTGTCCTTGCGGTGTTGTTGGGAGGAGTAAGCAACACCACAACTGTCCTCCCTTTGGCATCATTCCAGCGTTGTTAACTGGCCCTTTCCCAAATACCTTGTGCAGGGACCTGCCGGGCGTCGCCTCTACAGAAGAGACCGCCATTCCCTTACTGCTCATCGACACTGCTGGCTGCGGCCTGTTTGAGCTGGAGGTGGAGGATGAACAGTCTAAGGGGAATCCAGGTACCGTCGCTCGGAAAACGGTGTTGGCCAGCATCGGTTGTCTGAGCCCCTCAGCCTCCTGCGGGCTTGGCCGCTGCCCCAGCCGAGCCACATCCCAGAGGTGTCCCCCTCCGGAGCAGGTGGCAGGGGGAAGGTGGGGTCCCCGGGGAGCCTTGCTTATTTGAGAGAGCCTTGCCTCTGTAAATCCTCAAGCTCAGAGAACTCTGCCTCAGAGCGGAGTGGCCACAGGGCCACGATGACAGTGTGCAGCTTGTTCCCTCACAGAGACATTTCTCCAGGCTGCGGACTGGGGCCGGGTGGAGGATCCCTGTGACAGATGCGCTGCACAAGCTGGCGGGGCAGACAGCGGCAGGCAGAGCACAAGCCTGTTTCAGGGAGGCTGTAGATACGGCTCAGAGTTGCCTCCCAGTCTCCTCTCATGAAGTCCTGCAGGGCTCTTCTCCGTGAACTTCCTTAAGATGCTGAGTCTCCTGTTGTTTTCTGGAGTGAAAAATAGGTTTCATTGTGGAGATTGAGCGTAAGGTCAGGCCCTGCAGCCGTTCTAATAACGCGGCGGAACTCGGAAAACGGTGCTGCTGCCTCCTTTGCGCGCTCCCTTCCCCAGCAGGGCCGGGGGGTGTGAGTTGCCGTTCCGGGATGCTGCTCGTGCTCCTCTAGATTCCGTCTGGCGACTCCACACCTGCCGGCTGGCTCTGAAGAGGCTCACAGAGGGCCTTTGCCAGGAGGTGTTACACGTGGGCTGTCAAAAATCTGGTGCTTCAGTTGGCAATCCACAGATCCCAGCTTGTCAGGGAGACAGCTCTCCTAAAAGCGTTCGGGAGAGCTCTTAGCCCAGCAGGATTGCTGGGAGGGCCCAGTGAGCCTGGGCGGTGGGGAAGGGGAGACTCTTCTTTCGGGGCCACCTTTTCCCCTAGATTGTCAATTCGCTGCCCAGGCTGGCTCGGCGGTGCCTGGAGGGGGCCGATCCCGGCGGGGGTGCCTGTGCCCGGCCGCCTCACCCACGGCCCCCCCGCCTGCCCGGCTGCTGCTCGCGCTTTTGCTGAGGCGCCTTTCCCGGTGGCCAAGCCACAGGCTTTTCTAGCCATCGCTCTCACGTGGCCAAAGAGCTTGTTTGGCAACGGGGCTGCCTGCTTCAGGGATTCGTTTGTTTTCCTCTCTGCTCGCCAGTGCAGATCTCATGCCAGCAACAGATTTCTGAGGCTTCAAGTCCCTCCCTGGCAAGACAGGGAAGATGGACTGTAAAACACAAGGACAGTTTTTACCAGTTCAAGTATCTTTTGCCTTCTTTTATTGGAAAACCCACCAGCATTTAAGGGCCTCTCATTTTTCTGTACACCAGTCCCCGTGGCCCTGCTGAACAGAGAAAGGCTCTCATCCCCAAAAGGAGAGCCAAAACCACTTATTTAAGATAACTCAGGGATTTTGAGCAGGGGAGTAAAAGCACGTCTCCCAGAATTTGGGAGGCAGCCTTTTGGAGCAGCATACTGCAGATTCTTGAGTTTTATGCCTGTGTTTTGCTGCAAAATGAAGGGTAAAGTCAGTCCCGCCAATGAGCCAGTGAAATAGTCCACATTTGTATTTGTCCTCATTAGATCTCTCTGAACCAGCCACCATCCTGAAGAGCCTGTTGTTTGTGGCAGGCTGCCTGCGGTCTCTGGAAGGTCTGAGCATGAAGCTTGTTTATTTGGTCGTGGGGGTTTAGAAAGATGGAGACTTGAAAAAGCAGCATAAAAAGGAAAGGTGGAGTTTTTTCAGTTGCAGCGTGGAGAATTGATTTTTTAGTGAGGTCTAGGATCTCGCTTCAGAAGGAGAATAATCTATTGCCTGGATTACCCTTGATCTCTTGGATTAACACGGGAGGGCCAGAGGAAGCCAAGTGCTGTTCAGAAAACTCTTCTTAAGCTTAAGCTTAAGCGAGCTGGTGACTTGGCAAGGCAAGAAGCAAGCACTGTGCAGCCCTGGGAGGGAGGTTGTGTGGCACGTCCCCATCTAGCCGAGCAAGCCACGCTGGGCATCGTTACCCCCGCTGGACTGCAGGCAGGGCTTTCCCTCCCCTTTCCCTGCTGTTGAAGGGGAGGTGGGCGAATTTCTCCGAGCTGCAGCGTGTCCAAGCTGGCGGCTCCTGCCTCTGCCTGCCAGCCGGGTCCCATCACCGTCCCTTCTGCTTTCTGCCCTAGGGGAGGTGCAGCTGGCCGGGTTGCACATCCAAGCCTTGGTGGAAGCTGGTGTGAAGGCAAGAGACATCGCTGTTGTAGCCCCCTACAACCTCCAGGTGAGGGCTGTCTCCTGGTATCTCCTCTCTCTTTCTGCATGCCCACAGAGCAGATGCACAGAGGTGGATTCAAACCGTGACATCTTCAGGAGTGATACCAGAACGTCCTCAGAGGGACGAAGGTGGGAGCCAGCAGAGCGAAACTGTGTGATCAGCATTTGTGGCCATGGAAGGAAGAGACGTTAGATGGGTGTTTTCCACTCCCAGCCTCAGGAGTCGGCACTTGACCTCCGGGAGATGTGGGCACTCATCCTTATGGGTTTGAGAGGAAGGATCTTTACCAAAGCAGCGCCATTTAAATCCTTTTCACCTTGCACTTTTCTTTACAAGATACCTATTGCGTGTTTTTCAGGTGGACATGCTAAGGGAGCACCTTTGCCACAGGTACCCAGAGCTAGAGATTAAATCAGTTGATGGTTTCCAAGGAAGAGAGAAAGAGGCAGTGATCCTGTCGTTTGTGAGATCCAACAGGAAAGGTAAGAGTGCGCTGCTGGAGAGCTGCTCCATGGGGAATGGGAGAGAAACGGGAACTGTGTGGTTGCTCCAGGGTCGCTTGTCTTGGTGCCGAGTGCTGTGGTTTAATTGCAGTTCTGACGGTCTCTAGCACTTCGCTTTGAATGAATTCACTGGCCAGAACCTTCCTTTTCGGCCTGTTTTTTTTTTCTGATGAATGAATATATTCGCCGTCCTGGTTGCAGAGGAAGCGCCTCTGCCAGGCAGCAGGTAAAAAGGAAGCCAGGACTGCTTAGTTTGAAGGGTTCCTGCCTATTGAGGCCTCAGAAATTATTTGAACCGGGGTCCCAAGAAGGGCACATGTCACATTAGCACCACATTTACTGGAGTGCCAAGCACTTGTCATAGAATCATAGAGCAGTTTCGATTGGAAGAGACCTTCAAGATCATCGAGTCCAACCTCTGTCCCAGCTCTACCAACACCACCAGACCACGTCCCTAAGTACAACATCTACCCGACTCTTAAACAGCTCTGGGGATGGTGATGCCACTGCCTCCCTGGGCAGGCTCTTCCAGTGCCTGACAGCCCTTTCAGTAGAGAAATGCTTCCTAATATCCAGCCTCAACTTCCCACAAACGGTTAAAATTTGGGGGGCTCATTTCTTGGCTTTGGAGCCTATTTTGGGTCACTCCCCTGAAGAAAGCGAGCAGGAGCTGGCATTACAAGTCGTACACAGAAAATGCTTCTTTTCGGAGCAAAATCTAGAGCGGAAAATCGAGTTCTTTCCTATCAGCAGCTGCAGCGAAAGTTAATAGCTGGGCAAAAGCTGCTGCCCTGGAGCCGTCAGGCTCCTTCAGCTGAGCCGTCAACCCCTGCTGAAGGGTTTTGTGGCAGCCAGCTTCAGCGGGAGGGGGCGTGAGTGGGGCCGCTCTGGGAACCAGCTCCCTCCCGTGCGGGGATCCCTGCCCTTTTCAAACCCGCAGCGAGACCATCCCTTGCTGCTGCTGCTGCTGCTGCTGAGGATGAAACGCTGGGTATGTGCCGGGAGTGCTGATGTCTAGGAGGGGGGAAAAGAAAAAAAAGAGGAAAGGATGCGTGGAAGGAGGAGGCTTTTTTTCCTAGAGCAAGAAAAGCAGCATTGCGGGGAGAATGGAGGTGGGGGACAGGACTAAGAATAGTCCTTATGCATGAGTGACTCACCTCGCCTTTGCTCGGTGGGAGCTGGTGTCCTCTGCGAAGGCGCGTGTCCCCCGGCCCCCTTCCCGTGCGCAGCTAGCGGCCAGAGCTCAGACGTGGTGCGGGGATCACTCGCTTTCCTGGGGGCACGAGGCAGCCTCTCGTGGCGTCTGGGCACAGCTCTGGCCTGCCTGGGGCACAAGAGATGTTGTTAGCACCCTGTGAGACCCGCGGGAGAAACCCGTACCCTCTCTCAGCTGCGTTTCTCAGTTCGGAGGAGGCCAGGGACCTCGACCAGCAGCGCCTGTCCCTCTGCAGCCATTCCCGATCCGGCAGAAAACCTTCTTGCCGGATCAGAGGAGCTGGACTTGCCCCTGCAGTCAGGCAAAACCACCACGTCCGAGAAACTGGCAGTGGTTCTGTAAGCTGCAGAGCACGGCGAGGGGGTCGCCCACACCCTGTTCCTCAAAGGCAGCACACAGGAGGCTGCTCAGCCGCGGCCAGGCAAGGCGGACACAGAGCCAGGCTGGCCACGGCACCAGCAGGGGCGTTCATTTCTTCCTGACTGGCCTCCTCTTTATCCCCGGGAGCTGGAAACTCCAAAGCTGCCCACACTACCCTCCTTGCTCGCTGATTCCTCACTGAGTCATCTTGGTGTTTGCTGGCTCTTCACTGCTTTTCCTCAAGAAAACAGTCGGAGAGCAGAAGCCAGCCTTGCGGGGTTGCCTCAGTGCTGTTACTCCAAACGCAGCGAGAGCTTGGGGGCGGGTGGGGGGCGCTGTACAGGCCAGGGTGTATTTCCTACCTGCGGCTCCTCTTCGGTCACAAGGCGAGCCCTTTCCGTGTTGCTCTGTATCGCGTTTGCTCCCAGGTCCCAGCCTGGTCTTGTGTTGTGGGGCCGCCCAGGGAAGTATTTCTCCTCTCGGTGTGCCGTCCGTCCTCCTCCTGACCCTGGGAGCTCAGCAGGGAGCCCCGGCTCTGGCTTGCAGGTGGGGAAACAGAGGCAGAAGGATGACAGTAACGGCATGAGGCAGGGACCAGAGCCCAGTAAGCTGGCTGCCACCCTTCAGCCAAGCCACCCTTCAGTCACTGGGGCCAAATCTAGACCCGGAGCCAACCCTGCGCCACTGACCGTCCTACGCCCCTCGGTTCCTTTCCCGCAGGTGAGGTGGGCTTCCTGGCGGAGGAGCGGCGGATCAACGTGGCGGTGACCCGCGCCCGGCGCCACGTGGCCATCATCTGCGACACCCGCACCGTCAGCAGCCAGGCCTTTCTGAAGCGGCTGGTGGGTTATTTCGGCCGGCACGGGGAGGTGCGCTCCGCCTTCGAGTACCTCGACAACCTCGTGCCCGAGCCCTACGCCCAGGAGGGCCGCGGCGAGCGGCAGCAGGGCGCAAAGCTTCCCGCAGCAGCCGGCCCCAAACCGCAGCCGCCTCCGGGGAGGAAACTCCAAGCAGCAGCGACCAACGCGGCGTGGCCGAAGCCAGAAGCGCGTCTCTCCCCGCGGGCGAGCGAGGGCCCGGGGGCGGCAGGCAGCGCGGACAGAGTCAAGGCCATGCTGGCGGCCTTCCTGGAGAGCGGCGAGGCGCAGCTGGATTTCCCCCCGTCGCTCAGCTCTCACGATCGGATGCTGGTTCACCTCCTGGCGGAGGAGCAGGGGCTGCAGCACGCCAGCACCGGGGAGGGCAGGGACCGGTACGTCAGCGTCCGCAGGAAGGAGCCTGCCGAGCCCTCGCGGCCCGCGGCCGCCCCCCGCAGCAAACAGCTGCCCCGTCCCCATCCCGGCAGAGAAGCGCCCGTCCCTGCTGAGCCGGGGGGAAGCAGCCAGGGCTCGGGGAAAGTGGACCTGAAAACCCTGCACCTGGAGAGGGCTCAGAGGGAGGAAGCCAGACGGGAGGAGGCAACGAGGAAGGCTCGGGAGCCCGGTGCCGGCCTTCAGGGCAGCAGCAAGAAGAAAGGCAAAAGCAAAGCTGAAGGTAGGCCGCTCTCTTCATAACCAGCACAATTAATGGTCTTCCTTGAGTGGATCGTGCTGCTTAATCCCCGTGGCTTTGCCTCCAGGCCTTGGGGTTTGTCATGGGAGGTGGCTCTCGGAAAGCTCGCCGGTGCTTGTCACTGCGGGGATGTGCGAGCTGGCAGGAGCGTGCGTCAGTTGGCCGCAGCATCTGGGCGGGAGGGATTTCAGATGCCTGGAGGCAGATTTCTTAGGTTGGAAGAAAAACACTGGGTACCCTTTCCTAGGGAGAGAGGCTCAGGTGTTAGACTGGAGGCTCCCAAATGCGGGGAGAGGAACTGAGAGGAGTACCTGGCCCACTCTGAAGGACGTGGCTGCCTCCTAAACGCAGAGGCGGGGGAAACCAGCGAGGCAGGGGCTGCCATCCTCCCTGCAGCCACGGGCCCTTCCTCTTCCCCAGCCCCCTTTTAGCAGAGGGAGGCACCCAGGTGTGCTGCGGGCAGGAGCCCTGAGCTCCTGCTGGGGCCTTTGGAGTCAGGGTTTGCTGGCCCGGCAGCACGTCAGGTGCCCAGGCTGTAGCTGCGGGTTGCTTGGGTTTGTTCTCCCCTTCCAAGCGGGCAGTTCGATGGCCGGGTCTCTTCCCCTGTCCTCTCCCCAGGGAAGGCGGCGCTCAAGGGCGGAGCAGGGCGCGCGGCAGAAGAAGATATCGACGCTCTGATTTCTGCGGCCGTCGAAGCGGACCACACCTGCGGCTTCCCCCGCTGCCAAGCCAGCGTCACCACCCTGGGGCAGCTTTGCCTCCACTGCAGCAGGCGCTACTGCCTCAGCCATCACATCCCCGAGGTACGCGCGGGGCCGGGCCGCCTGCGCGGGCGTTGGAGCGCCGAGGGGGCCGGAGGGCAGTAGGATGTGCCGAGCATGGGTTTAACGTGGGAATTTTCCCTGTCGAGCTCCCCAGGCGGGATTTCCTTCCAAGGAGGCTCAAGCAGAACGCGCTGTCAGAGCTTTTGCTAGAGCTGCAGGTAGAAAGGGCTGCCAGGCGTTAACACGTGGGCTCTGCACGCCTCCTCCTGAGAGCTTTTTCTTTTTTTCCCCCCTTGCTTTGTGGCCCTTTACTGTTCTCTGGCATTTACCCTCCCAGCTAAAGCGAGGCAGAGAGGAGAGAGGAAGAGGCAAGAGCTTAAGGCAGTGACTTGACAAGCTGATTCCCAGCTCTTTGCAGCTATTCCCTCTGCAGCCTGGGGACCAGTCAGGGCTTGATCCCGCACAGAGCAGTGCCGTGTGCCTGGCTGGCCACCGGACCTTTCCCTCAGAGCTGCGGGGCTCCGCGGTAGCTCCCAGCCGTACCTGAGGGGCGGCAGGCCCTCGGCCTCCTCCGCTCTGCTTTCTTGCGGTGGGGGACGCTCGAGCAGGCGTCTCAGCAGCCCTGTAACACCCTGCCCCTCCGTGGGAGCGGCGGTGCGATGGCCACTGGACCAACAGCTTCCTCCTCGCGGTTCTTCCGTAGCTGCTGACAGCCCTGTCCTCCCCGGCTCTGGGAAGGAGGGAGACTGAGGTTAAACTGGCGTCAGGCTTCATCTTGCTGTGCAGGGGCAGAGGCAGGCGGGTACGTTTAAGCCTCCAGAGTTGGCAGCAAGACCTTCATGGTGAGCTGCCCTCGGGGTCTGAGCCCTGCGGGCAGAGCTGGCGTGGCTGGGGGGCGGCCGTGACGAGTACGTGGGCTCAGAGGTGACGGTTTTCCGTTCAGCCGCAGCCTCCTGCGCCCGTCGGCCCTTGCCCTGCAGCCCCCAGGCACAGCTCTTGGTCGCGTGGAGCCTCCCAGAGCTCAGCGGCGTTCAGCGAGCTGACCTGTCACTCCTCGCCGCAGATTTTTCCCTGGTCGAGCACTGCCTGTTGCCATGGCAAAGAGCAGTTGTACACGCGGCCGTTCACGGTCCCGCTGGGACGCGGATTTATTTCCTGCAGGATCGCCGCTCCCTGCTGAGTTGTTAAGAGGGCTCCAGTGAGATTTGATCCTTCCAGTTGCTCCTATGTCAGCGAGTTTTTCTTGCTTTCAGACGTTCTGCCCCTTTTCCCAGATGTTATCAGGCTTCCGTGTGAAACAGCCTGGGGCCTCCCACCCGTGCCTGGCCCCGAGGGGTACCCAGAGCCCCCTCAGAGGGGCTGGAGGGTCCCTGCTCAGAAAGAGCTGCTCTTCCCCCTGTAGCAGCCCCGGCTGCTGAACCCCTCCCCATCCAGCACAGCCCAGCGGACCCCACTGAGCGATGCTCCGCCTGCCCTCCAGCACCCGCTGACGCGGGAGTTCCTGCCCCGTTTTGAGGTGGTCTGCAGGGTCTGTTGGCCACAGCCGGGTTCCAGCGGGCAGCGGGCTCAGAAAGCCCAGTCCTGGCTGGGAGCCGTGTGCCCGGTGCCGCGCACGGCTCCTCCCGGCCGTCACAACCTGCCCCAGCCGCGCCAGCAGGGACGGGAAGGTTTGTCACGGCACGGAAAGAACAGGCTGGGATCCTCAGGCTGGCTTAGCTTTGGGAAAACATCGAGTGACCTTGGGATGGGCCAAGCAGAAGGGGTAAACTTTGAGGATCTGCAGTTGAGACCTGGTGGAGATGGTTCAGGGTGGTGTTGAGCTCGGCTTGAGGCACCTTAAACATGGCCTGGGCTTCAGCGCGGGCTGGTTGTGGAAAAGGTTTCCCGGCACAAAATTAGCGTGATGAGGATTTTTTTACTCTGGCACAGAAGACAGCTCTGATGACATTGAGCTCTAACTACGTTAAAGGGGCAGATTCTCTTCCTGCTGCCCAGTCACCTTTCCTGTTCCGCTCCTTTCCCCCAAGCCATACTGCGTTAGCGGGAACAGAATCGGGAGCTCAGGCTTAGGTCTGGCTCTCGTGCAGGAGCTGTGAAAGATCCCGCTGTTCCCGTGACCAGTGCGAGTTTTCCTCAGACGGTTAGAGATTTGGAAGGAGGCACTTAAACTGCCCAGGAGGAGGATTTACCTGCTGTGCAGATTTTAGAAGGAGAAAAATTACCTATAGAAGGAGCTATCAATAAACGGGGGGTGGCTTTAGGGGGGTGGAAGAGGAATTCCAGGCTCCAGGAATAAAATCACCTGATTCCCACGTACATGAGCGCTCCCTGTTTCCCGGCTGCCACCGGTGTCCGTTCTCTCCCCGCCAGGTTCACGGCTGCGGGGAGAAGGCCAAGGCTCACGCGCGGCAGAGGATCAGCAGAGAAGGGGTTCTCTATCCCGGGAGCGGCTCCAAAGACAAGTCCCTGGACCCAGCCAAGAGAGCCCATCTCCAGCGGCGCCTGGACAAGAAGCTCAGCGAACTGACCAGCCAGAGAAGGAGCAAAAAGAAAGACAAGGAGAAGTGAAGGATCCGAATGTTTCTGGTTTACCCTTGAAGTCGCAGGTCAGCCTACATAAACCAAAGATGCCATCAAAGCTGCGGGGCTGTGCTGAGCGCGAGGGGAACGGGGGAGCTCTCGTTTTCGGGTGGTAGCTTGGAGCCAGCGTGCCCGAGTGACGAGACGCTGGGCCTCCCTAAAGCGCAGGGCTGAGACCGAGGCAGGAGAGCGGCTTCGTTCGTCCCCGCTCCCCTTACGGACAGTGTGATGGGCGCACAGAGAGGCCGGAGGATGCCGGCAGAGAGAATATTAAAACACCTAAAGCGATCAGCTGGCGCTGGGGCATTTTTCCCTGCTACAGGAAAAAGACGAATGTCTGTGAGCAGGAACGTGGGGGGAACTGAAAGCCCCGGGTGACCCTCTCCTCCAGGGGGGGGTCTGAGCAGATGGATGCCTCCAGCTCCGTTTTCCCAGTCCAGCCGTCCTGGCGCGGCCGTAGCAGCCAGCAGGACCCGAAGCCCCGGGTTGCCCTTGGGCAGAGCCGGGCTGCACCCCCTCCCCACCACGCAACGGGGCTGACGGGTGGGGGCTCAGCCCCGCGGCAGGATCTGGCCCACACAGGGCTCAACCCTGCGCCGGGGCTGGGCGGCGATGGGGAGGCCTCGAGTCCGTGCCTTGCCGGCACCACGGCGAGCTGCTCCGGCACACCCAGCCCGCTGCTCTGGGGCAGCCGCCGTGCGCCGCCTTCGCTCGCCGTCCCTCCCAGAGCCCGGGTGAGGTCTGTCCCCCTTCGCCGCCTGCCGGTCCCGTCCCCGGCGCCTCCCAGACCTGCTCCGCAGATCCATTCCTTTGCCCGGCCCTGCCCTTCCTGCACAGCTCCTCGGAGGCCGGTACCCACCGGGAAGGCCCACAGCGGTGAAGGCAGGTGCGACCCTCACGTTCAGCATCGCCCGTCCCGCCCTGACCCGTTCCCTCGTCCCGCACCCCTCCCAAACCAATCCATCCCCCACGTTGTTTTCTGCCTGCTGATCCTCATCTCCAAAGCCCCTCTTCCTCCACCCACAGCCCCTTGCCCCCTCCCCTCTCCTTCATGGCCCCCAGTGGGTACCGATGCGCTGCACAGGGTCCGCCACCCCCTGAGGAACAGCCCAGGCAGACACCTTTTGTCCCCAGGGTGGGAGGTGCAGGCCCCAGGATGGAGGAAAAGGTGCCGAGATGCCTCCACGGAGGAATGGCTGGAGAGGGCCACCAAAAAAAAAGCCCCAAGCCACACATGCCCTGTCATTTTGGGGCTGGACATCGCAGGTCTTGCCCACTGGTGATGTCGGCGCCAGCGGAAGGCGCTCCTCTCATCCTGGCCAAAGGCTCGGCAGTTTGCAGGGGCTGCAAGGCAGCCACGCAGTCCTACGTCTGCCTCTTCCCAAACGCTGGGTGAGGAAGCCCATAAGCAAATTTCCCCCCCAAGCTCGGTGCCTGTCATCCACCTGTTAACGCCTTCAAAAACCCCTCCCTCGTCCTTCAGTAAACCTCACCCTTCACAAAACGGGGGCGTTTGCAGCCCCCGCCCTGCCCTCGGCTCCGAGCGCCGCCTTGGCCCCCGCCCTGGTCCCCGGGGGCGGCCGTGCGTCAGCCCGCGGAGGGATGGCACCAGCCCGGGTGGCAGCAGATGGGGCATCGGGGCTCCCGGAGGGACAGGTGGGGAGGAGGAGGAGGAGGAGACGGAGCGTGGGAGCAGACAATCTGTGCATCGGCGAGCGGCGCGGGGGTACGCGGGGGAGGGAGCCGGAGCGGCTGCCGGGGGGGAGCCGCGAGGGGGGGAATGGCAGCCTGGTCCCAGGGGGAAGGTCGGGCAGAGGAGACGGATGAGCAGGGAGGAAAATTGCTGCCAGCTGAGGGTTCCACCGCGGCGCTCCCTTTGATCGGAGATAAAGGGCTCCTGCACACGGTTTGTCCCTGCTCAAGTCGTTCCCTGCCCCTGCTCAGCCCCGGCACTGCCGGGGGGCAAACAGCCCCCACGGCCCCAGCTTTCCCTGCCTGGCTCCGCACCAGCGCCCTGCAGGCCCAGAACAGCCGAGGCTCCAGCCAGAGCCAGGGATGCGTCCCCAGGGCACCCTCTGCCCACCAGCCCGTGCCGGGGGCGGGGGGAGCTCCACCAGAGCCCTCCAGAGAACAGAGCGGGCATCGGCGCCCCAAAACACCCCGGACCTTACCCAGGGGCTGGTCCTTGCTTGGGCCAGGAGCCCACGAGCAGGCAGGACCCAAACAGATTTTTCCCCTCCCCCTGAAACAGGAGTTGGGCTTAAAAATTACACAGTGGGGGCTCTCCCGTGGCAGCCTTCAGTCACGGGGCCAAGGCGTTCCCCGCTGCACCCAGATTTCAGATCAATCGAGGGAGCTCTGGGATGAGCAAGTCAAAGCGTCGCTCCAGCACACCAGGGGCTGTAAAACATTATCCCCGGTCACAAGAGTTGTGTTGAGAGCGCGGGAATTTGCCGTGCTGGTGCGAGGAGCCCCGAGGGTTAGTTTAGCTGGGAAAAGCTGACCCTGATCACGTTGGATCTTTGGGGGATGGCGCTCAGCCTGGATCTGACCTCACACCCCAGAGGGGGAAAAACCCGCTCGTCAAGTGCAGACACCCCAAGATGGGCAGAGATTTACCTGAAAAAAAGATGGAAGGAAAACCCACGTATAATAGCAATTTCTTTTTCCGCTCTTATTTCTCCCTTTTTCCAGTCTCATTGGAAACGTTTCAGCCCTGGTGCAGCGCGCCAAAATCCCCCCGAAACCCCACAGGAAAAACCACATAGACCAAGAGAAACCACGCCGTGCTGGCACTTTATCAACCCCCCTCTCCATTTCCCCGCCGTTTGACCAAAACCCACCTTCCAAAGGAATCCACCCCCTCCCCAGGAGCCCTTGGGGCCCACGTTCGAGGGCACCACCGATTTCGGGGAGCACGCAGGGTGCTCGGGAGCCCGGCTGGTGGCCGGGCAGCGGTTTGGGGAGGTGGTTGCTGGGTTTGGCCCGTTCGAAGGGAGGGCTCCTTTCTCGGCGGGTCCGTCCGCAGCCCCCAGCGCATGCGAGGGCGACCCGGGTGGGCAGAGGCGCGGCCAAGGAGTCGCTCCGTCCCCCGACCGTTGCGGCAGCGGGATGCTCCGGCTCTGCCTCCTCAGCGCCGCAAAGTCTCGCTCGGCCCCTGCCCGGCGGCGAACGCCGTGTTGTGGCGGCTCTCGGCCGCGCCGCCGGCCGGGCAGAGCCCCCCTCTGTCCCCGGGGCAGAGTCGGTGTCGGGGTGCAGGACGCCGGGGGCGCCACGGGCTCCCCCCGCCAGCAGCCTAGTTTCGCCGGAGCGGGTGCCACATGGAGACGGGCTTCCTCAGCGTGGCCAGCATCTGGTTCCAGTGCGTGATGCCCATCCCGCTGGCCGCCGGGCCGATGAGGACGTGGCCCGTGTTGTCGGCGTGGCCGTCCTCGCCGCACTCGGCCACCGTCACCCGCAGGGACAGGTCCTGCGGGGGGGGCACGAGGGTCCAGCGCAGAGCGGGGGCGGCAGCGCCAGCGCCCACACGGCCCACGCCAACGTACCCCCCGGTGCTGACCCCGACACACGCGTCCCCCCTATCCCCACCCTGCCAGAGCGGCTCTGCCCCCGCATACGCACCCCCCCACACCCCCGCCCCGGTCACACACACCCCCCCGCCCCCGTTGTTGAAAGCAAAACGCGCTCCTCCCCATACACAACCACACCCCCTATACCAGCACCCCCCTCTGCCCCCCATACTGACACATCCCCCTTCTTCCCCCACAACCCCTAAACCCACATACGCGACCACACCCTATACATATGCACCCCTATATCCCCCCCAATTCCCCCCCAGCAGCCATACCCCATACACACACAGATCCCCCTACACCCCCTACCCCGTGCATATGTCCCCCCAAACCAGATGTGCACGTATATGGCCCCCACCCCACAGCTCCTATGACCTCCCCACAACCCCTCACCCCAGGAAAGTCCTCAGTAGCGCAGGGATTTGGGACCTCAAGGAGCAATGGGATGTGACACCCCTCCCCCCCCAGGCTGGGACAGACCTGGAGCACGATGGCCGGCACGGAGAAAATCATGGCCTCGTTGAACACGGGGTTGGTGTCATCCCTCTTCACCGCCGTCTTCTTCTTGCTGATCTTCCTCCCGTCCTGCAGCAGGTACACCTTGACGAAGGGATCTGCTCAGGGTGGGGGGAGAGAAAAACCCTGGGGTCAGTCATGCATTTCCCCTGCGATATCCGTGGGGGAAACCACCTCCGTAGGGTCTGTCCTCAACGGGAGCCACTCCAATAAACACCCGTGCAGCGCAGGAGGATAAACCAGGACGAAAGCCCACCTCCAGCCCACAGAAGACCAAGGGACCCCTGCACCCAGCCGGCATCCCCCGCTCACCTGCAGTCACTTTGCCGTTGGTCCACACGAGGTTCTTGGCTTTGACCACCACCACCGTCAGGCGCTCGGCCGTGGGCAGGTAGCTCAGGCAGAGCAGGATCTCCCCCACCGTGTCCACCGCCTGCAGAACGCAACGTCCTGTCATCACCCACCGACCCCAGCCTGGCCGGGAGGAGAAAACCCCCCAAAAACCTGGGTGGGAGATGGACCACGCTCCCCCACTCACCCTGTTCATGTCCTGCAGGTAGAGCCAGGCGTTGAAGGGACGCGTGGCCAGGTCCAGGTCGGAGAGCTTGAGCTCGGCCACGCCAGTGCTGACGTTCCTCTCGTCCTCGTCGATGCCAAAGACAGAGAAGCGCAGGCTGTTCTCCTCCAGCGCCGCTGGGTCCAGCGGGATGGAGAAGCGCTCGTCGAAGGCCACGGCGTAGGCGCTCCGCTGAATCTGCCGCGGGGAAAGGGGGGGATTGCCCGGACGGCCGCCGGGTTTGGGGGCCACGTCTGAGATCTACCCCGTTTCTCTGGTGGGAACTGCGAGGAGCGGGGCTTTGGGGCGGTGAGGGCAATGCATCCCCCTGCCCGAGGAGCTGGGGGGTCCCAGCCTCGATGGGGACAACGGTTGTTTCCCACCTGGCTGCAGCAACTGGGGTAGAAAACAGGCGCCGTGACCTGCCCCGTTACCCACCGGTTCTTTTAATTAAAAATTTCAGGTTGGTCTGATGCTCTTGGATGCAAGAGCTGGGCATCCCTGGGGGCTCGGACGTGTGGCCAGCTCGGCCACTCCAGGCTACAGGATTTGACCGAGGGGGTGCAACCCCCAGCCCCGCTCTGAGCCGGAGCCGACAGGCTTCGCAACCCCTGACCGTGCCAAAGGGGGATGATGCTTTTTGCCAGACACCGTCTCCACGTCACATCGTTCACTTGGAGCACACGCAGCAGCAGCTCCCCGGGGCCCCGTCCTGCAGGGTGCTGGTCCCTACCTGGTCCCAAAGTGCTGGGGGGGGGAACTGCTCTGAACTCATGCCTTTAGAGAGAGACTGGTTTTCCCCTATTCCAGCCCTGTTTCTTTTGGCATCCAAAGTACCACCCACAAACCAGGGTTTTGGCCCAAAAGGAGGCCCGGCGCGCCCAGGGGCCGGGAAGCCGCAGCCTTGGACGGTGCGGAGCAAAACGGAGCCGCCAGCTCCCCGCTCCCCACCCGAGGCCGGGTGCTGCGGTGGCAAAGGGATCCCGCTGCGGGACCAGGGGGCTCAGCCCTGAACCCATCGGGCTGCATCACCCCAAGAGCCGCCCGGACACCCCAACAGCGGTGGGGAGACGGGTGGTCTCATCCCCAGGACTTGCTCCCGCCTGTCTGCCTTCTCCTAGAGCTGCTCCAGCCCTGGGGTGAAGGACACGATGCAGCTCAGGAGGCGGCACCTTCCATCACCCCCTTCCCAGCGCAGCGGTGTCCCGCTCTCCCATCGGGTACCACCGACCTCCAGAGCCCCCGGGGGGATTAAGGCACCTCTGCGGGAAGAGCAGCTTTGCAGCTACCTGCCCGAGAGCAGGGGCGGCTGCCTGCCCGCGGCCAGCGCTCTCTTTGGGGTCTCTGGGCGAAAGGTACAACAGAAACGATGGCTGCAATTATACAAAAATAAACCAGCGTAAGTACTGCAAAGCATTAAAGGAAAAGAACCAAATGTGTCTTTATGACTTGTCTCTGGACAGCAGAGGAGGGTAAATAGCGCTGGTGAATTATAAATAATTATGCTAAATAATAAATATCTCCAGAGCATAAATAAACAGCCCAGTCTTTGGATGGAAAAATAGTCTTAAAAGGGCACTGTGGAAATATTTTAAAGGCAGCGGTTTCGTGCTCGCTGCATTGGTGCCTCCGCCCCCGCAGAAAGGTTTCGTTAGTGGGGGTGAAGCTTTCTGGGTCCTTTCTGGAACATCCCGATCAAATCAAAGCGGCCGACTCTGCGCTTTGCAAAAAGCAGCTGCTGAAAGAAAACTCGAGGCTCCTGCTTTCCCTTTGGGGCACTTAAAAGGGAGGTTTCACCCCAGAACACCCCCGGTTCTGGCCCTGCTGCTGCCGGTGCGTCCCGCGTGGGGAGGGAAAGCTGCCGCGGGACGGAGAGGCGGCTGCGGGGCGCCAAGCCCGGGCTTCGTTCGGGCGAGTCCAGGGTGCGGAGACGCAGCACGACGCCAGCAGCAGGCGCCCCAAATGCCGCCTCTCCCCAAATCCCACCCCGGTCCTCGTCCTCCACCTTCCGCAGCGCCCCCAGCCCCCGGAGCAGGGCGGTCGAGCAGGAAAACTTGCCACGAGCCGCGCTCGGAGACAGCGAAGTCACGGCACATCCCAGACAAGAGGGAGAGGTTTCTGCCTCCGCCGGGTCTCTGATGCACAAATCCACCCGGGACCCCCCTACACCACAGAACGCCGAGACCCCCCGAGCAGGGCCCCAAAAATCCTGCGCCAACCGTACCCAGCCCCAGTGTGTCCGGACCACCCGAGGCCCCCGAGGCCCCCCCGCTGTCCCGGGGAGCTTGGCCAAGGGACACTGCGACCCAAAGGCGAGGGCTGCGGGGGGCATGCGGCGAGCGACGCCCCGTACCCACGGGGGTTTCCGCGGCAGAGGGGCGAGGGGCTCACCCGGGAGATGCCGACGATCTGCTCGGCCGGGAGCAGGCTGATGCGCATGAAGCAGGACTCGAAGCGAGCGTCCTCCTTCTCCAGCAGGTCCTTGCCCTGCAGCAGCGTCACGTGCAAGGTGGCCGCCTTCCCGTCGTACTCCATGGAGACCTCCACCTGCCCCACCGTGAAATCCTGCCCGAAGTTGTTCCCGATGGAGGAGACGGAGCTGAGGGAGTCGGCCGAGATGGATTTCTTCAAGGGGCCGTAGGGGGCCAAGCCCAGGTCTTTGCTCATCAGCTCCAGGCTCCCCAGCTCGTTAATGCTCTCCAAGGTGTCGTCCGCCCGCAGGCCGGTCTTGCGGGTGGGTGAGGTCTTGTCCAGCGCCCGCTGCGAGCCCGGGGCCACCCCTCGCTGCCAACAGGGAAAGGAAAACCAGGCGATGCAGCGCCACCCCTTCGCACAGAGCCGGGGACAGCTGGGATCCACCGGCGCCTTTTTGGACGCCTTACAGCCCCTGCTCGGCCTCAAGCTGCCGCGGCAGCAAACCCTGCACCCCCTGCAGCTCCCAAGCCCTGTCACCAGCGTCCCCCCAAACTCTCCAGCAGCACCAGGTCGCTGCCCACAGCCTCTCCCCGCGGTGAGAGAACACAGGAGATATTTTTGCCCCTCCAGTGGCAAAGGGAAAGGGGGCGAGCTGAACTCTCTGCCCTTTTACCTTGTGTTTGACGTCCGAGTACGCCGCCCCGTACTTTTGCTCCAGGTATCGGTAGTCGTAGTTGGGGAAGGGGGAAGGCGCCGGGTAGCTGCCGGAGCGCCAGAGCTTCCAGAGGTTGATGGCGGCTATCCCCAGCAGCGCCAAGGCGCCGGCGGCGTAGATGCCGATCTCCCACCGCGGCGGGCTCGTGGTGACTGCGGGGGGACAAGAGGCGCCGTGAGCCGGCCACAACCCCAGGGCAGAGGCTTCACCCTCCGCTGCTCCCATGCCAGAAGCTCAGCTCTAAGCTACGAGGATGGGATCAGCCAAGGGGGGGGATAAACCACAGCGTCCCGCTCGGGTGGGTTGTAAATGGTGACGGGCAGCAGCTTTGCAAGCCAAAAAGGAAAAAAAAATCAGAGTCTTCGCTTTGCTTTCCTGGGAGGTGAAGTGCACAGGTATCTCAGCCCTCTTCCCCAGGAAAACCAGTGAATTCCTGCGCCATCCCAGGGGTGCCAGGGGTCCCTTCGGCAGCCACGGATCCGTCCCGCTTACAGAGGGGCTCAGCGCACACCTGCATCGCCCCTTCCGCTTCAGGGAAACCCTCGCTGCTGCCTGGCTTCCCGTGGGCTGGGGATGCCAAGAACATCCAGAATTTGGGGGGGGGGGGGGGGGGGGGGCGGGGAAAGCAGCTTGCAAACAAAAAGCTTTTGGAAACAGGGGGGAAACCCCACAAACTGCTGCTGATGCGATCCGGGGAGGAGAAAGCCGGGGCTGGCGGCTGCAAAGCGGGGAGGACGCCGCAGCCCCGCGATGGTACGCCGAGCGCTCGCTGCTGCATTGCACCAGCCTCCATCACACCAGCGACGGAACCAGCACCAATCGCTCAGTGTAACACAAAAAAAGGGGGGGAAAGAAAAAAGATTTCTCCTCGCGGAGCGCTGCCGGGGAGTCCTCCCGCGTCACGCCAGGCGCTTCCTCCTGCAGCAGCGGCTTCAGAGCCAGCAAAAGCCCTCGGCAGGCTCACTGCCACCTCCCAGCCCAGCAGAGGGACGACCCGCTGCTCCCCCCCTCCCCAGACCTCCTCCGGCAGGAGCAGCGAAGGGATGGAGCGAAAGGAACCAGCTATTCACACCCAAAGCGCCCAATTCTGATCCCTCCGGAGGGCCCTGAGCAGCCCAGAGGGATCTCGCAGGTGAAAGCCTGGGGGCAGGAGCCAGGTCCTGCTTCCTCCACCCCAAGCCAAACCCCTGCTGAGCTGCAGAGGGCTCCGATTTATCCCCCCGTCCCCGGCTGAGGATGCTGGGGGCAGCACCGCAGCTTTTGGAGGCCACTCGGAGGTCCAGCTCCAAGGACTTCACATGCTCCTGCCACATCAGGGGTCAAAATCGGGGCAAAATAACCCTTTACTGGCTCCTGCTTCTGAATAACTGAGCTGGAAACCCACTTCCTACTTGTACCTCCCCGTTTTCTAGGGCTGAGCACCTGATGTCGGAAAACTTGGGGGTTTTAAGGGGTTTACCCTCATATGAGGAAACCAGACCCCATGTGCGTGCGCAGCAAAGGCTTCCTCCCGCAGAAAGCAGCGAAGATCAGCGATCCCTCCCCAGGGCAGCTCGGCGTGTGAGCCCCGGCCAGCTCTGCCCCCCCCAAAACCCTTCCCGGGGTCGCTCACAAGTACTCACTGCTTAAGCGGTCTCTGCTTACGTGCCCGTCGTCCATGGCAAACGCTCCCCGCTAGCGGGACAGCCTGCAACGCGTGAGACGGAGAGTTAGGATAACGGGAGAGCAAGCACAAAATAGCTGCCTTCCCATTTTTTCAGCAGGGATGCTAGAGAGCTGCTCCCCCTCCGTCTCTCCTGGCCTCGGCTCCTCTTCCAGGCACAGAGCAAACGTGCGCAGAAGCGTCTCAGCCGCTGACGGAGGAGCTAAAGAAGGGACCAAAACCCCCGGGAACCGGGAGAGCGGCCACACCAAGACTCAGAGCCGCCTGATTCACCTCGGGAGTATTTAAGGGGTGACATTTTCCATCGCTCTTTGTGTGGACATCTCCCCTCCAGGAGCCCTCTAAGCCCTTTGCTGCTCTTCTAATCTCTTTTTCAGTTTAAATCTTGCCTTTGCCTCCCGCAGCTTTCCTCAGCCTCCCCCGAGGGGCTCTGCCCTGGCCACCTGCAAGAGGAGCAGCCGAATTTCTGGGTCGCTGCGGGGCTGAGATGCTGCCATTCCCAGGGAATCGATTCCTGCAGCGGGGAAGCTCAATCACCTTCCTCCCCGAAGGGGTTTTCCCAGGCAAGTCGCATGCAAGATCCATCCTAAGGAGGAGGCTGCTCATCTGAGAGGTCCCAGCGAAGGCACCACGCGATGCTGAAGGGGATTTACCCACGCCGGGAGTTTCCCACTATGAAAAGGGGGTTTGGGATCCCCCCAACAAGAAAATCCAACGCAAACTGGGCCAGCACCCCCCTTGCTTCCCAGCATCCGTGCTGGGAGATCACGGACCACGGTCCACCGGTGCGATCCCACGGACGCACCTTCAGCACCGCACTTGGACCTCCCCACCGTCCCCAGCCGAGCCACCCCCAGACCCTCTGCAAAACCGACACGGCCCCAAAGGCCGCTTGTCCCGCGGGGTTTGCCACGGGTGGACGGTCACTCGGGGTTTGGGTCCCATCTTCCAGCTTACCCTGGACACTCACAGGTTCAGGCACTGGGGGGCGACCAACCCCCCCCAAACCATCCAGGCTTGGATTTTAACAGGCGAAGGCGGAAACTGCAGCGCACTACAGCGTCCGACATCAGCCAGACGGGGCTGGGGGACCCGCTCCACAAGGGCCACACGGTCCACCCTGGGGGTGACGGCCGTACATTTCTAAATGTACTCGAGTCACTAACCCAAAACGACGGCCGGGCTGAGAGGTGCCCTCTCGTCCCCCAGCCTCCTTCCTCAGGCGTAAACCTCTGTGCGCGATGGATAAACGCTCAGGACTATCTTGGCTGAGAACGTGCTAAACTCGTGTCATGTATGGGCTGAGCTCAGCTGAAGGGACGCTTCGCTGTTTAGCACTGGAAATCCACATTGGCATCTCAATAGAGCAACATTATGGGGCTTTACCCAAAACAGCCTCTCTTTATGTCCTGAAAAACCACCGTGCCTAAGGAAGAGGCTCCGCTTCTTTCCTGCTGGCTCTTTTTAACACAGAAGTTTTCAGGACCAACTTTGCCCGCAGAAGGGCAAACGTCTCTTTCAAAAACTCCCCATTTCTTTTGGAAATTGGAAAGAAATTGGGAGATTTTTTGGAATTTGGAAAGAATTTCCAATTTTCCATTTCTTTCAAAGCTTTCCCCCCCAAAAAAATACCCTTTCCTAGTGAGCTCTAAGCACAATTTAAGCAGATTTCCAAGGCATCACCCAGAGAGACATGAGCTGCCTGCAGCACCAGCGCGGGGATTAACTTCGGTGGTATCTTCCTATTAGGGAAACAACACCAGCCCCTCCCGAGCGTGCAAATGAAGGCGCTCGGGGAACGGATTTATTGCATTTTGCGTTAACGAAGCTCTTCCCTGTGAGTGCTTCACCGGGATGCTGTCGTCCCCCCAACCCGCCTTTCAAATCCTTTCCCTGGCGGTGGGACCCGAGGGGTTAGGAGGGGGCAGGCACTGCTCTCCCACCCCCGGCGGCCCAGGGGGTGGCTGGTTTTCCCCCCGTGGAGCCCCAGCTCAGAGGGGGCAGAGAGATGGGGCAGCTTTGTTCTCCTTGCGAGCTGCTGCAGAGCTTGGGATAGCTTTTGCTGCTCGGGAGGTGACAAATGGCTCGATGCGGGGAGAGAAACGGCAGTGAAGCCACTGGAAGAGGGGGAGCCTCCCCCAGACTTAGTGGGGTTTGAATCTTGCTGCTGTTTGGCATCGTGACCATCCGAGGCCCGGACCACAGAGACCCTGGCTGCTGGTCCCAGAGCACCTGGGCCAACACGGGCACCTCCAGAGCACGCTGCGACCCCGGAATTTCACACCCCAAATCCTAAAGTGCAGCAGCAATCGCCGCGTTCAGCCTTTCCTCCTTGCCCTAACCCAGACACCAACGCTCGGTTTCACTGGGCGCCTGAGACCGGGCTAAACTCTTCTCACTGGTGAGCTGGGCCCTCCGGCAGTGCCCCCCTCTCTTCCAGCACCGGCCCTGCTGCTCCCACGCACCCACCCCGGGCTCCGAGTGGGGCTTCTCCATCCCTCTCCGTCCCTCTCCCGCGGGCGGGGGAAGACCTCTCCTCCATCCCCAGGCAGGGTCAAGTTTGCTGCCGGCACGTTTGTCAAAAAACCCCACCACTGCGCCCCAAACTCGACAGAACACCAGGGTTTGGGCTCTGCCCCCCATTCCTGCTCGACCCCAAACTCACCGGTGGCGCCCCCGCACCCCCCCGGCCGTAGGAGACAAAGCTGCCGCCTCCTCGGCAGCCCCACAGCCCCCGTGCGCCGATTCCCCCCGATTTACACCCAAAGACGACGACCCCGCACCATCCCGCACCCCCCGCCGCCACGGGGCAGCGCAGCCGGGATCCTTCCCGGCCCCAACCGCTGCGTTTTACCTGGGCAGGAAAAAAACCCCCCTTGGGCAGGAACCCCCCCCAGTGTTGGGGGCTGGATGTAGCGGAGCGGGGACCCTCCTCCGGCGCCGGCTGAGCCGGTCGCTCCGCTTTGTGCCCGGGAAGGAGCAGAAATGCAGCAAATCCCGACGGCCCCGGAGTTCAGCGGATGGGGGGGGGCGCTCCTGGATCCGAACAGCATCCCCCCCCCGCGCCCGTGGGGGTCGGGCCGGGACGATGCTTCGCTGCAGGAGACGGGAGATGCGGGACCGGCGGCGGGGCTGCACCTCCTGCTCACCGGTGCGATGAGCTGCGCGGTCTCTGCCCCCCCCCGCCGCGGAGAGGCGAGCTCTCCGAGCCGCCCAAACCCGGCAGGTTTTGCTCTAACCCAGCCCAACACCCCCCCCCCCCCCCCCCCCCCCCCCCCCCCGGCAACCCAGGGGAGAAGCAAACACACACACACACCCCGCCCCGGCACCCCCCGCCCCAGAGAGCGTTTCCCACCCGGTTTCCCCCACCCGGGGCTGCCGGAGGGACCGCGGACTCTGCCGGGGGGCGGCCGGGGGGGCTGGCGAGAGGACGGCTCTGCTCGCCCACCGCCCGCGGGCAGCGGCCCCAGGGGAGCCCGGGGGCTTTGGGGGGGTCTGGGGAGGGAGATGCGGAGGTCTCTCACTCCGGTTCGCCCCCTCGCAGCCCCCAGCTCCGCAGGCTGGCAACTTTCCGTAGGGACTCACCGTAAAAAAAAAAAAAAAAAAATCAAAACCAAAACCACAAACCAAACAAAAAAGCCCCCAAACACCCCAAAAGCGAAAACTGCACCCCAAAACCCAGCAAGGAGCGAGGAGGGACGGTGCCAGCCCCCCGCTGGGCGCACCAGGCAAACCCCCGCATCCCTCCCCACGCTGCCACCCGTGTCGCATCCCCCGGGGCTGGACCGCGACCCCCCCTGTCCCCGTGTCCCCCACCCCCCCCCCCCCGGGGCAGAGCCGCCCACTCCGCGCCCCGGCAGGCGGCAGCTCCGCGGGCTCCGACTCACCGCTCCTTTGGGGGAAAAAGGTGCATTTTCCGGCCGATGGCGGGGACGCGGCCGCCGGAGCGGGGACTGCGGGCGGCGCCGGCCCGGGCTCCACCTGGGGGGGGGGGGACGACGGGGGGGGCAGCCCCGCCCCCCGCCCGCCCCCCGCGCTGGGGTGAAGCGGGGACGGCTCCTGCCCCCCCCGTCCCCCCTTCCCAGCGAGTTTGGGGGTCCCCGAGGCGAGCGCGGCCCCGCTCCGGCTTCACGGCATCGGCGTCCTTCAGCCCCCGGTCCGGCTGCCCAGGGAACCCCCTCCCCTGCCCTGCCCTGCCCCCCCGGGCCCTGCTCAGGGTTTCTCTCCATCAGCACCCCCGTCCGCTCCTCTCGCCCCCTTCGGGCGCTGCGGATCCCCACCCCAGAGCCGAGCCCCGTCCCCCCGCCCGTCCCTAGCGCCGGCTGCTCTCCTGGGGGGCCACCAGCCTCCCCCCTCCCACCTCTCCGGAGGCACACGGGGGTCCCGGGGCGGTCCAGCGGCGAGGTCCCGCCTCTGCCTGGCCATCAGGGGAACCCGTCCGCTCCCCTCGCCCCAGCGCGGCAGGGGAAGCCCCTCCTGCCAAGCGGCACCGCCCCGGGCTCGGCCCAAAAAAGCCCCTTTCAGGCGGCTGGAGAGCGAGAGCTCGGGCTCCGCTGGCAGAGCAGCGGCCAAACTTCTCCCCCACGGGGATGGAGACCTTTCCTTTTCTCACCCCGGCTTCAGAACCGTGTTTTCAGGCACCTCACGGCGGGTGCCAGAGCACCGTCCCAGGGGAACGAGGACGCATTTCCAACAGCCAGAGTCGCTTTGTTTGAATTGGAGAAAACGGAATAATTTTGTGATGGAAAGAAACGCGCACCCCAAGCAAAGCCGGTCTCAGCTGGCCACGGGGCAGCGCGACGCTCCAGGGGACCTCCGATGCCCAGGGAAAGCCACCCCCGCCAGCAGCAGGGCCAGTTCACCCACCCGCTGCCCTGCCGCAGGGCTCGCCGGCTCCTGTGCCGGCTGGACGCAGGGAGGGCCAGCACGGGGAGAGAGTCCCACGGTTTTCCTGGCAGGGGATTAATTTTCAGGGAGAAAACAGCCCAAGTTTTGACTGTGACCCAAAAATGCTGCCTGGGTGGGAGAGGAGCCCCATCCTGCAGTCCAGGGCCCTCTCCAAGAGCACTGGGCTCCCCAGCCCACGCAGGACTCGGGCTTTTCCCCAACGCAGCCCCTCCTCTAGGTGTATAAAAAACAGTGGGAAGAGCAGTAAGACCTGGCTCCCTTCCCCAGCTCCCACACCTCATCTACAGGAGAGGCTGGGAATCGTGTCACCGAGGGACAGGGCAGGCTGTCCCCCCCTGCGGGGCATCCCCGGGGCCACCCCAAGGCTCTGCACCGCTCCAGCCGACCCATGGGGAGCTGCTCTGCATGGGACTGGGCTTGGCCGAGCTTCGGTCACCCCCAAAGGCCCCAGCTGGGCACCTGGAGAGTGACCCAGCCCCGCAGAGGTGCCACCTCATCGGTTAAACACCACTTTCCTACCGCTGGCGGATGGGACGAGCTTGTTATGGCCCCTGGGCTTCGGGCAGGCCTTAGGTAAGGGTGAGGGGAATTACACAGCAGCAGCTCAACAGCGCAGACGGATGAACAAACCCTTCCAAGGAGCAGCACACGGGCAGCTCAGCTAGCGGGAAGGTAGCCCACGCACCCCTCGTGGGTTTTTGTTGGGGTTTTCTACCCCCACGGGGACGTAGCAGAGGTACCTCAGCCGGCTTCTGCTCCGGGTGGCACTGCCAGGCAGCCCGCCGCGCAGGAGAGCCCCTCGCCCTCGGGCAGAACACGCCTGGAAAAGCTCCTGGACAAGGCTGGCGTCAGGTGAGGGTTCCAAAAGCAGCACACAGGCCCCTGAAGGTCAGCAGTAGGACCAAAAATTCACTGGGAAAGGAAGAAAACCCACCCCAAAAAGGGCAAAGAATTCCTTCTGCAGCGACGGGGGGAGGTGAGCGGCGGCGAGCCGGGCCCAAGGCCGGTGACGGTCAGAACCCGGGAGCCTGCCGGGCTCAGCCCTGCTCCGAGCACCCACGCCGCAGAGCTCGGAGCTCCGCTGCTCGCCCGGGCAGGGGGTGCAAGGGTTCAGCGAAGCCCACTGCCCCCTCGAGCCGCCCTGTCCTCACCAGCACACACGCCCGCCGCCGCGCAGGGCCAGCACCTCCGCTGGGCACCACCGGGAGCCGCAGGCAGCCCCTCGGCCACCGAACCCCCCGCTGCCCGCACCGAGGGGCTTTCAAGGCTGCACCGTGGGCAAGCAGGGTGCAGGCAGGGGGTCCCCCCGCAGGCAGCTACCCAAGCGTTAAGGACGCAGAAGCACCACCTGAAGTCCTGCCTCAGCACACACACGGCCTGCCCAAGGGGGGACATCAAACCCAGGCGCCTCGCAGCAGCGCTGTGCCCCCACCAGCTTGCCTCCCCAACAGAGAAACTGCTTGCAAGAGAAAACGCCGCCCACGCCAGCCTTTGAGCACATTCTCACGCACCGTTCCCCTGCATTTTCCCTTTTTAGGGCCAACAACTTACCTTTGGGAAGCCTCACGACGAACACCAGGGTGTAACCGCACGAGGAAGACCTCGTTCCGCTTTCCTGGCAAAGGCAGCAAGCTGAGAACAGGCACAGCGAGACACGGACGTGCACGGAAGCGGGAGACCGCTGCCTCTCTCATCTCCACGGGGGTGGTCTCATTTTATGCCACCCCATGGGTTATCAGCTGCCCTTTCATCTTCTCCACAGGAGGCTGCTTTTGAGTGTCGCTGTGAGAGATGATCACGAAAGGATTCCTAAAACCAGGCAAGACTGCGGGGATCAGAGCCCACCTGCGGCGCCAGACACCGGTCTGTAAGGGCAGCACTGAGACTCCAAAGCTGCTCGGCACGTTGGGCACAGCCCAAGGCCCCTCTGGCGGGAAGATCGCCCTTGTCAGTGTTTCTGAATTCCAGCAGCGGCCAAGGGCTTGCAACACCCGTTTCTCTGAAAATCCGGACCCGTTCGTTACCTGAAGGCCCAGCACCCATTGCGGAGAGTGCCGATGCGCCCGCCGGCCTTTCTGCCGGAGCAGAACTGGGACAAGCCCCCTCGGCCCCCCCGTTCCACCCGCCAGGCGACCCGCCAGACAAACCACGAGCACCAGACGTCGTACCAAAGGACACACCAGCAAACATCGCTTTATTACACCGGCTGGGTTAGCCCGACTAACCAGAAAAGCTGTTGGGAGGGACGTGGACAACAAGTCAGTGTTTTAGGGATCGGGGCAAAGCTCCACCGCCGTGACCAGGGAACACACGCACGGAGCACCACGCGCACCTCCAGCTGTTCCGAAGGCAGGAGCGGGCCTTTGGCGGGGAGGGGAGGAGGGGGGCGGCAGTGACAGACCCCCTGGCCGTGCCCGCTGCCACCCGAACCACGAGGCAGACCCAGGAGGTCGATCGAGGGGGGCCACAGCGTCCAGCAGCACACACAGATCGGAGATACACTGACCTGAGCCTGGCTCAGCGGGGACCACACGAGCACAACACGCCGGGACGAGCTACCGAACGATCAGCTAACGCTTCGCAAGACTGGTCTGAAGCTGGACGAGCACGACTCCGGGCGGGAAGGCATAGAAAGAAATACTCGCTCAAACTCGGCACCCACTGCCCCCTCACAAACTGACCAGCACCCAGTTACGCAGCCGCGTCTTCCTCACTACCTCACAGCAGCAAAACACCACCACTGAAGAGCAGCCGGGGGTGACCACCCCCTGCGCCCCGCGCCCAAGGAAGAAGCCTGACGAGACCGCTCGCGTCGGTCACCCTCCCCTGCACTGGCCAAGCGCCCGGGGCACCCCCCGGCTTCATGCGTGGAGCTCTTTGGGTGCAAGCACAGTGCTTGATCCATCACGGGCTGCCCTACCGCTAAATGCTCATTCTTCAGGGGCGGAAAGTATCGGGGTGACCTGTAAACCTGGGAGAAATGCAGGTTGTGGTTGATCGTTCACGTACAAGACCAAAGCGGATCAAAACGGCGGATGTTCGCCAGCCAGCAGCTCTGCAAGTCTCCTGCCACGTAAAAAAGTCTGGGGTTGCACTCTTGCAATTTCACTGGTGGTACGTGGTTTTCTTCTGGATAAACACCTCCCTGAAAAAACCCTTTGACGGCCAGATCAGGGCACGGGATTTAAAAAGTGATATGGTTAACGGTTATGTCAGCGCCTCAGGCGCTGAAGCGAAGGCTTAGAGCAGCGGTTACAAACTGATGCTTAGAGCAGCACTTACGTTTTGGAATAATGACCTGGAAAAAAAAAAACCCCGCAGCCCAGGTTTCCAGTTCCTTTGCCCGGCTGCTGAGTCACCAGCAGCACCGCTGTCGGGCGGAGCTGCAGCCCGCCGCGGCTGCCCAGCGCCGGGCAGAGCGGCGACGCGCTCGGCCTCAGCCCGCTCCGCCGGCAGGATGGCGGCTGCGGGGGCGCCTCCGCCAGCGGGCTCGCGAGGTCGCTCCGTCTGGAGCCCCCGGGGCAGGAACGGGGCAGCTCGGAGGGACGCCGAGCCGGACGCGCCCCGCACGGCGGGCACCGAGAAGGAAACCCCTCGGTGAGCCAATGAGGCGAGCTGAGGGTAAGGCAAAGAACTTAAGACTGATGGAGTAACTCCCCGTTTTCTGCTTGTAACACATTTCACTCCACAAAGCGAAGGAAAGGCAGGTTGACCTTTCTTATTTAACCTTCCCTTACACTTTAGAGATGACCAAGACTAAAATAAAAATAATAATAACAATAAAAAAGAACTAAGGAGAAGTTGTCTGTCTCCCTAGAGCTGCGATACAACGTAAAACTATCGTAGGCTACTCCAGGACGCTGAAAGTCAGTTTAGAGAAAGGCAATAACCCCCGTACTACAGGGGCTGTAACAGTAGTGTACTGTATTACATTCTGTGCAAGTTACGCAACGGCTTCACAAGTTCCAGTTTCTCTACGTTTATCTCGCTGCAGTTCTGTTACTTGGTGGCTGAACACTTCACACAATCTTACTCCACAGCTCAAGGTAGTTTCAGCAGAACAAAAATCATTCCTTTCCTGTGTCTGGTGCCTGTACACTCCAAAACAAGTGTTCCTAATGCCCAAACGTCAACATCGAAATCTCACAGTTGACTGGAAATAGATCAGCTAGATTCCCTTTGCGCTTTGTTTTAAAGCCCCTGGTCTCCAAACCTCGATTTCAAGGAAGACACACAGCACGCTCGGGTGAAGAGCCCATCTCGTTGCAACGGCGTCGGTTCTACTTCCCTCTACACAGACTTTCTCCGACTCTGACTAGGTGTACAGGAGGAGAAAGGGCGCCTATGTCAAAGCGACATCTTTTCCCCAGGAGGACTTTCACAGGTTGGAAAGGTAACAACGAAAATTACAAGTTAGGTAGGATAAGGTTGAAACTGTCCACCAGGCCAACTCGAGCGCTACGAGCTCCTTTCAGCCCTTTGTCTGTTGCTCAAAGTTTCCTCTCCCGCAGTTTGTTCCCATTTTGTTCATCCAGCACCGACGAGTGTCCACCACCATTGCTCAAGGATTTGTCCTTTTCGTGTCTGTGCTCTTGCTTCTGTCGCCTGATCTCTTTATACCGCAAAGTGATGTCGCTAGAAAGACAGACAGACAGACAGATGTGAACCAGTGATGGGAATAAACAATTTCAACGCACAACAAAACCAGTAAGGCCAGTGTGATCTGGGTGCCAGCGCCCCTGGGACAACTTAACCCGCTTCAGCCTTTTGGCTGCAAGTTTCTAAAATCGCTGATGGCACTGAAGCACCCGAAATCCGCGTTTCTTCCCAGCAGCCTGGCCATTATCACCCCCTTCAGAAGCCCAACGCGACAGCACCGGCCACAAGAGCGGCCACTGCTGTTGCACTGGGCCCCCTCCGCAGACCAGCGCAACCCTTCCAGCCTCGTGCAGCGGGGGCAGCGCCCGAACCGAACAGGTTTAATGTGGCTCCCTGTTGCTGACACTGGGACAGCTCGGACAATGCCGACCCAGCAGGCTGTTCTCGCCAAGAAGCTGCAAAACATCTTCGTCTTGTCTAACTCGGGGCACGGGGAGAACAAGCGGCTGGTCTCGCCGGCAATCCCCACCCCGCAGGAAGACCGGGAGCGGTCAGACGCTCGCCCGTTCACCTGCTTCTCCACCAACACCAGCACAAGTAGCCCCACAGAGACCAAAGCGACCAGAGGCTTGACCCAGAAAGAAAACTGCCAGGATCATGCACAGAAAACCCCCTGTTTATTGAACAATTCTCACGGGAAAAGACTGCGGCTCTAGCCATCCCAAAGAGCTGTACTCTGTCTCCAGGAGGCCCTGAAGGGCAGAGACATTCGAAGAGGGGGTGTCCAGATCAAGCTCCCCCCCGAGCCAGGCTAGACCTGCACATAGCCCAGCGAAGCGCTCACCGAATGAAGAAGCGCCAGGCTGTCCAGGTGAGCACGAGCATGATTCCCAGGATCCAGCACTGGGTAATGTAGAAAGGAAGAGAGAGCGTGAGTGTATAGGGATCGTACTTCACGACGATCAGGAACTCCGTGGCAGTAATAGCAGCCACCAGCCACGCCTGCTGACCCAGTTTCTTATGGAACTTCCTGCAAAATAAACGCACAGATAAAACAAAGCCATCGCTGTAAAATTAAGCATTTGGAGAAACATTCATAAAAAGACAGCTGGGGTAATGATCTCCTTCAGCTTTGCACAATTCTAAAAGTCTAGCCTGGATTACACACGTACTAAGGCTACGCAGGCTGACCACTTTCATGTTGGTGTTGCTTAAGTTTCCTCTCAGAGGCTCTGAAAACACAGGAAAAATTAAACTTCATCATCACCATATGATGCAAGGAAGTATCCCCATTTTCAGGTTATCATTAAATCTGCACAAACAGTTACCAGGTTGAGATCAGCTGAGGTTCAGGGTATGAAACAGGAGCTCTGCTCCTGGATTTTCTCTGCAAACATCAAGCCACACTGCCGTAACCGTATTCAACCCCCGTACAACTGCATTCTGAAACTTACTCTCTTCCCCAAAAGGTGTTCAATGAGCTGTCACTAATGACCTCTGAACAGATTTAAAAAGAGGAAAGACTAACAACAAACAGGCAAGATACCCAAAGACACAAGGATGGCGTTTCACTTCCAGGACAACACAACCTCGGGGTAAACACGTGATTAATATTTAATCACCAGAGTTTGCTCTTAAGCAGTGCCAGAGGAGTCAATGGGAAGCTGCAGCGCTATGTACAAGTCTGGCGAAGGACTCACCAATCAGTAATGCTAGAAACTAAACTGCAGTGAAATCAAGACATCTATTCAGAGGCTCCACTTGCAGAAGGGATGATTGGAAACGCACGGTCTTCTGGGTCCCCTGTTCCTGCACGGGGAACACATGAACCCCAGATACCTGCGCGCTGCCTTTCAGGAAACCTCGTTCCCCTCCCAGGTAACGGCCTATTGCCAGAAACCTGGGTGAGTCTTCATCTAAACCAGTCACGTCCTCCGCTTCTGCATCAACCTGGTCTGTTCGGGTCCTTTCTAGACTGGCCATTTTCACAGCCTACTGACCCGACCGACCAGATGATCCCCGGGTCAATAATCAGAGCGCGGTCTGGGCAGCAGAACAAGCCTTTCTCACGCACTGGATTGCGCCGAAATCCTGCCCCCCGCCGCACCACTGGTGCAGCAGATGTGCTGTCCAACAGCGCAGTCAGGTGCGTCACCCCCCGCCTGGCAGACCAAGTCTTTGTTCTTCCACCACCCACCTTCTGAATCTAAAAGGGGGTTTATTCACATTGGGGGAAAGAACCAAGAGAAAGCTGCTAGAACTTGTATGGGGTTTCCCTCCGGCAAGGCATGATTTAATTTAAGGGTTCCTGAAATCCAGCTGGTTTGTATCGAGGACGACCGACCGTGAGAAAAGCAATACCCTCACCCACCATAATCACCAGCAGTTTCACCAGCAAGCACGCACAACTAATTTCCTCGGTAGCCTTTGGTTTGTGTCTTTTACTTGAAAACCACACAGAGCAGCACTTGGGTGCCCCTCCCTGTCAGCCCTACACCTACCGCCTCAACTGGTTGTTACGTCTCTGAAGATGCCCGAAACAAACCGGGCGGACAGAAGCACCACCACTAAACTTAAGGGTGGCTGTTCTTTTTTGCTGTCTGTTATCCCTTGTTCTGCACATCTCCGCTTTAATCGCAGGGAGCACCTCCTCTGCAGAGGGCCTTGCCCTCTCACTCAACCGCCGGGTATCCTGCAGTACATTTTCCCACCAGGTCCCTCCTCTCCTGTCCAGCTGACTCTGTTATTCCGTTCCCAACGCAGCACAAGATGCGAAGCGAAACACATCCAGGAAGAATTCAGCGTAGAGCGGCAGAACTGCTGGGGCAGGACAGAGGAGAGGGGGAGCAGAGCGACACCACGAAGCTGCAGAGGGCTGCGGAGAGAGGGCGGGACACGCCAAGACGTCCTCTGCAGTGCTTGGAGGGCGGTGCGGCAAGGGGGGGTTCTGGCCTGCCCTACGGCTGCTGCCCGGCTGAGGCACTGGCCTAACAAGCGCTGTGACACGCAGCGGCCACGTAAGCCCCTTGGGCCATGTTTTCTTGCGGGTTTCGCCACGCCGTGGGTGGAAGAGAAGCCACCTAACGAACCCCTGCTCAGCATGTCCTTGGAGAGCGGCGGCTCTGGTAACGCTTCCCTCTGCCGGGCGGAGAAACCAGCCTGCCCGACACCCTGCCCCGATCGCACGCACCCCAACGGGCCCCAGGCGCCTCCAGCAGCGCCGAGGCAGAGGGAGCTGCGACCACACGCTCGCTCCCACCTTCTCTTCCCTCTTCCCGTCAGACGCCAGCCCTGGGGAGAGCGCCCTTCCTCCAGCAGGCGTTTTCCTGTTGCTCAGGCATAGCTGCTCCGCTGCACCCCCCTGGATCTCACGGTCTGGGAAGGGATCTAAGCACAGGGATCAAACTGAGCTTCTCGTCCCTCTCCTGAATCCAGGGAGTCATTGCAAGTCAAGCACACAAAACACACAGTTTCTTAAACCTGAGGCCTTAGAGTCATATCTGACACCAATGCGCAAGTAACTGCAGAAAATTGGCCAAATGCACTGGAAAAAAGTATGACGCAGTAAATCAAGTGTAGGTTATTGCTGATGCAGATGGGATGAGCGCAGTCCATGTGCAAAAGTATCCCACCGAGACCAACTCTGATGAAAGGATTCCAGAAGTTGCTCCCGGTCGTTCACCTGGTATGACAGACTAAAGGGGCAGAAACTAGCCTTAACAGGCGGAGAGAGAGAAAAACCGCAACGGCAAATCTCTCACTGTGAACTCGAGCTGTTCAGACGACTGGGTCAGCCTTCTGCTTCGCTGATCTGCTTCCTCACTCGCCATCCGTTTCCTTCTCTAGCTTGTGACAGCACTGACAAAGAATCAGAGTAATCCCAGCAGAAGAGCTGTGCAGAACCTAAAGCTGCTGAGGAAGAAAGTTGGTTTCCTGCTCTTCTACTCATGAAATATTTTAAAGAAAACCCCTTTTTTTATTTGATGAATAACATTCACGGCCTCAATGGAGGCTCCTTGGACAAGACCTGAAGACTAGAAACCAGAAAGCTGTGACACGGTCAAATGCTACAGACTTACACCAAGACATTTCTGGTCAGGAACATTTCACACAGCCCGTCCTCTAGACTCAGAGGCAGCATGTGGATCACAACAGGAGCGTGGTATGCAAGAGCTGGAGAGCAGCTTCAAGAACCACCCCTCTTCCTGGTCTATTTTAATTCTAGATACCTTATTGTCACCATTGCTCAGAACCATCCTCGAAAGCAAAGCCCCAGAACTGTCTGCAGATATTAAGAATCCTGAACGAGAAAAAGAGTCTTCATATTTGAACTTCACTACTTCTAGACTAAATACTGCAAGGTTAGCTGAAGAGATCTCATCAGTTCATCTCAGACAATCCCATCACCACCAGACAAGGCAATGAGCCACATTTCTGACAAGGAAGGTCAATGGAACGTTGCAGCCTTTGCCCACGAAGGAGTTGAGTGAGTTTCCAAAAGCAAAAGGTCAGGAAGGTTTCTCATGTGCTGTTAGCTGGGAGCCTCTGGTACAGCCTGCTCTTCCCCAGCAGCTTCTCCCTACAACACAACAGGAAGGATCCAAAACCGCTCCTTGGTTCACAATGACGTGCAAGGGAAAACACACCCAGGCAAGCTGGTAAAACGAGGGTAGATTATCTCTGCTTGGATGACCTGAAATGCACGAAGGAATCGAAGTCCAGTTGCAAAAGCCTTCGCAGAGAAGACACGAGGTAAGACCAGATGCCAGGCTCTGCCATTTCGCACGAACAGTCTGAGGAGGTCAGCTCTGTGGTGCACCAAGCAGAGCCATGAACCTCAGAAGCGAGGGGGCTCGTCACCTTACCCACCAAGAGAGACCGAGCAGCAGGTGGTGGTGGCAATGAGGAAGACACGCAGCTCCGGATGAGTCTCTGCTTGCTGGAGGAACTTCTCAGCTCATTGAAAGAGTGGCAACAAACTGAACCAGCAACGAGGCACCAGCGACTGATGATTCTCCTAAATTTCAATGTTATGCCATGTGGTTGAACAGAGAGCAAAGGAGTTTTTCCAACCCAAACACAAGGACCAGAAGACTGCGAATGGTGCTAAGGAGAGGAGCTCACCCGTGAGAGGCAAAGACCTCTTCTTACCTTGGAGTTGGAGGCACATCCCAAACCAGCAGGTCCGACACCAAAGGCAGGGGCAGCCTGACACTGCTGAATGTCCTGAAATCCGACTAAGCAATGTGGGTTGACCCTTCTTCCCAGTTCTAGGAGTCAAAGCCTTGTAAGGGAAACTGATCTTCATTGAGTGTTGGAACCCTAAATTCTGAACACAGACACTTTTTGCGTTGGTCAGCGACAGACAACGAACATCCCTTGAAGCCAGACGTTGTCTCAGACTTAAGATGTGGGCTCAGGCAGTTTGTGACATTACTACTAAAACTTAAAAGAAAACGTGATTTTGAGAACAAAGCTTTCTCAGGTCTCACATGGTCTGCAGAAACAAAAGCAGCAAGGACAAATATGATGCTCAAGGAGGAACAGTCTGAAAGTACATGCACTGTCGTGTGTATGGGCGCGTTTTGCCTTCAATACACTTTGCTATAAAGGGTCCTCTGATCTGCAAGAGGATGCCACGAGAGCTCCAGAGGACCAGGGACCACCTCGAAGACAGCTCAAGGGAAGAAGCACCTTTAAGAAACGTTTTTTTTTTTCAGTTTGCGTCCTGTTGTCCTTAGAAGGTACATCTGAGGACTGCAGCTCCTGGCCATCACTCTGAAAGCGGAGTTCAGTACTCCTCTGCCCACAAGCCAGGGGCACGCCAGCTAATTTACACGCCACATTCTCAAAAGAGCGATCATTTATTAACAACTGAGGTTAAACACAGCGCACACAGAACACCCTTCACAACAGCTGTTCTCCAACCAGACATAGTCAGAATTTTGCTTCCAAACCAAAAGCACACAAAGTAGATGCTTCGGGATTAGCTCTTTTTGGCCCCGACAAGCTGAACTATCGCCCCGAGATGGATGCCAACAAGCTGAGGCAAATTCAAAATAAAGCAAGTGAAGCTCGACATGGTATATACACAAGAGGACTGGCTTACGGGTCATCCATGAAGTCGTAGATCTCCCTCATAGCCACACCTCCCACATTGACAAAAAAGACAAGTCGTAACAGGACCAAGTAGTGTTCTGGTGGCATCCAAAGGACAAACTTCAAGTAAAATGTGTTCAGCTCTGCCAATAAAAACTGAGAAAAAGGACATTTTAATTACATTCAGGAGACTTCACTGAAGGAAGCCTGGAATCGCCCTCTCTCCCTGCGCGACTCCCCCCACCATTTCTCTAACGCCGCAAAGCCCTAGGCACCATTACTGAGGGCACCAGCATCAGCTGCAATAATGACCAAGAACAGCTGGGTTTTCAAAAATTTTCTGTGTGTTGGAAGAGGGATTAAAAAAAACCCACAACAGAAACGTGGACAAGCACTGCCTCTAATTTTGAACCAGTTTATCGGGAGTTTGAAGTACCTGCAGAACTACTGATAAATCCAAAGAGCAACAACTTGTCCTTTCACTATCATTTAAAGTCTGACTGAGGGAACCCTGAAATAACCAGAGGCACAAGCCTCTTGGTTCGTTTTTCAACACAGTTATGCAAACTCCACTGCCAAAGCCAACTTAGGAGAATTGGTTATACATTTATAGCAAAATGTTCTCAAGTGAGCTGCCCTGGCAACGTCATTAAGCGAGCAAGCAGACACAAGTTTCTCACTTCAAAAGAAATGATAACAAACGGCATTAAGCGCTGTTTAATCCAAAAGAGCGAGCCAATACATGAAGCTGCTTATAAAGTGTCAGCTGAAGCTAGGCTTTGCTAAAGACACGGTATTATACCAAAGCCTAGGATAAATTGAGTGGAATCTCTCAGTTGCAGACTCTGCTGCAGCGCCCCAACCCCGGTTTCTTCAGGGAGCAGAGCTGGGAGCGTGCACACAGCAACCCTTCGGAGAAACCCGTCTCTTATGTACACAGGCACCCGGCCTCCTCCCTGCGGGAACCTCAGCAAGCGTCTGCTCTGCGCTGCGAGCTCGGCAAGCGTGTCACGCAGCAGAAATCAGGCGAGGGGAACTCGCGTTCAACTGGCTGAGTCTGCGAACCGCTGCACGCTGCTGCCTTCCGCACAGGCAGCCCCTCGGGTCTGAGTCTGACAGCGGCATAACATGCAGGGCTGTTGGGGGCGAGAGAGGGGCGGCGGTGGCCTGCCCCGCTGACCAACGTGCCCCACTCAGCAAACGGCGCCAGGGGACTTCGCTGGGCAGCCCCCAAAATAAACCACCACCAGACTGCAGATCCCACCTGTTTCAAGACGCTTAAAGCTGTGCTGCTCTAGCAACTGTTCAAAACCAGTTATACCCTGTCCCACAGCAGCAACACAGAAACTGGTTAACGCCCGTTGCCTCTGGAATCACTAGAGGTGCCAACAGGGGTTTTTTAGTTAAACTTCACAGTTGCTGAATGGACTGGAGTGGCTCAACCCAGAGCCAAGTGACGTCCCATGGAGAGCACAAAGGCCAAAGTCCCCCAGCTGACAAGAGGCAGGAGTGGGGAAAAAGCACTTAAAGCGCCCAGGTCATCCTCCCTGTCAGCGTCACGTGCGCGATGCCTGCGACTGCGAAGTGGAAGTCAGGAATTCCAGAGACACGTTCCCGTAGCACAGGCCCACGCTCAGCTGGCTGGACGCAGGAGGCAGTGCCCGTTCGGCCCGGCTGCTGGACATGCCAGCTCTCTCTCCGGTCTAAGCGGGGGAGCTCGTTTACCTGAGCTGGTCACGCTGGACGCTGCTAACAACATCACGTGCTACGTGTTCAGCGAAACACAAAAAAGGGAAAACCTAATTGAGTTTTTTAAGCCTGTATAAAAATTTTATCCGAGGCAAAGCTGTGCACTTCAGGAGCCACGCTGCTCCGAGCTGAGGCTCTGGTTAGTCTGCCCCAGCTGTAATGTCAACTGTGTCGGCTTCAGACAGAGAAACAAGCCGCTTCCATCCCAAGCCCATGTTTCTGGTAGCAGCCGTTACTTGCTGGGTTAGGTGTAGCTCACAGTTTATACTGCTCACATGGCCAATCAACACTGTTCAGTGAGCAAGAACAAATATTTATGCAATGAATCTGCAAACTGTAGCAGAGAGGTGGAGACAGACACCGTTTCTGCTGGTTTCGGAAGGGATCTCTGTGGGCCTCAACCAAAGAACGTCACCGTGTCAGAGTTTCATCCCAAGTTACCGTTTGTGCACTGGCTTGAGTGTTACAACACGTCAAATCAAATGGTAGAGAAGAGACAAGACAGAGAAGTTTTCTTACTACAAAGATTATGCCACAAACTGCTAGCCATCTGCGTAAGCTGGATGCTGGCTTCCACTCAAATTTGACCCAGCTGTACGGGGTGAACTGGAAGACAATTCTCTTCATTTTACCTCTGAAAAAAAGCAGAACACATTCTTGCAATTTTACAATAAGAGACATCTACTAATATTCCCATTTGAGGCAGCAATTCAGGTATGCAAATGCCTCTACTCCACAAAAATTACTACTTAATGAGATGAACATTCAGAGTTAAAGAGGAGGCTGTTATTTGGACTATCATTTTAAACTTTAATGTACTACACCCACTGTAGTGAGCAGTTCCTCAGTTCTGCTTTGCTCAGCTAAGCCCCACTACAGAAAAGGATAGTTCATCACCGGTACAAGACTACATGGGGTTTATTAAGTTTTACATTTCAGTGTCCCAATTCCCACCAAGTTCTGACTACTAGGAGATGCATGATTTGCACAAGGACCAAACAGATCCTCGCTGTGAACGGACGAGTATGATCCTGACTGCATCTCCTTTAACAATTTCATGAAATAAGCTCCTTTCCACAAGATGCCCTCATTCATCAGGCCACGCTCACAGCAGACGGGTACATTTTCAACAATTTCATTTGCAAGTTAAATAAAATTCTCGTGAACGAGCTTCCATGCAGTAGTAACATGCTACTAGATACTTGAGTGACCTGAACCCACGTGGATTCTTTAATTCAGAGCAACCCTAACAGAACAATCCTTCGACAACCGAGATCTTTAACACGGGCTCAAACTTTGTGCCATGCTACTGCTTCTGCACCAACTTACTTGTACGTAGGAATGTTCCAGAGTCCTTGCCATTTGTATGTTTTCAAAGACAGCCAAGACAGAGTCTTCATCCCACAGTAAATTCCTAATCCATTACACAAGATCACATCCATTATCCACTGCAAGGAGAAAAACAGAGCGATGCTGGAGAAGAAATCCCGAAGCTTGTGAAGGGAAGGTACTGGGGGACACACGCTCAGTCCCAAGGACGAACAGCCCCAAAGCACAGAGGGGCACGAACCGCCAGGAGAAGGGGTCTCGGCTGCCCAGGCCTACGCCAACAAAGCAGAAGTGTCCGACAGATGACGGCTGCAGATCCGCTTTTGCTGTACGCGCGCTGCCGCAGAGCAGACCTCCTCCTGCTCACTGGCAGCTCGACTCCATGACGTGAGAACTTTAGAGAAACACCAAAAAAATACCCGAACCTGTTCCTACAGACTGGACTTTGCTACGCCCCATAACTTAATGTGCTCTTTAAGCTCCAGGCTGCCTCCTAAAGAAATGACTTTGCTCCAAGCTCAGGGGGTGAAACTAAACAAGGGACTTCTCCCCACGCTCCGTCTTACTGCCGAGCGCTAACTCTGGAGATGGAGCTGTTGAGCTGAGAACCACCCGCCTGTCCTCCGCGTTCAGAGGAGCAGAGCACAGAGTGTTAATTCAGGAGAAGTTTTTTTTGAAGGCAAAATAGCTTTGCTCGATGTCTTTATACATAATGCATTTACTTTTATAAATACGACCATGCAGCAAACCATTACAGGCTTGGGAAAGAGCTTGTCCTGTAAGAATAAAGACAAGCCAAAATAACACAGGAACCATAGCTGTGTGCCCTCAGTGCAGAGCATTCTGATCGCGCTGGTAACTGATTTACATTTCATAGGAAAATAAAATATGAGTTTAAAAAAGCGTGTCACTTTAAGCTATAGAGCTTGTTTTTCCCAGAGAAACTGGATCACAGTAGTCCCTCTGGCTTGAAAAAACACACACAAGCAAAATTTTAGGACAAGAATGGCAACAGACCATCACGTGCAAAGACCACACAGCTTTTCAGCAAGGCCAAATGTTTATCTTTTAAAATGTTTTCATAAACCACACCAGCAACTGTACACACAGTAATATTTACTGTTTTCAGAGAACAGCGAAGATAGGTTTGTACAGAAGAAAGAGCTGGACGCAAATTGCACTGTGTCTGGGTTTGCTTTGTGTTTCGGTTTTGTGGGTTTTTTTTTAAACAGGCAAAAAATCACCATCTGAAGCTTTACACACAAAATTTTACCTTTCTCTTAATTTCAGATTTTAAGGTTTGTACCATCACCAACTATTTGAAAACGCTCAGGTAAAGCTCTAGATTCTCTCTCTGGTGTGAAATGAACCAAAACAAATATTTAACCGCTTGCAACAGCCTGAAAACCCACAAAATTATACAAACAGCACAACAGGCATTACAGACTCAACACGGAGAAGCACCAGTGCTCCCGAGCTGCAGCAGCCACACGTGCATCTCTGGCCACAGGCACACGATACGACCGAGTTCTCGCCATTTCCCACCCCTTCCCTTTAAAATGTGCATTTCCACCCAAACCCGCCATGACCCCCGCTGTACATACGTGATCCCACCAACATTCACTGAAGTTTGGAAGCTGGTGCTCCAGACTGTACTCCAGAAACTCAAACATCACACTGATGATCATACACATCCACCAGTCTCGAATCATCAATGTCTACACAAAGGGAGAAAGAAAATCTTTCAGGTACCCACAACAGTTGCACAACAACCCAAACCCCACTGCGACCCCCAGTGTTTGCACACCAGCCTGCGCAGAACCAGACACCGCTCACACCGATGCCCTTCAGAAATCTAAATAAAGCAGAACTCCACGAACACTGCAGAGACACTGCTCAGACTTAGTGGATGGAAAAATCATTATGGTTTTTTCCTAGTTTCAAAACTGATCACTTAAATGATGAGTGATTAAAAATGAGATTAAAAAATGAGATTAACCCTTCCAGCCTCTGAGCACAGGGGACACGCATGGTGCGCTTTGCTTACCGGGCACTTCTAGGGCTGAACATCTTGTCTCCAGTATCCAGAAAAGGACTAGGAAACTCATGACAATCTTATTTTTATCCTGTGATAGTTTAGTAAAGCCAAATGCTCACAGGCCTCTCAATTTATGCAGCACAACAGACAAGACAGATAGTGAAGCGTATAGATGATGTAATACCACTACACGAAGGAATAAAGGCAGGCAAGATGGGATTCAGAAGGAAGTCAGTCAATTAAATGAATGGAATTACCAGGTGCTCCACCACCACAGGGAGCATCGTTCTAATGCTGCTCAGAAAGGCCTTGTCAGAGCCTGCTTAATGCAACCTTTTCAGGAGTCACCTGCACTAAATCTCAGCCTTGACTGCGCTGGGACACCTGAGTCTGCTTTACACCAGCCAGCAGCTTGTCAGGGCGAGCAATGAAGAGCAGCATCTCCTTCCACAATCAGCATAAGGATTTGGCTGAGCTGCACAGCTAGAACACACACATCATCTCAGCCTGCTGCCAAACCTCGGGAGGAGATCTGCGGTAACACCTTAGTCCACATTTCTAAGTGGACAAGAGCACAGAGAGCCAGCACGTCTGGTCTGCTGTGTCCTCAGCACGGCACCTAGATGGAAGGAGCCAACCCCAAACGTGCTGGCAGCGATGCTGCAAAACTGAACGTAGCTTGGCGTTGACCACCTCAACCAGGAGATGGAAAAATGTAAGATACGCGTTATCACACGTTAGTCTGACAACATGAGGGCGAAATGACTCAAAGCAAACGGGGAAGCCCACAATAATTTCTGGTGAATGCGGCACATTCATTCTCAATACTGCCAGTCAGGTGCTTTGAGACAAGGCTTAAGAGTCTGTCACTCAAATCAGACCAAAAAAAAAAAATAAAAAAAAAAGGAAAAAACCCCACATGCTCATCTCTGTTTATGAGGACAATTGATACTTAAATTCCTAATGTAATTCTCTCAGATGAAGAGGATCCAACTTTCTCCAAATTTACAACTCAACAGACCAACAGAGCAAGCCACCAACAAGCTCATCCAAAGTCAAAGTCTGCCCATGCCCAGTATACTCATATTTGGGCTATGGGGGAAAAACCCCAGACCAACCCACACTCATAGGATACACCTGCACTTTTGAAATGGTAAAACAAAACAACAGTTGTAGCTTATTTTTAAAACAGCCTGAGCTTTTCAGGTTACTGTTTACGATGGTTAAAAGTGGTTCAGTTTATTATTTATGATGGTTTAAAGTTAGCTAGGAAGGTTGCTCGGGTTTAAAAAAAGCTAATTCTTAGGCCAAAGTAACCAGCAAAACACGTGTTGAATGTGTTCTGCCAGACAAGCACAGCTGGAACTCCTTCCACAGCTGGTTCACATGCACTAAAAAGTAACCAGGATGAAACCACCACCCACTTAATGATCTAAAATCCCCATGTGGATGCCCCTGGCAAAAGCCTGCCTTAGAACAGCAGCCGTGCACCATCGCACATCCGTGCTGGGTAACAGCAGGCTTTCCCTGCCCTCTCTGAACGCCGTCTTCCCCACCCTCTGCATTCAAAGGTCACCGAAGCATTTATCTTGCTACAGGAGTGAAGGATTTTACTTGGATTGGTCTGACCTCAGAATGAATTACGGTGGAGGAGGGAGCTTGTCAATGTAACGTTACTTTGGAAAGAAATGAGGTGACCTAACGTGGTCGGGGGGGGGGGGGGGAAGCCTTTCATGTATTACAACCACTCAGTCTAGTTCACAGATGAGTGCCTAATATAATTGATCCCAAAGACTGGCATCGCTAAACCAGCAGCAGTCAAGCTTCAAAACTAGAATATTACTGTAACCGGAATGTGACAAAGACCCATTCTTACTTTCAGGTACCAGCCGAAAAAGTGAGCAGGAACAAAGCCATCCAGTTTGTCCTACAAACCAAGAAGACAGTGGAGGTCACTTTGCTCTACAAACAATAACCCACTCTTATGGATTACTTTCCCTCCCCGCCCCGAGAAAAATGCAGCAATAAGCTTCCGTTGTTTCACACACAAATACCAGATGCATTTTATGGGTTTCTTTGTTCTCAAGTGCAGGGCACAAACAAGGTATCTTCAAAGCAAAGTCAACAATTTTAAAGGGCAGAAACTGTAATCAGGATTGTACTGATAAAGTGGAGACTGACTTTTTAATGCTAAACCTCACGCTCCTTACCTTCCCTCGGGACGGAAGCAGAGTAAGTTCAAACCAGAGCAAAACCATGCATTTCTTCATCAGACCCCCACCTTCCATCTAGCAGAGCTTCTTAAATATTATCAGTCCTGCCACCATAAACCCCTGGGCAAATTGTGCCTTTCCTCCTCCTAGTTTTGGTGCCAGACTAGGACAGCTGTAATTGCTCCCAGTTATTCCAGTTCCTGATGCACTGAAGACCCACATGGCAGACCCAAAGGATTCAGTGCACAAGCACTAACAGCTCCGTGCCATCAGGGAGTTGTAAACAACAAGAATTTCTTTGCCCTTGAACTTCAAGTCTTCTGTTTGGCTGCAAGAAACAATAACCTGACAGTTTCTGGTATTCAGAAAAATGCAACTTATGGTTGGCTGGGCAACACGCAGCTTCTGAACTCTGTGCCTCGAGGTGGCCGTAAGTAGGAGATTCTTTACGCACACCAATATACCCAGACTCCTAGGGGAAAAGGTTTAACATCAACAATCTGAGAAACAACAACTGTTAAACAGTTTACGTTCTCTCCTGGGCACTGTAATCTGATCGACAGGCAAGGCAAAGGGAAGAGAAACGAGGGAGCCAGGAGTCAGCCACGACCTGGTCTCTCATTCAACACTCAGACAGACCCACGACTGCACTTTGAAGAGTTCAATTAAGCCACCTTTGACAAAAAAAACAGTCAGATTCATTAGCAAGTAACTTTATTTGTTCCTTACCCAGACGTTGTGAAACGGATCCGTTTCGTTGCCAGGATCATAAATGAGGCAGTTGCCGCCGTAGTCTCTTTCCGGCAGAGGAACCCCCAGGTGCGGATCAATGTACTTCATGAACTGCCTGCCGTCCTGCACGGTCTGCAGAAGGGACACAAACCCGCCTTTCCCTCTTAGTAAGTACCAATGCACAGAAGAGCACAAAACCCATTAAGATCAATATTGTGTCTTCAAATGTTTCGGTTTTTTCTTTTTCAAATTTGTTGCAAAACAATTCTTGAAATATACGCAGACCTCAAAGCATCACACGGCACACAGAGCTGACCTTGAGCCTCCAACGCCAAATGTTAAGGAAAAAAGTGGCTACAGAATGAACCTAAGATTTCCTAAAGATGAAAAACCAGAGATCCTGAACTCTGCTTCCTAAGCCCCTCCTCTACGCCCCCTCCCCGCCAAAAGCACTGGAACTGGCACACAGTCCATCCTTCCCACGGACCCTTCTGCCCTTCCTCTCCCCTCCTCGACCTTGGCGAGGGTCAAGACAAAGCAGCCAGTACCTCGGGAAAGGCTCGTTCAGCGGCTGCATCCCCTGCGCGAGCGACCTGCTGCCCTCCCCCGAGGGCGGGGAAGCTCCAGCAGCACCTCGAACGCGCGGCTCGACCGAAACGCAGCGCCGCCAGCACCAGCCGGCCGAGCACACCCAGGAGGGCACGGGCAGCAGCACCAGGCGGGCGCGTGTGCCCCGCTCAGCGGGGCTGCAGGCAGCGGGGCTGCATTTCCCGGCACAACAAATTTAGTGCGGCTTGTTGAAAAAACGGTTGTTTCAAATAAGGTGCCGCCAGCAGCGTGGGTAATAAACTTGAAGCAAACAGCAAGGAAGATACTATCAAAATATTAGTTATAAACCTGAACTAATTTACTAGTAACTCCAACACACCTTTGCTGAGTCAGTACTCCCCAGCGACTGCTCCCTGTTGCGCTCGATGTTTTACCACAGAAGCGACACGCCGTCGGTGACAGAGGAGCAGACACCCAGAAGAGCAGGGCAAGGCCAAAATTAGCTGCTAGTCTTACATTCACTGTAAGGCAAGTCTCAGCTACAAGCAAGCTTGTATTTGCTTCTAAGGAAGTTCAGTCACTTACAGACTCAGCGCAATTTTAACCTTCCCTAAACCCGTGCAAAGTAATACTGTATTTTCAGTGAAGAGCTGACCCACAGCTAGCGAGTGTCCTTAACTACTAACTGCCTGGTAACGTAACGTACTGCCAGAGGAAAGCAAAGCAATTCCAGGCTTTGCTATTACAATTCAGAATGACAACAAATAAAAATGAAACGCATTATTCAGCCTGACTGCAGCTAGTCAGGCGTATCATTTACAAGGGTGCCTGGAAAAAAAACAAAACAGGGTAACACGGAACAGTAAGAACAGGAGAATATATTGGAAGTGAGCAAGTACTCCTCAGTGGGGAGGAGTAACAACAGAGGCAGGACAGACTGCTCATGCCTGCAGAAGGGTCAGAACTCCAGCCCCTCCCAGCAGGACAGGCAGCCTGAAAGAAACCCTAATGAGACCTTAGGGCCCTGCACAAGGGTTTGCACTGAACCCCCAAGTCATGTCAACGGGACAGAAACTCACCTCCTTGTTTACTGATCTACTGCAGACACGTTCTGGCTGCCCACTGAAACAACGAGCCAGGCACAGGGAAAAAAAAAAAAAGGACAGTTTTATGTTCTTAAGAGAGCTTGGCACTGACTTCTGGGAGGCTACAGGAAAGCCAAGCAGAACAAGAAATGCTGGAGCTAAAGGAAATCTTTGATTAGCTGGAAAAGGTTTGACAATATCATGAACTTGTTTGCAAGGCAAACGCCCTGCTCCAACAGAAGACAGGTCCTGATACCCCCAAACTCCAGCCCCTCTTCAAGCTCACTTGGCCTCTAGAGGGAAAACATTTTTTCTTAGAAACATGTTCCTCATCCCTCTCTCACCTACAACCATTTTCTAAAGCTGCCTGATGAGGATGTGACGGTGCTCGCACAACCCTTTTAAAACACAGGGCACCAAACGCCAGTGAGGTGTCGGCCAGAGGGACCCACCTGCCAACGGCCAGCTGGGGACCCCACAGAACCCAGCTCTGCCGAGCGGCCGGCTGCCGGCCGCAACAGCACAGTGACCTCCCGGGTCTGAGCTCTGCGTTTGCTTTTGGTTTCAAACCACGCTGCTGCCTGAGGAGCTGACCGCAACAACCGGACTGAGTCACTGAGGAAAGGATGAGTCTCCTTCAAAGCCTCAAGCTCTTTCTCGGCACTCGACCTCGATGTGCAGGGCTGTAAGCGTACGTACGGGAACACAACGGCTTTGCTAACAGCGTCGGGTTTACTGCGCTTATCTCTGAATATTTCACTTCAACTGCTGCATTTCTGAGAAGTCAGAGACTTGTAAAAGCCAGGAGAAAATTCTCTGTTCGCTAAAGGACAAGAATACAGTAAAAAATAACGTGCGTTTTCTGGAAGTACCGATAGCATGTCTTTCTAGAAAAAACCACCATCCCCAGTTTGCTGCCACTACGCAAAGCTGTGTATGAAGTTTTGGTTTATTGCAAAAAAAAAGTTCAAAGCACCTATCATTCAAGGTAAAAGGTATTTGAAAAGTTTAAACAAGAGGAATCCACCCCACGAGCTGTAGGATCTAAGACACTAGCAGCTGGTACTCGCTTCAAGTCCAGCAGAGCAGAGACTAAACATGAGAAGCTCCAACTCCTGATCGTTTGAGCTGAACGAGAACGGACTTTTTACCACCTCATTTAAGAACACTTCACTGCAGCGTCCAACCTAGGCTGAGACCAACTGCAGGTTAGACAAGGTGAAATATTTTTGCATTATTATAATTTTTCCTCAACCTGGAAGTCTCTTTAAACAGCACAACGATTCGATTTCACAAAAACGAAGAGCACCTCGTGTAGAGAGTGAGAATCCTAAGAAACACCACAGAGGATTTTATATCCACATCAAACTGTCATTTAGTAACTAGAGGTCCAGGTTACTTACCTGGAAGAGTATAAAGATGAGGAAGAGCTCATACACGACGCTGACGCACAGCCAAAACCTCCAGTAGGCTACAGAAACAGAGAGGCAGGACGTTAGCACGTTCTGAAGCAAACCAGCAGTCAATTATTCATTTACCGTAAGGTCACTAAACATTGCAAGAAGAGATGCACCCACCAAGGAACGACGAAGCCCAGCGCTCAAGGGAAGTGCCCACCACCCTTCCTGCAGGGTACAGCCAGAGAGGCCATAGCCACCCCACAGGCCGCTACGCAACTTTGCCGGAATTGCGCAGGATCTGCGAGAACAGCCCAGGATCCACCACGGCGCTTCAACCCGATGAACTAAATCTTGAAGAGTTCGAAGGAAGGATATGTGCCACTTGCAATGCTTTCTAGCAGTCCGCGGAGGAGAACGACATCCTTCCTGAACGAATCTAACTCCTTTCTCTGCGGTCTCACGTAACCTGACGTGTCCAACTTTGGTTTTCCCAGCCCCATCACAGCTAACCCGCTTTGCCAGCTTCTGCCTAGCTACTGCTGAAACGACAAGCCCACGACCGGCAGGAGGAACCACCGCCTTTACTTTGGTAAGCCCGTCTCCTTCCCTGAAGACACGGCTGTTTCCTCAAGGGGCAGAAAGCATTTCAAAATACCAAAGATATTTTCAACTCTTACTAGGAATTAAATAAAAAGAACTACCAAAGGTTTAGCAGGTGCTAGATGCAAGACCTACGAGATCATCTGAAACTCTTCATAACAAGAGAAGTATCACGCAAAACCCAGCTGCTGCAGAGCCTGCAGTTGTTCTCACCCTCCCAAGATGTGCGATCGCAGCCCTCCTCACACTGAAGCAACACCTGAATCTAAAGGGTACACAAATTAAAGCGTTTGTACGTTTCCAGATCCATCGTTGTCACCTCAGTTCTTCTGAAAGACTCATCCTCAAGGGACAGGCTGTCTGACTGTCCCGGGTACAAGCCCTGTGGTCCAGGGGCCCCATTCAGGCCCCTAATTCATCCGACTCCACGCCGAGACTGGTTTGGTCTCCCTTCCATAAAGCGACCCCCAGGCTCTGAAATCTCATCCAGCATTTTTGTTAACTCCCTACGAGAGGAAGAAGCCCGTACGTGTACGGACAGGGCGCTCCAGTGTTTTTTCCTAACCACTATGCAAGACAGTTGAGCAAAACTTGACTCATTCCAAGCGTGTATTTAAATCTCACAGCGATGTCACACACTAATCACTCTGGAACGATTTTAATAGACTTTCCTTCAGGTGTTTCCTGTTGACACTTCTGACACAGAGCTCTGCTTCCACGGCTACACTGGCTGATAGTTAGAATCAGATTGGGGTGAAGAGGAATCAGGGCAGTCACTCACATGGCTGAGTGGTGACAGCGAGCTGCTCCACCTGCATGAACATGGTTTGCCATGAAGTGAAAAAAACCAAGAACTTTCAATCCTGATTTGGGCATTTACTTCAATTAACTCCAGGGTATAGGTTACATATATATATATATATAACCATGGCATAAACAACGCAAGAACTAAACACGAACGCCAGGCTTGCAAACATACTTGTTCACCAGCTCAGAACCCAAAGCAAATCGCCGTGGTGCTGCAGAGCTTCACAGAGGCTTGTTTGCCCCCTGAAACAAAAAGAAATGTTGTCTTTGCCCAATTCAGCCTCAAGTAGCGCCCCCCCAAAATCCACATTTTTAAAAGTCTCTGACATCCTGCTTCCAACACCATCATTAAAATAGATTGGAATGTGAGAAGATGTGACCTTTTTTCAGCAAAACTGCTGAATTAATTTCATCAAAACGGCCTACTTTACACTTCCAGGGGAAAAACAAAACCAAAAACAACATGAAAAAAGGAAAAATAAAAAAGGCAGGTGTGGCCTGGAGAAGAGAAGTTCAGAGCTGGCAACAGCCTTCACTGGAAATTTGGAACTTTAAAGATTTTTACTTGAAGTCTACAAACATAATTGTCATTTCTTCATTATGAAATATGATGAAGTGTCTTCTTAGGGGTCAGTCATTAAAAAACCCAAACAAAACTCTAAGGCAAGTTATGAGGCGGTTTTGCCCCTGGTCTCCTCGAGGGAAGGCAAAGCAGAGCTCAGCCTACCTTCTCTTCTCCGTGGTGAGGCAGTAACCAGCGCCCCCGGTGCAGCTGTCCTCACCAAAAGCTGTAAAAAGAGCAAATTGCGACTTCTGCCCTTCCTTCAGATTGGATTAACTTTCAAATCCACCGGCAAGTTTCACTTGGAAGGACCGTCCGAGCGTGTGCGTGCGCCCTCTCACCCTTCCGAACGCAGCTCAGGAAAAACAAACAAGCAAAAACCCCTCCACGGGCTGAAGGACCATCCGGGAGACAGGAACAAAACCTGCACCACTGTGCTGCTGAAGAACACTTCAGCCTTTTGCACGCGAGTCTGCAGGACAGAAACGCAGCGGTGACTAAGTAACTACAAAAATCAGTTTGTGCTTGATAAGGTGGTTTCTATCCTTTCCTACGACGACTGCGTACCTCGAAGAGTAAACACCATGTTCAAGGCAGAACTCAGAATGAACCTTTCATGAAGACACTTCTCCCAGAAGAACTGAGCGGTGTTTCCTTCAAACATCACCTTCAGACCAGGAGCCTTAAAAAGGCAGAGGATTTTTCTGACCTATACACCCTTGTACGACAGGTTTTACAGTACTCACGGACATAAATGTGGCAGACTAGTTCTGAAACTGATGTACACACAGTTCGGAAAGCAGAAAAACCTAAACCCTTATCTGAGCCTTTCTTCTCCGATATACGCAGGGTTCTGGCAGCAGACGGTCTGCAGCTGCTGAATGCGCCCAGCAATACTTCGTAACAGAAACACAAGATCTGGTTATAATTCAGTGTGCTTTCTCTGCGGCTGACCTAAGTACCCAAGAGGTTTTGAAGGCTACTTGATACCTGTACGTGTACACCAGAAACAAGATGTTTTCAAAGCTGCACAAACATCATGTTCTCCCTCTTGCTGGACTGGCCTCAGCTTTAGCCGTAAAGTTATTTTTGGCATACCTCTAATATTTGTTTTCCTTAAATGCACTTGTCACCATGAACCTCCCTCCAATTAGAACTACCTTCCTGATGAAGTAGGCTCCAGCTGATCATTTACAAAGCTGACAGTTCAGTGATTCCTATGCTCAAACACCGAACTGTTGCCATTGTAGGGAGAGTCGAGAACACAAGACCAACGCTTACCGAGCGCGCGCTGCCTGGCTGAGCACACAACCAGCCACTTACCCCTACCCATCACCAGAGGTTTGTGTTTGACCTATGCCACCTGAACGGCTAAACAAGTAAAGGAAAAAAACCCAAAGGAAAGCAGGCTTATATGGAGCAGGGAGAACAAAACCAAAACTCGTTGCTTTAGCAAAACCAACGGTGAGTTGGCATGTTTGAGCTGCGTATCAATAAATCAGGTGGAGCGACACCGAGTAAGAAGAGCTGCTTAAACAGAACACCACGTTAGGCACAAAACCCAGACAAAAATACAAACCGTGCCTGAGCTGGTCGTAAATAGGTACAGGCAGACTGAGTAACAGGGCTCCAAAAACCTCCCGACAGAAGCAGGGCATGAAACCCAGCTCCGTGCAAGGCACAGCCTGACGAGCTCCCTGACAGACCCGACGCGGCGGTACGTGACCGCAGGGACCTGCCCGACCCGAAGGCTCCCTGCTGCCCTACAAAGGGAAGCAGCACCCACCAGCAGCCGGCGCCGCCAGTGCCTTTGAGATGAGATCTTCCTCCCAGAACAGCACCTCGAAGCTGAGGTCAGGGACTCGACTGCCTGACGGGCACCTCCGCACACCCCTCCCGAAGCGGAGAGCTGGCGCCGAGCCTCACGGGGCCGCCATGCCCTCCGCTGCCTGCAAGAGCCTTCCCGCAGGAGAGCCGTGGGGAAAGACCGCGATTCCTCTTCAGACAGGCACCCAGGCGTCTTGCTGTGACTGTGCAAGTGCCCGCGACCCCTGCGAGCCGCTATAGCCCCCGACAACCACCCTGCAGAAGATCGTCCCTCCAAACAAGCGAGAGGAACGGTGAAGTGAAGACAAAAGACGACACGAATGCGCCCAGTATTTGAAGCGATTGACTACACGGGAGCTTCTTCAACCACCCTGTTCACAGGCAGTTTGGTTCTGCTGAAAGATCCTGAGCTTCAGCCCAGTAACTGCTGTTTGCAAGACAGGAGCACGCAGCGGTGGTAGACGTTGGCTCAGCCTACGCTGGGAGTTTGCTGTAGAGATCTCTGACCTCTGGGCTTTCCCCATCCAATTTGTACTACTTTGCTCTAGGGAATAGGAATTACTTCCATGCCAGAAGAAACCACTGGGTGTTCTGAAACAGAAAGCACCCAAATATCACCAGTGTCCTTAAAAGGAGTAATTTGTCTTACAGAAGGAACCGGAATCAACCTAACAGAAAGACTAAAAACTGCTATTTCCTAAGACCTCAGAAACAAACTTCTGAACAAAACCTGAAGTTTGCAGAGGTGTGCTGTGGGCACTGCTCTAGAATGACGTCTGCTTTGATCGAAGTTTTTAACCTGTCTGCTGGTTCTCATAGAACAGCATTCCTAAACTGGAAGGGTAAATTTTTGGCATAAGAAATACTTACAGCTTTATTTGACTGTAGGAGAGCCTAACGCTTTCAGGAATATTATGTAGGCCTGTATAAATCCCCTTAATTATTTCTCAATGATTCACATTTAAAAATAGGCAAAATATCAAAGATACTAAAATTTTCATACTTCACCTGATACAACACTACATGGAAGAGGCTTTGTGTTGCGCTTTCAAGACTTACAGTCTTACTAGAAATCTTTAAAATCATAACCAAGAGCTTCTAATCTACCAGTTACTGTGGGTAACGGACACAGAGCAACGGGAGCGCAGCGCTCCAGCAACCGGCGATGTGGTCACAAGTGCAGTCCCATTACAGAAAGGAGGGAAAAAAAGGGATAAACAAGGGAAGCTGAGGGTTCAAGAATCTGGCAGTTCACACAAAGCTTTTACTAACAACAGGAAGCCAAAACAGGGAGAGAAAAATTAAAAAAAAAAAAAAAAATCCTATGCTACATGCAGACTGAAAGCACCGAAGGATCACTATGCTGTTTGGAGGCTGGGAAGCTACGTGATAAGAGGGCAGTGTTAATGAACCTGTATTATCATTTCAATTACTACTTACCTTCACTACAAGAAACACAAATATTTACGTTCACCATAAACCATGCAATTTGTCAAAAATAGCCGAGTGACTTAAGCAACGTAAATTACCTGGATGAGGTCTTGAAAATGGTCCATCTTTAGCTTGTGTAACTCCAAAACATAAGAAAACCAAAATACTGGCAACAATACCTCTGAAAGTGAAAAACAGAGCAAACTGTTTATATTGCTTCAACTTCCTAATGAAAGTGTGAATTATATTCTTAGCTGTAAAAAAACGTCTGGTCTTTGTTTCTTAACTCACTAAACACGTCCATCATAAACAGGTGCCTTTTGGAGACTGTATTTCTGGGCAACAGGTATAAATTCCTGTATTTTAAGGATGGTTTCATGACAGACCATCTCAAACCCCTCCTTACGAAGCTTTCAAAGCCTAACCAGGGCTTGGCCTGCTGCCTTACCACGGCTTGAGGTAAGAACTTCTCTAGGATTTGAGAGGGGGTTTCTTCCAACTACCCCCGCAGGCAGCCTGGACGGACACGGCTCAGGTATTTGCTTGAGCAGCAGACCAGGAAGACACTAAGTAGTAAAGTGCGCCTACAAAAATCATTTTAGCACTTAACCAACCAAGAAAGGGAGAACATGGCAACAGTTTCGTCAGCACAAACAAGCCATTGCCTGTGTTATTTTAAGAGTCGATTCAGAGCCACAAGACAATGAAGCCTGTCTATGAGTATCTGTGTATCGCCCTTTGTTCCAAGCTTAACGAGGCAGCTCCCGCTCCCTGTCCCTTCCCCGGCTGCATCTGCAGCAGCACGGCTGGTACGACCCCCTCAGCGGTACCGCAGGCTGAAGAACTGGTAGCCTGGCAGATGGAGGTCTGGCCTCCTCGTTCCTTGCCTTCTCTGGGGGCGTTCAGCGACAGGAGCTGGAGATCACCGACTTGCAAACACACCCCCCCCAGATTTGTTACCATGGCCGAGCAGCGATCAGTTATAGGCAAAAACTAGTGTAGAACAGCATCGTAGAGAGACTGCTTCATGGCTGGAAATTCAGTGTACAACCCTGATGCATACAGGATTTTTTAAACCCGAGTGTGTTCTTCACATGGGAAACACACTAACTTCTTCCTCCCCAAGAACCCCTGCTTAGTGTTCAAAGTATCTGGGAGGTGCGGCTTTCTTCCTCAGCCATTGTATGCAAAGGAGGTCACTGAATATTTATCCTCCGAGCTGGAGCTCAGTCTGTCAGCTCCTCCCGGGCGCTTAACGGAAGAGGAGAAGTTGGCAGTTGTCAGGCGGGCCGGACTATTTCAGGCTGGTTTGAACGCTGCAGGAACCGCGTCAATAAAAAGTCTCATCGATCAGACAGGCTTTGCAGCACAACATCTCTTTGGCTAAAGGAGTGAATTCCCAGCCGCCTTTACAACAGAGGCAATCTGTTCGCGTATATCACACGATCACAGCAACATCTGTGTGTATGATCCTAATGAACTTTGACTAGATTTACACACAAAACATTTCTATAAATCTTACCCCCCCAAAAAAAAAAATTCCTCCTTTAATTGCCCTAGCACGTGGCAGGAAGGAAAATGGCACTCAAGTCGGCATATAAACAGATGCAAACACCAGTCTTGGCTAGAGATACCACACCCGTGATCTCAGAGGTCCATGCTCTAATTCAGCTCTTGCCCGTCATTTCTCCTGACGCCCTTCTGCACAAATCCTGCCGCTCGCCCTGCCCTCGGCTGCTGCCGCAGGTGACTGACTGGGTGAAGCACCTTCACCGGGAGGAGACGGGAGCCTCAGATGACTTCTGTTGCTTTAGCTAGCCCAGGAAACACAGCGAGGGCAGCCAGCACAGCAATTCATAGACTTTGCTTCAATTTAATGTTTGCTCTAAGCACCTAACGCAGTTCACAGGCACTCTGGCACCTCTCAGCAGGAGCCTGAACACAAAGGAGGTTGAAGTGTCTGCAGGCGCGTATTTACACTTTGCACCTACGCACCGAAACACTGCTCCACTGTCGTTGTGCAGTAGTTGGAAATAAAAAAGCATGACAGCTAGAGACACTGCTCATCGGTAATAAAACTGCTTCTGTTCGTTAGGCAGGCAAGCGTTCCCATGAAAGATCCGCACACAGCCACAGCCTCATGCAGGCCAAAATGTCACATCAAAACACACAACAGCTCTACACTAAGCCTGAAGAAGATCTCGGGGCAGGATAAGGTGTTTTAAGTTACGGAAGCAAAAATAAAAGATCTGTTGAAACTGGGGATAAGGATATACGGGTGCATGTCGTGACCATCTTACTCCTGCTCTGAAATGCCTCTTTTTGTTCAAATATACACTTAAAGAGCCACATAAAATCGGTCAGGACCCATGAGATATAAGAGAGCAGCAGGCACAGAGATGCTAAAGAAGGTAAGAACAATGGCTGGGACAGGAACGGAGCTGGAACGGGGCTAAACTTGGCATAGCCCTTACCTCCAGGACCTCAGAGAAGAGAGTTAATGGAGACCAGGCAGGAGCTCACTGAAAATTGACTCAGCGCAAGGAGTGTGCTGACCAACACGGACACCTCCACCCGTTCCGTAAACCAGGGCCAAGGCAACAGGGGTGAAGGGGAGGAAAGGCCCGCAGGACCCGGGCGTGCGGTCTGCATCGATCCTTAGCTTGGAGAAAGGAACAGCCCAGCCGAGCTGACTGCCGCCTCAGAACTCGGCACGCAGCCGGAACGGCTACGGCAACAGCGCTAAGGGTGCAGCACGGGCGGAAAGGGAGCTGTATCCTTCCCAACCAGTAACACACACCAGGGTCTGGAAGACCATATACAATTCTCAGGGGGCTGTTTTCAAGTATTTTTGCATCCAGACGTTGCAGGCAGCACTCCACGAGCAGAGATGCAGAAGTGATGAAAGAACATTCGCTACTCATTGCCTGGGATGATGCTGTTAAATTGATTTTAACAACTGGGCACATTATTCCCTGCACTGAATATGCAGAGAGAGACTTCTGTTTCATGAAAGAAAGGCTAATCTGCTGATTAATCTTCTCTGGGGTTGTTTTTATTAAAGCAGTAAAGGCTCTAATCTCAATAAGAAGATATTCCACTGAGTCACCTTAGATCTGTGTTACTCCCCAATGATGTGTCATCACTCCTCCCTCAGCTTTTCCCCTTCTTTGCTCTCAACTGCCATTCCAGAGAGCGTCACGCATCCATCCGTTCCCTAGACTCACTCATTATAACTGGGAATAAAGTGGCATTTGTTCACACCAAAGCCCTGCAGAAACCTTCCCAGCTCCAGACAGGGCTCCGTGTTCCAGCTTGTTCCGTTTCACCCCCACGTAAAAACACAAACCCTCAGCTGGGACAGGCGTGAGCGTGAGCTGCATCAGCTACATCTGCTGTGGAACTGACAGAGCAACAACCCAGGTTATCTCAGGAAATACCCCAATTCCTGCATCTCCATGGCAATGAATACTACATCCTGAGTCACTTTAAAAAAAAAAAAAAAGTAAAAATAGGAAGAAACCCTGTAATAGCAAGGGGAAAACAATAGCACTGTATAAGTGTTGCACTTAAGAAACCGGACTGGTAGAAAACAGAACGACTTTCATGCTTATGGCAAGGGTGCTCTCCAGTCTGTAAGCACCCCCTCAATTTTCAAAATATACTTAGATTTTTAAAAGATCACTTTTCTTCCCTACTATATTTCTTTAAAAACAGGAGAAATTCAACTACATTTAATCAGTTTAAATTATGGCAGAAACGGGCCACACACGCGAGACTCATTCCTGTGTTCCAAGACTTTCCCTTTGGGCTACAAGTTCTCATGTTAATTTTCAAGATGAAATAATGATCTGTATTGGAACCTTGCACATAACTTTAGAAAAAGCCGTTAAGTCAGAAAAATTTAGTCACAGCTCACATAATTTAGAAAGTTAGGTTATTTTAAGAAAAAGAGGCAGAATCATTGCCAGAGAACCACAGCCAGCGCTTTGAGGCTTTAGAAAGAGTTTCATATTTTGTCTTAAATCACATATGCACGGCAGCTGCCGGGTGTGACAGTGAGCGACACTAAACTGATTAGAAATTAAATTCAACAACCAGCATCAAAGGAGCTTAGAGACTTATGCTCGGTTTTGTCACTTTCTAAGGGTTCGGGCCTTTAAAGGAGTCAATGCAGAGGTCATCTGAGGCAGCTTACCCCCAAGGTAACTTGTTCACACCGCCACCCGTTTCTAACGCACCTACAGAAACCCCTTCTCGGGTATTTACCTCTTGGTGTTGTAGGCTGTATCCTGTGGTGTTTCTTCAAGCAAGGTCACGTAGCCCAGCGCACACGTGAGGATGAACAACACTGTTAAGGTATGAGCTCTCCTACAATTCAGAAGAGAGAAGACGGACATCAGAAAGCAGAAAGACTTACACCTTCCCCTGTGACCCCTCCGTAAGCCTAACGGCCAGCGGTCAGTAACACCACGGAAGGTCTGTGTCTCGCACAGCGCAGGAACCAGAGCTCGCAGCGGCACTACCCCCAGTGCTCAGGCCATCCCGCATGAGCACCCGACAGAAGCCCACCCCCGGAACGGGTCTCGCTCATCTTCCCCCCAGCGCTCCGAGTGAAGGGAGATTTGGGCAAATACTTGCCAAGTGAACAGCAGCAACCTGAAAAAGATCTGCACCAGCTGCGCTAACACTTAGATCTTAACACCTCCAGAGTTCCCTCCCGGTTTGACTGGGGTATACTGGTCGGTCGGTGCTGCTGCGCAGCTCTGTTTCAAAGCCTCTTCACAAACCTGCCGCAGACTGAACAGGCTCTTAAGGCTGAACAGAAGGGAATTCACTCCAGACATGGGAATCACACACTCCAAGAAAAACCAGTCATTTAAAAAACCCCCACAAACTCTGCGTGAGCCCAGGCACAACAGCAGGAATGACGGCGCTGCCCGCAGGTGCCTCAGTTCAGTAATTCCGACAGTAATCCCATCACAGATCCGAAGAGCAGGTACAGCCGGACGGCCAGAGGTTCGTGCCCGCAGAACGACATGCGGCCACCGCTGCCCGAGGGGCTTCTGCTGAACAACCGTGTCAGCAAAGCTCGCGGTTGTTCCTCCCCACCGTTAGAACGTGTGGCACACCGGTACAGGCAGAACGCTGCTGGCGCACAGGGAGCCACAGGTCCTCGCTGCCCCGTTTGCTGACCCCGACTCTGGTAAAGCACTTGTGTGTGAAAGAGAAAAGAGCCAAGCACACAGAGCCGGACCAGGAGTCAAGAGAGAGCTGACCCCAGCACGCCGACCCGCACACACGGACACCTACTGATTACAACACGCATCGTAGCCTCACATGGCTCTGTCTGCACTTTTTTTTTAGTTAAAGTTGACAATTCCTTTCCTAGTGAGAAGCCATTTATTGTTTTCAGCAGAAAAGTTGTCTGACCTCAGCTCGGAAGCATGGAAGTCTGGCCATTTAAGATCAAATCATAAGGACACGTCTTCTATTTCAGAGGACTATGCAACATCTCTCAATACAAATCAGTAAAATAACACAGGTTTAAAGCATCAAGCTTGAAGAACAGGAAAACTGAATAAAAATGAGTACATGACCAGGACACACTGGCTCTTTTGACATTTTTTAAAAAAATATTATATCCCAATAGAGGCCAGCATTACATTTCCATTTTATGCCAAAGGACCGAAGTTTGTATATATTTAAGTTGTACGGTGCACAATAAACCGGAGATCACCAGGGGTTCTAAGTCCACTGACTTACCTTTAAACATCAAACCCAGTAATCTACCTAAAATCGCTCTGAAAGTTAAGGTAAGCATTATTTTGAACCACAATTTCATCCTAATCCAAAACACAACCACTTCTCACAGCATCCTTTTAATCCCACTGGAAAACACATGCGATACCTCATAAGCAGATGGAATCCTCTTCTGCCACTGCTAAAAAGGTGTTCGGCATTTAACACTGTCCTTCCTCGCAGTCCAGAGGACACAGGCTAACAGCTCCAGTACAAAAAAGAAGAGAAGGACCCAGAGTATTTCCAAAATCAGCAAAGACTCAACAAAACCAACCCCAAATATGCAAAGGCTTCGCAGCAGCAAGCTTCCTGCTCCACAGAGGCATCTTCCCTTTGCCAAGCCGCAGGTGATTCAGCCATCCCGTACTTAACAGGCACCTCACGCTCACGTGACGCAGTGCCGATTTGGCAACCTACAGCAGGTTAAAAACCTAAATACAGCCCTCTCGAAGGAGGCGGTACAGCAGGGCGCTGCATTCAATCCTCTCACTCACTCAAATCAGACCAGGGGTTTTGCTGCATTTATCACGTACATAGTTAATACAAAACCAACCCGTGTTTCGGTCACAGAGCAAGGTTACGCTATATTGTGTACGCTAGATGTGCGTTATACCTTATGCCTTGTTTATTGTTCACTTTTTTGAAACTATACCCAAGAGGCTGCTAAAATACACCTAGAAATGCTGTCCTCCCACCGCCCTACCATTTCACCGACCCAACACCTGTATGAAGTCAACTGCTTTTTCAATGTGTTGTGTAAATCGCCAAAGAACTCAGTTATTCACACATCCTCGTTCAGATAAACACACCTAGAACTCATCTACCAGAGCAGCGACGGTCTAGTTTCATTCATCCCTGGGGGGAGCCTGTGGCAAAGCGAGTGGCCGGTGTTGGAGCACTTCAGGCGCCCTGCTTTTGCTTTAGTTTTGGTGCACAACCGTCGAGCTGAAGTTCAGCAAGCTCCCGTTTAATGAGAAACAAGAGGCTACCTCATTGTTTCCCTTTTAGCTCAGTTTTCACTTCCAACTGAAGGCAGATTCTCCTGTAGCACGTTTTCAAGATGGTTAGTCATGTAAACGTATTCAGTCCAGCAAGAAACCCAGGAGCCAGGATCAAAGACTTTCTAGATTGGTTTGTCTTCTGGAAAGAGCAAGTGGCAGCTCTAACCTGAAAACCCAAGCAGCAACACAGATCCACACCGTATCCTTCCACAGCTGGAGAGTTAAAAAAAATAAAACAGAAATCCACAAAGACAAGGATGTCAAGCGCTTACAGTAGCCAGAAAAATGAACAGCACACAGAAGTACTCATGCGAGTGAAGTCGGGATGAACTCAACTGCATAGAGAGGGATTTAGTCTCCCCATACACTTCAGAATAATACAGCACGAGGCAGACAGCACAGCTAAGAACATCCCCGCAAGGCAAGCACCAGAGGAATTAAGCAGAAAAGCTTAAGTTCTCCTCGCCTGGAGTCTGCGGAGACCGCAGAGTTGCTAAGCTAAGCAGAGCAGGTATCTTCCCCTTGGAATCGCACCGGAGTTTGGGCAACACAGCAGCAGCAAGGGGGGTACAGACTACAGCCAGCTCTAGATCTTAGGTCCAAAAATCTGAGAAAGCAGTGCCTGAAAGTATATGCACACAAAAATATGTGAGGCCAGGAAAAAAAGGTCACAAAGAATTCACAACAAATCCCAGATGAAGTAGCCTGCTTTTCTGCACTAGGATTTGTCTGACTTGCTCTGCCTGACACCGGGCTCTTCCCCATCTCAGCAGCAGGGCACGTAGGTGAAATACTTCAGGTCTGTTTCTATAAAAGCTTGCCCTGCTCAGCCACACCCCAGCGAGCGCAGCTCGGGCAGCCCAAGGGCGCAGCAGGCAGCACACCGCTCCTGCGCCGCAGCCGACACGGAGCTGCGGGATTTGCCCATCAACGGGATTAATTAAGTTCGATTCTAACTTCTCTTTTTCTTCTGTCACACCTAGAAACTGCAGGCTTCTCAAGGAAATTACTGTCAGAGCTTTTATTTTCCAAAGAAAGCGTATGACTAAAGTGCCCTAAGGAAATCTTTCAAGTATCTCTGTTTTGGGGAGATTGGGAGAGATCAGCTCCCTGACGGACAGGAGGGAGCAGCCGCTCAATGGCCTCGTTCAGTCTCCGGCACAAACCAAGATCAGTTTAGGTGAACAGGACCACACCCTTCTTATCCACTGCTTCGCATTAGTGTCCTTGTTCGTCACGAATGATGCAATAACTACATTAAAAACAAGAACACCATGCAAATGATTTATTTACAATCTTTTTGTCAGTTCTCCGAGTGATACAGAATTCCAAAAGCCAGCCAGGACGTTTGCCTCTTTGGTTTAAAAAGTTACATTAACAGCTACCGCCGGAGAAAGAACCTGTCAACAAAAACAACTAGTCCCATCTTAGCCTGCCATCAACTTTTCACAAAGAAGTATTTTTTTTCTTTATCCAAATAACGGTAAAGTCATAAAAGCATTTCTGAAAGAGATTTTAAAAGACGAACGAAAGTCAAAGCTCTCCTGCCCTCCACATCCCGACACATCCGCTGACACACGCTGGGAATTCTGAGGAAATGTGACAACTAGACAGTACAGCAAATCTTCAACAGCAGGATGGCGTTAAGTGATTGTGAAGAACAAGGTACAGGAAAATACCATAAAAATTAATAACGACTTAAAACTGATCAGTACTTTCACATTCAAAATCGTCATTAACAGGGAAACGATCCTGTTTGGATACAGAGGTTTTTGAAACCTTCAACAAAAACTCAACCGTGGTCCTAATCTTGATAACACACCCAAAATTAGAGACATGAAATGAGACGTGCACGTCGCACCGGGCCAAAGCAAGCGGTCAGGCCTCAACACTTCAAAAATAAGAGGGTCACTGCCAGTTTGTGACATGAGATCTCTCGTCCACCTACATCAAAATAAATAAATCACAATAATAAAAATCAGTGGCAAGCAAACCAGAGTACGTACTCTGTACAGTGTGACCATGCCCGAAAGCACCATTGGTTTTAAGCTGCAGGCTGCATCTCAAAATCTATTTAAACCCCCAGAGATAATTTTTAAAGTACCTATTCTTAGGCCAGTAACAAGCCTTCAGCACATCTATAAAGGTACACAACGCTGATTAAATTTCTGTACGTACTTGTGACGCTCCAAAATAGTAACGTTCACTTTCCTTGCCATAAGTTGGTGCCTCTCACAAAACGATCACTAAGAGAAGGGCAGCAGCACGTACCTCCACAGAGAAAGCAGGACAACACATTAAAGAGCAAAGCTTCGGCAAATCAGTAATCCTCCTTTGAATGAGGAGAACAGACAAAGTTTCCATTCATCAGTTCTACAGAGCTCACGAGTTAATCAACATTCCCAAGATGATCTGTTTTAAATATTAAACATTTTTATCTGTTTAAAGCTATCAAAATCTTCATTTCAGGTTTAGTTTAGAACAGCTCTGCCGGGACAGCGTGACTTTGCGCTACAGATGACACGCTTTAAGCAGGTCTTTTAAAAAAAGTGGCAATAGAGGGGACTGGCAGGAGGGGCCCTTGTGCCGGGTTTAACTGGCGTTAGTTCTGTAGTAACAAACAGCAGCTCATTTTGCGGGCTGATGATTTGTTTTGTAAATGCTGCAGAACTGCAGCCTTTTGAGAGCGCTCCGACAGCCAGCGCTCCCCCGCCGGCCCAGAAGCAGCCCCGCAGCGAGCTCCCGCCCGCCCCGCGCCCAGCACCCACCCGTCCCAGGGCGGCGACTCCCCGGGGTGAAGCTACCGGCGTGCGGAGCCTTGGGGTCACCAGGCACCGACAACTCGCTGGTCCCGCCTGTGGCCGCGGGGGCCTTCGCGCTCCCGGCTGCAAAGCGCCCCCAGGAGCCCCGCGCTGACTCCCACCACATCTCACTCCCCGTCTCCAGAAAACTTCCCGAGCGTGTTTATAAAAGACAACGCTGACGCAGGGAAATGAAGCCAGGCCTAGAGCCAGGCGGGACACGAAACGCTCACGGGGGCTTGCACAAAGACACTTGTCCACACTTCCAGCTCCCTTGAGGGAACCGTGCAATCCCTTCCTTTCAGGGGACAACTCTCAGGAGACAGCCGCCCTCCCGGCCACAGGGGTCACTGCCCCCGCCAAAGGTGGCTCCGTGGGATTGCACAACTGCCTCCTGGGTGTTCCAGCAACCGGACACTGCCAGGGCAGACCTCAGCTCTAAAAAAGCACAGCCTGGTGACAGATCAGTGACCTGACGCAAGATTCCTCCGCTCAAGTTAAGCGGCGTGCTCCGACTCGGTCAATTCTGAGCGGGTGGAGAATCAGAAGAGGGGATCAGCAAACACAGAACCTCGCCAGGGCCCGCTTGAAAGCGGCGAGCTTTTATAGTATGGAAAAAAAAAATACTCCAGCAAATGTTAAGTTTACAACAAGCACAAGGAACGTTGCCTTGGAAGCGCTGCAGCCAGCCCTCACGGGAGGGTACAGAGGCAAGTCCCTGCCAGTCTGCGGATCTCCCATCTCCCTCACCTCCATCAGATGAATCACCAGCTCTTCCTCCAGACAGCCTTTCAGAAAGCCTCCTGCTGCTGTAAGGTCAGTTTTTCAGAGATAAGAACACGTGCAAGGAATGGCGAAGTCACGCTTTGTTTTGAACACCGACCCCGTAGTTCCAAAGGGCCGGCTCGCACACGCATACCCTCATTCCCCAAGAAACACGTCCCCTGTGCCGCCTCACAATACTGAGTATCACGAGAGAGACACCCAGGCAGAGGCACCTACAGGCTCCTTCTCCTTAGCCGCAATTTCTATGCTTTTTGCACCAAAAAGACAGAAGTAACTCCTACAAAAGCTGTATCACGGAGTCTTCTACCTACCATTTCCCTCCTTTTTTCTTTTTCTTTTTCAAACTTCCTGAGCTCCACAGATATCTGCTGCCACACTATGACCTTCCTGACTCATCACATCCACCTGATGGCAACACAGAATTATTTAGTGTGAGAGACAAAAGACACATCAATAACCAACAGAGGACATTAAACCTAATTAAATTCAAATTAAAGGCTTAGTAAGAGCAATTAACCCATACAGCCACAACGCAATGGGGTAGCAAAGACGTATCCGGCACCTCCCGACACCCTCAGATCAAGCCTGGAAGCCTCCTGCAGGTGTGCTTCGGTTAATGCAAGTGACGAAACACACACAGAAATCGGGGGTAACGCAGACACTTTAGGGAGTCCCACACGGGACCCAACTGGGTGATCCCAAACTGGTAATCCAAGACCCAACACCTCCCCACCTGCTGCTGCCTTCCACCGGCTGCTGGGGGGGAGGAAGGCTTCCTCTTCAAAAAAGTTGCTGCACACCTCTACACTTACCGTTTATTGATTATTTATTCTATTTGGTGGAGACAAATCCATTGACTACTTCACGGAGCTTCCCCCCCCCCCCCAAAAGACACCCAGCTCCTCTTTTTCCAGCTTCAAGTATCTTTGGGCAAGTCCCAGTTACTGCTCACGGTAACAAAACCCCGGCTTCCACAGGATTCACCTTTTCCCACACAGAACAAAGTCGCAGTGGCAAAACCTGCAGGAGGACAGGAGCACTCACTCCTCCGCAGGTTACAGAAACGAAGCCACAGGGACGTTGTAGAAAGCTTTATGTGGGGGTATTTAAAAACCAAACCAAACCAACCAAACCAGTGGTTTTTCCGTGCTAGCTCAGTAAAAATATCAGCTCCGCTGCGCTTCATGCTGTACAAAAAATACAAGCCAATCTCAGCCACAAAGAGATCCTTTGTTCGTACTCAGAAAGCTAATTCTGCAAGCAGACAGGCAAGAAACGATCAAAGGTGCCGGGCACAAGAGTGAACAGGTCTGCCCAGGACAGCGGCTCGCCGGGCAGGCCCCGGAGTCCCGGCTCGCCGCTACCAGCGACAGGCAAAGGGGCTCAGGGAGAGGAGGTGCGGAGGCTGCCAGTCTCTTCCAAAAGCCTCTTCCCGTTTCCCTTCCTCAACATTTCCCAGTGACAACAAGAGCTCCCAGGCACTGGCTGAGCAGCTTCCCACAACATCACTAGAACACGGTATTTTCAAGTGATCAAGACCGAATAAGAACAGAAGGAGTATCCAGCACATAGCTTGTTTTTCAAAGTTTTAAAAAGATACACAAAGAGCAGGCAGACCCCGAGGAAGCACCACCTTTCCCAAGGACGGCAGTTATAGCAGTAAAGTCACCTTTGCAGATCAAACTACTTCTAGAACCGTTTCTGACCGCATCTGCAAGTCCCAAATTCTTGAATTTTTCCAAGCCGTGCAGACAACGTGGGTAACCTTATCCCCCGGCCCCTGAACCTCACAGAGAAAAGGTACTTTCCCCGCAGGCAAAGCCAGAGGGCACCCACGCTCTTAAATCTCCATTTTCTGTGACCACCTCCGTAACACGCAGCGCAGAAGGGTACCAAGGGTCACAGGAAGAAAACGGTTCCTCTGCACAATCTTTATTCTCGGCCACTCTAAGAACTGAGGTGGCACCAAAGGGTCACACCTTCATGCACAGGTCAACAGTAACAGTAGGAAAAACCTTGAAACTCCTACAAGCATTACAACTGCCAGCTGCCAGCTCGAGCGACGCGCACTACCAGGCAAAATAAAAGAAACAGGTGAGTTAAGGAACCATTTGACAGCACGCTTGTCCACGCTGCCCCCCCAGAAGGGACGAGCCCACAGAGGGAAAGCTCCCTAAAGAGCGGTGGCACGCTCGGACGTCCAAAGGGCCAATTCACACGGACAAGTCTCCGTCAGTTACAGCCTTCACGTCAGGGCGACAGTCCTCTGCGCCTGCAGGCTGCACGCTGGCCCCACACCAGGAAAAAGGCGCGCCGAGGCGAGACTATACCGTAAAACTGGGACAGGGGGTTTTATGGCACCTCACCACACCTGGTAAGAGCCACTTTAGCCAGACGGCAAGAAAATGACACTTTTACCCATTTTCCATTTACAAGGCGGTGCTACCGCGCGGGCCTCGGCAGGATCCACTTGTCCAGCCGCTCGCTCAGCCCCCACGGGGCGACGCCAACGGGCTCTCCAGGAAAGGCCGCTCGCCCTCAAGACAACGACGTGCCTCAGCTACGCTTGTGTCGGTCAGGCTTCTGCAGAGGCCACCCTGCAACCCAGCAGCACCCCGGGCTTTCTCTGCAGCTTGTCCTGGCAGAACCATCCCCTAGAACCGGCGGCTTCATCAAGAGAAACACCCTCCGCTCCGCTGCTGCCCAGACTGGCGGGGCGAGAGCCAAGCACCCTCCCCCTTCTACCCCCTCATGCCAAACTCAAGCCAAACCGAATCACGTTGCGAACAAGGGACCTCGATGTCAGCGTGGTTTCCTTAATCAAAAGGGACGTGTGTTTAACGCGCAGAGGAAAAGCACGGATGCACACGCGTTTGTGCTGAAGCGGATTTCTGGAACAGCTCCAGCAAAGCCGGGATTTAGCTGCGCTTTTCCAGGTACAAACGCGTCTCTTCCTGCGAGGGTGGAATTTAACAAAAACCTGATTTGCCCCCCTGGCCTAACATAGGCAGTCGCAGCTTTCCATGCTGATTTTCTGGACCGAGCACGCCACAAAACAAACTCCCTGGTCAGCAGAACTTCGGCGTAACAACTCTGGCCTTCTGTGAGGATGACCAGAAAGCACACGGGCAGAAAAGGCCTCTTCCAGGACTGGAGGAGGGGGAACTAAACGCAGCGATGCTGATAAAACAGCCAGATCGAGCAGGAAAGTCTCCCTGCAGGCGGTGGGCTCCCAGGGTGCCAGAGGACACCTCCAAAGTGCCCACCCGGTCAGCTGCAAGGGTGCTGCTCGCTAGAGGGGCTGAGACCAGCGCTGAGAAAGGAGGCACCGCTGCCAAAAGTCACTGCTAGATCGCCAGGAAACAATCATTAATAGCACCCCAATACCAGGAAAAACACCTTTAGACACAGCTTACGGTTCCTCGACCTTCGCACCGGTGTGAGAGCACCGCACGCTGCCGATAACGCGCAGTAACGGTTCATTCCTCCGCCCGGAGCCCCAGGCCCGGCCGCCCATTCCCCCGGCAAACCCCCCACCCCGGCCCCGCGGAGCCCCGCTCCGGGCACCGGCAGGCGGCGCGGGGGAACGAAGGGCTCCCGCAGGGCCGGGGGCAAGCCGGGGGGGGGGGGGGGCGCCGAGAGGAACCGGGAACCACAGCTCGGGACGGAGGCCTGCCCGCCACGGAGCGCCGGCGGGAAGGGGCCCGGCGGGGCCTCGGCGTGCGGGGCCGGCTCTCACCAGAAGAAGGTGTTGGTGCCGTCGTCGTAGACCTCGGACTCGGTGCTGCGGCGCAGGCCGGGGCTCTCCCTCTCGGCGCCGGGCGGCGGGGGTCGCTCTGCCGCCGCGGCGGGGCCGCCGCCGTTGGGCTGCAGGGGCTGCTGCTCCTCCAGGGCGGCCTTGCCCAGGGCCCCGCCGAGGCCCCGCCGCTCGCCTCGCCTCATGGCGGCACCGGCGGCGGAGCGGCCGCGCGCGCGGGACGGAGGGAGGGGGGGGGGGGGGAGGGGCGGGGACGGCGGCGGGCGCTGAAGCGGCGCCGCGGTCGCGCCGCTCCGCCGGGCTCGTGCTTTGGGGGGGGGGGGGGGGGGGGGGGGCGGAGCGGGGCACGCCCCCGGCGCGACCCCACGTAGGCGCGGAGCGCGCGCACCGCCTCGCGCGGCCGGCGCAAGCGCAGAGCGCTCCCAAGGGAAGGGGGGGGGCGCGGAGGAACGGGGCGTCTCCCGTTGCCGCGGCAACTCCCTCACCTCCCCGGGGCTCTTGGCGCGTGCGCGCGAGGTGCCGCCCCGGGTCCCCCCCCGCCCTCCCGCCGGCCGCTGAGGGGACGGGGCCCCTCGGCCTCCCGCTCCCCGCGATGGCGGGAGTCCCGCCGCAGCGCCCTCACGGAGGGGACGCCGCCGCCGCCGCCTCCTCCTCCTCCTCCCCCCCCCTCCTCAGGGGCTTGTGCCCCCCCACGGCGGAGCCTCCCAGGCCCTGGGCTCTCCGCAGCCGCCGCAGCGGGGAAAAGCCGCGGCCGAAGCGTAGGCCCGAGGCCGGGGGGGGCCGGAGCATCGCTGCTCCCCGCGGGGTCGGCCCCGGCGGTGCCCGCCGCGGCGGGAGCTGCTGCCCGGGGCGCTGGGCCAGGAGGGGCATTAAGGCCCATCCGGAGTTGGTCTGCTCGGTGTCCTCACGGCCCAAAGGCCGGCGGCGCCTGAGCCGGCGGCTCGGTGGTGGTTTGAGGACATGGAACACCCCTGGGGGTGGGCGAAGGGAAGCACGGCCGATTGAAGGCGCCCCGGGAGCGTAGGTGTGTGGGCTGAGGCATTTCAGGCGACTGTTCCAGCGCAGCCCAGGAGGAAACATCCCCAACGCTGTCCAGTGGCCTTTGGTGAACGTCCCTTGAGCTGGAGGAACCTGGGGACGGCTGTGCTGGAGGGGGCAGGCATTCGCCTTGCGCAGGCGGGGGGGGGGAGCAAAGAATGCTGTTTTCTCTTTCCAAGAAAATATGAAGGAGGGGGAAAAGATAGACTAAAACACTAGCCCTTTCAGCTGCAGCAGGACAGCGTTATGGTGAGAACACATACACTTGGCTTCGTAGCAGTATTGTAGCGATAGTTGGTGCTAAAATTCTGTTTCTTGGCAAAAGTAACCAAGGAATGCTAATTCAAGAAAATGGCTCAATTCTATACACGCCCACTCGAGTTATCCAAGGACAAGTGCTCTTTGCCAGCCTGTTGTACAGCCCTCAAGTGCCCCAGCCTGGGCTTTCCAGTGCTCCCCATCCCTGTGACATGGATGTCCCAGCTCCTGCTTCTTCTTCCACTCTCTGACCCCTTCTGCCTTTGCAAAAACATGAGGGGGTTTTGCTGGCAGAGGGTTTTATTTCCACGCAGAGGTCTGGCCACCGCCTGCTCGCCAAGACGTACCTGAAGAGAAGTGTGCAAGCAGGGGGCTGCGCGCTCCTGGGCCCTCCTGCTGCCTTCTCGTAATCCCTCAGCCCCCCTCGTGGGATCTCTTCCCCGCAGCAGAGCTTTCCAAGTTGTCCTTTGAAACCAGCGCGAGGTCAGGCTGTCAGGGCAAATCCAACGCGACCCGCCGCTCCCGGCCTGCAGGCGGGGAGACCTTCCCTTCTGGCAGCCATCCTGACAGCACGGAAAGCACCGGAGGCTGCTCCGCGGGGAAAAGAGAAAGCCTTGCAGGAGCAGAGAGGTGAAACCGAGGAAGAAAAGAGAGGAAACCTGTACGGAACTGCCACAGGATGGCAGCCACCAGCTGGGCAAGGAAGAGGGAGCGAGGGGTTCAGCCTGCCCTGGCCCAGCGGGATGGGGAGGAGGAAATGCAGCGAAAGGCTGAAGGGTCGAGGCAAGGACGGGGAGGGCTCGCTCAGCAGCTGTGGTCACTGGCAAGAGACAGACTCAACTCGGGGAAAGCATCGTCAATTGAATTTAACCTCCACTGCCACCAATTTATCAACCAAATCAGATTAGGATAATGAGAAATATAACCACATCCTAAAAACCACTTCCCCCCACCCCTCCCTTCTTCCTGGGCTCAGCTCTGCTCCCGATTCTCTCCCTCCTCTCACACGGGGGGGGCAGAGAATGGGGCTTGCAGGCAGTTCATCCATGACAAGCTCTTTCTGCTGCACCCGCCTCCTCGGAGGGAGATCACCCCAAACCACATCCTCTGCTGTAACACCTCAACTGTAGCTCCAGGGATACCGATGGACCTAAACAGACTCGGGGTTGGGTAAAAATGCCCCGGATTTACAAGAGGACGCGGGCAATTGTGCTGCCACTCAACCCTACAGCAAAACCAGCCTTTGCCATCACAGGACGCAGCTTTCCGGAGACGCTCGCTGGCCCGGCACAGCCAGACGTGGTGCACGAGAGGCCGCAAACGCGGGGCCAGAGCAGCCTCTGGGGCAGAGGCCACAAGCTGCGGTTAGAAAGCGCGGTCTGGGCTTCGCGAGAAGCTGCTTCCCGAGGAGGGGTGCGCAGGGCTGCAGCAGGTCACCCGAGGAAGCGGGGGGAATCTCCGTCGGCGGAATCTTTCAAGGCTCAGCTAGACAGAGCCCTGAGCTGGGGCTGGCAATTCCCCGCTCGGAGCAGGAGGCTGGGCTAGAGACCCCCAGGGACCCCTCCCCGCAGCGCTTCTGCCTTTCTGTGACTTAGGGGGAAAGCGACGCCTCCCGGGGCTTTTACCCAGCGCAGCACCGCGGCGCACAGCAGGGGAAGGCTGTGCCTCTCCTCCAGGGCCAGCCTCGCTGCGCCGCGCTGCCTGTTCTATTCCTCTCCCTGCCTTAGTCCCGAATTTCAAACCAGCTTTTGGCCAAGAAAGTGGCCGTTTTCCCAAGCAGAACCGTTCCTGCTGAACTATCCCCAAAGCACAGTTGGTGGTGCTGGAGGACAGCTGGCGTGTTCAGACCCAACGTATTCTTCTTGCCAGGCTCTGGGTTTCTGGCCAGCTTGCTCATTAGCGCTGTTTTCTAGCAGCATTTTTCCTACCTGATGGGAAACACAGACCCCACAATCACTCCTGAAGCCTGACAGGTTCAACAAGCACTGTTCGGGCTTCATGAGCTGGTTCGACGTCGCTGGCTTCTGTTTGCAGCTCCTTTTCCCTCTCCTTTTCCGATAGCAGGAGGATTCAGGCCTTACATTCATTTTCTCCAGCCCATATATTTAGCAGTTTTTCCCAGACACTTCTATCTGCTTTTGACTGGTGTCTTCAAAATGAAGACAGAAAGAAAAAGTCCTACATTTTTTCCTGTTTTCCCCACCCATTTTGAGCCACTCACTGCACAAACCGAACTGCAGTTTCTCGTGGTAGCTGAGGCTGTCTCGGGGGCTGGGCTCTGAGCAGCCAACTCCCGTCCCTGTGGGAGCCACAGCGTACCTGGGCAGGATGAAGAACCTCTGCTCCAAACCTACTAATGAGTGACATAAGGGCGGTCCAGGGAAACAGCCCCGCTAACCCGAAAGTTGCAGTTTGGTGCTGAAAAACGCCTAAATGACCTCTTCTGGAGGATCTTTCTTCTTTCACATCCTTCTAGCCAGACACACAGGAAGGCAACACCCTTTAAACTCTTCTCCTGAAAAAAAAATAATAATAAAATAAAATCCAAGACCCTGGTAACTGGAAAGAGCAAATACCTACTTTAGCAGCCTCCTAAATTAGGGATGCCGGGTGCAGGACAGCCGGCGTGCGCTCGGAGGAGCAGCTCCCTGTCAGAAAGCGCCGCTGCCAGGCGGGGCACAGGCAGGGCCCCCCGTCCAGCTGAAGCGGTGCCCTACAGGAAAGCCTCCGGCAGTTCGTTACCGCTGCTCCAGTGGAAACCGCCGTCTCCGCAACCGGCCAGGACTGAGGGCTCCCGAGAGGGCTCCCAGGGCGCAGCCAGCTCGCCCCGCGCGGGCCAGGCGCTGCCCGAAGCGGTTGGGGTCCATCGGGCGATGCGGTGCCGCAGTGATTAGGATGGGGACGCGTGACCCGCCCCAGCAGCAACAAACAGCGGAGGGTGACGATGCCTTAAACCATCCTCGCTGCCCACAGAAGGTCTGAGCAGCTGCAGTACCTCGGCACACGCACGAGCCAGAGCTCCGCAGTGCTTCATGTCCTACGCGGATTTTCCACCTTAGGCTGGAAGGTACCTCGCCTCCACCCCCAGTTTTAGTTTTTCCTGCTGCCGTCCTCGGCACCAGTCCCTCGAGAGTGATAAGTGCCAAGAGGATGTGTTGCAGGGGGGCTGCTGGGGAAGGAAAGCGCTGAGAGAGGAAACCCATCGATTTGGTCACCCGCCTTGCTGCAAAAAGAGTTAAATCTGGCCTCAGCAAAGCCAAACTCCTCCTAACCAGAAGGCAGCAAAGCGCACTTCTCCAAGTGCCGTGAGAGATGCTGTGGGGCTCGGTCACCTCGGACAAAGCCAGCCTGCGGGCACAGACTCCCCTTCCCCACCAGCTGGCAAAGCCTGGGAGGTTTCAGGACTGCTGTGGGACACCCACGTTCAGTGAGACGGCCTGTCTGGAGAGCAAAGTCCTGCCCATCCTACTCGGCAAAGCCAGCAGGAGGAAGGAACAGCGGTGCAGGTGGAGCGAGGTGGCCGTCCCACCTACGTGGGACCCCCTTTCCGTTTAACCCAGCAGCGCTCCCGTTGCGAAGGTCTCGGGTCCTGCGTCAGGAGGTGTGGAAAGCACCGTCGATCCTATCTCACAAGGCTCCGCTCTCTCTGGGTAAACACACACACGTTGCCCCACGCCCATGGAGAGCTGCCGGTGATAAGGACAACTTTCCCCTCCTGGCCAGCCCTGCAGGTGGCCTCGGGGAGGGTAAAGGTCTGCCTGCTCCTTCCCCCATGCTGCCCTTGGTTCCACACGCAGCAGGAAGCTTGGAAGACAACTTTGTTTTCTTTGGTTTTTTTTTTTTTTAAATTCACAGGTCTGACTCGGAGTCTGTTCCAGGCACTTGGCAAAGCTGCACAGCGATGTTGGCTTGACTGGGAGCAACACTGGGAACGCTGGCTGCCTCTGCTGCCAGGACCAGCCATGTTACCCCCCAGGACTTATGTTATTTAGGAGCAACCCACAGCAATGCTGCTGGAGAGCACGAGGGAATCCAGAGCAGCTGCTGGCCCTTCTGCTGCTAAAGGCAGCTCTTCTTACCTTGGAAACTAAACCAACGAAACCCCCAGCAAACAGCTAGAAGGAGAGCCGTCAGCCCTGGCTTGCACATAACAACCTTTTCACTCACTCTTTTTACAAAGAGGGTTATACCCTGCTCCAAGTTGTAGCTCCAGATGGATCAAGCAAAACAAAACAAAGCACTTGGTGACTTGGTGAGGATTTCCAGCGGCCCAGCATCCCGACACAAATGCCATCAGGGAAGCAGAGGCTGAAGCAATCGTGCTCTAGTAAATCACATCTACTTAGAAGTGACAAGATTTTAAGGAGCAGGCAGGCAGGAGAGCTCTGTGGTTTGGAGGAACGTTCAGAGCACACTTTGATGCTTTCCTCTTCAGCCAGGAGGTTCTTAAGGGCTGTAAAATACTTACAGATGTCCCTGGAATTGTTGACACCAAACCCCGATGCCCCTCGTGCAACAGCACTATTACCCGAGGCGGGGGGAAGCACACGACTTCCAGCGCTGTTTTTGCCAGCCAGTGAGGGGTGAAGAAGGGATTTCCTGGTCTCCGTTCAGCCCTTCCAGGAAGGCAGATTTTCTCTGGGCTCACAGAGGGGGTTCTGAAGGCCACACAGGGAAACTGAAGCGGTGGAGAGCAAACCTGGCCGCTGTCCATGGCGGGGAGGAAGAGGGCTGCGTTCAAGTGGGGAAACCGTGGAGCAGTCCCCTCCCGTGTCTGGAAGCTCATGCTTTGCTGCTCTCCTTGTCCTGGCTGTTAAACTCCCCCCAGCCCCATCCCACCTGCTCTCAAAGCCTGTGCTGCGCCCACCCCTGCCTCTCACACCCAGCCTCTTCCGTGGAGCCCAGACTTCACCTCACAATCAGGCAGGTTCTGCACAGCTCAGCTTTATTTCCCCTTTTTAGGTTTAATGCTCTTTTCTCCCTGCCTTGTAAGAAATAGTTTGACACTTCTGCTAACACCTCCTTCCTCCTTTTGGCCCGTTTGTGACACCCGTCTGGGGACGTTCACAGGACACAGCAAGCACCGCTGGCAGCGAGCGGGGCAGAGGAGGAGGACGGGGACGGCAGAGCGCTGGAGCTGGCAAGAGGAACTCGGCAGGGTTACCTGCCCGCTCTGCTGGGCGGTACTGGGCTTGCCACTCCTTCGAGCGAGGGTGAAGGGCAGCTTTCTCGCCTCCTCCTCGATATCTGCCCGCCGCCAGGCAGAGGCAGCTCCCTCCCAGGGCAGTCCCACACGGAAGTCAAGTCACTGCTGGGTTCACACGAGACCTGGGGTGCAGGAGCCGGGGAAGGAAACCCCATTCTGCAGGAAACCCCATTCTGCAGGAAACCCCAGCACCTCACAGCCTGCCCCGCTTGCGGCCCCGGCGTCCCCATCTGCCCGAGAGGCAGCTCCTTGGAGACCTGCCCACAGAAGCCAAAGGAGGGAGGGGGAAAGAGAAAGGATCTCCTCTTCACCATGCAGGTAGGAAACAAACCGCTCGGCTGTTTCCGAGAGCTTTTCAGCACCTAGGAGCCACCTGCAGCTCGCAGCCGTGCGACACGCTGAGCTCCGATCCCTACCGCTCGTGCGCTTTCAGACTTTGTGGTACCCAGAAAGTACCACAAAACCGCCGCTCCTCTTCCCAGCGAGCAAGCTCGCTCCCCCACGAAGGTGCGAGGGGGAACACGGCGGGTGCTGCCGGCTCTGCAGTTCCCCCAGGCTGCAGCGGGGTCACGCGTGGCCCCAGGTGTTGGTACCGGAGTTCAGGGGTGCCGGAGCGCAGGTCGGGGAAGGGCGGTTTGGTTCAGACCGAGAGCAGATCTTTAGCTTGGCTAAACCCAGGAAAAGGCACGGTGTACAGCAGCGGCGGTGACGGCCCCAGATGGTTCAGGAGCGCCTGAACTGAAGCAAGGGGAGAGGGGGAGCTGTGAAGTTTTGCTGCTCTAGCTTGAAAGAAAAGGTGCAGTTTTCTTTTATTCAAAAAGCCAGGCAAACTCCCTCAGACTGGCACAGCTGGCAAAGGCACAGCCGTGCTACCTCCCTGTGCGATTAAAGGTTGTCACATTTCTTCGGAAACTCTTAGGTAAGGGAGAAGTGCTCCAGGGCAAGCGTTTGTAAGGAACATCCCTGAGACGCGAGCAACTTGATCATCTCAGTGTGGGTGATGGGAACCACCCAAACCCTCACCAATGCACGATTAGAAAGGAAAACAAGGATGCCGGATCCTATCCAGGTCCTTTGCCGGAGTTACTCACGCAGGTGACGACACCCCCAGCCCAGGGGTGCCCGTCACCATTTCTCTGAAGGACCCAGCAACCTTGCACAGGGCAGCGGGTTACCTGGTCTGCAGCAAGGGGCAAGGACCCACCAACACAGCCAGAGAGAAGCCACACATCAGGGCACGGGAACCCTTTTCAACACTGCAATTCCTGCTTTTCTTTGTGCTGGGTACTTCTACACCTTTGCACAGCGCGCCTCCAAACCCTGCTCCAGCCATGGGACATGAAGCAGCAAAACAGGCACCGTCCTCCTTGATAGCAGGGATTAGAGTCCAGGGTTTATACAACCTCTTCGGAGCCGAGGTGGCCTTGCTGGCACGCGGGGCCGATCCGAGCGCCTTGTGCTGCCGGAGCGAAGCAGCTGTAAATCGCTGCTCCCCTGGGGAAAAAAAAAACAGGTGTGGGAGTCGCTGTGACCCGAAGTCCTGCCTTCTGCGGCCGTCCCTGCGTACGAGCCGCATCGGGCCCCGCGAGCGGGCTGGGGTCCTGCGCGAGAGCCCGAGCAGCCAAGGCTGAAGGCAGCCCTGGCCTGGCGAGGACGCCAGCAGCCGCCGTAACGAACCCAGCCTGCTGGCGTGCCCCTCTTCCGTCGCGGGTTTGCAAATCCCCCTCCGCAGCCAAACGCAACTTTTACCTGTTACCGCTCCGGACGTGGGTCACTGGGAATCGCCTGGGCTAATCTGCAAGTAATGCGCAAGTTCCCCCCCGGTTTTCAGCCCTAAGCAGAGGCGCTCGCGGTGCCTGCGAGCGGGTACCAGGGTAAATCACGTTACTATGGGAACGCAGAGAAAACCAGACCCCGCCACCATGACACCCTTATTCCCCAGAGAGCCTACACAGGGAGCTGAGGAGCATCCCTGACGATTCCTGGGGCTTGACTGGAAAACTAGAAAGCAGCATGTCCCTCCTGGGACTGAAACCAGCGCGTGGTATTTCAGGAACATGGAGGAGCAGGGGCGGGAGCTGGCTGCATCAGGTCTGAGAGACCAGCAGTGTTATGGCTGGGAGTGCTGGTGGGGGAAGGATGCTCTGCTGAGGCTCTGCAGGCTCAGCCCCAGCGCTCTCCCGGTGGGGAAGGCCCCGAGGCGCAGGCAGGGGCTGGCAGCACCACCAGGGATCTGGGGATAAGGCTTCCGATGCTCCAGCCGCCCAGCCTGGCTACGCAGACCAAGCCCCACGGCTGGACCCGTCCCCTCTGTGAGCCTGCCTGGCAATCCATCAGCCTCTTCCCCAGGAAGCAGTTTGACCCCGAGCAGGGGACCGTGCCTGCGGACGGAGCTGGGAGCCCCCCGGGAACGGCAGCTGCGATGCTACGGGCCCCTTCGCCTCGTCCTGAGCTCTGCTGGGGCCAGCGCCAGCAGGAAGCTGTGTCGAGGTGCTGACCCCGGCGGCACCTGGGAACACCTTGAACCCCCCCTGTCCCCCGAGGGTGGTCTCCTCTCCACGCTGCAGGGGTCCCTGGCAGAGCTGGCAGGAAGGCTGGCAGCCCCCGCGGGCTCTTTGCAGGATGAGGCTGGTGCACACAGGGGCTGAGAGAAACCAGCCAGGCAGGAACGAGACAACGCAGCCTGCAGAGAGGTGGTGCCAGGCCAGACCCGTGCCAGCATCAGAGCACTGGCAGATGGGGCAGAGCCCCGGTGGGAATCCTGCTCCCTCCCCGGTGCCCAGAGGGGGGCTCTTGCCCAGGCAGAGCTGCCACACCGGCTAGGTGCTTACCCACCCGGGGAGACCAACCTGAGCCAAAACCCAGTTCTCCCACCCCAAAGCTTAGAGCTTTGGCAAAGCAGCACCATAATCTACACCTTGACGTAAACCAGGGTACCTTTCAGCAGTGAGATGTTCTGCTCCTTACTGCAGCAGCACCTCTGGGGGAGGATATTCTCTTCTCAAGCCTTCTCACTTTGGCTTTCTTTGGTCAGTCTCTTCACGGCTCTTTTGCTTTGGGTGAAGGCAAGGCCCTAGCACCGCGTGAGAAAAGGTTTGGCAGAGCATTTCAGCCCTTTCCTCATCCCAGTCTCTCCTGCTCCCATGGCCTCATTCTTCCATGGAAGCTTGAGATCCAGATCTTACATCAGGGCATGGTTGCACCACCAGCGCCCCGCTCCAGAGATTACAGCTGGATGAACTTGTCTGGCTGGCCGCTGTTTCAGGTCACGACGACTTTGGTGGCAATACCGACTGACAATATTCCCGTCCCCCAGCAGCTCCTACCCGCTTCTGTGCTGCATCACCGTGCCCTCGGGACCGGCAGCATAACTGTTTGTGGGGCCGCACCATGAGTCACATCAGAGAACTGCAGGAAAAAAACAATGCAGAAATTCTGGTTTTAAGACGGGATCAGCTCCCTGCCCCTGTCGCAGCGTGGCCTGCAGAGCATGTCTTTGTCAAACTCGTGGCACCCACCGGGATCTGGAGCCTGGCGTGCTCTTGCCAGTCCATTGACAGCCCGGTTGGATTAATCCCAACTTGCCTAAGAGGGAACTACAGCTGCAAAACGGGGCCAGGCTCCCAGCAGGGAAGCCAGACATAGAGGACGGGGCCAAAACGGTTTGAAGCTGATGTGCTCCAGCTCCGGACACCCACCAGGTCCAGGCCACCCAAGGGCGCTGGCTGCAGCCTCCTTTGGTGGAGGGGCTGGGAAATCACGCCGGGCGGGGGCAGCTGCTGCCGCAGGGTGTTGGTTTTATTTGCTCCACGCGCTGCCGGAGCGGCACCACTCGGGTGTCTGAGCGTTGGAGCTCCAACAGTGAGCGCGAGGAGCCGCGTTCCCCCCGCGCGGCCTCTCTTCAGAGCCGGGAGCACACGGCAGGGAGCCAGGCAGAAGCCCAGCGTCAGCAGCTCGTCTTCCCCTCTCTGCCCCTTGGCCGCAGGCTGAGGCATCCACGGTGCTTTCCAAGAACTCGTTTTTCACCCAGTTGCTGCGGTCCGCAGGGCTGTGCGAGCCTCCGATGGTCCGTGCCTGACTCTCCCTTCAGCAGAATTTAAAACTGCCTTCCCCACCCTCGCCAAAAAGCGAGGAGTGCCCTATCTGAAGGGAACAACTAAAGAGGGGAAAAGGTTGATTAAAGATTGTAAAAACCACTGTAGCATGGAGAGAGGTGTGTGTTGACATCATCCAGTGCAACTGTCAGGGCATCAGGTGGAACAAGGGGCGAAGCCCTGAACGGAGGGAAGGCGGTGGGGTTTTCCCTCCTGCCTGGCTCCCTTGCGACCCCAGGGTGCCATAAATGTCGGGCATTACCTGAGTTCAGGAGGAGGGCGCACACGCTCACGGAGCAGCAGAACCTCCAGGATCCCGAAACATCCAGCTGTATCTGGCTCAGGAAGACCCCAAACTGGAGAGCAGGAGCGTACGGAGGAGGTTTCAGACGAGTCTGCCGGTGATGCCATCCAGGCGTTTTCAGGGAGAGGTTTGCTCCTTGCCCAGACACGGCATCTCCCAGGGAGCCCGCTGAAGCCTTTGCTGGTTTTCTCTTCCACAGGATGAAATTCTGTTGACTCCCTGGAGGGATTTTCCTATCGAAAACACGGACCCGTTTACCCCCCCGGTAAGCTTTGCTCCCTCCTCACCCACAGCAAGCTCAGCACAGCTCAGAGGGGGGAGCAGGGCAGTGTCAAGACAGCAGCTGCCTCAGTTTCCCCATCCCCATTCTCCTGCTCGCTCCCCGTTCCCAGGGACCCTCTACAGTCATGATGAATGTCCAAACCTCCGAGAGGCTGGAGCTGAGAGGGAGAGCTCTCAGCTTGCCACCCCCATTAATTCCCCGGTGTTTCCTGTGGGCAGGATGAAGAGAAGTGGGATTTTGTCCTGGTAAGTGACATCCATGAAGTGGGCAGTGAGAAAGAGATCAAGAGGAAGAAGTTTCTGGATGAACTGAGCAAGAAGGGGTTCACCATCAAGGTGAGGGCTGTAGGAGGGAAAGGCAGCAGATACTTGGCCATCTTGTGGTACCCAGGATCCAAGCCTGGCTTGCGCTCCACCATCCCAGGGGGTGGGAGAGACCCGAACCCCTGAGCTGATCACCATCTCAGAGCTGCAAAATAAACCACTTGCTCAGCCAGGGGAGACCTCAGCCCCAGGACACACACAGCCCCTGGCCCTTCCAGCTCTGCCCCTTTCCCTGCCTCTCCAGCTCTGACAGCGATGTTCTAACAGCTCTTCTCTTCCACCCACTAGAAAATTGAGGACAAGAAGCTATTTTATGGAGTCCGTGCCCCAAAACACATCTTCCAGAAATACCAGTGGCTCCTGGGGAACCCCGACAGCAGGCTGCAAGATCCCAATGTCCACCGTGACGTACCAGTGACCACCAGGTGGGGGCTGAGCTGGGCCACTGACTTCCAGCGCCTTGTACTCCCCCTTCTTCACCCCAGCATCCATCTTCCAGCTCAGCTCACAGCTGTGCCAGGCTTTTCATTCTCCACAGAAGGCCACCTCCACCTGCCACGGGCAAAGCTGCCACTTTCTCACTGTCCACAGCCAGCTCCCCATTTCTTCCCCTCTTCCTTCCCTGCACACCTTGTCCCTTCACAAGTCTGTATCCCCAGAGCAGCCTCCAACCCCAGTTTCTCCTTCCTCAGGATACGGATCGTGAACTTCATCCTGCAGAACACGGTGACGCCCGACCTCGGTAAGGGACCAGGGGAGGCAATGCTCAGCCTGGATCTGCAGCGAGGCTCCTGCCCAGTGGTGGGCACGGGCATCCCCAGCTGCCTCCCCACCCTGGGGAGGATGCAGAAGGGGGGAGAAAGCCAGGGTGCAGCTCAGACCAGTAAATTTGCTGCTTCATCCAGAGGCCGGGAGATTTGGACTGCAGGAACCAGCAACAGCCCTCAGCTTCCTCTCCCAAACCCCTGACCTCAGCTGCCCACTGCTGCTGCCCCATGTTCCCAGAAGAGCCCATCCCTCTCCGACACCCCCGGACGAGGCAGGCACAGGGTGCTGACTTTCTAGCTGCCTCTGAGGACCTGCCTCTTCCTTGCTCCCAGAGCCAGCCACCACGCAGCCTGTGGCAGCCCGTGGCAGCCCACCAGAGTAGCACAGCCCCAAGGATTTGTGCTGATGCCTTTTGAATAGCTCAGCCTCTCCCAGGTGGTTTGGGGTTCCCCACCACCACCACCAAAGGCTCCAGAAAAGGTTTGGGGTGATTCTGCCGGGCAGGGAGCACACGGGGCAAGAGCAAAGCTTCACTAATCCTCTCCGTTCTGCTCTGCTACCAGAGAAGCTGCGTGACCTGATGAAGAAGAAGGTCTTTGAGGCAGCATTCCCCCTGCACGAGGTGAGGCCGAGCACACGGGTGCCTGGGAGGAAAAGCCACAAGAGGCGGAGGAGCGAGACCGGGTGGGGGAGGCCTTCGGGTACCCGGGGCTGCATCAAGACATCTCTGGATGAAGGGCAGGACGGAGCTCCCGACAGCCGCCTGGGAGCTGGCCTGGGGATTAAGTTTGCCCGAATACTCCTGTGTCAAATCAATTTTCTGCTCTCCAGAAAGAAGAGCTAAGGGAATTCCTAAAGGAGAAGTGGGCTCGCTGGAGACGTTTATTTTACCAACAGCCGATTGAGAAGATCAGGTAACACAGGCAGAAGAGGCACGGTGGATCCTTCTAACCATGAGGTCCCACCTGAAACCCAGGGAGCTTTATGCCCTTTGCCAGGCTCCTGTGTTTTCTTTTAAATCGTTACTTTGAACCTGGCTCTTCTCACAAGCGTTGGGCTGCTTCTGAAGCCAGTGAAGTTCTTCGCCTAAGGGGCATCCCTGTGGCACCGAGCTCCATCTGCTACATTTGCAGCATGAAGCAACCCCCGCATCTGCACGGGTTTAATTAAGCCCGTTTCGTTTTCAACCATGCACTCCCACGTTCAAAAGGAAGGCGAGGGGGAACAGCGCCAGTGCCGTGCGTCAGCCCGAGGCAGAAATTGGGGTGTTAGAGGCAACAAGGGGCTCCTGTGACCACATTAAAACTCAGGGAAGAGCAGGCTCTTATTTCAAAAGGGGAAGAAAACCAGCTCTCCGTGGGCAGGGGGAGGAGGGCAGAAAGAACCTGCTGCTTCATGAAGCCATCCGTGGGCTCTGTTAGGGAGCGACGTGTCGGAATGGAGATGTGCCTCCTTCCTTAGACGTTTGTTGGCGTTTCCAGCCCAGCAGAGGCACTGGGGACCTTGATGCCTCTGTGGCGCAGGAGGTCAGACAGCTCATGGTTTGTAAGGTCAATGCATCACAGCTTCCTATCACAGAAGGATTAAGGGGCTGGGTATGACCGTGGCAGGGGAGGTGGGAGAGTGCTGAGGGGGTTTTGTTTGTTTTAAACAAAGGCCAGGGAGCAGCAGCACATCACCGTGTTTGACTGTGGCAGGAAGATAATTCCGCTGGCATACAGGAGGGGAGGCAGGTCCATCAGCCAGCAGTTACCATCATTCCTCACCCACGCCTCCAACCCTCTGCCCCGCAGCAGGAAAGCTGAGATATCGCCACCACGAGACATGAAAACACAGCAGGGGGATAGCTGAGCCCAGGGGAGAAACTGCTATGCTCTGAGAAACACTGCACCCCACAGCCCTCTCCTCTTCAAGCCCGGCGTGTCTAAAGTTGCTCTGTGGGCACTGATGGCAGCCCGGGCCCTCGGCCGTTCCCAGCCCCCCGACCCCGCGTGGGGCCAGTCTGACCCCGTGCAGGCATCGCCCCTTGAGCCGGACCCTGCACGGAACGGCAGAAGTGGCACCTCTGGGATCACGGTGCATCAGCAAGAGTGGCTCCCCCCACCGCGTAACAGCCGAGGGGGGAGAAAAAAAGAAAAGAAAAAAAAAAGATAAATAAAATCTCTCTCCTTAGTTTGCATCAGCCACCGGGCTGACTGAGGACAGGGGAAGCCTTCTCGCAGGCTCCTCTGAGCCCCTGCAGAACAGTGTGCCCTGCGCCGCAGAGCGAGCCAGCCCGCAGCGGCCTCACGCTGCTCTCCACCCCGCACCCAGCCCCCCGCAGCACCCCCACCCCCCCCCCGCAGCACCCCCACCGTGTGCCTGCGCAGCCAGAGCGCGAGCAGACCCGGCCGCCTCTCCTTGCCCGTGCTGCTGCCACCGAAATCAATCCCCTGGGACGTGCTGCACGCCCGTGGCTCCTCCAGCCCTTCTGCTCCCCTGGGCTGACCCTCCCAACCCCAGGCAAGCCCCCAGACACGCAGACGGCACTGCCCCTCCTGGACCCGAGACCCCCTTGGGGCTGGAATTTTCTGGTGACCCCTAGCAACGTGGTCTCTTCCACTGGCTGCAAACCACATCTCACCTTCCCTTCTAGGTGCTACTTTGGTGAGAAGGTGGCCTTGTACTTTGCCTGGCTGGGCTGGTACACCTACCTGCTGGGAATCGCTGCAGTGGTCGGACTGGTGATCTTCGTGGCGGGGGTTACTGTTTTCAGCTCCAGCCAGGTGAGGTAAGGCAGCTGGGAACGCCAAACTCGCGAGCCTTTGCCACGCACGTGGCTTTGAGCCACTGTTACTCCGCTTCCCTCTACGCCTTTCTCTCCAGCAAGGAGATCTGTGAAGCCACTAACACCATCATGTGCCCGCTCTGCGACCAGAAGTGCCCGTTCTGGCTCCTCTCCGACACCTGCACCTACGCCAAGGTAGGCAGCCCCCCCTTCCCGACACAGGCTCAAGGCAAAGGTTGGGGAAACACTCCCAGCTTGGGCTGTTCCCACACCCCTAGAAAGAAAAGCCACCCCAGCACGTTGGCCACAACACGCAGGAACCCTCCGCTAACCTCTGTGACAAGGAGGGGGTACGGCCGGGTCACGGTCTCCATCACCACCGAGGAAGAGTTTACCACTAACAAGCCCCAGTGTCCGCCCCCCTCCTGTGTTTTGCCCCCTGCAGCACCTTTACCTGTCTCGGGGCAGGGGGAGCAGGGGGGCAAGAGGACTGCTGGGCACAGAGGCCTCCCCCCAGACCCCACAGCGCCCCAGCCCCTGCACCTCACTGCCCCCATCACACTCTTCCTCGATCTTCTCCAGGTCACGCACATGATTGACAACGAGGGGACGGTTTTGTTCGCCATTTTCATGGCGATCTGGGGTAGGTGTCAACGTCTTGGTGCCAAGACCACGCTGCCGGGAAGAGGGAGCAGCCCACTGTGGCTTAAGGGGAGGAGTAGGTGGAGGAAAATGGGACACAGCTTCACCGTTCCGGGGCTTTTTAGTCCTTATCTCCTCCCAGGGCCATCAGCTCCTCTTCCAGACAAGGCAAGGAACAAAATCACCCCAGCAATTTCCTTCAGCTCCCCAAACACTCCTTACCTGTCCCGCCTGAAAGCTTTCACTCCTTCACCCACTACAAGCTCCTGCAAAGCCCCCCACATCCCCCCTAGCCGGGCTTTTCTAGCGCTGCCTGTAAGTGGGGGCAGCTGCAGGCAGGAGGGACCACCAGCCCCCTCATTAGCCGTCCCAGCTGGCTGCTGAGCTCCCAGCTGCTCTGGAACAAGCACAGCAGACCCCTGGGCACGGAGCTGATCTGATCCCAGCACCGTGTTAGCTACACACCTTGGCTGGCTTTTCTACGGCCCTTTCAGTTACAACCCCCACCGTGGGGGTGGGCTGGGCGTTTCACCCACAAGACCACGGTCTGAGCAGGTCACGGACACGGTCCTGTGCATCGCTGTGGGCGGGCTGACACGGGGACAAGCTCTGGAGGGTCACTCCAGATCAACAGAAGGGGTGGCTGTAAACGGATCTGCAGAGGCGCAGCCACGCCGGGGTGCAGCGCAGGACACTTATTCCACTTGAAAGGTGTATTTTTCGTTAAGCCAGAATAACGTGTCTGGGTGCTGCCATGCACACATGCCCACCACAGCAGAACTGCCCCGGTGCTGACTCTGGTTGATGCCAAACCCCCTACAGACACTAGAGCCGGCCTGACTCCCAGTGACAACTCACCCGCACACCTCCGGCCCCGGCCCCGCGTGGGGCCGAGCTCTCCTCGCTGCATGTCCGGGGCCCTCCCGGCTGCTGAGGTGCGGAGGTGGCCACGGGCAGTCCGGGCTGATCTGGTACCAGGTTGGGTGGTGACATGACTATCCATCCTGCTCTGCGGGACAGCGGGGGGACTTTGTCTCCAGAGCCACCCCCGCGTGTCACAGCGCTGTCTCCTGCCCCCCGCAGCCACCGTGTTCCTGGAGCTGTGGAAGAGGCAGAGAGCCACCGTAGTCACCGACTGGGACCTGTACCGGTGGGATGAGGACGAGGTGAGGATTCCATCTTGCCTGCTGAGTGCTTCCCTTTGCGGGGCAGGGGTCAGCTGGACCTACAGAAGAGACACGTCACAGGGACCCCCTTGCCCAGCTGGATTCTCTGTAGGTGTAAACATCTCATGGGGACACTGAAACAAACAGCAAAGCCAACGTCAGGGGGACCTGGGAGAGACGGAGCTCTCCTGGCAGTTAAGCAGATGCTAGCCACTTCTCTGCATTGATAGTCACCTCTCCACCCGCACGAGGGCTTGGCCTCGATCAGGACTGGCCACGCTGTTGTGGGCTGGGTGGTCACCCCTGTCCTCCTCTGGTGCTGCTCATCCCATATGTCCATTAACAGAACGATCCCAGGACTTTCCACTACCTGGGCACAGCTCTGCTCGATCCTTTCTTTCCCGTTTTTGATTATTTTTTTGTTTTTAGGAGGAACTGGCTATGGAGCTGATCAATAATCTGCAGCACGAACCCCGGCAGTACCAGCACTCCTACTTCCGCAGCACCATCGTCCTCCTCTTGGTTCTGGTGATGGTACGTGCCAGGGTGACTATAGGAAGACCTGGTTTAAGGGCACATGGTCTTTCCTCCTTCCTTCTACTCTGCTGCAAGAGCAGCACCTCAGAGCGTCCCATTGCTGGAGCAAAGGCAGAAACCAGGTTGTAAGGGCAGGTCTGTGCCCACCACAAGGATCCAGGGGCCTCCCTACGCCCACGCCTCACTGTGCTGATGGGAGAGGCCAACCACCCTTTGGGGATCTGGGCTGAAGGCTCTGCCCTTCCAGTGGAAGGCAGTGAGGACCAAGGCAGCAACACAGTGGGTAGGAAGAGGCAAACCCCTGATGCCTTCATTTCTCCCCACGGGCCAATGGAGAGAGCCTAGAGGGGTAGTTCAGGTGGGGACACCCACCTCACAAACCTCTCGTCCTTCACTGAAGAGCGCTGGCTTGCGTTTGAGGCCACGTCCAGATGAACTCTGGTGAAGTGAACCAGGGTTGGAAGGGCTGGTGGTCCTCGAGCGGGATGGAGCACGTGCCCTCCACGCACGGCTCCTCACCCCCCCACTGCCCTCCCCCACAGATTGCCGTGCTGATCGGCATCGCCCACGCGCTCGTCATTTACCGGGTGATAGCCACGGCTCTCTTCACCCAGAGCGACTTCGAGTTCCTCCGCGAGCAGGCCAACACGGTGGCGGTGATGACAGGGGCCGTGCTGCACTACCTCACCATCGTCATCATGACCAAGGTGCGGAGCGAGACACGGGGCAGGCAGCGGGTCCTCTTGCTTTTTCACCCCCAACCCTCCCCTCTCACTTTACACCTGCAGGTCAACAGGCGCGTGGCCCTCTTCCTCTGCGACCTGGGTAAGGAACGCCGGGGGCTGTCGCCCACCTGCTCCCACCCCCCGCAGCACCGAGCTGCCCAGCAGGACCCAGGCGCCGCAGTGCAGCACCCCCTGGTCCCCGAACACAGCCAGGCTCCCGGCCCCTTCCCTTCCTCCACCATCACAAAGCATCTACCGGGCAGCTCTCGCCACGCAGGTCCCCACGGGAGGCCAGCAGCCCCCCAACACACAAGCTTGTCTGTGGCCCACGTGCTGCCAGAGGGCTATCCCACAGCCACGTTATGCTTTGGAGGGACAGCCACCCTGTGGGGCTGGGACCTGGCATGAGCAGGAAGCCACCATAGCTGCAGGAGAGCTCCCAACGTGGTTTTCCTCCCAGCTGAAGGGCCCCTTCTCCTGCAGCTCGTGGCTCTGAGGGACCTCCCTGCTTCGCTGGGCTCAGCTCCATCAGAGGGCTCAGGTGAAGGGCAGGGAAGGCTCCCGGAGGGGCAGACACACCCTTCCAACCTTCAGAGAGCTGCTGTGACATCCGAGGGGGAGCAGGGCAAGGCCCCACCGCTCCGTGACCAAGCCCCCGGGCCTTGTTCCTTCCCCCAGAGAAACCACGGACCTTCTCCCAGCGTGAGAACAACTTCACCGTGAAGATCTTCACCTTCCAGTTCTTCACAAATTTCTCTTCGCTAATCTACATCGCCTTTTTCCTGGGACGGTGAGTGGTGGCTGGAGCCTGGCGGGGAGCAGAAGGCAGCCTGGGTTTGGGCTGTACATCCCCAACTCTCCCAGGGCCTAGGGACAGCCCAGTGCCTCTACCCTCCCAGCGCAGGGACCCCATTTGGGACCTCAGGGGAGCAATGACCTTTGGGTGGGCTTAGTGGGTGGGGGAAGCCCCTTGCCTCTCCACCAGTTCCCAGAGGGTGATGCCCTCCATCCTGCACCTGGATGTTGGCAGTGCGGCTCAACAGACGTCGCTGCTGTTGCTTCCTTGCTCAGGATCAACGGCCACCCAGGGAACTACGTGCGCATTGCTGGCAAGTGGAGGCTGGAGGAGGTGAGGGACTTGCCATGAAGCTCTCTGACCCCGCACCACAACTCCTGCGCTTCCTTTCCCTGCCGCCCAGCAAGGTTCTGGGAATCTCAGCTTCCTCCTGTAGCACCTGCCTTGGCCAAACGGCCCCTCGGGCCAGGCCGCCCTGCTTGCGGGGCACAACTTCTCTCCTCCTCTCCCTTCGCAGTGCCACCCCAGCGGCTGCATCACCGACCTCTTCATCCAGATGGCCATCATTATGCTGCTCAAGCAGACCATCAGTAACGTGATGGAGTATCTCATCCCGTAAGCTTCCCTCCAGCCTGTGGAGTGCTCCCTGGTGCTCCCGCGCCTCCAGGGCAGCTTCCCAGCTCCTACAGAGAGTAACCCTGGTCTTTGGGCCGAGGTGTCCTCCTTTTCCTTCCTCAGGTCTCCAGGGCTGTCGCTGGCAGCAGTTCAGCCCTGCTGTCCTCTGCGGGCAGCCGTACAAATCGCTCCCTCCCCTTGCAGCTGGACAGCCTACAAGCTACGCAAGAAGCAGCAGCGTCCCAAGAAGAGAAGCGTGATGTTAGGAGAGGAGGAGGAGGCCGAGGACCCCTGCAAAAGGCAGTGGCTGAGCAACTACCAACTCAACGAGGTCAACATCTTCAGCTTGTTTGACGAGTTCTTGGAGATGGGTAGGTAGGGCAGGGGGTTGAGTGAGGAGGGATACTGGGTGCAGAGCCACGTGCTCTCCTTGGCTGGAGAGAGCCTGACGCTGGGGATCCCATACGTAGGCAAGGGAGAGCTCTGAGACCCAGCTCCATGCCCAGCCCCACTCCCAGAGTTGTGGCACACCAGGGAGATCATTCCCAAAAAGACAGCCAGGCAACTGTGCTGGCCTTGGGCCCCTGCCTAGGACCTTCCTCCGCTCCCAGGAGTGTCAAGGTGATGGCTCTATAACCCCAGGGCACTCCCTCTGCCCGGCTGGCTCAACCAGTGCCTGTGTGGGGCCACCACAGATCCCCCTCTCTGACAGCCCTGTGACAGGTGGGGGTCCCCTGTGGGGGTGTGGGGTCCCCAAGACAGGTCCGTCTCCCCCTTTCACCCCTGCAAAGCCCCTCTGACACAAGCCACAAAACCCAGACCGCGGCCAGGACCCTGTGGGATGTTGCCTCTGCGGTGGCTTCACACCAGCACCCGCTGTTCCCCCCCTCCGCAGTGATCCAGTACAGCTTCACCACCATCTTCGTGGCTGCCTTTCCCCTCGCCCCGCTGCTGGCGTTCTGCAACAACCTCTTCGAGATCCACCTGGATGCCATCAAGATGATGCGGCTGCACCGGCGCATGGTGCCCAGGAAGGCCAACGATATCGGTGAGACAGGGCCCGAGGAGCACCCTCCCTCCAGCGCCGCTGCTGGCGTTCAGCCCTCGTCCCAGCGTGAAGCCCCTGAGCATCCCTTTGCCGGGGACTGGGATCGCTTCACTGCGGAGGCAGGAGAGCCCAGAGAGGGCTGCGGGTGGGGAAGGAGAAGCAATTTTAGACCCTGCAGAGGCCGAGGGGCAGCTCGGAGGCCTCCTTCACCTCTTCTGGTGATGCCAAACCTGTCCCTGAGCCGAGGCTTGGTCTGCAAGCTTTGAGCAGTGGCAGCGAGGGGCTCACGGACCCCTCCTCTCCCGCAGGAATCTGGCTGCAGGTCCTGGAGGCCATCGGTATCCTGGCTGTCATTGGCAACGGACTGGTGATCGCCATCACGTCCGACTTCATTCCCATGCTGGTCTACAAGTACACGTACAGCCCCTGCATGACGGAAAACAGCACTGACGTGGAGTGAGTGCCGCCAGCCGGCTCTTGCCGCTCTGCCTGCTGTGCCCCTGCCTGCCTCAGCGCCACCCGTCCCCCACAGCGGGGTGGGGGGAAAGGGGAGCAGGGGAGGGTTCTCCATGTGGCGCCACCTTCAGCACCCCAGCTGGCCTCCCGCCCGCATCATCCCCGCGGTGGTGAAGCTGGTACCTCTGAACGGAAAGAGCAGCATGTCGGAGAGCTGCAGGACTGCCGGGGCGCCTGCGCGTGCTCTCTCCCACCCTCCCCCTTTTCCTCGAAGCCTTGACTCACTGGCCAAAGTCAGTCAAACTGGGCAGAAGCCTCAGAGACGTTCATTTCCACCAGGCTTTGTGAAAATGGGTAGCTAGGGAGGGGAGGGAGCACCCTAGGTGGCTGCTGACTTCCCCAGAATGGAGGTGACAGTCTGTGCTCACCCACACCACCAGTCACCCGAGGCCCCACACACCAGGGGAGCCGCAGAAAGGAAAGCTGCAGACAGACAGGCTTTGCAGCCATCAGCGGCCTTGGAGTCCCCCAGAAGACACAAGAGCAGCAGCTCTGGGTCAGCGCGTGCCACAACCCCCCAGCGTGGCCACGACCCTTCGCTGCCAGCCCAACGTGATCCTTCCCCCCGCAGCTGCTCCACGGGCTACGTCAACCACAGCCTCTCCACCTTCCGCATTCGGGACTTCGAGCCGTACACAAAGGTGCCCGAAATGCTGCCGGACTTCGTCAGGGGCGAGATCGAGGAGTGCAGGTAACAGCAGCCCGTGGCTGTTGCTCGGTAGCATCCCCCCCGCCCTGCCCCGAGCCCCTCACCCTGACATCCAGCCTGCCGCCGGGGAACGGGCAGGCGGCAGAGCGGGGCTTGGGGGCAGCCGGGCGGAGGGAGCTGCTGGGGCTCCTCTCGGACCCCCGCGGGGGAGCCCGGGCTGGCCCTGATGGGGCTGCGCTGCAGGTACCGGGATTACAGGAACGCCGACGACTACAGCTACACGGTGCAGTTCTGGCACATCTTCGCAGCCCGGCTTGCCTTCCTCATCCTCTTCGAGGTGAGCGCCCGGGGAGGCAGGAGGAGGCTGGGGCCACCGGGGGGGCGGCAGCAGGGGAAAGGGGCTGGCCCTGGGCCACTCGCCTGGGCCACGTTCGGCGGCCCGGGGAGCTCCTCAGTGCCCGTGGCGGCTCCCTTTGCTTCCTGCAGCACGTGGCTCTGTGCGTCAAGCTGATCGCAGCCTGGTACATCCCCGATGTCCCCCAGTCGGTCAAGAATCAATTTCTGGACAGAAAACACAGCAACCTTCGTAAAGAGCTGAGGTGGGTGATGCCCCAGCGCGGGGCTTAGACGGCGCGGCCCCCAGCAGCAGAGCTGCCTGGCTGCAGGATCCCTCCGCTCCGGAGCCCCCCGATCAGGCTGACACTCACCACCGCAGGCAGGGAGAAGGTGGGGCTGTGAGCTCCTGCCTCCAGGGCAGCTCCTCCATCACCCTTTTCAGGGCAGCTTCCCCCCCAGCTTTCAGCCCAGCCTCTACTCCCCGGGACCTACAGCAGAAAATGTTCTTTTTAAGAGGAGCTGCATTACACACGGACGAGGATCCATCTCCCCCCACGCCTGTGGCCTCGCTCCCTAGCCCAGGTGCCTGGCTTTTGGCACCCAAGGCCACTGAAATGAGTCCCACCCGAGGCAATTCAATAGCGCTCACCAGAGGAAGGGTCTGCTTGGCTTTGGCTTTTCCTTCAGAAAAAGAAAAGCTCCAAGTTGAAATGAGGAGCAATTTTGCCCAGATTTCCCATTTAAACTTTGTTAAAAAAACACCAACAACGAAGCATTTCAGCTGGAAACGAACCGATGTTGCTCAGGGCCGTAGCCTGGGCCACCCTCGTGCTGCTGTCCTTCACGGACTCAGCCCCGCTCTGGAGGAGGGCTCAGCCTGCCCTTCTTCACGGTCACCTCGTCCCAGCTGCCACCCCAAAATCCAGGCAAGGGCAGAGGTGAGCGGGGCTCAGGAAGCACCGTGCTGCTGCCGTTCAGCTTTAGAGCTCTGGCTACCTGTTGACAGAAGGATTTCCCACCAACAGGGATCTCCCACCAACACCCTGTCATTCCTTCTCCACTTATTTTTGGCAAAAGTCCCTGTTCCCACTGAATATCTTTCCACACATCCCATTGCTTCCCGATTCGGACAGTTCCCTTCCACAACACCCCTCTCCTCTCTCCCCCAGCATGATGGAGTACTCCACCGAGGTGTAGCTGCCGCTCGCCGAGGAGAAGGAGAAACGCGGACTTGAGCCCCCCTCCGCAGCCCGGCAGTGCCGCGGGCGCGGGAAGAACCACCGTGGCACTGCCCGCGGAGACGGGCCACTCGTCCCGGCTGTGACCGAGCTTGGACTCGAGCTGGGAAGTGACAACGTGACGGTGGCTTCGCAGGAGCAGGATGTTTTCTGACTTGCATGGCCACGAGGAGGAAGGAAGCTGTGGCAGAGCCGGGGACGGCGCCTTTCCCACCCGCCGAGGAGCTGGGGAAGAGCTTTGGCACCAGGGGCAAACCACGGTGCAGCATGCAGCCGGCGCCGGGCGAGCGCGACGCTGCTCTGCGGGAGATGACCCGGCCTCCTCGTCAGCAGTTGCCTTAACGCCAGTGACCTTGTCCCAGCTTCCCTCTCCGGCTCTTTTTTTTGCACTTTGGCCCCTTTTTCCTCTGCCTTCAGTGGCCTCCCTGCTCTTGCACCGCCGAGAAACTTGAGTCCTTCCTCTTTCACCACAGCCAGCGCAACCCTCCTCTCAGCATGACTATCACGTGGATGCAGCTCCAGCACCCCGTTTTCACGGACACTGGAAAAACCCGCAGTCGTCAGCCCGGCTGTGTCTTGCTCCGGGCCCAGCCGAGCCTCTGCACCTCCCCGAAGCACCCCGACAGTTGTGCCCGGTTTGACCTCCACGAGCAAAACGGTAGATAAACCGAACACCCGCGCGGACACGAGGCACCAGATCCTCCGCTGCCGTTGGGTCACTGTGTTCACACCGGTGCCGTTCCTGCCTTCCGCCTTTGCCACCCACATCACCCAAAGAAATCGTGTGCCCCCCCCCCCAGCTTTTTTTTGCCGCAGCGGGGAGAATCAAGGAAGGCCAGAGCCGAGGCGCCTGCGCGCAGCCCGGGGCTGGGGCCGAGCGCGGGTGCGGGCTGGGGATTCGCTGAGCGGCAGTTGGCGCTTTGGCCGCGCACAGCGGGAAAACAAAGTGCTGGGGTAACCGAAACGCCGAGCTCCGCAGACGGTCCCGAGCGATAGGGCTGGCGAGGGTTCTCTCCCGCTCCAAAACATGACCTGCTCCAGGACCCCAGCCACGCCGACATTTCTCCACCCCCTCCCTCCCTCAGAGCCGGCGCTGGGGCTGCCCCCTGCTCCCACACCTGCAGGCGGAGGGGCAGAGCACGGGGTCACGGCCCGCGGCCGGGCTGCTGCGGCCGCCAGCACGGCCCCTTCTCGGACAAACACGCCTTCCCGCCCTCTCGGCCTCGCGCTCTGCCGGGGCTGCCCTTAGCGGTGGGTTTCCTGGCGCGGGGCAGTTACCTGTGCTGTGGGAGCAAAGCCTTTGGCCATCGCCGCCCAGGGACCACAGCGTGCCTGCCAACGCGTCGCTCTCGGCTCAGCGCCCGGCGCAGAAACAGCCCTTGGGCGCCCCGTGAGATTCCCCACGCTCGTTACGCCAGGCCCACGCAGCCTCGCCGAGCTGCGTTTGCAAATGTACCGGGGAAAAGCTTTTCTCTTGGATTTTCCTAATTTCAGTTAAGAGGAAGGCAGCAGCACGGGCCAGGTGACCGCGCCCTGGTTTCCAGCTCTCTTATGGTCCTGTGAACTCCAGGGCAATTCCACTGGAGCGCTGCGAAGCCTTAGAGCCTTCTCTCTTTATGAGAACTGGGAGGTTTTAACTGGTTTGTAAGTTTAACCTCGAGCTCCACCCTTTCATCCCCTCCTCCGTAAAACAGCAATAGGTGCCTCCCTGAGCTGGAGGCGGATGGTGGGGATGAACTGAATGAAACATGGGGGCTACAAGGGCGCCACAGCGAGAATGCGCGTGTGTGCACATGTAACAGCCGTGACAGCCATGCGGGCAACCCAGACAGACGCAGACAAGCAAACACGAGGTCAGGAACGACTGTTTCATCAGGGCTCGTTGGTCTTGTTCTGTAATTAAAAGCCAGGCTGGCCCAAGCCCCTGCTGTGGCCAGAGCCACACCGCTGCGCGCAAGCCTGCGCAGGGATGCCTCTTCCCGCCATTAAACCCGTTCCCGCTGCACGTGGGGTGAGAGGCCACGGCGTGCCCGAAGGGTCAGCGCAGCCACGCGCCCGGAGGGTCCTCAGCCTCCGTTTAGGAGCCAAAAGCCAGCGCCCGCTGTGCCTCTGTGGAGAGGAGCAGCGGCGTGACTGACGTCTGTCGCCGGGCGGCACCTCACCCTGTAGGAACATCCTCGTTCCCGGCGCTTGGAGGCGAACCCCGGGTTGATGTGATGCCCTCGGCACGCAGTGGCCTGGCAGCTCTAAGGAGCTTAAATTTAATGAGCTTCTAGCTGTTAAATGCATCAAGATTTGGCTATTGGCGACCTCGCACTACACAGCACTTCTCATTCACCTGCTCGTTCGCAGGGAGGAGCCGTTCCTGCCGCAGCCCAAAACTTCACTCCCAAGAGCGCAGAAAGCCACTAACTGTCTCGCCGGGAACCGAGCTGTGCTCTCAGCCCTCCGGCTTGGCGTGTCGTTTCACCGCTGCGACCAAAACCGCCTCCACTCCTCGCTTTTCACCTGCCCACAGGAACAACTCTGTCGGACGAGAAAGATCCTATCAGCCCCCAGCTCGCCACCAAGCCTCCTCACGCCCTTCCCGTCCCCAGGGCCTGACCCTGCTCCTGGGGATCCTCTACCGCCCCACAACGCCAAGCGGTGTCGAGCCCTCCCCAAAAGAGCCGCTACCCCGGGCGGGCCCAGGGCCCAGCCGCCCACCCCCAGCGCAGCGGCCCCCAAGGGCACCGCCGCCCCCTTCCCCCCGCAGGGCACAGCACCGATCTGCCGCGAAATGACCGACAAGGGCGCGGGGTCGGGGGCGTTTCTCCCTGTGAACAGCCCCGCGCACCTCCCCGGGACCCGCAGCCGCGCGTATCGCGCCTGGGGGTGCACCTCCCGAAACCCACCCGCACCCCCCCCCGGCTCTCGGGGACAACGGGCCCTGCCGAGGCCGGCGCCGCCCGCACACGAGCCCAAGCGCAGCTCCGCAACGCCCGTCCCCCTCGGGGGTGGGGAGGCCCCGGCGCCCGCTGACCCGCCGGTACGCGGCCCCCGCTGCCCCCCGTTTCCCCGGCAGCGGGGCGCGCCGCCATCTTGGCGCCGCGGCGGGACTACAGTACCCGGCGTGCCCCGCGCGGGCAGTCGCCATGGAAACGGCGAGGCGGGCGGGAACTGCGCAGGCCCGAAGTGTTCACTGGCAGAAATAAAAATTTAAAAAAAAAATTAAAAATTACTAATTAGAGGCGCGGCGGGGCGGGGCGGCTGATGAGGCCGGCGAAGGCGCCAAGGCCTGACCCCGCCCCCCGTCCTGCTGGAGCGGGGCCTTGCTGGAGGAACGCAACCCCTTTTCTTCCCTCTTCGGCCCCAAAGCGGGGCTGGCCCGCTGCTCGGCGGCGGCGGGTCGGTGTTTCCCGGTGGCACCGCTGGGAAAGCAGCCGTGCCGGGGGTGTGCCGGGGCTGTGCCGGCCTCCTCAGCACCTGGGGCGAGCGGTCGCCGCTGCGGCTGGGCCCGGCTGCCCGTGGCCAGCGCCGGCCGGAGCAGCCACCCCACGGCGCCCGTTTCACGTCGCAAAGGCGCTTTTAAAATCACGGAGGAGAAGGAAACGGGCGGGAGACCCCAAGACGCCCGTGGCACAGCTACCCCCCCACCTCCCCTCATCAGTGACTCACCCTGACGAAGCCCGGGAGTACCGAGTTTGCCGGTGCTCAGCAAACCCAGCCCCAGAGCTCACGCTCTGCCCTGAGCCCTCCCCACGGCCCTGCGTTGAGCAGACACCCCCACCCCCGACATCCCCAAACCCCCCCGACACCCCCAGGCACCCCCAAGCCCCCTCAGACGCCCCTAAGCCCCCAGGCACACTCCAGCTCAAGCCCCCAGCCGCTGCCGTGGCCCCGGGAGCTGGTATTACCGGTGGCGGCGGGCGCTGGGTGCGGGTTTCGTCTTGCCCCGACACCTCCGTGGGCTTTTCCAGCCGTGGAGAGCCGGGGGGCTCCCTCCTCAGCCCCGGGAGCCTCATGTAACCTGCATGCACCCGGCTCCCCCGGGGCTGCGGGGCCGGCAAGCTGGGTGGGTTGCCTTCCCCCTCCTTTTTTATCTTGGTGTGGGGTTGTTTTTTTTTTTTTTAATTTCTTTTCCCCTCCCCAAAAGCCAGAGTTATTTATTTTCTTCGCCCCACAGGTTCAGGTGGAGATGGAGGTGGAGCAGCGGGAGGGAGGGACGGCCAACCCCTCCTGCAGGCCTGGCGCCCGGCGATTGGGGCGGCAGGAGAGCCCGGCACAGGGCAGGGGCTGAACCGGGGAGGGGGAAAAATAAATACATTATTTTAGGGAAGAAAAAAAAAAAAAAGAGAGAGAAAACCCAAGCACTGCTCTGTCAGGTGCAGTCGGGTTGAGCGGCACCCAAGGGAGGCGGCTGGCAGGGAGCCCGCGGCCGGGGCAGCTCCGAAGGTAAATCTCCGCTTCCCCTTCCGCGCCGCCGCCTCGGCCAGGGTGAGCAGGGTTTGACCCTCTCCCGCAAGCCCGGCTGCTCTCCTCCGGCGTCCGGACCCCGCTTGCTCCCTGCAGCCCTGCGGCTCCCCACCTGCCTCCCTTTCCCCATGGCCGCGCTCTGAGGGGGGGGTCGCGGCAGCCCAACCATCGCCCACCACCGCACAGTCCTCCGCTGTGCTCGGAGCGCTACAAACCCGGGGTGTCCCCAGCCCCGCGACGCAGGGAACGGGAGCGGGCTGCTGCCCGCTAACCTGCGCTCCTCCCTCCCTCCCAGTCGGCAGCCCTGCCACCCGGCTGCCCTTTGGGCATCCATCGCCATTTCATGCCCCAGAGCAAAGGGCCTGCGCCTCCCCACAGGGCCAGGGAGGTGTTCAGGGCCGGTTGGCAGCTTGTTGGGGCGTCCTTATTTCTGACCACCAGAGCAAAACAGTTTACGAGCAACCCACCTGGGCAGGACCGAGCAGAGCCGGAGCATCCCCGCCGGGCGGAGAAAGCCCCTCACCACCCTGGCGTAGCGTCTCCCACCCCCTTCCCCGTGCAAAGAACGGGTGGGCTGGCTCATCTCCACCCCTGCTCTTCTGCCCCTGGCCGCAGAGAAACCCAGTTAATACTTTAGGTATGAATCGCCTCCCAGCTGCTCGAGCTGAACACGGTACAGGCGTCCCTCGCGTACCTTGACCCACGGTGTCACCCCACGCCCGGCACCGGGGCTGCTGTGCCAAAGGGAAGCAACGTGCCTGCCCCGCCGTTCAGGGCAGAGCCGAGCAGCGCCGCAGAGCTGCCCCCTTCCCGTTTCACACCAGCAGCAGAGACGGTTTCTCCAGGGAGAGCCCACCCTCCGCAGCCCTGCTGTGACCCCACGCCGCTTTGCAACCAAGAGCCGTGGAGCTCTGGGGCAAAGGGGCAGCCAAGAGATTTTTTTTTATCCCTCCTGGCCCGGCGGTGACGCTGGATGTGTTTACAACCTGCTGCCTTGCAGAAACACCAGCAACGTGACGTCCTTGTTATTCCCACACCAGCCCCAGCGGACACGCTGCCCGCACCGGGGGTTCTGCGGGTGTTTGGGGACGGAGGAGCCCCCTGCCACCGCCGGGCTCTGCTTTGCCGTTTGCTCCCGGTGCCCGTTTGCGCACTGGGGTTTGTCGGTGGGGTGTGGGGTGTCCTGCCTGGGCCCCCTCTTCCCACGGGGCTATCGCAGCAGCGCTGCGACGCCTGCCAGGGGATGGTCCCCCTGGTGCCCATGCACCATCCCCGCGCTCCCCGCTTGCCCGCATGTGACATCGTGCGGCTTCGTCTCTCCCTGGGCACGACCGCAGGGGAGCAACGCGCCGAGCCCCCCAACACGAGGGGAGCGCAGCACCCGCGTGGCTTAGCCCAGCGCCACGGGGGCTCGCGGGGCAGGAAGCCCGTGTCGTTACAACTAGGCCGCCGTGCTGTTTCGTTAGCAATTTCAGCGGGCAGGACAGGCTGGAAGCAGCATCGCAGCTGAGACGGGGTGTTGGTAGCGCGAAGGGGGTCCCTCTGAGGCCCCCGGACGCAGCCGCGGGGGCAGCCCGCCGTGGTGTCACGGGGGGGTGCTGCACGCCCCGCGGTTGAGGCGCGGCCGTGGCTCATTTCCCCTCACTGGTCTCTGGTTTGAGCCAAAGCCACGTTTTTAACGTCCTGCAGCCCCCGGTTGGTCATTAATCACCTCCCGCCCATACATTCACGGCTGGCGAAGTCAGAGCTGTGCGGGGAGGGCAAGCGACACGGTGGCCACCTAGCCGTGGGCGGGACGTGGCTTTGGCTTTACCCAGAGCGGCACCCACCGCCCCCCGACCCGAATCGCTGCGGGGAGCGATGGGGCCTGCTGGGACACTCCCTGTGCCGGCCCAGCCCGGAGCAGCCGGCGCTCACGGTGCCGTTTCTGATCGATTCCAGGCCCAGCCGCCCCGCGGCGGTGGCAGGCGGACTTTGCCCCCCGGCAGACGCCGTGCGCAGGGGCCCTCCTCTCGTGGTGGCCCACGGGTGATGCCGGCAGCTCCCTCGCCCACCACCGAGCGCACCATGGCAGGTAGGCTGCAAAACCAACGCTTTCACCGGGTTTCACCTGGGAGGGACCCTGTGCTGGCCGGCACGGCTGGGGGTCCAGCTCGCTGATCCAGCTTTGCCTCGTGAGGTGGGCGAGGGTCTGTCCCAGCCCCGAAAACCGGCTCACCCCACTGCCAAACAGCCACAAGCACCGCGCGCTGCCAGACCCCCGTGGCAGAGCTTGTTTTTCCAGGGAAGCCGGGATGGCTACGGCGGTTGCCCGCCCAGCTGGGAGCTGGATCAACTTCCCCATCCAAAACCCCCTTCCCACTGTGCCCCCCAGACCTTTGCAGCGTGCCCCCCGAAATCCTCGTCCCGGCCGCCAATGAGACGCTGGAGCTGGCGCTGGGGAGCCGGATCGCGCTGAACTGCACCGTGCGCTGGGCGGCCGCCGAGGGCTGCGAGCCCGTCCCCGCCTGGACCAAAGACGGGCAGCGGCTGGGCAGCGAGAGCAGCCAGGACACCGCCTGGTAAGGAGCCCGCCCCGGGGTATGTCCGTCCATCCGTCCATCCGTCTGTCGGGGTGGGTCGTCGCACGGCCCAACCCACGGCGGCCCCATCTCCCCGCAGGTTTGCCCCAAACGCCTCAGAGCGGCTCCTCGCCAGCGTCCTGCAGCTCAACCTCACACATGAAGCCGACTTTGGGGTGTTTGCCTGCTGGGTCAGCAACGCCACGGCCACCTTCACCCTGCGGCGAGTGGGTAGGGACATGCTGGGGACAGAGAGGGGACACCTCCAAGGAGGGCCCCCTTGCCTAGGGCAGGGAGAGCAGCCCCATGGGGACCATCGAGGTGGGCGTAAGGGGCATCGCTGCCTCTCCAGGACAGTGCACCGGGGTGCAAACTCACACCAAACCCAGAAAACGCGGGCCAGGGACCACCGGCCGCGCTCACCGTGCCCGTCCCTGTCCTTGCAGAGGCAGCAGGGCACGTGCCGGCGGTGCTGGCAGCCCTCCTGGTCCTGGCACTCCTGGTGCTTCTGGCCGGGCTCTATGTCCGGTGCCGCCTGAGCGTTCTCCTCTGGTACCGGAACCGCTACGGCGAGCTGGAGATCAACGGTGAGCCCCGGGGAAGGGCACAGAGGTGTTGCCCCCCTCGGGAAAAGCCTCCCCTGGGGCAGGGGCTCCCCCACACGCAGAGCCCTTCCCCGACGTTACACCCCGTGTCTCCCCCCAGACGGGAAGCTGTACGACGCCTACGTCTCCCACGCCACCGCCCCGGATGACCGAAAGTTCGTCCACTTCATCGTGAAGCCGCAGCTGGAGAACCGCTACGGCTACAAGCTCTTCCTGGACGAGCAAACCATCCTGCCCAACTCGGGTAGGCGCCAGACCCGCGGGGGGTCGGGCGGAGGGGCGACCCCAGCACCTGGGGGCTTGAAATCCCTTTGCCCGCAGAGCCGTCGGCCGACCTGATCATGAACGTGAGCCGGTGCCGCCGTCTCATCGTGGTCCTCTCCGTCGCGTACCTGGAGCAAGACTGGTGCAACAGCAGCTTCAGGTAGGAGCGGCTCCTGGGGGAGAGGAGCCGGCGGGTCCTTCGCCCTCCTGCCACGCGCCTGTCTCGCAGGGAAGGGCTTTGGAGGCTGCTGGAGCTTTCCAAGAAACCCATCTTCATCGTCTTTGAGAGCCAGTACCGGGAGATCACCCACCCTGCCATCAGCCTGCTGAAGCAGCACCGGAGCGCGGTGACCTTGCTGGTGTGGCGAGCCGGCTCCATGGTGAGAGCTGAGCAGGACCCTGTCCCGCCAGCACCCCCATTTCCATCCCCAGTGCCCCACTTTGTGTCAGCCTCCCCAGGACACTCTGGGGCTGCTCCCTGTGCCTCAGTGCTCCCGAAAAGCAGGTTGGGGCACTCGCCTTTTAGAGGCAAAGTTGAAACAAAACAACCAAACCAGCCCTAGATCGGGGTGCTCGCTCCCCGAGCTTGCGCGGCCAGGAGCCCCATGCCGCTCCGGGGTCTCCCCCAGCTGGGGCACCGGCGTGAAGCCTCAGCTCTGAGAGCGAAGCTTTGGCCCGCGGCTGCTCCGGCCATTTCGGGGCCAGGCTGGGAGCTGCAGCCCTCGGGAGCGTTTCAGCAGGTCGGGCCGGTTTCTCCACCGGCGTGCGGGCACGCTGCCACGCCGGGAGCACAGCCCTCGCCTTGGCTGAGCTCCCAGCTCCAGGAAGAGTGAGCCGAGCCCCACAAACCCTTCCGCAGCCCCGTGCGGGGCAGGGCTGGGCTTTGTGGTGGTCCTGCCGCAGCTCATCTCCTCCCTGCCCCACGCAGACGCCGTCATCGGACTTCTGGAAGGAGCTGTGCCTGGCCCTGCCCCGCAAGGTGTCCTTCCAGGGGGCCATGGGGGACCCCCAGACCCAGCTGCAGGAGGACGAGGACCCTATGCTGATCCTGCACAGCAGCTACCTGGACAGCGGTGGAGACCTCCACCCGGATGGGGACCTCGGTACAGGTCCTTGTCCCCTGCTTCTTCTCCTGGGGGGGGACAGATGTGCACTGCAGGTCACCTTTGGGCTTTGCTTCACCCTCCCGTGGTGGGCGGGCTGGGTTTAGCCCCTTCCCCACTGCCTGAAACCCATCTCCCTGCTCCTTCCAGGCCTCCGAGGGGGCATTTTCAGAAGCCCCCCGCCTCCTCGCATCGGCGGCCCCGGCACTCCCATGGCTTCGGCTGCTGGTGTGATGGAGGACACGCAGCTGGGGGACAGCCAGAGACCCGAGCTCGACGTCTCAGACCTGGGATCACGCAACTACGGTGCCCGCACAGACTTCTACTGCCTGGTGACGGAGGATGACATCTGAGCGGGGCCACGGGCCGAGAAAGGCGGCATCCCCCTTCCCCGCGGGGCCCCACAGACCCAGATCGTGGCTGGAGGAGCCCAGGCTTTATGATGGGGCCAAAGCCAAGGTCTCGGTGGGAAAGACAGGAGCTGGTTCCTTCTGGCAGCATGCTCTGTGGTGGAAAACCATCACCAGGGGACACCCCTACCCATAATGTCTGGGCACCCTTGGGTGCCGAGCCCCCTTCCCTCGCCATGAGTGGCAGGGACATTTTTCCTGCGTGATGGACAAGCATTGGGATGGGTGACATTCTCTGTGAAGCAACGTGCCCCTGCCCTAGTCCCAGCGGCTCAGGGGCTGTGAAATGCCCAACGGGAGCAGCTGCGGCACCCTCTCCCCCACGGAAACTCCCGTGGCAATAAAATGCTGCTGCTCCGAGTGGGTCTCGTCCGTCTGCGGGGACGCGGGTGCCACCGGCGGGTCTCTCCCCACCCTGGGCAGCAGGGCAGGCAGCGCTGTGTCCTGTCCCTGTGCCACCTCCCGTCCCCACCATGCCGACTCGAGCAACACCCAGACGCGGCGAGCGGGGTGGCACCGCAGGATGAGCTCACCCGCACGCCGGCGTCCCACGGGATGCTCTGCTCTCCTCCCCTCCCACGGGCCAGCCGAGCGCGGGGGCAAGCGGGCATCGTTCAAGGCCTTTATTTCAGGGGTACGCAGGGCTCGGGGAGGTCACACACAGAGAGCTGGGGAGACAAACGCACCGAGATGCCCCAGCCCGGGCCGTGCCGGGTGCTGGCACGCTGGGGAGGCCACACCAGCCCTGGGTGCAGCCCCTCCTGGCAGCGCCGCCCGGTCTCCCTCGGCCTCCCACCCCCTGTACCTATCCTACCTCGTTTCCCAAACGGGGCGCACGCCACCCCCCAAGCGCAGGGCCTCCCCACCCAGCCCCAAACCCGCCAGCAGACCGAAGCCACCCCGCAGCCCACCCACGCGCCCCAGCCCGGCCGCCGCCCCGGCGGGGAGAGTTTTGGACCCGCTGCCCCACCTGCGCCGGGCACCCAGGGCACCCAGGGCATCTCCCCACCCCGCAGGGAGACGCCGCCCAGCAAACACAAGCCGGCTGGCCCTGCCCGAATCCTGCTTACGCAGCACCGGCCGGGCCCAGCCCTGAGCGGAGCAGCAGCGGCGGCGGCTCAGCCTGCACTGGGACAGTCCCCGCGGGGTGCACGGGTGGGGACGGCGCGGCTTGGAGGTCCCCCGGCTTCTTGCAGCCAGGGCACGGGCAGCCTCAGCCGCAAACCCCCGCCCCGTCCCTGGCAAAGAGGGGACTCAGCACCCCACTGCCACTCCCCAGCAATTTACAGCCGCGGTGGCACCCCATAAAAATTTGGGGTGGCCGGACCTCAGACCTCCCACAAACCCCCTGAGCTATGCGAAGCCCCGTCCTCAGCCAGGGCAGAGCGTGAGTAACCCATGGCACGCCCCGCGCCGTGCCGCGATTCGGGGCGCTGGGATGGGGTGCCCCCAGAAGCCCCCTCCCCACCAGCATTGCTTCGCAGGAGCCCCCCGAAAGCCCTGCGGCTCCCGCCCCTCCGCCGAGCCACGAGACAAGCTGAGCTTTGCAGCCGGGTCCCCAGGGGCTGAGGACCCTCGGGGCAGTCCCCCACTAACTGGGGTGCCAGCGGGGCCCCGCAGCAGAGGCAAAAGCAGTCGCTGGGTTTAAGGCTGTGGCAGGAGGGAGGACAAGCGTCCCCCCGCCCAGGAAGGGGAACCCGGTGGAGGGAGAAGGTGTGAGGGATGCGGCGGGGACTACGCTACGGAGCGGGGGTCCGGCGGCGAGCGGCCTCCCCAGGGCACGGCCGGCAGCAAGGAGCATCCCGGCGGGGAGAGTCAGGGCTGGGCAGTCCAGCTCCCGGGGGTGTCCTCACAGGCCGAGGAAGTCCTCCTTCCGGTACCCCTTCTGCAAGGAGACAGACCCCCCCGTCACACGGCGGGGACACCAGCGCCGTCACCCTTCCAGCCCGAGGACAGCCCTGCCTGCGCTTCGCTGGGCGGCGGGAATGCAAACACAAACCCGCTCTGCTCCAGCACCGACAGGGCCACGCTGTCCCCGTGGCTGTCCCCACCCTGCTGTGCAAGTGCCACCACAGGGACGATGCTCTGGGGACATCCCCACCCCTTCAGGAGGGGCAGGCGTGGAGCCGGGGCCCATCGTATGCCTGGAAGCATTTGAGTGGTGTGGCTTTCCAGCCTGAAGCCCCTGCCCTCATCTCCCCTGGGATCCTCCCTCGGGATCCACCCCAGGATCCCGCCGGCGGGAGGAGGGTGGTACGTACCATCTTGAAGTCCCGGTGGAGCTTGGTGTATTGCCACATGTTGCCCAGGAGGCTGGCTGCGGCTCTGGAGGACTTCTCGTTGTCCGAGCTGGGACAGGGAAGGATGCAATGAGCTTTGGGTATCGCTCGGGCACGGGATGGTGCCCACCACCCCAGGGATACCACCCCAGAAGGGCCCGGAAGGGCTGAGGATGTGGAGCTGGTGGGAAGAGGCAGAAGACTAAAGGCTGGAGCCCACTGCCACGGGCAGGGTGACAAGTGCTTCTGGCAGGAGAGGTGAGAAGCACCCAAATGGGAAGAAGGTGGCTGCAGTGATGGGCAACCATATGGTGGGGGGTCCTGGCAAAGGGCTGGGAGGTGGCCACGAGGCCATTCTGAGCTGGTCTGGGGACTCCCAACACCAAGTCTTGGGAAAGGAGACTGGTCATGACCCTCTTCCACGTCGCTGGACCAAGGGAGGAAGGGGAGAGCAGGACTGGGACAGCAGAGCTGGGACAGCGGAGCAAGCAGGGAGCTCCCACCTGTCCCTTCTCTTCTTGATGTAGAAGAGCTTCCTGAGGCCATCGAAGTAGACGATGTCGCGGGCGGCCATGGGGCTCTCCACCACCAGGTTGTTGAGGACTGCGATGATGTTGACGATGACATCGGCGGGCGGTGCCTTGTCCCCGATGCTCCCCGGCAGCTTCTCGATCAAGTGGCTGACCACCTTGGTCGCTGGTGGGGAAAAGGCATCGCATCAGGGCTGGTGGCCAGACCCAGGAGACACACGGCAGCCTGGAGATGAACCTTGCAGCCTCCTGGGGGCAATGAGGGGACAGAGGGTCCAGCCAAGGACCCGCGGGGCAGCACCGGGGACATCTTCAAGCCTTTCGCTCTCTGCTGAGACTCCCTGGCGCTTGGGAGAGGAGTCGGGGGCTGAGGGCAAAGCCAAGTGAGATGGCGGGGCTGGAGGCAGAGCACAATGTGCGCGGGGTGTTCGGTTGCTGGGGATGGACCGGCCACCGCCCGCTCCGCGGGGAGCAGCGACGCAGCAGGCAGGAAGGTGCTGAGACACGGCCGGCGGCAACGGGAGGCCAGACCAAGGAGGAGAAGGGTGGAGGGCGCCCGTCGCGCTCCCCCCCGCAGCCCCGTCCCTCCCCGGCACTCACACATCTCGTCCTTGTTGCGGGCGTGGCGGGACAGGTTGCGGATGAGCCCCGTCAGGGAGCGCAGCTGGTGGTGGTCGGCGGTGCGGACGCGGTCCAGCACGGGGTTGAGGATGCGCTCCTGCTCCAGGGCCAGCCGGCTCAGCACGCCCGCCCACTGCCGAGGCAAACACCCGCTTGGAGACTCCCACCCCCGCGGACCCGCCACCCGCCGCCTCCTCCCACCCCATCCTCCTCCTCTGGCTCAACGGGGCCGCGCCAGGGCGACCCATGCCCGGGTGGCGAGCGGCGCGATGGCAGCGTCCCCCACCCTGGAAAGGCCGGTGCCAACCCGCAGGGCGGTGCGTCCCCTCCCCGGGCACGGCTGTGACTGGCCGGGTGGTGGGGACACGCGGGCAAGACGGGGCAAGCCCCGGGGGACGCTCCCCTCCAGTGCCCTCACCCTGCGGTCCCCGGCGGTGATGTTCTGCAGGGCGCCCGAGGCCGCCTCCGTCGTGTGCTTGTTGAGCTCGCAGCGCTGCAGCAGCCGGTTGTAGATGCCCACGATCTGCGGGTTCCAGAGCCACTCCATGCCCTTGGGGTCCTTGGAGACCTCCGTGAAGGTGACGATGTCCGCGTTCAGGTAGTGCTGCGGGGGTGGGGGCGGCACTGTTAGACCCGTAGGGGATGTCCCCTCTGCAGCATCTCTCGCCGCTGGTGTCCCCTTTCCCCCGCGTGCCTGGTGGCCTCAACCGCTGGGCAGCTCCAGGCAGGCAGGGACTCGGCAGGTCACCCCGGCTGTGTCATACCCCCGCCGTGGCAAAGCAGGGGTTCGGCACCCTGATTCACCCCACACACCTGATTCACCCTCCGCTGAGCTCACCCACGTGTCCCACCCACCCATCAGCCGAGGCCAGCGTCCACCTCCGCCCCAGCGTCACCTCCACCACCAGCTGCTTCCCAGTGCCAGCCCCGCCCCGGGTGACACGGCTGTCACGGTGCCCACCACCTCCCAGCCGCTGACCTCTCGCGCCTTCTTGCTCTGGGGGCTGAAGCAGCCCACCAGCTCCCCTGTCACCATGCCGCTGGTGTTCCTCCTGTGGCCTTCCAGGCGCTGGAGGGAGGACGGCGGCATTTCGTCGTACAGGCGGTAGGAGAGGTTGCGCAGGACGCAGACGGCGTTCTCCACGCTCTGGTGGGGGGAGACGGGACGTGTCAGCCCTCGTGCCGCCTGCCAGGGCATCTCCAGCTGGCACGTCCCCTGGGGTGCGATCCCACGGGGCTCCGTGGCCAGAGTCACCCCGATGGCACCAGCGGTGCCCCACCGTGCCCCGTAAGCCCAGACAGAGCCAGGCTGGTTTCCCACCATCGCGTCAAGATGTGTCTTTGCACCGTGATGGCCAGGAGGGAGGAGGGGAGCAGCACCCCATCTGAGGGCACCCAAACCCTCCCCGTACCCAGCTCCTGGGGCTCACCTTGTCCTCCGACTTGCCCACTTCCAGGGAGCTGTTCACGTAGTGGATCATGGAGTCCACCAGCCCGTGGCACTCGCGCATCTTCTGCCGAGTCTGCTGGCTGGCAGAGCTGAGATTCCTGCATGGGGAACATGGGTCCACCACGGTGAGAAGGGGCCTCCCCACGGCCACCCCCCTCCTGCCACTGGGCACCACCACGGGGAGGGCAGCTAATACCTCTCCCATGGGGCTGACCAGGCTTTGCCTTGATGGACGAGGGCTGCAAGGGATGGGGACCCCAGAAACGAGCCCTAGAGACCTTGCTCCCTGCGTACACAGCACAGATGGCGTCTCTTCCTCCACCCAAAACTTTACCCGCAGCAGGAGGACTGAAGCCAGCCCAGAGCAGGTACCTGAGGAAGCCTGTGGAGTTGTAGAAGATCTCCGCCTCCGAGGGGTTCTGCTGGATGACACCCGAGCCCCCCAGCCCGGAGAGGGGGACCAGGACCAGGTCCGTGAGCTGCTCCAGCGTGTCCCGGGCCAGGCGATCCTTCAGGTTGTCACTGGAGGAGAGATTCCACAGGATCCCTGCGCGGAGGGGGATCCTCAGTCCTGGAGAGCACGTCCACCCCGACTCACCTCCCCAGGGGGCTCGCGCCGACCACCCGCAGCCAGGAGTAGCCATGGGACGGGGCGGGTAATGATGCAAAGAGGTCATCCCCATGAAGTCTCATCCCAGCCTTACTCATGGGGTGGGGGCACCACGTGCCACCCCCAGGGAAGGAGGCCCCCTGCCCGCCCCTGCCATCGTCCCCAACCTGTGACGTTCTTGCGGAGCTCGTCGTCGGGCTCCCGCAGCGTCCGCATGAGCTCGTAGATGCCGTTCTCCTCCACTAGCGCCAGCTTGTTCTCGGCGTTGTCGTAGATGAGGTTGCGCATGGCGCCCGTGGCATGGCGCTGCACCTCCTGGTTGGGGCTGTTGAACAGCTTCACCAGCTTGGGCATGGCCTGGAGGCTGCGGGCCTGGGAGGGGAGAGCCCGGCTGGGTTGAGACGCCCAGACACTCTCCCATTCGTCTGGGGGCTGGGGCTCCCTCCGGCTCCTCCACCCTCCCATCCCAGGGGTGCCCCGCCACGGCAGAGGGGCTGGGGGCAGCCCCTTCTCCTTCAGCTCCGAGGTGCTCACCTGCTTCTTGGCGTTGCTGTCGCTGTAGCATTTGTGCTGGAGGTAGGCAGCGCCCAGGACCTGCAGGTTGGGGTCGCTGGCTATCAGGTATTTCACTGCAGACGGCAAGTCGATGTCGTCAAACCTGGAAGCCACAGGCAGGTGATGGAAGAGCCCAGGCAGAGCATCCCGCAGAGGTCCTCCACCTCTGCACCCCACCACGTCCCACATCTCAGAGGAGACCCGTTGACCCACCTCCCTCCCCACCACGCTCTTAGGGCACGGGACTCCAGACCCGGCTGAGGGAGCAGCTCCCCACCCTTATGTCTCAGGATGCGCCCGTGAGAGGCGCTAAGGCCACGTGCAGGACACGCTTGGAGGTCAACCCATGCCGTGATCCATCACTATGGGGCCAAATCCTGCCCACCACCTCATCCCTCCTCCTGCGTCCCTCGCAGCAAGGCAACACCGGGCAAGAGAGGGAGGATTTTCCCCGCAACCGGCCAAGAGACTAAGGAGGGGACAAGGACCAAGCCGGTGCTGGACCAGCCCCGTCGGCACTCACCCCCCCGACTGGTGGCTGAGCAGGGTGCTGTGCCCGTTGTACATCTCCATGGCGCGCTGGTCCTGGAGGTGGTGGCTGGACTCGGCCAGGCTGCGCACGGAGGGCGCGCGGGAGCTGTGCTCCACCATCCCCAGGTAGGAGCTCCCGATGCCCGCCTGCGAGGCCGCCTGGATGCTGCCGAAGGAGCCGGTGCTCAGCCGCGACCGGTTGTTGCTCTGGAAGCGCTGGAGCGTGCGCATGGCGGGCGCCCGGATGGTGCGGCTCTGGGTCACCTCGCCGCCGTCCAGCCAGTCGGAGGCGGCCTTGGTGGTGGAGCCGGCGCTCGTCTGCCGCTCGAAGGTGTAGGAGCGGGCGAAGCCGCCGTTGCCTTGGCTTTTGTAGAGAGAGCGGTGACCCACGGGCTCCAGCTGCTCCGAGATGATGCTGTAGCGGTCATCCGCCACGGCGGGGGGGTGGAGCGGCCCGTCGGCCAGCCGCAGGGAGTGCAGCGAGAGGGTGTCGAAGGTCTGCCGGGGTCGGTAGTTGCGCTCGTGGAAGGAGCTGGGCCGCGGCGAGTTGTTGGTGGCCTGCGACACGGCGTAGCCGGTGCCGTAGCCCCGGCCCTTCGCCAGGCCCCCGTTGCTGATGGTCGCCATCCGCTTGTGCGGGGTGAGGTCCACCGCCGAGCGCGAGGACCAGCTGCTGCCCTTCAGCGTGCCAAAATCCTTCTTGGCCAGCGGCTGGTACAGCTGCGGGGGGGAAAGCGGGGGGTGAGGGGCTGCCCGCGAGCCTGTCCCTCCGTCCCCACCACAGGGAGAGGAAAGGACGGAGCCGAGCACCTCCCTGGGCACAACCAAAGCTGCAGCCAGTGGCTGGGTCTCTGCCAGCATCCCCAGCTGCCACGGTGATGGGTGCTGGCATGGGGCTGGGGACGGACCCCCCCCAGTACGTACCGAGGCTTTGGGGTCCAAGCCATTGCTCTGGGAGCGGGAGCTGAAGGAGGAGCGCAGGGTCGTGCCATACTGACCGCCTGCGGGACAGAGACAGAGGGGTCAGCGTGAGCACCGGGGAGTCAAAGGGGCGGTCTCGGGGTGCAAAGATCCCCCCCAACTCATCCCGGGGGGAGCTGCTTTGGGAGCCACGGCAGCGCTGGCGGGGGACAAGGGAGCGGGAGGACGCTGCCTTCGCCTGCCTGCTGGCAACGGGGAGCAGGAGGGGCGGCAGCAGTGCCGAGCGGCAGCCTCCCTGCCTTTCATCGTGCCCCGACGGCGAGGGCAGTAATTGCCACCTTGGCGGGGACGCGGCGGCTCGGCCTGGTCCCCTCCGCCATAGCCGGATCGGCAGCCCAGGCATCCCCCCCACCCAAAGCCAGTCCTGGCTCTGCCACCCTGAGCCCAGCAGCGACCCGGCTGCCCCACTGCGCCCCACACCGCCCTCCCGCCTTGCCACCGTCTCGGGGCCGCTGGCGGGGACGAGGACGCCACCAGCCCCGGCGGGGACGGCAGCGTGACTCACACCTGCGCCCAGGGCGGCCCTCGAGGGGCCGAGGAGGGGTCTCTCCCCACCGCCTCGATCCCCCAGCACCTCGGGTCGGGGGGCTCGGTGAAGCCCACGCCGGTGCCAGGCGAAGCGTCAGGGCGGAGGCCGCCAGCGCAGATGTTAAATGGAGGCGCTTGGAGCCCGGCCAGCAGCGCCGCTCAAAGGCTGGGGGGGACGGGGAGGGATCTGTCGCGGCGAGAAAATCCTCCCTCCCCCAGCCCAAAGCCGGGTGCGGGACCCCCCCCTGTGCAACTCCCCCCGCAGGGGGAACGTGGGGAAACTGAGGCACAACCCCCCAGCAGGCTGAAACAAGCCCACGCTGGGGCCATGCCACCCCCATTCCCGGTGCTGGGGGCGCGGTGGGGTGTTCGAGGGGCTCGGCCGGGTTGGGGGGCAGCCCCCCAGCTCCGAGCCAGGGCGTGAGCCGGAGCCCGGTGTGGGCCGAGGGGGTCCCGCCGCCCGTTTCGACGCGTGCGCCGGCGGGGGGCGGGGGGACAACACACACACACACACACTCGGGGGGGGTTTCTCCCACCTCTGCCGCCGTCGGCGGGGTCGGTGCCCTCGGGGCGAGCGGCCGCTTGTCCCCGCAGCATCATGCGGAGCCGGACCTGCTCCTGGACGCGGGCGCTGCGGAGCCGCTGGGCTTCGGCCGCCTCCCGGCTGCGGCCGTCCAGCTGCCGGTCCGAGGGCAGCGCCAGCGAGCAGACCCCGGCCTCGGGCTGCAGGGCCGACAGCAAGAACGCGTTAGTCTCCTGCATGGCGGCGGCGGCGGCGGTGCGGGGCCGAGGCGAGCGGGGCCGAGGCGAGCGGGGCCGCCCTGCGCAGGTGAGCGCGGCGCCTTCCCCGGGCCGTAGGGAGGGACCCGGCCCGTCCCGTCCCGTCCCGTCCCGCCCCGCCCCGCCCCGCCTCGCCCGCCGGCGGGAGGAAGGAGGGGACACGCACCGGGCCCCCCGCAGCCGCCGCAGGTGGAGGCGACCTCGGAGGGACGAGGGCACGAGGGCGGCGGGTGCTCCTGGGGGGTCCGCGGGGGGTCGTGCCTGCGGTCCCGGCAGCGAGTGCCCGCGGCAGCCTCCCTGCTGAGCCCCGGAGCCCCGGGCAGCCCCACCAGCGAGCCCCAGACCCGCCCGTGGCAGCTCTGGAGAGCCCCAGACCCCCACACTTCTCTCCAGAGAGCCCCAGACCCCCACACTTCTCTCCAGAGAGGCCCTGACCCCCACACTGTCTCTCCGGCAAGTCCCAGACCCCCACATGGCCTCTCTGGAGAACCTGGGCAGCCACTCGCTGACCCCAGAGACCCACATGGCCCTGCCGCTGAGTGCCAGACCCCCGCCTTGTCTCTCCAATGAGCCCAAGACCCCTGGGCACCCTCCCTGGAAAGCCCTGGACCCCCACACTCTCTCTCTGGAGAGCCCTGGGCAGCCTCCCTGCTGACCCTGGAGACCCACGTGGCCCTGCCGTTGAGTCCCAGACCCCCGCCTTGTCTCTCCAATGAGCCTAAGACCCCTGGGCACCCTCCCTGGAGAGCCCTGGACCCCTACATGGCCTTCCCAGGGAGCCCAGACCCCTGAGCAAGGTCCTCAGCCAGTCCTGGACCCCGACTTGGCCCCACCACCAAGCCCCAGGCAGCCTCCCCAGAGAGCCCCAGAGCCCCGAGCCACCGCCCCGAAGAACCCCAGGCCCCCGGTCAGCCCCACCACTGATCCCAGCCCCCCGGGCTGCCCACCACCACGGCCGGCAAACCCCTCCGGCATGGGGGGCCAGCCTGCCAAAGGGCCAGAGCAGGGGCTAATTGGCAGTAATTACTGGCCAGGTCCTCCCTGCTTTGCTTTTCAAATCAGCCGGGGAATTAAAAAACAACAACAATAATAGAAAAAAAAAAGGGGCGGCTCAGCACCGGCAGGCCCGGCGGTGATGCACACGGGGTGACTCAGCCGCTGCCACCACACAGGTACTAATTAGGCTCGCCCCACCCGCCGAGCCGCCCCGGCCGACCCCGGCATGGCCAGGGCGGGGGACACCACGAACCCCCACAGCCCAGCGAGCCGGGGAACAGCTCCCAAATCCCCCACAGTGCGGTTTCATACCGCGCGCTGTCAGCCCCTGACTCGCTAACTGAGCGGCTCACTCCTGAACCGAGCTGTGCCCGTTCTCAGCCATGCCCAGGCGCTGAGGCTCTGCCCCAGGCACGGGGCACTTGCCTGTCGGCTCTGGCATAGCGCAGTGGCCAGAGAAGCTGGCGCTGGCTCTGGCCGTTTGAAGGCGAGCGTGGCAACGCGGCCTCGGCTCCGCAGCGCGCCATGGCTCAGCACTTGGCGTCACCGCTCCGAACCCGCCCGGCAGAAGCGTTACGGGCTTTGCCGGCCGGTGAGTCTGCTGGGGCTTATGACACTCGGCGATGACAACGCCGGGATGATGATGACGACAATGCCAGGATGGCTTTTGTGCTTCCTGAAAGGGTGGCCGTCCCCCAGGAATGCGCTGCCGTCAGCAGGAGCAGCGGCTGATGCCGGGGCGGGGTGGCAAGAGCTGCAGGTGAGTGTTTTGGGGTGACAGTCCCTACTTTGGTGGCCTCCCCAAGCCCCAGTGGGCTGCAAACCCCAGTGCCACCATCACATCATGCCCGGGGACCAATGCAGGGGCAGGGGGACACCCACCTCCCCAGCTCTGGAGGGGGTCCAGGGACTTCATAGGTTTACCAGGAGCCCCCTCTTTGCTTGGGGGTCACCCCTGACCCTTTCAGGGTACAGCACCCAGGGGTAACCCCATGGCCCCCCCCCCCCTTCTCCCACCTTGGCACCTCCCACAGAGGGAGCGTCGGCGGGTGCACCGAGTTTGGCAGAGCTCAGCGGGGCGCTCCCAACCCTCCAAGCCTGGATGAATCACAGGTCCCCCCCTCCCCCGGAGCAGGCGGGGAGGGCGGTTCGCTCCCCGTGCGAGCTGATGCTTGCCCGACGTCCCCATGCCAGGCACCGAGGGGCTTGGGAACAGCCCGGGGAGCCCCTCTGTCCCCAGGGGATGGCCCCGAGCCCGCTGGCAGCCCCATTCGCCCAGGCTCTGCCTCCCCTGCAAGCCCCCACCCCCCCAGTGTGACACTGCCCCACAGCTTAAAGAGGGAAATGGGGGGTCTGGGGGAGTTGAGGCAGGTTTGAAGCCGAAACGGTCAGCGCTCGCCTCGGGAAGTGGCTCGTGAACAGGGGACGGGGCTGGATGGGAGCGGGGATGCGCTGGGGTGCTGAAAAAGCAGCAAATTGGCACAAAAAGAAAAACACACTTGGAGCAAAACTGGGGGACTCCCGAGGGGAGCTGGCCACGGTCAGGGTGACACAGAGTTAAATAAACCCGGTCGAGGGGGGGTCCCTAAAGTGGTCACTGACCCCCCAGGCTAGAGGCACCCATCTCCCTTCCTCCGTGGGGTGACAGAGCCATGTCCCCAGCGACACCCCAGCTCCAGGGTGCATGTTGTCCTCTCCCGCCCCCTAAGCACCACTGAGCACCTGTCCCCAAAACCAGGTCCCCGGGGAAGCCTGTGGCCACCGGTGCCATCGGCGTTTCAAGCAGGGAGTGGCCGATGCGGCACCACGCAGCCTGGCCGCGGCGCACATGTGCCACGAGCCACGCCGGGGAAACCGAGGCACGAGGGGAGAAGAAAATAAAACCCTCTTGGCCAAAGCTGGCCGGGAGCAGGCAGCTGGCAGGCCCGGCATCCACGCTGTCCCCTTCCACCCGGCACACGGGGACCGGTGGCAGAGCCGGTGCCGCCGGCTTTCCTTGGGGACCCGCGTTGGGGACAGCCACACCGACGGGTGCGAGACCGGCCGGCACGTACCTTGTTGGGTGGCCCCGGAGGGCCGTTGGCCTGCAGCATCCTCCCGGGCAGGCGGGTGCACCCCTGGGTGCTACGCGGGTGCCGGGCGCCCCGGCACAGGGTGGGCGATGCCGTCTGCGGCGGGCGTGGGGCCGTGGCGCGGGCCCGCCCCGGGAGCTTACCCAACCAGTCTCCTCGCCGTTGTTTTGCATGTGCGCTCGGAACCCGCTCGCCTCGCAGCCAAGTTTGCGCTTTTGGGGCTTGCGGCGGCTCCGCAAAAAGCTCCGGCACGGCCGGGGTGCCGGTGGGGTGCCCGGGGGTCCCGGCTGCCCCATGCTGGGCAGCGGAGCCGCATCTCCGCTGCCTTCATGATGCTCCAAAAAATCACCGTCGGTCCCCACCACCACCATGGCCATGGTCCAACAGGTCCTTTCTGCTGCATCCCCTCGGACCCCCCCGGCACGGGGCACCCATGGGTGCAACAAGGAGAGTTTTGGGGCTGCTGAAAGGAGAAGATGGAGGGGAGGCAGAGCTGGAGGGGGGGGGGGGGGCACACGGTTTTCAGGGTGCAGGGGGTTCCCCCGGGCCCTGGGGGTTCACAGGGAGCGTGTTTGTGTGCGTGGGATGGAGCAGGAGCCCTTTGAAGCCAGATAAGCCGAGAGGGAGCGTTTGAAACGGGCCAAACCAGTTTGGGGGCCATTGCTACCACAGGCCCCGCAGCCCGGGCTCCACATCGCACCCGGCGCTTGCTGGGGGCTGCTGAGAGGTGACCCCCCCCCAGCAACGCTTGGCATGGGGGAGGAGGCTGCCCAGGACCCTCCACCCGGCCACTGCTGTGACGCTTGGCCCGTTCTCAGCCCGGAGGTGTCGGGGAGGTTCCCGCTCCCCCTCGCCCTCCACCAACCCCTCGCTCGGCCCCACGGCCGGGGCAGCCCCGCAGCGAGGCTGCTCTGGGCTGGGGTTCCCCTCCGCTGCCCCCAACAAGCCCCAACGCCGTCACAGCTTCCCCTCGGGGCAGGGCGAGCCGCCCGGCCACCGCCTCACCCCAGCACCGGGGCTGCTCCTCTAAAAGCGGGGACCTGCCCGCACCCCACTGGCACTCGGGGCTCCGACGCCTGGCCGGGGAGAGGCTCCCCGTGGTCCCCACATGGTTCCCGTGACCATGGCCCAGCCCCTGCCAAACAAAACCCTCTGGCATTTTGCTGCTGGCCCTACCCCAAGCATACGCCATCGTCTGGCTCCACACTGTCCCCAGCAGGGCTGGACCAGTGTCCCCAGTGGGGATAGTGCCGGTGGCACCGGTCCCTTCCAGCATCAGCTCAGGATTTGTCTGAGCCCAGCATGCGCTCCGATGCCGGTGGCTTTGTGTGCTCTCCCGCCAGGGAAGCTGCTGGAAAAGTTGTGCCTAAGGGAAGGCGGCTTTGGGGATCCCGCTGCTGGCCCCGGGGGACCACGGGGCCACCCGCCCTGCCCAGGACTTCTCAGCCCACAGGCCAACTCCCGGCGCAGCGGGCAGAGCCGTTGCCCACAACAAAGTGCTTCCAAAGTGCTGGAAAGAACAGGCAGCAGGGCAAGGAGAGGAGTGCCAGCACGGAGAGAAAAACCCGCTGCCTGCCAAGACTGTCCCCTCCTGGCGAATCCTGGGGCCAGAAGTATCAAATTTGGGATAAAAAGCCCCCCGAACCCCAGACTGGGGCTGTTTTCCGATGACAAGTGGGTTGCTGAGCCCACTGCCTCCACCCTCACCCCAAAACTCAGCGGATGCTCAGACAGAGCCCAGGGGCTGGCAATGGGGAATAAAACACTCGGGGCAGGGGGAGGAACTCTGGGGCTACTCCAGCTCTCCCAGGGGTGCTCACGGTTGTGGGAAGCTGACGGGGGAGGGCAGCAAGGACACGGTGGTCACAGCCCAGGGGAGCTGCAGGGACAGGGTGACCCAGCTGAGGAGCAGAAGGAGCTCAGGGCAGCCGGGCCCGAGGCGAAGGGGGTTTGCCAGATCCTCGAGGCGCTGCGTGCAGCCGGGCACGTCCACGTGCGAGGGGAGGCGGCGAGCAAAGAGCTCGGGCGCGGGCAGACACGTCCGTCCGTCCTGCGAACAGGCGTGCGCGGGGGCGGGCAGGGGCGAGCGGAGCAGCCCGTGGCTCTCCCCACGGCTCCCCAGCCCCGGGGGCACAGGGTGAGCCCCCCATGCAGCGTGTGGGGTGCAGGCGGCTGCCCGGGTGGAGCCCAGGTGTGGGGCGGAGGCGCAGCAACCGCCCTGCAAGCCCGGGCGTGTGTCCGGGCATCAAACACGCGGCTGCTGCCTCCTCCTCCTCGCTGCACGGAACAGCAAAGGGGCCCCTCGCGCCGCCGCTGTTGCCCACTCCCACCAAAAAGAGCGGATCCTTGTCCTGTACCTGTCCTCCTCCTCCTCCTTGGTCCCGGTCCCCTCTCCTCCAGGGGACGTCAGGGCTTCCCGAGCCCTCCTGGCTGTCACAAAGGTGATTTTGAGTGGGCAAGAGCGTCCTCCCAGCCGGCCTGGCCACCGCCACCGTGAGGGGACGCGGGAGCGGCGAGGGACAGAGGCCAACCTGGCTTTTCGTGCCCTACACCCGGCTGCGGGCTGCATCCCTGCCAAGGCACGAGGGTGAGGGAGGGGAAGGAAATCCCAGCCAAGACATTGATTTTATTTTTTAAGAATAAAAAAAAAAAAAACCCAAACAGACAAAACTTCCTGAAAACAGCTTCCTACCTCATAATTTCACAGAAATTAGCTTGGAAACATGATTTGCTCTTCCCCTGCTCTCATACCTGCTTCGAGCGCTGCCCTTTCCCATCCCAACCCAGCCCCCCGGGCGCAGGCAGTGCCAGCCCATCGTGCCAAGCGGCTCTGCCCCCAGCCCGGACGGCCGCAGTGGCGTGTCCCCGTGCGGCAGGACAGAGACGAACCCTTTTCCCCTCCACGGTGGCCCCACGAGCCCCAGGGAGGGGAGCAGGAGGGTTTGGGCAGCACCGACCGGCTCACACCCCCGACTCACTCCTGTGGGTACCAGTAGCCCCCCCCAAAAGCTCAGCTCTCCAGCCTGGCACAGGGACAAGGTGCCGGGCATTTTGGGGGGTGACCCAGCAAAGGGGCCGCAGAGCGAGCGCCGGCTGCGAGCCTGGGTACCGCTCTTCTGCCCGCGGCACCACCGGCCTGGCACAGCCCCCGGGACCCACCGGCTCTGGGCATCAGCCCCGCGGCTTTACCCCTCCCAACAGCAGGATGCCCATCGTCCCGGCGCTAATGGGTTAATAAATTCATTTCTGACTAAGAAATTAGACCCTTAAGAAAAAAATCACCACCCGCTGTCGCCCTCCCCGCTCCCCCCTCCCCAGAATAACCGCGGTTCGTTTGTGGGTGCCCTCCGTGCTCGCACCGAGGCGCGTCGGCGGAGGTCGGGGACAACCGGGGGCCGGCGGTGACCTTCCTCCGGCGGGCACGGGGAGGGGTCGGTGGCTTCGGGCCGGGCTCAGGGCGCTAGTCCTTGGGTGGCTTCTTGCTGCGGGCGTTCCACATGCCGCGCTTGGAGTGGTAGTAGTGGTAAAAGTTCCTGAGACGCAAGCGCTCCACCTCCAGCCCGCTCTGAAGGACCCTGCAGCCGGACGGAGGGACGGCCGCTCAGGGGAGGGAGGGACGGATGCGGCCCCCCTCGAGGGAGGCTTTGCCCCTTCCCCGCCAGCTCGGCGGAGGGAAGGGAGGGTTTCCCAGGGGATGCGCCCAAACCCGCCCCGGGGGGGTTAGGGGGCTGCCGGGACCCCCAGCCTCACCTGTCCAGCAGCTCCCAGTCCTCCCCGCCCCAGCGGTCTCTGAACTCCTCCGTGTTCATCCCTCCCACGCGGTCAAAGTCCGACTTGTAGATGCCAAAGAGGCCGAAGCCGTTCACTTCCCAGTAGCCTGGAGCGGGGGGGAGCAATGAGGCGAGGGGCACAGGGGGACCCCAAACCCCCAGGCCATCGTCTCTGCGCTCTCCCCACTACCTGGACACCGCGGGAACACCCCGCCATCCCAAACCCCCTTCCCACCACGGGTCTGTCCCCACCGCTGCCACCTCCCACGGGGGTGCGCCGGGTGACAGCCCGGTTTGGGGGGCACACCGCACCCAGAGCGCCCTCGGGCTCGAACCTCATCTTGCCAGAGCAGAACGAGCCCACCCCTCCCTGCGCAGCCGAGCCCGGCCGTAACCCAAACCCGCCGCCGCAGCTCCCCCGGGGCAGGCGGGGGGACGTTTTCCAGCTGGAAAGGCGTCACGGCAGAGGGGACCCCGCTCACCGTTGGGCTCCCGCGGGGAGCTGCCGCAGCTCAGCCTCATGACGATGGGCGCATAGGCCAGCTTCCCCTCCACGCAGTGCTTGCGGATGCTGTCCAGGATGTTGGGCGGGAAATGGATGTGCAGGTCACAGAGGAACACGATGCTGTGCCCGTCCTACGGGAGGGGACAGACACGAGCGGGAGGATCAGGGCGAAACAGCTCCAGGAGAGGAGCCAAGGCGGGAGCTGGTTCCTCTCCCCCCGCTCACCTCGACCGTGTCCACGCCAGCCTGCAGCCCGGCCGAGCGCTCAAAGTTCCCCGTGCGCCGCAGGTACTGGTAGCTGGGGAGAGGGGACAGAGCGGTTAGTGCTGGTGACCGAAACCGACGCAGCCAAGAGGGGGACAGGGACCACCAGCGAGACCTTCTCAGGATGCCCACAACTCATGCTGAGGGTCCCCCCGTGGAGGCAGAGGAGGTTTCTGCATCCCCAGCTCCTCTGCGTGGAAAACAAGTTTAAACCCCCAAAAAGGACGAGGAGGAGAGGGGCAGCGAGCAAGAGACCCGTGTTGGGCTGGGGAAGGAGCGGCAGGTTGTGTGAGCACCACCAGGACGGCCTGTCCCGCCACGAGGAGCCCCGCAGACCCCCCTCGGCAGCCTTGGGGGGAGCAGGGTGGGACCGGGGGCTCGTGCCGGGGGGGTTACCGGGGCAGTCGGGCGTCCCGTAGGGCTTTCTCGACGTCCATGTCGTCGCTGTCGAAGTCCACCAGGATGACATTGAAGTTGGCGTCCTTCGTAGCCCCGTACAGGTGGGCCATGTCCGAGATGAACTGCTGGACCCAGCGGGCTTGGTTCTTCACTGCCAGACACAGCCACAAACGTCCTTCAGGCTCATCGTGGGGGTCCCAAGGGCAGCCCCTTCCCCAACCAAACCAACACCCCTTCTGATGAGAAGCAATAACCTCAGTGTCTCATGAGAACAGAGAACCTCACCCGCCTTGGGCCAGCCTGGAGGACGCAACCGGGGAGCAAAGGGGTTGCCTTCCTCCCACCGGAGGATGCCGAGGGCAGAGGGAGCAGCACAGACCCTGGAGAGACGTGTCCTGCTGTCACCTACCGGGTACCACGAAGTGCACCATGACGTCCTGCTTCCAGCTGAGCCGCAGGGGCCGGCACAGGATGGGTTTTCCATACAGGATGCTCCAGGTGCTCGGCTGGGGCTCGGTGGCCCCCAGGGCCAGACCTTCGGGCTTGGCCTCGGCGCTGTCATCCTGCTTGCCCTGGTGCAGGAGGACGTAGACGTACTCGGAGAGCCGCACCGTCCGCTGGCCCCGCTCCGCCAGCTCCAGCTCCAGCAGGTAGCGGTTCCCCCGGGCCGTGTCCCGGCGCTTCTCCACGTTGACGATCCGCAGGAGGGTGTAGATGCTACGGGGAAAGGAGAAGCACTTGAAAGCTCTGCTCCCCGCGGCGTCTGCCTGAACCCACCGTCCAGCTCACCCGGCCCCAAGGAGCCAAGCGGGGTGAAGGCACGTCCCCGCCAACCTCCCGCCCGCACCCCGCTCCCTCCCTACCCTCCGTTCTTCTCGTTGAGCTTCTCCATGTACTGCGCCACCACGTCGACGACCTCGCTCTCGCTCAGCTGCAGGTTGCCCGACACGTTGCAGCGCAGGTCGTTCCAGTCGGAGCGCAGGAGCTCGAAGTCCACCGAGCTGACGCTGAACGTCCTCTGCCAGTTGATGGAGTCCTCCAGCCAGCTCTGCTGCAGGTCCCCGGTCTCGTAGCTGTAGTCCGACACCTCTTCCTCCTCCTCCTCCTCCTCTTCCTCCTGGCCCTTTCCCTCCTCCTGCTGGGACGCCGTCGTTTCTGACATCTTCAGAAAGGATGTCACCCGCGTCCCCTCTGAGCGGGTCGCCTCGGAGGAGTTGTAACCAGCGGTGGCCGCCGTCCTGCCCAGGGCACGGGTCGTGTCCTCATGGGTCTCCTGACTGAAGAGCCCTTCGGTCCCCAGAGTGAGGAGGCTGGGCAGCGCCTGCCGCTCGGTCCCCAGCTTGGATGGCCGTTCCCACCTCCTGCCACCCGTACGGGCGCTCTTCCGCCGGGCAGTGTCCCTCTCCTTGGAGAGGTTGCTCAGGAGCCAGGGGGTCCGGCGGCCAGCGACGGCACGGAGCTTGCTGGAGGCGATGGGATGTTTCTGAGGGGTCCTGGAGCGAAGGCGCACTTTCTTCAGTGGCTTTGGGTAAAGGAAGATGCCAGGGAAGGGCAGCTCCTGAGCTGGGGCTTTGCGCTTCCCCGGCTGCAGCCTGGTCACGTAGACCTTCTCCTGGGCTTTCCGGGGCTTTTTGTCCTCCCTGGGTGCTGCAGCCTTGCTGGGACCCGGCGTTTTGGCTTTGCCACCAAAGATGGGAACAGAGAGGTGGGGCTGGAGGCTCAGGGGCCCGGCGTGCTTCGAAGAGGTCAGCAGCCCCAGGTCATCCTCCTCACCCTCACTGGGGTCCTGGGGTAACCAACTGAGCATCCGCCCACGGACCTGCTCCGGTGCGGGGCCCAGGTCCTCCTCAACGCGGGGGTCCTCAGGGACGGCCGCCGGGCTGGTGCTGGCCTGGTGGGACGTGCTCCACCTTCCCGGCTGCCCAGGCGTGCCCGCCTCGGCCTGGGCCGGACCCTGCCTGCGGTGAAAGCTGTAATAGTCCAGCTCGTCTCCATAATCCCCAGTGACCGGCGGGGCCTCCTTCCCTTTGGCTCCCGGTGCCGGCCCCAAGCTCTTCTCCTTGGCTTTGGGAGGTGGGTCTGTGGGCTCAGGGCTGTCCACTCCTTCCTCCTCCTCCTCCTCAAGGAAATCTAAGGAGCAAAGGCAGAGATCAATACCCTGAGGGTTCCAGCTGCTCGGCACACTCCCCCGAATGGTGCTGACCCAAGACAAGGAGGCAAAGCTTGTCCCCAGCAAGAGATTAACCTGCGAGCGGCTGCTGGGTGAGGGAGACAGAGCTGGCGGGCACTGACCGACGCTCACCAGGGCTGGCAGCTCCAGGCTCTGCCCATTAACCCCTCCAAACCTTGGCCACACCTCGGCACCGCTCTGATCTCACCCGGGAGCAAACCTGGCCTGCCAGGGCTTTGCCAAGCTGCAAACCGACAGCGAGGCAGGCTCTGAGCATCCCGGCTCCTGCGGGTCCCCGTGAGCACCCCCAGGCTCCACGGACATCCCCAGACTCCACACGGGCTCCGGTCATGTCCTGCTGCCCACTGACCCACCCAGGAGATGCGGGTACACGGCTCCGAGCAGCAGGGAGGGCGAATCCCAACCCTGGCAACCCGCTTCCCACACCCCGCAGCGCTTCGCGGCCGAGCGGGACGTGTGGCCACGGAGCGCGTGGGGCTGCTCGAGGGCACGCTGCTCTGCCGGCCCTGGCCTCCTCCAGCCCCCCGGCATCGCTGGAGGCATCCCGATGAACCGCATCTCCGAGCGGATGGGCTGGTGGGCAAGGATGCCGGGTGCTCAACCCCGTGCCAAGCCAATGAGATGCCCAAAAAGCTGCCAGCGGAGAGCGGTGACTCACTGTCTGGGTTGAGGAAGAGAAACGCTCGCTGGCGTGGATCCTCCTCCTCTTCATCCATCTTCATGTACTTATAAAAACCAAACCTGGGAGACAGAGGAAAGATGAGTTCCCGGAGACAAGGGAGGGGACGTGCTCGCACACACGTGAGCCCGCGTGCGCAGGGAGGAACATCCATGCCCGGCCGCGGTGCAGGCTCCCGGGCACAATCTGGCTCCAAAGTGAGCTAGGATTCCCAAAATCCAGCAGCGCTGCCAGGTCTCAAGCTGCTACGTGCCCGCAAGATGGGAAAGGAGCCAGCCTGGAGGTGGCCCTTCCATGGGGGACGGAGCCTGGGGGCCGAGGATGCAGCACCTCAGCGCCGTTTCTCCAGCTCTTTGAGCACCCTGTTGACATCAGCCCTTTCCTCCCCCTCCACGAGCCGCCCCCAAATACCGGCCCTCCAACGCTTACTTCTCCAGGTAGAGGGGGGACTCCCTGTAGAAGCATTTGTTCTCTGTCTCCATGTGAGTGAGGCGTGTGAAGTCGTTGGGGTACACGAACGAGAGGTAGACCTGGGGAGATGACCACGCCACCGTCACCCCAGCACAGAGCAGGCTCACTCTGAGGAAGCGGGGACCAGCAGGGCTAAGAGCTGGGGACCTGAGGCCACCAGCATGGTCCCTCAACACCGAGGTGACCCCCAGCACCTCAAGCACCCCGCGGGGCTTTTAACCCAAACCCTTTCGGGTTAAGATGGAGAAGCTCAGCCTGATCCTCCAGCACGGGACATTTCCCCCTGGACTTTAACCAGGCAGAAACATCCCTGCCCTGGGGTGGTGGCAAAGCGCTCTGCTTCGCCGCGTCTCCCGTGGGAGCGCGACCCCGTCCCTGCCGTGGGGGGACACTTACAAATTGCAGGCCCTGGTAGCGGGCGATGGGGAAGTCCTTCACCACGTAGGTGGGGCTGTAGGCACAGGGCACTAGCACGTTCTCCACTCGGGAGGCCTCGATCGCAGGGGCTGAGGAGAAGCAGCCGCGGCTCAGCCCCAAGCCATGCCCTACCACCCCCACAGCCCACCCCCTGTCGCAGTTTGTAGCCCAAACCATCCCAGCACGCCCCTCTACAGACCCCAGCAGAGCTGCCCTCCACCCAAGAGACGGGCAGAAGGCAGGAGGGATGCTCTGGGTGCCTGTGGCAGCCAGGTCCTGCCTATTTTTCCTCCCCCAAAACCCCACAGAGATCTGCGAGGACACGGTCCCAGCCACTTACTGAGGAAGAAGGTGTCCCTGGGGTCAGACTTCAGCATGTCAGCCCCGTGCTCGTCTTGCTGCGCCTCCCAGAGGTAGCTCCCGCTGTGGCTGGCCAAGGTCTGCGGGATGTGCTCCACGTGGTTCATCTTCAGGGACGATTCGTCTGAAGGAGGAGAGGACAGGGCCTGAACCCCACGGGCAGAGCATTGTCCCAGGAGCATCCCCCAAGGCGGCAATTCCCAGCCCCTCCATCCCTCCCACCAGGAGGGCTCGGAGGATTGTGGATTCCTCCCGCTCCCAGGGGAACAGGGGGAGCCAACGTGTTTGCACAAGGGCAAACCCAGCTCCTCCGGCCCTCTCACACGCTCGCAGACCCCGTGACTAATCAGCCTAATGATCATTGCCATCAACTAACGAGCACGGAGAGGACAAGGGTACAACCGATCTCAGCCAGGCAGGCCAGCTCCGGTTACAGCATCGCTCACTGCGCTCAGAGACAAGGGGTGGGAACGCTCCGGGGCTTTAACTCCCAAGGACACAGGAATTAAACCGTGAATGTTCTTCCCCGTAGAGGTGCAGGTAAATGCAACACGAGCTGGTTCTGCCTCCTGTTCAGGGACGAGGGTGGCACATCGTCCTTGGCTACCAACCAGCCCCCAGACCTCCCCGCGGGAGGTCACCTTGCTCCGGTCACCTTGTCCCCCCACAGAGCTGCCTATTCCCAGCACCCACGGGTGCTCCTTTCCGGGCAGCCCTGCCTGCTGTAGGCTGTGGGGAAGCAGGCAGGTCCTGGAGCAAGCAGCCACCCCCTTCCCCAGCCCCAGATTCTTCTGCTTGCAGCAGGGAAAGGCTCCCCGAACACGTCCGTGCGGGTGGCTGAGGTCGGGCTGCAAGCCCTGGAAAAGCCCGGAGAAAGGGGGAAGGAGGAGGAAGGAGGTTGCTCTGCGCGCTGCTGGCACCCCCCCTACCACGGGGATGGGCTCCCCACAAGCGAAGTGGCTTTGCCTCGGGGTGCTGCTGGGGCCTGAGGGAGCCGGGAAGAGGGAAAGAGCCGGCGCTGATGGACAGGGGTCGGAATTTATCTGCGCATCATCCATGTCACGGGCACCTCCATCAATACCAGCGATATCCCTCCATCCCTCTTCTCCCCACTGATCCCTGCCTGTTGCCTGCCCCCTCCTGCCTTATCGACACCTCCCAGGGCATGTTTGATGACCAGTCCTCCAGCATATCGAGCGCTGGGGCAGGACCCATCTATCACGTCCTTCCTCGCTGCCAGGGCAGGGGCAGGAAGCAGCAGATCTATAGATTTAATTAAACCTTGCGCCATCCATCCCGGCCCACACGACAGCTCCTCATAACTCAGGCCAGGCCAAGGGGCCAGCCCTCTGCGCTCCCATCAGCGGGGACGGGGCCGGAGCACGAGCAGAGCTCTCTTTCCGTGGCGTGTCACCTCCGCATCCCATTTTTAGCAGGGTCGCAGCACACTCCCAGCATCGCCCCTACCCGCCGCAGCCCCTGGCCTTCCCTACACCCAGCAGAAGCGCTGGGGGCGCCGAGAGGCTGAGATCTCCCCCCAGGACCTCGTTTCCCAGGCTCTGGTGCCGTCTGTCCCCAGCTGCACCAGCACCAACGGCCCCCTCGGGAGCTTGCCGGCCGTGGCCGCAGGCGGACCCGCGCGGCCCTTACCTGTGTACAGAGAGATGTAGGAGGAGTCGATCACTTCGAACTTCAAGCTGGGGAGGAAAACTCGCCACTAGGAAAAAAGGAAAGGAGATGGAGAATGAGTGGGAGGGTGACAGGGGTTCAGGATGCAGCTGCCCAACGCCAGGCGCCCTGGGATGGGTCCTCCCCTGTCCTCAGCTCCCAGCAGCCTGCCCGCACCGATCCCAGCCCCGACCCCGCAGGAGAGAAACAAGGGAGAGGCTGATCCTGCCCCAGCGCAGACCCAGGCCCCCCTCCTGCCTTTACCCAAGGCGGTGCGGGATCAGCCGGCATCCCCTGCGCGGCCGGAGAGGGGAAGGCTCCTGGAGGTGGGACGCAGCCCCAGGCTGCTCCCCTCTCGGGACTGCCACACGGCCACCCGCGGTCCTCCTGCGCCAGGCGGGCCCGATCCTGCCCCGCGTCTGCAGCGGCACCCGCACCCCCCTGGGAAGCAGCACCGCCACGCGTCCTGCCTCGCAGGGGAGGGACGATGCCGGGGCGCGGGGCAGCTTCTCCCCAGGCGCCCCTTCAGCCTGGGGGAACGGAGCAGGGCGGCCACGGCACCCATCAAGGACCTGAGCCAAAGCCAACAGGCACCGAGCCCCGCACCACCGAGCCCGACACCTCCTCTCCTTCCCGCGGGAACGCACATTGACAGCAGACGTGTTTGCCCTGACTTAAGGGGGTCTTCATGGCCGCCTGCACCCGTTTAACTACGTGCTTTCTAAAAGCATGTCATGAGCCTTTGTCTGGACAAGCCCCTAAATACCCACAGGCAGAGACGCATTAGGGTCCTGCTTTTTTGTTGTCTTGTTTCTTTCTCAACATCTGAAAGGCTTCCCTCCCTCCAGCAAGAAAATGTCTCCCTCATCCATTTGTTTTCCACAGCAGAAACGCAGATCTTATCGGGATGGACCAAGATGGAGCCCCGGGAGGGTGAGGCTGAGCGATGGGGAGGAGAGAGCCAGCGAGGAACGGGTGTTGTCAGCCTCCCTGATGCTTTGCTGGCACAAGTTTGACTCCAGTGATTAATGACTGCTTGGGAGAAAGGAAACCTTTGCTAACGAGCCAACATCTTCCCCTCCCAAAGGCAGCCCCAGCTCCTGACACACACGCTCCAGGCTTTGCCAGGGTGGTGCAGCCAAGACAGACAAGTTTGGATTTGAAACTCATGGTATCTCCAAAGGAGGGAAGAAAAAAGGGACCCACTCCATCACCTCGGCCATCTCTCCCACCACCGACCCCGGGATGCAAGCCGGGAAGGCGGGCTGCCACTCGCAGGTGCTGTCCTGGCACCCGCCTGCTCTGGTCTTACGTGATCTGGGCTCTCCTTGCCCACGGCAATGGGCTCCTCTGAGGAGAAGCCCACGGGGGACCCTTCCCCTCCGCCAGCCCTTCTGCAGGAGGCCAAGGAGAAAAGAGAAGGGGCGGGACTGGCCACGCAGAGCCGGGTGTCCCATGGCTCCTGGAGCGAGCGGCCGCTCCGTCAGCATCCGTTACGGGAGCACAGCGGCAAGGCGGGAGCACAGGGGAGGGACAGCAGGGCCTTCGGCTCCCGAAAGGCCATCGGCACGAAAGGATCGGATAAGCACAGAGAAAAGCAGCCCGTGCCAGGCGTCCTGCGCAGGAACAGCCCCGGGAGATGGGGAGGGGAGCCCCAGCTCCGTCGGAGCCACGCTGACTCGTCCCCTCTCGTTGGCAGCCCCGGGAGGGGGGAAATCGCGGCTTTGCTCCAGGAGAAGGCATTTTAACGCGCATCGGGAAAAGCCCCGGCGCCGGCTCCTGACAGGACAAGCCTTGAAAGGAGCGCGGGGTGGGGACATTCACTCACACCAACTTCCACGTGGTCTGAACCTCGGTCGTCTTGTTTGTGGAGCAGCTCAAAGTAGTAGCGTCTGGAGGACATGAGGCTGCGCAAGGGGGGAGAAGCCGGTTAGAAACCATTGCTGAGCTGACTGCTACCGCTGCCAGGGCGAGGGGAGCTCCCCCGCTAGAGGAGCCACCTTGGGAAACCCTCTCTGTCTCGCTCATACGCGGCTAAACCTCCCTGGGGCAAGGAGACAGGCAGCGTGACACAGGTATCTGCTCTCCCACCCCACTGCTGAGAAGCTTCACGAGATCAGGGGGATCCCCCATCCCCACCTCATCACCTGCAGAGGTGGCTGCGGCCCCCAGCACCTTCCAGCCATGGGCCTGGGGGCATGGTTGGTTGGGCTCCTGCCCAGCCCAGACCCCACGTGCCTTTCGGGAAGAGACCACGGCTGGGGTCTCCTCCCAGGAGCTGGTCAGAGTCAGCACGGAGCCAGCCGACTCCCAACTCCATCCACCTGGGACAGGCAGCGGGAGCCAGGACACACTTACCGTAGAGGCTTGGAGACCTGTGAGCTGAATTTGGTGAACTCCCCCGGCGCCGTCCACTCAGTGCCCAGCTGGGGGAAGGAAGGAGGAGTGTGTGAGAGCGCCGGGGACACCGCGAGCCAAGCGGGCACGAGGCCCAGACGCCACCAGGCTGTGTGAATCTCCCCTCCACCCCCATGAGGCACTACACCATGCTGCAGAAAGGCTCTTCAGGCAGGAGGATATCCCAGGAGCTCTGTCCCAGGGCCTGCTTGTCCCCAGCTGGTGGCACTCCTGCCGCAAGAACTTGTCACCGGCCAACAACACCAAGGTCCCAAAATGCATGGGTGCGATGACGGGCCATGGGGTTTCCAGTTATAGGAGTTAACACCAAGAAAATCCAGGAGCAAATATTAAATCTCCTATTCTGGGCCATAAGCTGGTCTCTGGTAGCTCCTACTAGGATGGGGCTGAGGGGCAGATGGTCCTTCAGAAGCCAAATCAGGCCTGGCCAGGGGCAGAGATGGGACCAGGCTGACGCAGCCCAGCATTTACCAAGGGGGCAAAGAACAGGAGAGCTGCCTCTGGCAAATCACACACGGACCCTGCACACGCCCTTGGAGAGCTGCTGCAGCAGAGGGACTTGTAGGAAGGAGAATCCGCAGTGGCTACAGAGCGCCCGTGGGTTTGCAACGTCGTTAACTGAGCACTCGGGAGCCCCAGAAGGCACTCGGGATGGTTACCAGCACGCTGGGAGCAAGGAGCCGGGCACCCCGAGGGAGGAGACGCTCTCGGTGGGAGCTTGAGCATCCCCGGCCTGGGGAAAGGCAGAGGGTCGAGGACGGCGGCGTGTACCTTGCCCACGAACGCAGCCAGCCGGGAGTTGGACGGACTGTCGTCGGAGCTGAGCCAGAACTCGGAATTGTCATCCGATGCCACGGAAAACTGGAAATCCCCTGGGGGAAGCAAGGGAGAAGGTCACCACAGAGGGATACAGCAGTCCCAGTGGCATGGGCCAGTCTCCGTTGTGAGATGGGGAAACAGGGATGGACAGATGGAGGTGATGGGGCCACCCTGGACCCTACGTTGTGCCTGTGTCCTAGGTAGGATCGGGGCTTCACCTCCCTTTGAAGCAACCACAGAAAAGGGTCTTTGCTCCAGAAAGACCCTCCTGCCTGGGAGCCAGGGGTTTGGGGACTGTCTCTAAGAGCCTTTCTGTCCTCGCCCGGCCCAAGAAGGGAGAAGGAGGCAGCTTCTCCGCGTTGGTGCAGGGGAAGAAGAGGCCAAGCTCCATCACTCACCATCCTTGAAAGGGTGGATGTAGCCAAAAATCCTCAGGCCATAGTTCTTCCACTTGGGCGACACAGCCAGCTTCTTCACTGTGGTGCGGGTCTGCCGAGGAGAGACACAGACGTGAAAGCACAAACGCTTCGTGCCCAAGCTCGTGCCTTGCACCAACATCACCCAGCCCACCTGCTCCTTGTCATCCCAGGGTCCTGGGCCCCTAGAACCAGAGGGGACGTGAAGGTCCCATCACCACCCACCTCTCCCTCCATCCCTGCTCTGCTGGGAATTACCTGCCCTGAACCAACCCTAACAGCCTGCAAGCAAAGGTCTTGAGGACCAAGCCCACAGCCAGCGGAGAACCAGCAGCACCCAGAGAGGGACGAGCGGACCCTCCCTCCGACCCACCGCCATCAGGCCCGGGACTCACGTGGGGAAAGAGCGGAAAATGGAGGTTCTTCCTCAGGTGCCTGACGGCCCCCCCGCACCAGTCTTCGAAGACGTGCAGGTTTGCCTTCCCTTTGTACTGCGGGATGAGAGAGGGAGATGAGCGGGGTGTCATCCCCGCGTCCCCCCTCGCCTCCCAAGGACAGCGTGACGTGGATGTCGAGCCCTAGGGATGTCACCCACCCAGCCTCAGCTCCTCTGCAGTGACACGGGGGAAGGGCTGAGCTCCCATCCCTGGGCCAGCCCCAGGGTCACAACACCAGCTCCCGGGAGACAACCCTCCCGCCGCTGCTCCTTGGGGTCCCAAGGGCACTTGGACAAGGGATGTTGTCTGGATACGGCACCAAAAGCCCGACCCCATCCTTCCCACACGCCCAGCGTCCCCCCCACCAGCACACAGCCAGCTCCAGGAGCCGGGCGCAGCGTGGGCCCATCTGGAGGAGACAGGCAGCGAGATGTCCCCTGGCAGCCACGCACGGACCGATGAGGGGGCTGACGCACACCCACAGCACGCACCCGAGGAGCTCATCCTCAGGGGCACCACACCGACCCCGGGACCGGGCAGAGCCCCCGGGACAGGCGATGGGGAGCAGGGAGCAGGATGGCTGGAGATGGCTTTGGAGCTCGGCATGCTGGGGGAACATGGGCTGCGGGCTCCCCAACAAGGGGCTGGGTGGACGTCCTCCTGGAACCTCCTCCTCCACCACCACCCCCTTTGCTGCTCTCTGCCCACCTACCTGCTCGTTCCAGGGCAAAGCCTGCTTGGTCAGGTTGAGTTTGGGGTGCGTGGTGGCTCGGTCAGACCGTTGGCCTCTGGAAGACCAGCCGTCCAAGTCCTGCCCGTCGTTCTGCCGAGGAAGCAGGAGGGAGACATGAGAGATGGGGGCGGGGGGGGGAATCAGGGCCAGCCCAGCCGTGCTTGCAGGAGGTCTCCCTAGATCTAAACATCCCATTTTGGATGTCAAGTGTTGCCAAACCAAGGCAAAACCTTTCAAGGCTAACGGCAAAGGAAAGCAGGGGCAGGAGGAGGCAGAAAAATATTGGCAAGGTGTCCTGGGGAGCAGAGTTTCAAAATGTTCCAGCTAAACTCACTTCCCTTCCTCTGCCAAGGAGAGAAACTCCTCCAAAACAGTGAGTTTTCTGTTCATCCGAAATGACCAGCCGGTCTGATGGACTACTGGAAACGGAGTATTTTGGGCTCCAACTCCAGAAGAGCAGAAGCAATCTCTGTGTCCGCTCACAGGCAGAGGAAGAGGGATATTTCTCCGCTCCCCCTCTTCCTTTAAAGAGGATTAGGTTAATCTGATGGCTTGTGGCTCAAAATTTAGGGGGATTAGGTGAGCATTCACCCGCCCCCCAGCTTGCTGAAAAGGTGATGGGTGGCAAGGAAGAGCCAGGCACTTCTGGAGCCCACCCGGAGCATCCTCCCCTTTCACCACGCCGGCGGCCACAGGCAGAGCCGGAGCGAGCCCGTACCATCCCCGCGGGCATTGCCCCGGCTCTGCCATCACACCCCGGGGAGCGCGGGTGGAGGAGGGACGAGGGACCGGCTAGCACGTGGGGAAGGAAGAGCCACCAACCCTCTCCAAAGCAACCGCCGACCTGCTGGGCGTGGCGGGAAGCTGTGCCTGTCACACGGGGACCTGGCTGGTGTCGCAGCCCATCGTCACACGGGTGACGGCCACGCTCAGCACCAGCCCCCTCCGGGATGGGACCGAGGGGGGGAACGGATGTCCCTGCCTCAGGAGGATTCACTGTCATCGTCCCCTGTGGCCTCAGCTGGGCACGGAGGGCCCGTGCCACCCCCGAAGAGTGGAGCTGACCCTCTCCGAAAGCAGAGCCCGGGTGAGAACCACCGCAGCGTCCACACAGCGCAGCCCGTTGGGATGCACGGTGCCAAAGAAATAATTAGCAAACTTTGCCTAAATGAACTCATTAGTGTCCCGGAGGAGGGGAGCGGTGCCCTTGGAAGACGTTATTAGGGAGGTGGCGTAATTTGCCGCGCTCGTTGGAAGGATCCCCCCTCCTCCTGGGGAAAGCCAAGAGTAATTCCCGCTGTCCCCCTCCGCCCTCACCCAGCACCAGCCCGCGCCTTCGCCGGGCACCTCGTTTTCCTCCTTTGTCCGTCTGTCCCTGATTTACGGGACTGATCAGAGCAGGGCTCATCCCTTCTCGCCCAGCCCCTGCCGACCAGCCAGGCACAACCAGCCTCTTCCCCATCCGTATTTCCCGCCTCCCAACTGCTGCCTAGCCTGAAGCCGGCTCTCCTTACCAGCACGCAGCTTTCCACCGCCAGCACCTGGAAAAACCTCTCTGTGCTCCTATGGAGAGGGCCTGGGACAGGTCTCCATCCCATGGGTGAGACGGGTGGAGAGGACGAGCCCCCAGCACCCCTGCCCTGCCCCAAGGATAAAGCACCGGCTGTGCCGACAGCGGGATCCGCAGCTGGGAGCTCACCAGGAGGAAAGTTTTCTGTCGCCTTTTTTGAAGGAGGATTTTTTTTGCTCCGGTTTGCAGAGTCGCCTCGAGCTGGGCTGTTTGCTTTCAAACTGGAGTGAACTTTTCCCCCGCCTGCCCCAACAGAGGGGACTATTCACAGCCCAGCTCCCCGCAGCTGGAAGCTGGGGGTGGGTTATTTGCTGAAGGTGGGGACAAACCGGCCTTTTAATGGCAGAGCCAGTGATGCTGGAGATGTCCAGCGGCTGCAAAAGACACCGGGCAGGGCTAGGCTTCAACAGATGGGCACCAAGGGGGCTCCGGCCGCAGGGACTCGATGCTTTCCCCTCCCTCCAGACACAAAATACTCGCCCATGCTCCAAGTACTGCGGCTTGGGAATAGCCCAAGCAACGCCCACCCCGATGGCAACTCGCTGTCACGGGGACTTGCAGCAGTTTGGTGGCGACCTGCTGTTGGGACGGGGCAGGGGACACCACGTGGCTTCCCTCTCCCACCACCCCACCTGCCTGCCCTGCTCCAAAGCCTTTTGGTGACAACAGGTTGAACAGGGGACAGCAGGGTGTCCTTGTGGCTGGGATGCCAAGGGCCTCCTGGGCTGTTAGCAAGGAGAGACCCTCTCTCCAGCTTCTGCTTGGAGACCCCACCTGGGGTACACTGGGCCACGTTGGGGGCCTCCAGTCCAGGACAGACCAGCAGAGGTTGTAAGGCAAGATGGAGCAGAGGACACAGAAGGTGGCTTCGCCCAGCAAAGCAGGACCTGATTGCTGTTGGCGGCTGCGCAAGAGGCAGGTGCAGAGAGGACGATGCCAGTCTTCAGCGACCAGGCAAGAGGCACAAGGCACAACACAAAGCTTCAACGGGGCGTTAGGGGTTTTTTTCCATCCACCACAAGGGCTGCTGCGCAGAACCAGAGAGGCTGTGCCGTCTCCCCCCTTGGATCTCCTCAGCTGGACAAGGCTTGGAGCACCCTGCTCTAGTTGGCCAAGGCTGGGTCGGGGACTTGGACCAGCCACCTCCACAGGTCCCTCCCCACCCCATCGCACCCCGGCTCTCCGATTACCATCGGCTCCTCCTCGCGGCTCTCGCTGGAGTCCTCGGCTTTCCTCCGCCGTGCCGACGCCTGGGCTGCCGCCGGCCGCCTGCCGGCATCAGTCACCTCCCCCAGCCTCTCGCCATCTGCGAGGGGAGCAGAAGAAGGGGTGAGACCACGGCCACCTCCCACGTCCTCCCTGTCCCAACACCGCTCCTCTTTTGGGGCCGCCCCCTCGCCCTGGCATGGGGAAGGGCAGGTGCTGCCACCGCCGCTGCTCCCAGCAGGGAGGGACACGGGGGCCGACAGCGGGGGACCCTGGCTGCGATTCCCCTCATTACATCGGTACTAAGCAGCTTGCAGCAGCTCATCAGCATCAGGTTTAATTACACCCCCCACAGCCCAGCCTGTGGCCCTTTACGTAAGACACGGCCAGGATAAGCTCCTGCGGGATCTCGCTCCCCGTCCATCCTGGGGGACGTGTCCCTGCTCCCCTGCCCCGCCAGTCCCCGGCTCTCCCGGAGCATCCCCCGGCTCTGCCCAGAGCACGCCAGCTCTGAGCTCCCACAAGACATATTCTCCCCAAACTCATCCTCCCGCCCCCCAACGCCAAAGGCACCGTCGCGAAGACCTCGCTGCCCTCGTTTTAAACCGCCCTCGCTTCCCAGCACTGAAATAACCAACCTCCCCCAAAATAACAGCGCAGGCTTGGGAAATGTATCCGTTGTCTGGGGGGGACATCCCCTTTCTCTGCCACGGCAGGCGGGTGCCTCTGAACTTTCCAGACAGGCACCCCAAAACCCGCTGGGACGGAGGCAGTTTGCGGTTCCGGTGCCGGCGCAGGGCTCGGCGTTTCAAACCGGCGTCCAGGGCAGCTCCACGCGATGCTCGGAGAGGCGAGTGTCTAAGAGCCACCACTGCAAACACCCGTGGGTGCCCCCCAAAACCCAGCCGCCCCCATAGCGCAATAAGGGGGGGCCCAGATGTCACACGCAGCGGCTCAGCTCTGTCCCCCAGCCACAGGCATCGCGGCAAGGCGGTCACCAACACGCTCCCAAGGGTATGGCAAGATGCCCCCATGTCCCTCCACACCCTCCACTCCCCCAACAGCAAGTCCTGGGGGGCTCCTAGGCCCCCCGAAAGTGAAACAGCCTCCAGAAACAGGAGCTGCTGGGCTGGTTTCGGACCCCGCAGCCTGGCCGAGGAGGGGCTTGGTGCGCCCCCGGAGCCCCCCGCCGCACGCCTCCCATGCCATTAGTATTCCTGCGGCCACACAGCCGGCGTCTCCTTGGAGATGGCAGCACAAATCCCATCCCCACCGCGGGGACAGGAAATTAAGCTCTAAAGCCCCTTCTTCTGCTCTCAGCCATTCTTCAGCCCCTGGCAGCTCCGGCGCTCTCCTGGCAGCTCCCTGCCTCCCTCCAGCCGCCCTCCTCCCCTCGCCCATCTTCATCCCCGCGGCCCCAGGCAGGGTGATGGGGAGCAGCGCAGGGAGGAGCGGGACGGGATCCGGCACTTTCATCTCCCCGGCTCTCGAGACCCCCCCATCACTCCTAGGGATGCTCCTGCCCACACAGGCGGTGGAAATAAAGCCGATCCTCGCTGTGCCGAGGTCGCAGATGCCTTTTTCACGTTATTCCCCCCCCGCGGCTGATCTGTGGATTAATCACGGCCACGAGGAGTTCAGCGCTCCCAAGGGACCTGCCAAGGGATGGGACGAGCAGCCAGCTCCGTGGTGCCCACGCAGGGTATCTCTCCCAGCCTAGGAGGAGATGAACCTGTCTCCCCCGGGATTCACCGGCTCAGCATCCCTTCGGGATGCAGGCTGGGGGTGCTACGCTGCAAGTCCCGTCCCTGGGACGGATTAACCCCCGATACGGGCTCTGCTGCCAAGCCCCAGGTCAGGGCGAGCAAACCTGAGCCAGCAGCATCCCAGGCTGCAGCCACAGGGGATGGCTGGACGCAGTCCCCCACTGGGCTCAGCCCTTTTCGCTCACCTCCAGGTACCGCACCTGGGTTTGGCCCCTGCTACGAGGCCTTGGGTAAACTGGAGAGAGATTATTTGATAAAAATGGCAGCAAAGCGGGGAAAAAACACGTGCTCCCCGCAGCGAGGCTGCGCAGGCTCCTCTCAAGACCCAAAGCCATGAGCCCCCTGCTCACTCTCCACCCCCATCACCCTCCTCCATCCTCATCAGGGACTTCAGGGATTCTCTCAAGCTCAAGTCCATCCTCACAGACACCGTGAAGGAGCAGGACAGGGCTTGTGCTCCCTACTTTGGTTTGCATCTAAATTAAACATCACTGCTGCTTTTATGGGGTTTAAGTAACAACGAGGCTCAAAACCTGTGTGCCTTCAGCAAAACCCTCTCTCCCTGGCGGGGAGGCCAGTGCTCGCTCTGAGAGGCACCCACATCCCGGGAGGAGCGAAAGCACCAGCAAAGCCCCAGAAAAAGGCTTCCAGGCTTCTGCATGGATGTGTATTCCCCTGCAATTTAAATACTGGATAGGAAAGTCAAGGGCAGCCTTAGCCAAACACCCAAATGCTAATCAGCCTGTGCGGGACCGGGAAATAAATGCCGCCCTTGACAAGGGGAGGGAAAGGCCAGCACCGTGTACCAACGAGCATCACGTTGCTCCTCACAAAAAAATCAAGTCCCTTTGGTCTGAACCTCACCCCTGTGAGAAAGGAGTGGGCCAGGGGCTACAAGAAGAAGAGAGTGGAGAAAGCAGCGCTGGGAGGAAGGAGGGTTTTGGTTTCCCCCCGTGCATTCTCCCAGCACCCTCCAGGACCGCCTGCGAGCCGCGCCCGGCCCGGCTGCTCCCCCAGCATCCCCCCCAGGATGCACAGCCAGCATCGCTGCACTGATTAATTCTGCCAAGCTGCCTCTTCCCCTTTTTCAAGGACCATAAAAAGCCACGTAACAGCGGGTAGCAGGGGGCAAGAGGGTGGGGGAAGGTCTGGAGGACGAGCAAGGGACCCGCTCGCTCGGGGGACAGCATTACCGGGGGGATGCTGGGCAGGGATGCATTAAGAGCTCTTCCCGCAGCGAGCTCTTAATGCTCTCAGAGCAGTGCGAGGAGGGGGCAGGAGATGCGCACGCCATCGCAGGAACCAGCTCTGAGTCACAGCAGCCTCCAGGCAGCGAGGCAGGGCCAGGAGCCGTCCTCGGGAGGAGACCACGGGCACCAGGGACCAAGCGCCGACCCCAGCGCACGGCCCAGACCAGGGCGATGCCTCCCTGGGAGGGAAGAGTTTCTCCCTTATCACATAAACCCGCTTCGTGCCGCCTCCCTGCTCGGCCGGGCAGCACAGAGGGCCTTTCACGCAGCAAACTCCCGTTTCCCCACCTCCCTTCTCCTCCTCGCCTGCTGGGCTGACGGCACGCAGCTCGCTCGCCCCGAACACAGCCCCTTTCTTCGGTTGGGTTTCGGAGCTGGGATTTCTCCTGCAGCTTTCTGGACCCTTTCCAAACCCTCCAGCATGGTTAGAGATGCCCCTCGCTTACGCTTCCTCCCGCATCTCCTAACAGCTCCTAACGAGCCTCCCCTCCACAGTCACTTGCTGCAAGCTCGCTCCACTCTCGCCCACCACATACCCAGACAAGTCACCCGGGGATAAACCCAGACACGGCCCAGCAAGCCCAGCCACCTTGGCACGGATGGGGGACGCTCACAGGAGCATCCACAAAAGGATCAGGGCTGAGAGTCCCAAAATCCCCAAGTCCTGCCCTCCAGACGGATGCTCAGGCCCGACGAGCTCTGGCTGCTCAATGGGAAGGGTCCCATGGGGAGACATTGGGTGGGACAGCCTGGCCCTGGCCATCGAGCTGCGTTTGGAACGGATGGAGCCACGGGAGAGAAGCTGCCAGGATGGGACGGCGGTCAGGCAACGGCTTGGTGTCCTCTGCCCAGCTCCAGCTCCAGCCATGGCTCCGCTCCCCGTCCCAGAGGTGCCCATGCGAGGATGAAAACCCCTGAGCGCGGACAAGGACTCCCTGGGAACAAAGAGCATCGGCTCGGCTGTGGGCACGGCGCTGGAGGAGGCAGCAGCACCACCCGGGACCCCGCACCATCCTCCATCCGACATAGGTGCGTGGTCAGAGTCTGCCCCTGCGTTGCCCCAAGCTGTGGGTCCTGAGCGGTGCTGAGCCCTTGGGGCTTTAGGGCTGAGATTTCGTCCTCTGGCAGCAGCACCGGTGGCAGCTGCAGACCCTCAGGACCCTTCATCTCTCTTTTTTCCCCCCAAACAGACCCCGAAGGGCACCAGCCACTGGGAGAAGAAACGACGCACCCCAGCCCCGAGTTCCCAAGCACATCGGCTGGGTGGGATTCAGGGCACGGTCCCTGGACTATTTCCAACCCCTTTCCCACCAAGCTGATGCTCCAGAGCAGACGTGTGGAACACCTCGCCCATCGCCAGGAGCCACACCCCGCTGAAACACAGCCCCCTGCGGGGCTGCCCGTCCCCTGCCCGCCCTGCACCTCCCTGCCCAAGGGCCGAACGGGGGCGCCCTGCCGTGATGGGGCTCAGGGGGAGCGGAAGGAGCAGCGACACGAAGCGAGGTGACATTTAAACCCAGACACAGCTGCAGCAAAGGCGGCAGCGTCGGCACTTTTATTAAACCCACCGGTATAATTACCAACAGCCCGGTGCTCCCCGGCACAGCCACAGCCTCCGAGTCAGCCGCCAGAGAAGAGAACCATGAGCATCCCTTCACCGAGCCTCCCAAAGAGCTGTTAAGCAATTATAACGACCCAGCAAGGAGTCAGTACTGCAAACCGCCTTCCACCGCTGCAAAAACACCGTCCTGCTGCTCCACGGCGCCCGGGGGAAGCCCAGGCGGCGGGTGCTCCCACGGGCCGGGGGACGGCAGAGGTGAACGGTGGCCGTCACGGGGATGCAGGCAGGGGTGCAGGATCAGCCCCCGCACAGCCCTTCCCTGCCTCCTTCGGCCACTCTTGCCTGCCCAGACGCTGATTTTACCCGCTGCTGGCTGAGAAAAGGGTTTTGGTTTGGTCCCTGTGTCACTGCTGCAAGACACAGACGCCTTGCCAAGGGAACCAGAGGAGCGAGGGGATTTTTTTCCTGCCTCCCCCAAACCAGTTCATTTCGTGCTCTTTACCTCCTCCGTGACAGCCGTCTCAGCTGGATCAATGGCAATCAATGCCGAATCACTCAGGGCTGGTGATGGAGCTGCCGTGAGACCGCTCAAGCTGACAAACACCCACTGGGAGAAGCAGCCCTGACACTTCCACGCTCAACTCAGGGTCCCAAATCCCTCCTGTGCATCGACAGCACCTGGATCCCCCCCATTTCCCCCCACCTCACACCTCACCATGCATCCATTGGCCTCCTGTGCCCGTCCGCTCCAGTATCATTCCATTTTGCACCAACTCCAGTGGCTCTGGACGGACCATGCGCCTATCTCTCCACCCTGCCCATCTGAACAGGGATGATGCTCCCTCATGGCCCTCGGCACAAAGAGTTTGCTTCCCGGGACACAGCCTCCAGAGAAGGTTACTCGTAGCCTGCGATGCGCTGGGAATTGGGCAGAATCCATCTCACCCTAAAATATTTCAGCCGCCAACCTCCCCGCTGCCCTGCAGACGGGCACCTCACCATTTCACTGCCAGCTTTCCAACCCGTTTCAGCCAGCGTCTGGTTTATCTCCACCAGCCCTGGGTGCTTTTAACCTTTCCCTTACCTTTAATTTGGCAGCAAATTCGGCTGAGCTCTACCCTGTGCAGAGACCATCCGCTCCCATTTACCACCCCCGCCCCCCACAAACCCTCCGTCACGTCGTGCTTGTGCTGTCCCCGCCGCTCAGCAGCCAGCTCCCACCCGCTCCTCACCCAGACCAAATCCCTCCGCCCTGCCACCGCCAAGGCCACCAGCCACCGCTACCTCAGGGCGGCCGCTCGTCCCCTCCCAAACAGCAGCTCCAGAGAGGCCTGGCTGCGGCACGGCACGGGGAAGGGGCCCGCGGGAGACACGCCGCAGCGCAGGGAAGGACAAAGCTCCCCAAATACCAACACAACGAGCTCCGGGTGCTTGGGAGGAGCCACAGCGGCCGCGCCGCCGGCGCAGAGGGGTTTTCTAACAAAAAGCCAACATCCCTGCCCCGGCCCTCACGGCCGTCGCCTCCGGGCTGGGGGAAGCTGAACACGATGGCAGTGGCCGAGACGTGTCACCCACCGAGACGCCCTTTCCAGCACTCCGGTGGCATCTCCCAGCACAGCTGTGGCACCACTGTGGCACCACCATGGCACATGCCCAGCATCGGGCTGGCTGGCTGCGGGACAGGGCTCCTCTGCACCGCGCCGCCACGGCCAGTCCTGGCACACCAGGACCCACCTGCCCCTCGCCCCCCCCCGCCACCGCCGCCCTCCCTCAATCGCCTCTTTGACGCCGAGGCCGGCGGCACGGAGAGGGCTGGGACCGCGGCCACGCAGCTGGCGCCCGGCTGGGGACACGCTCGCCTCCCCCCATCCCTCCGAGGGACACCGGCAGCGAGCAAAGGCCCCCGCCACGTCAAAGCCCCTGGGATGCCGTGCTGGATGAGCGGAGCTGGGGGTCCTCCGATGCCCTCTCGGGATGCTCCAAAAGCGGCTCGGCTCTGTCGTGGCACAGAGAGGCCAGAGGGGAAATGCTGTGGAGCCGAGGGACCTGCCGCCCCAGCGCTCGGCCAGCCGGGCTTTCCGGAGGCCCCTTCCCTACGGATCTGCCTTTTTCCCAGACACGGCCGAGGCAACCGGTGACCTCGGCTCGCTGCAGAGCATCAACAGCTCCGCGGCTAAAGGAGACTTCAAAAGAAGCCCCAAGAGGAGGAAAACAGTGCAGAAAATTAATTGACAGCAAATGCCCACATTAAAGGGGATGGAGGATATTTTCTATCGGGTTGTTTTATGTCTCTTTTTATGTTTTTAAAAGGACCTAAGCTCCCAGGTCTTGAAAGAGCCTCCAAGGCTGGGGAGCGATGAAGGGACAGAATGCTTTGCTCTCTTCTTCTGCTGCCGTCACCAGGGTCCAGCGGGACCCGCTGACACATCCTGCATGGACACACGTGCCGAAACCATCCCCTCGGCCGGGGGTTCCTGTAGAGATCGGAGCGATAAACGCGCCCACAACCAGGGTGCTGGGGAGGGACAGGACGGCTCCCAGGGGCAGAAGCATCCCTAGAAATAAAGCCGCATCCCTGCTCTTGCCATCGCACGTCAGTGCCAGAAATCCTGGGGTGCTCGGGGTGAATCCCCAGGGATCCACTCCCAGCCTCACCCACCCCGCACCCGAATATTTTGGGCAGAGGGAGCAGGATCCAGGGCCGGGGTTATAAAGCCCTTTTCCCTGGGTACGGGGTCAGATCCAGGCTCCCCCCCACGCCCCGCCTTACTGGTCACGGCCGCGGACAAGAGGACCAGCTCCAGCACCGAGCTCTCCGTGGCCGAGCCCAGCTCAGGGTCCCCACGCTGTCACTCCAGCCCACCACGACCCTGGGGACAGATGGCCAGAGAGAGGCGCTGCCGCAAGGTCATTCAAAGCCAGTCATGCCCCTGAAGAGCCGACTTTTTACCTTTGAATAACCCAAAATAGGCACGTACCAAATGTTTCCTGTACTTCTCCCCCATCACCTGCCAAAAAGCCCTGAGATGCCCACACACCCACCCCCCCCCCCCCCCAAAAAAAAGACAGGGCTCGCTTGTCCGTCCGTCCATCCGCCTCCTTTTCCATCCGCCTCGCTCTGGGCAGGTCGGGCGCGGTGACAAAGAGCCGATTCAGGGGAGCAGGGCACCTGAGAGGAGCTGGGCGGGAAGCCCAGGGCAAGCCGGGCCACAGCCCAGCGAGGAAGAGGAGGGCTACAGGGCTTCCCAGCCAGAGAAACAGTCCCAATGACACCAAAACCAGCCCACCCCCCCGCCTCCAAACCTCCCTTTTCGGCAGCGGGGACAGGACCAGCTTTCCCCTCCACCGGGACCCCGCGCCGAGGGGGTGTCTGTCTGGGGAAAGCAGCCTGTCCTGGCAGGGGCAGGAGAGCAGGGCGATGCCAAGAGAAAGAAAACCAGCACCCAGCCTCCTCGCGAACCCCACTGCCCTTCCTCTTCAAAGGGCTCTTTCTCCTCCTCTTCCCCGCCTGCTCCTGGCATTCCTGACAAAAGGAACGAAACCCACCGCCGTTCGCAGCGGTTCAGCATCCCAATTAAAATCAAAGCGCCCAGCGCAACCGCCCTGTCCCAAAGAGACGCGCCGTCCCCCGCAGCTCGGGGGGAGGCTGCTGCGTGGCATCCCAAAGCCATCCCTCCTGCGAGCGAGACCCCGAAGGACAAAGGTCCCCGGGGAGGGACAGGCAAGGACGAGGCTCTGCAGGCAGCGACGGGCTGAGCCGAACAAAGAGCGTCCAACCCATCCCTGCCTCTGGCTCAGAGCATTTCGGGGAGCCCTCAGGACCACGGCAGAGGGGGGCCCCCGGCTCCCGCCCACCAGCAGCTCTTTTTCCAGACAAAGCTGAGCAGGACGCACGCAGCCAGACCCAGGCAGTGCCGCGTCCTGAGGGTACCAAGACGCCTGGCCGGGTTTTCCTCCCCAGACAGCCCCGCTTCAGCCGTGAACGGGCTTTAGCATCCTCCTCGCCCCCTCCAGCACAGATCCTGCCCTCCCCCAGTTGCAAAGCCCTCCCAAAACCCAGCTCCCAGCACCACTGCTCATTCGGCACCAGCAATACCCCCACGTGCTAAAGCACTGCCCCGGCGAGATGGCTGCTGGTGGAGCAGGACCAGCCCCACGCCCCTGCTAAGAGCTATTCTAGATTTTTACTGTAATGTTTTCCTCTTTCTTCCTTTTCTTCTTTTTTTTCCTTTCCACCTGGCACACCAGCATTTCCACCCCATTGACTCGGAGCAGTTTCCAGCTGGGAGAACACCGTAATGGCCTCATTATTTCAGATGAGGAATCTGTGTGTTCAATTAGGCAGAGAAGGGTAATTATCTACTTGTAGAAGATAAGAAAAGGGAGGTGTTTTTTTATCAGGGACCTGCACCAGCACAGTTCCCAGCCAAGTCCCCGGATGCTCCAGCTCCACGTGTGACCACCGGCTGGACCGAGGGGACATGGGTACCCCCAAATAATCCCCCTGCCATGCACAGACCCCTCTGCGGTCCCTTGGCCTGGTCCTCCCCACCTCACCCCCCTTCCGAGCTGCCTAAACCCTTGTGCCCTGTACCTTCAGCCTCCAGAAAGTACCTCTGCTGGGTGACATTTTGTTTAATGAGTAATTAACCCTTTTTTTTTTTTCATAGATCCTCTGCTGGCTGACGCAAGCTGGGCAGCATCCTCAGCAGCATCCTCAGCAGCAGGCAGGCAGGGTCTGGCTCATGGTGGCCAAAAAACAAAAGAGTCATGTCCAAATCTCAAGACACCTCTCGGTGCACAGCCCCTTGCGGTGATGGTGCAGAGCCCCGCATCCTCCCCAGCCACCGCTCCCACTCCGGGGACAAGTGTCACCCCCATCTCTAAGGGATCTGGGAGCGGGACACACCAGAGCTCCCCGCAGATCCCACGGATCGGGGAGGAGGAAGGAGACGCACGAGCTGGGAGGGCACGGTGACCCCCCAGCCCAGGGACACCCGCTAAGCCCCGGGGAGTATCGAGTACCGGCTGTTTTCTGTCAGGAACGCAGTGCACGCTGACAGCTGTGCCCCACCACGGGCTCGGGGGGTGTCTCCTGCGAAAGCTGGGTGATGGAGAAGAGCAAACCCCATCCCCACCACGGCGGGACCCTCGTGGCCACGGGAAGCAAGCTTCTGCACCCAGCACAAGGCAAAGGCGGCTTCAACGCGAGCGAGGTGGAGACAGAAAACATCTCTGGGCAGAGGGGGGCTGCCCCAGAGCTGCCCTCCAGCACAGCTCTGCCTCCCAGCTCTCCCCACAGCTCTGCCCCAAACCCTTTCCTCTCCCTGCAAACTCTCACACCAAGCTTTTCCCTGAATTTTTTTTCTTGGATGTATTTTTTTATTCCTCTCTTTTTTTTTTCTTTTTTGACTCTGTTCACTACTTTTCCAACTAAAACACCTCCCTGGCTCTCCCGCTCGGGCTCTCTCTGGGTTGCAGCAGCAGGACTAGGGTTCCTCTACACCTGACCCTTCCCCAGCCTCCACCCAAGCCCTCTCCATCACCACGCTTCCAAAAACACTCAGCAGGACCTAAACTCCAGCTTTGCCACACATCTGCCCAGGCTTTAGGGACCAACTGGAAAACCCCAGTGCAAGGAGCAGCATCGCCCTGAAGGGGGACGATCCAGCCCAGGAGGGGTCCAGCCTCCCCTGGGGAAGCGCCCACCTCGCCGCAGCCCAGCCAGAGGAGATGCCCGTGCTCCCCGTGGCACGGGGCACATCCAGCCCCCTCGCCAGACCAGCAGGACACGCTGCCAGAGCACAGTCCTCGCCCGGCACCTCCCACGCCGTCCCCATCCACTGCACGTCTCCATCTCTTCCCCCACCTCCCGTGGACCCTCTTCTCCCCCAGAGCCGTGTGTCGATCACAGCCGGAGCGGGGCTGTGCATCTCCTCGCTGCTACAGCAGAGCCTACGGCCGCCCCCAGCGCACCCTGAGGGGCAGCCTGGGACGCAGGGCCCGTGGGGAGCAGCACCCACCAGGTTCAGCACCTGAAAACACACCCGGGGAAGGCACCGGCACACAGGCATCGCTCTGTGCATCCTCCCCAGATGAGGCCACGGAGGAAAACCTCGTCTGCCCCTCGCGCCGCTGCGTCCCAACGCCCAGGGTGGGGACCCCGACCCGCAGTTTTCACAGCCAGCCATCCACAGGGACGGCGATGCCATGCCATGTCCCCCCTGCTCGAGACTGCTGGTCCCAAAAGAGGAAGGACTCGGCCCTCCTGAACACCAGGATAACCGGGGAGGCACGGGGCAGACTTCTGTAACTTGTGGCTTTTCCATCAAGCACGACCCTGCAGCGGAGAAAAGAAAACAAGCGGCGCAGCCTCCCCATAACCCCTCCTTTGAGGCGATGCACAAGCAGCCTCATTTCCTGCTTCTCTTATTAGCATTATCCCGATTTCACCGTAAGGCCCAAAAATTTGCAGGATCATGCTGCTGCTATGGTTGGAAACTTTGGGTTTGCCAGCTGAGAGGCTTCGCCGGCCTCCAGAACCGCTCTGACCCGCTCAGAAAAGTCATTTCTTGCCTAAATAAGCACTAACTCTCATTTCTTTCTAATTTTTTTAGGTCAAAAACCACTAGGCGAGTTCAGTCCAACCAGAAACGTTACAGCTCAAGTTTCACCCACCAATATTTCGTGTAGTTTTATGCCCCCCCCAAGCAGCCCAACGAGGTCTTCAAGGGTGAAGCCAGGAGCAGCTAACCACGAAGTCGAACTGTAGGGCAAGTGCTTGCACCTGCCCCTCCGGATTGGCCCCACCAGAGCATCCCGGGTCACAACCCCAGGCACCAGCCGAGGGCTGGAGGAAGGGATTTTTCCGATAGGGAAGCGCAGGCTGAGAAAGTGTTGGGGAAGGATGGGAGGGTTGGGTTTGCCCCTTCCAGGCAGCAACGAGCGGCTATAAATGGCCTTCTTTGTCATCGCAGCCAAAGCGGCGGGTGGAAAAATGAGGACGGAGCTGCTCCGGGGGGTGGAAATGAAAACCCCCGACTGGTTTGGGGTCCCCCCGGGCCTCCTCCACCCACCCCGGTCCCCGAAGGTGCAACGCCGAGTGTGGTGCCAAGGTGCCCACAGTGGGGTCCTGCTCCCCCCGACCCCCCCGGGGCGATGCAGGACAGAAAGGTGCCGTTGGGATGGGGCGGGAGGGGGGGTTCCCCACCCGGGGGGCTCCCCACCCCTGCGGGTGGTGGGCGACAGTGGAGCCGGGTGGATGCTCTGGAAGCCCGGCGTGCTGTGGGGCACCCACCGCCCTTCGGGGTGCAAGGCACACCCCCAGACCCCACCGAGGCCTCGCACCGAGGGGTGACGGGGGTCGGAGGGGGCCCCCCGGTGCTGGCCCCGGTTGGAGGGGGGGGATGTCGCCCGCCTTGCCCCCCTCTCCGGTTACCTTTGCCGTAGGCGAAAGGGAGGCGCAGGGCGCGGCCCTGGCGCACCAGGCTGATGTGGAGGTAGGTGAACCAGACGGCGAAGGTGAGCAGCACCAGCAGCAGCAGCAGCTTCAGCTGCTTACGGAGCTTCTTCACCGGGAGCCGCGGCATCCTGCCGCCCGCATCGCCCCCGCCGCCGCCGCCGGCCTAGCCCCGGCCCATCGGGCCCCCCAGCCCTGCCCAGCCCGCTCGCTACGGGCCGGCTGCGAGGGCAGCGGGGCGGCGGCGCGGCTCGGCGCGGTGACCCCCGGCCGCCCGGTGCATCGCCGCCGCCCCGTCGCGCCGGCACCCGCGGGCGGGGGAATGAATGAGCGGGGCCGCGGCGGGACGGGGGGGCCGCTGGGCCCGGTCCCGCCCCGGCGGCGCCGCCGCCACGCCCCCTCAGCCCGAGCGGCGGCCCCGTCGGCCAATCGCGAGGCGGTCAGCGCGGGCCCGCCGCCAATGGGTGCCCCACGGGGGAGGAGCCCGCGGGGGCGCCGCGCGTCTCCACGCCAACGGGCCGGCATCCCCGCGAGGCGCCGCGGGCGAGGCCATGCGGGGCGCGGGGGGGGGTGACCGTGTCCCCGTTCCCGCCCTGGTCCCTGTCGCTGGGCGGCGGGAGGGCGAGGCGGCGGCGGGGCGGGAGGAAAGGGGCTCTCCGTGCCGCGGGGGCCGGCGGGGCCGGCGGGACGGCTGGCGGGGAACTCGGTGCGGCCGCCCGCCGACCCCACCCCCCTAGCGGCGCGGATGGTACGCTCCCGCGCGGCCGCGGCGGGGTCTGCGGGGCCCGGCCCGGTCCGCGGGGGGGGGGGGCGGGATCCCCCCGATCCCCCTCGCTGGGTGCAGGGATCCCACGGGAGCGGATGCAGGAATCCCTGGGATCCCCCCTCGCTGGGTGAAGGGATCCAACGGGAGCAGGTGCGGGGATCCCTGGGATCCCCAGGATCCCCCTCACTGGGTGCAGGGATCCCAGGGCTGAGGCCGCTTCTGCCGGCAGGGCCGTCGGGAAGCGCGAGGGCTGCAGCTTGCCCTGCGCGAAGCCTAACGGTAATTAACCAGGAGAGTTAATGATGCTGACGGTGACCAAGGCCGTGCCGCCGGAGGGTCGCAGACCTTCTCGGGGCCACAGCCCTGCGCCCCCGGCGCCACGGGCGCTCAGCCGCGCTGAGACCGGCCACAACTCACTTCACTGATGCACAGGCTGGTTTTTCCCTCTGCAACGCAGTGGCGAAACCAGCGGATTTTTTAATGGTTTTTTCCCTCGCCTTTCTCGCGCCACAAGTTGGGGCAACAGCTCCTCCTCGCTGCGGCTCCGGGCTGGGACGAAAACACGTGAGAAACCAGTTATCAGGGGAAAAGTGGTACATTCACAGCTGGGAAAACTAGGGGGCACCAGTGCTCTGGTTTGCGCGTCCCTGCGCTCAGCTCCCTTACGGATGTGGAAGGTTAATTAGCTCGTAATTAAGCCAAATTTAGACAAACGGGCAGGGAAAACAGCAGAGCGGGAGGCTCGGTCCTCGTTAGGGAGAGACCCCGCACGGAGCCCCGCTGGGGCGTCCGGGAGGGGACGAGGAGGAGGCGGAGGCGGCGGCGGCGGCTGCCGGGACTAAGGGGTCTCTGCCCCAGGCTCTCCCGACGGGTGGGGGGGCCGCCGGCCGGAGCCCGGCTGTGGTTCGGCAGCGGGTCTGGATCCGGGGGTCCCTGGCGTCGGTCCCGCTGGAGTCACCGGTCCGGGACGCCGGGCGATGCTGGCGATGACAGGGGGTCGCCATCAGGACAAACTTACCTGCACGGTCTCAGAGAAGCCGCCACTTCTGTACGGCAGCGCTGGGAAGCGCGGGGGTGGCTCCACCTGATGTGCTTCCAAGTTACACCAAAACTCAGCGTCTTTGTACCCTTTTTCTGCAAAGTCATGATCTTTAACATATTTTAACACAAGCGTGCATGTTATGCCCGCTATTAATTTTGACACTTACAATGGTTGGTCCACCCTTTATTAATATTCCTATACTAATATAATCACTGGTTGTTTTACTGATCAAAATCCCTGACATACAAATCAGGATGGGGAGGATGTGGGAGTCTTCACAGCAGCATTCCTTGTTTCTATGGTTTCATCACATGAGATAAGATAACTAGCTGAGAATGTGCACTTTCACTCCTCATACCTATCTCCTGCCTCCCCGCTCTGTGTTCTGCACAACTTCACAACGCGCAGCAGCTTTAGCTTTGGCCGTTTTCATAAGGCCTGCAGCTGCTGTCTCTGAGCATAAGTGAGGTTCTGTATATTTCTTACCATAAGGTAAATTAATTGAATCAGGAAATAATTAAATACAAGACGCTAGTTGTTCATTAAAAACAATTAATTATCAATGAAAAGTAACTAGCTATTCAAAATTCAGACCTGATTATAACCCTGGAAGGGTTTCAGAGGCGTTTGGGGTGCTGGCGTTATTTTGGGGGGGCCCCGGGTACCCTTTTCCTTTGTGGAGAGCTTGAAGCTTCCCAGAAGCAAAGTCCACCGTTCCAGGGCTGGGCTGTCCTTTAGTTTGTTTTATTTAAGCATGAACAATCCCAGACTTGCCAGGAAAATTTTATTACCGCCTCATATTGCAACGCGTAACGTGAATTAGGACGTATTAACAGAGTCAACACGCTGTCCTGCCGCAGAGGGCTGGTGTGAGCTCAGGGAGAGGATTTTCGTCGGGGGACGGTGCCCTTCAGGACAGCAGGGACCCGGCACAGCACTTATGAATTCATGAGTCCCCAACGATGTCCCCGATAAGCAGCACCTTCCAGCTTCACCCCGTACTTGTGGGGGACGGAGCCGGGCTCAGGTCCCTCGGCCAGAGCAGGGTTGGTCGCTGGCTGCCGGGCCCCGCACAGGGCTGCCCCGGAGCCGGAGGGGACGAGCTCGCAGCCAGCCTCAGCCTGCCCCGGTGCTTCCCGGAGCCGCTCGCAGTGGGATTTCAGGGATTTCACAGGCAGGCACAAGCCCAAGGCCTTCGCACGACATCCCGCCTCCCCGAGCCAGCGAGGCGCTGGTTGACGAGGTTTCCGGGAAGAAACTCTCCAAAAACCAAGGGGAGCGGCAGTTCGCGCCCTGCCAAAGGGACGACGATCCCGGCCAGGGCTACCTCTGCCAAAGCCTTTCTCCTCGATGGAGCCAGGAACTCGAGCGGCCGTGAAGTTGTGTCCCAGTGGCCTCGGCTGCTGGCACCGAGAATCCAGAGTGTCAGCAGCGGGGAGGGAGGGAAAGGGGTTCCCAGTGCCTGCGGAGGGGACTTCTTAGTGAGGGGTTCCTCCCTGAACCCCCCAAAACGCTCACAGCTGACCCCAGACGGCCAGCCTGGGATGGGACAGAGAAAGGGACAGAGAAAGAGCGGGGTGAAGAAAAAGGGGGCAAAGAGGGGGCTAAAGAAGGGGACAGGGAAAGAGGGGGGCAAAGAAAGAAGGGGAAAGAAGGGGATAAAGAAAGAAGGAGGGGAAAGAACAGGGTAAAGAAAAGGTGGGGGAAGAGGGTAAAGAAGGGAACAAAGAAAAATAAGGCAAAGAAGAGGGCAAAAAAGTGGACAAGGAAAGGGGACAAAGAGGGGGATGAGGAAAGAAAGGGGCAAAGAATTGGGCAAAGAAAAAGGGGGTAAAGAAGGGGACAAGGACAGAGGGGCAACAAAAGAAGGGGGAAAGAACGAGGTAAAGAAAGACGGGAGGAAAGGGGGCAAAGAAGGGGGCAAAGAAGGGGGCAAAGGAGGGGACAAAGGAGGGGACAAGGACAGAGGGGGGCGAAGAAGGGGACGAGCAGTGGGCGAGGAGGCGGGCAGGGCGAGAGGGATCAAAGAGGGGGAGGCCGGGGAGCGGCGGGGGGTCTCCCCGGCCGCCCGGGCGGGGCGGGGAGCTTCTCCCTCCCGCGAAGAGGCGCCCGGGCGGGGCGGCCCCGGCCCCGTTCCCGCCCCCTCGGCGCTCTCGGGGAAACGAAAGAGCCGCGGGGCGCCCGCCTGCCGGCCATGGAGCGGCTGAACGCGCTGGGGCCGGCGCTGCCGCCCTACGAGCCGCTGGCGGAGGGGCTGGACATGGAGGGGCTGCCGCGGAGCACCGTGGTGGCGGTGGAGCCGTCGCCCGCGCCCCCTCCCCGCGACCACCTCGCCTGGTCCCTCTGCACGACGCTCTACGGCAACTTCTGCTGCCTCGGCTTCCTGGCGCTCGTCTTCTCCGTCAAGGTGGGGGGGACGGGAGGGGGGTGGTCCCGGGGACCCCGCCGAGCCCCCGACCCCAAGGAAACCCATGGAGCCCACAGAGCCCCCATGGAGCCCCCTGAGCCCCAGCCTTGGGGTGCCCGAAGCACCCCACCCAGCCCCTGACCCCACAGAGCCCCCACGGAGCCCATAGAGCCCACAACCCTGGGGTGCCCAAAGCACTCCACCAAGCCCCTGACCCCACAGAGCCCCCGTGGAGCCCATAGAGCCCCCATGGACTCCACTGAGCATCCAAGCCCAAGGAGCCCCACGGAGCCCACAAAGCCCCAACCCTGGGGTACCCAAAGCACCCCACCCAGCCCCTGACCCCAAGGAGAGCCTTGGAGCCCACAGAGCCTCCATGGAGCCCATAGAGCCCCCAGCTCTGGGGTGCCCAAAGCACCCCACTGAGCCCCCATGGAGCCCACAGAGCTCCGAACCCAAGGGTGCCCAATGGCCCCCACTCCATGGACCCCTGGCCCCACGGAGCCCTGGCCCTGGCTGGAAGCTCTGGAGAAGGCAGGGGTTTGGGGCAGTGGGGGCAGCTGGTACCCCAGGGTACTCCTGGTGTTTTGGGGTAGCTCAGCCCAGCGTGGCAGCTTAGGCTTGCATGGCCCCTCCATCACCTTCTCCCACCCAGCTGCAGCCTGGAGCCCCCCAGGGTGTCCGCCTCCACTGGCTTCCCCCAACCCCACTGACTGTCCCCTCTGCTTCCCCCCAGTCCAGGGACCGCAAAGTCCTCGGCGACTACAGCGGGGCGCTCAGCTATGGCTCCACGGCCAAGTACCTGAACATCACCGCCCTGCTGGCCAACATCTTCCTCGTGATCCTCGTCATCGCCCTGATCGCCAGCGGCACCATCGTCATTGTGAACCTCTTCGACCAGGAGCATTGCCGCCTCGGCGGCCCCACTTAACCTTTCCTTTGCTCCGTGGGCAGAGCATCCCCCACTATGTCTGTCAACAGCCCCTGTTGCCCCTTGGAGCAGGGGGGGGGATGTCCTCTGTGCAGCCCTCTGGAGCCCCCTGGGGTCCTGTCGCACTTCCCTCGCTGCTTGAAGCCCCTACGGAGCCCTCTCTGCTGGCCGCCCTCTCTCGCCTCCCTAGAAGTGCCTGGAGACACCTCTCCTCTGGCAGAAGCTGAGCACCCAAAAACTGGCTGTAGCAAAGGGAAAGAGCATGCTTTTCTGCTTGCTGCTTCGCTCTGATTCTGTAGCCCCAAGTGCCTCTAGGAATAATCCTAAGGGGGAGCACCTCATTTGGACAAAACCTCATTCAAATAAAGGTTTCTTTCACTTTTGCCCCGGCTCGGTGTCATTTTGACAGGGGGTGGTTTGGGGTCCCCCCACCCCAGCTTGGCCAGCAGAGAAACAGCGTCTGCCCTCAGGACGTGCCCTGAGAGGGAAACTGTCCCTCGGCATGGAGCACCACAGGGATGATGCTCAAGGGTGCGCCAGGCTCGGTGAACCCAGGTACTTGTGGGCAAGAGGCGTCCGTATGGGATGCAAAGTGCTGTAAGGCTGTTCCCAAGGGGGAGGGCAGCACCTTATCTTTCCCGGGGTGTCACCAGGAGCACCGCCATCCTCACCAACCCTCAGGAGGGGGGGGTAGGAGCAAGCAGAGCTTGATGTTTGTGGGGGGGGCGCTGTGCAAAGGCCTTGAGCAAGATGGGCTTGAACACGACTGCGCAGCAGGGACCGGGAGAGGCTTCCAGAGGGAAGGGGAAGCCGTGGGTGGTGTGGCTCCGTCCCAAATCGCCCTGCTGCTGGAAAGAGCCATACAGCTCAGCCCTGAGAGACGGGGCGGCGCTGGGACCACCGGGGGACGGGGACGCCAGCCAGGCCGGGCTGCTTTTGGGGTGAAGCGAGGCAGCGATACCCCCCCTCCTCCCCTCCAAAGCTTTTTCATCATTGTGCTGGTTTTGGCTGGGACAGAGTTAATTTTCTTCATAGTAGCTAGTGTGGGGCTACGTTTTGGGTTTGCGCTGGAAGCAGCATTGATAATACAGAGATGTTTTTGTAACTGCTGAGCTTCTGCTGAGCCTTTTCTGCCTCTCGCCCCCACCCCACCAGCGAGCGGGCTGGGGGTGCACAAGGGGTGGGGAGGGGACACGGCTGGGAGAGCTGACCCCAACTGACCAAGGGGCATCCCAGACCCTACGGCGTCGTGCTCAGCAGATAGAGCTGGGGGGAGAAGGAGGAAGGGGGGGACGCTCTCAGCGGTGCCGTTTGTCCTCCCAAGTCACCGTTTCGTGTGATGGAGCCCGGCTGTCCCGGGGATGGCCGCGCGCCCGCCTGCGGACGGGAAGTGGGGAATGAATTCCTCGCTTCGCTTTGTTTGTGCGCGCAGCTTTCACTTTACCTATTAAACTGTCTTTGTCTCAACCCGCTCTTACCCTTCCGATTCTCTCCCTGTCCCACGGAGAGGGGGGAGCAAGTAGCTGCGTGGGGCTCCCTTGCTGGCCGGGGTTAACCAGGACAGTGCCAAGCCTTCGCACCAGCCGTCCCCACCGCCCCAGTGTCCGGGCAGCGGGCAGGGATCCTCGTGCCCCCGGGGCTGACGGCACTCGGCTGCCCGGCTTTGGCAGTGTCCGAAGTGACCCGGGCAAGACCCCACGAATACTCCTGGCTGAACTCCATCTGGCAGGGCTTCAAGAATGCGGTTGGCTCAGCTTCCCCTTTCCCCAGCTTGCTGGAAGCCTTCACGGTCCTCGCCCTCGGCAGGCTCAGGTCCTCAGGGCTGGGGCCCTGTGAGGATGGGGAAAAAAAGCCTTTTTTTCTTTTTTCCTCTCCCCAAGAACATCAGGCTCCTGCCAAGAAGCCGTGCTCATGAGTAAGATGTCAGAAATGCCTCCCGCAAAACACAACGGTTATTTGTTGCAAGATCCCTGGCACCGACCTCCTGGTGAATCATTTATTCCTCTGTTTCTTCCCCTAAGAGCAAACGAGCACGTGCTCCTGGTTGCAAACAGGGGTGCTCGCTGCGCGCCCGGCTCGCAGGCCACCACCGTGCCCGCCAGCAGGACATGGGATCAAACATCCCCATGCAGCTGCGGGAGCCAAGAAGTTTTTTAAAAGGGAAAAAAAACCCTGCTCAAAAACATCCCCCGACCTTTCGGGCTCTTGGCTGCTTCGTCACGGTGCTGGCAGCAGCCACGTCCCATCGCACAGGGGGCTGGCAGCCCCGGTGGGGTGTGCTGGATCCCACCCGCTCCTGCACGCTCCATCCTCTTCCCGCTTTCTCCCCGATCCCGGCAGGAGTGGGCTCCAGCCTTGTTCTGCCCAAATCCCTTGTGGCACATCTCTGCCCCGTGTGTGTGTGTGTGGGGGGGGGTGGTGCCCATCCAGGCTGGCACGGGGGCTGTGTCCTCACTGTGCTCCCTCGGGAGCTCTTCCCCCCTCCTCAATCGGCCAACACATGTAAAAAACCCTGGGGCACATCTTCCTAGGGACGCTCTGCAGCCAAAAACCCACCAGGGCCATCCCAGCCGGATATCCCAGTTGGGAGCAGGATGGAGTTGGAGAGGAAGAAGCAGCCCCTCGCCCCTGCACTGCCCCCAAACCCTCCCGTGTCTTCGCAAAGGGCAACTGGGGCTTTTCGGCGCGGGGATGCCCCTCGGGGCCGGGGCCAGTTGGGTGCTGGGAGGGAGCCGGGTGGGACAGCGGGAACAGGGTGGGCTTTGAAAGCAGGGAAAGCAAAGCCCTTCTCCTGCGGTAAATCCACCCGGGCAGGGGGCTGCCGCCCCGCAGCGGGGAGGGGCAGAGCACGATGCTCTGCAGGCGCCAACAGCCTGTTTGTGCTTTTACAGCAATTGCGTTCGGCTGTTGGCAAGTGGCCACCAAGCCCTTGAACGCCCGGCCACACCGCCAATGCAAGACCCGTGCTGGCCCTCGGCGAGCGGTGTATCCCGGCGAGCTGCTCTCAACCCAGCCCAACAAGCCCCCTGCAGACCCTGGGGTCCCACATTCGCCTCGCAGACCCTTCCCTCCAGGCCTGCAAAAGCCACCCGCCACCCCGGCCTTTCGCTTTCCGGCACCCTCCCTCCGGCGCTTGCCCCAAGAGCCGTCACCCACCGCATCCCCTTAACTCTGCCCGGCCCCAGGGGAGCCTCGGGGACTGAGCCACCTCCCCAGGGGCTGGGGGTGTGGGTGGGAGCAGTGTCAGGCAGAGGCACCCGGCCAGCGGCGGCAATGTGGGTTGAACTTTGTCTCTCTGCCTTCTGGCATCTCGTTTGTTCAGGCACAAGGGCAAATAAATGAAAAAGCTGGAAGCGCAGGTGGGGAGGTGGGAATTTCGGTGGGCAGCTGGTGCTGAGCTCGGGCGGGTGAGACTCAGCTGTAATCCCGCTCACGCCGGGGGTTGGGATCCCTGAACGGACTCTTGGAAACGAGGGACAAGGAATGAACCGGCTGCCTCAGTCCTTGCTGCTGCCGGTCGCCCCCGGCTGGCATCCCAACGGCGCGGGTCCCTTCGCCTCCGCGCGAGTCGGGAAAGTGGGTGGTGCCCCATGGAGGGACCCTGGCACCCCAAAATGGGGAACCCCCCACTGGGCTCCTTCAAGTGGCTTTTTCGGCAGCGCCGTACATCAGGCGTTGGGGCTGGAGTGCAAACACCCCCCGAAATCCCCACCGAGCCCTCCTCCACGCATCCCCCCTGGCCTCCCTACTTCCTTTGGGGAGTCCTTAATTATCACCGTGACCTAATGAACCTTCTTAACCTCAATGAGCAGCACAGTGCTGCGAGGGAAGTAGCTGAGGGAAAAAAAAAAATCTTTCATTTCCCTTGGGTCCATAACAAGTGACGCCAGGGGCCAGGGCTTTCGGATCCGCACCCGACTTACCCAGGTGGCAGAAAACCCACACGGCAGCGAGCGCACATGATGAACACTTTCACCCTCCTCCTGGCGCAAACCATCCACTATTCTTGGGTGGGAAAAACCCATTTCTCAGAAAGATCTCAGGGCTGGATTTCCCCTTACCAGCCTCTCACAAGAGCTGGTCACTGAGCAGGAAGGATGCTGTTGTTTCCAAAACCCACATGGTTTGTAGCTCTGTGCCTTCGTGGGTTTTTGAGTCAGTTGGCTTTTGCCTCCCTGCTGCTTTCTTGAAGATTTCTTCTTTCTTTTTTTCCACTCCTCAACCTCTTTTTGGCAGCCACAAGGCCTCATCACGGCTGCAAGACCTTGTCACGGATGCCGACCAAAGCGAGATGGGGATCGAGCCCTCAGCGGTGGTTTCCAGCTGAGGAAGGGGTTTTGGAGGGCTCTGTGGCTGCCCCCCCAGCAGTGGCATGTCCCCGCTGTTCTCCTGTGCCACACATCGCTGCTGCGACGTGGGTAACCCCAGCGGCATGGCTCTGCCCTGACTCGCCCAGGGCAGAAGTCGCTTATCAGCCCGAAAGAGCAAAAAGCAGAGGCAAGGACGAGGTGCGTGCCCCGCGCCATCGCCCAGCCCACGGGCAGCCCCCTCCACCTGCCCCCAGACTGTGCCCGGGGCTGCGGCTGTCCTCCCAGCCTGGCCCTAAGCCCCCAGCCCGCCCGGGGAGCCCACCACAGCCCGTCCCCAAAGAGACCCAGCGCACCCGCCCCAGTGCCCTGCGTGGCGTCAGGTGGGGTGGACCCACCCGGCAAACCCTTCCTCTCGCCTATAACTACCCCAGGCACCCGTGTCCCTGCTCCTCGCCGGCGCCAGGCTGCCATGGAGAACCACCCCCAGCCCGTCAGCATCACCATGCAGCCCCACAGCAGGAACTGGGCAGGTTCCCCGGCCACCGCCTTCGGCCCCACCGTCACCCCTTTTGTTCAGCTGGAGCCCGTTCCCAGCCCCCGGGACTTTGTGCTCTGGTCCTTCTTCAACACCATGTTCAGCAACTTCTGCTGCCTGGGCTTCATCGCGCTTGTCTTCTCCATCAAGGTGAGGGGAAAGCCACCCCCATCCCACCACTCCCCTGCCCGCCTCGGGGGTCCCGCCTGCTGCCTGTCCCCACGCCAGGGCTCCCTAATCCCATCTCGCCCTGTCCCACCTTGTCCCAGTCCACCGAAGCCCATCCTGTCCCATCTTGTCCCCCCTGCCCCAGCTTGCCCCAAACTGCCCCAGCCCCAGCTCAGTCCCCATCCTTCCCACCCCCCCCACAAGATGTCCCCCCACTCCCTCCCGCCGCATCCAGCCCCACCAAGCTGCTCCACACCCAACGTCCCCGGCAAAGCCACCGTCCAAGGGCCGCCCATCCTCCTGCAGTGCTTTGGGAAAGGGGTACCCGGGCAGCGCGGTGGGTCCATCTCTCCTCCCGCAGACCCGACTGAGCCCTGAACCATCTCCTGCAGGGGGGTGAGGTGGGCAGCCAGCTCCCAGCTCCCTCCCGAAACCGCTGCGAGGCTTCGCCCCTACCCGAGATAAGAGTCAGCTGCTCCCTGCTCACTTTCCCTTTATTACCTTGAAAGTGAATAATTTTTAATGGGCACCCTAATAACTCCTCCGCCCTGCCCACCCGAAACCCACCTGTCTCACTCACGAGGGAAACGTGGGGCTTCTGTGGGACCTTTTGCCCCACTCCCACTGCACAAGGGAGTGTCCTCGGTGCACCCTGACTGAGAGAACCCTCTTCAGCACAAACCCCTGGGGTGAGCTCACAGCAAATAAAGCTCCTTCCTCACCCTTCTCCTCGGCCATGTCATGTTTTTGGGTTTGGGGAGGCATTATTCCCGCCTCCCCCAGGCATCCCCCCCCCCATAACTCAGAGGAGTGGAGAGGCCGGGCTGAGCGAGGAAGCGCAGCAGGAAAGGGGCTTGGAAAGGGGGTGCCGGGCAGGTGCTGTTCGTTAAACAGAGTTTTTTAGTTAAATTAGTTAACCAGAAACATCCCCTCCCCAGGCTCCTGGGGGTCTCCCGACCCGCGTTATCTCCGCCGCCGGGGAGGGGGCTGCCGGGCTCTGCAGCCCCTGCTCAGGACTCAGCGGGGGGAGCTGGGGGGGTTCCACCTTTCCTTGTGCCCTCCTGCCCCCCCACTTCAGCACCCCGAAACCACTCGCCAAGCCCACCCCCCTCCCTGCCCCACCTCGGTGCCGCCTCCCCGAGGAGAAAGGGAAAAGCCCCTCTTCCAAAGGGGAAAGCTGGCTCTTGAGCCCCCCGAAGTCCCCTGGGAGTCCCCAGAGCCCGCCCCCCCCCCCTCCCCGCCCCCCAGCTGCCCCGCAGCCGCCGGCCACCGCAGGGACACGGGGCCCGATCCCGGCTCAGCCCCGGTGCCCCCCCGGGTGGGGGGGGTGGGGGGTGGCTGCCCGGCCGCTCCGCCCGCGCTGGGGGGGCGGTGCGGGGCCGCCCCCTCCCCTCCCCGGGCGGGCCCGGTTTCATTTCCCCAGCGCTCCGTCCCCTCGGCCGCCGGCTGGTCGCGGCCATGAAGTCCCGGCGGGCGGAGGTCTCCATCCCGCTGCAGCCCCCCGGGCTGGAGGCGACCCCCGCCGCCGGCCCCGACGGGCAGCCCCGGGACTACGTGGTCTGGTCCCTCTTCAACGTCCTGGCGGGCTACACGCTGGTCTACCTGGGCTGCCTCTGCTTCCCCGCCCTCGTCTTCTCCATCAAGGTGAGAGCCGGGGCGGCCAGGGACCCCCGCCCCCGCCCCTCCCGCTCCAGCCCGGATCGGTTCCCTCGAACCGGCCAAGCTGTCCCGGGACACCCGAACCAGCCTCGCAGCCAGTGCCTCCCGGAACGCCCCGAGCCAGCCCAGCCCGGCAGCCCCGACCCGGGACATCCCACCCCCCCGCCCGAGATCCCCCCGACCCAGCCCCCGCCGACGCCAGCCCTGCACTGAGTCACCCTCTCCCCCCCCCCCCCCCCCCGACCCTTTCCCCGCCCGGGACCCCCCACCCGGACCGTTTCTTCGTCGGGACCCCCTCGATCCTGTCCCCCCCTCTCCGACCTAGATCCGATCTACCATCCCAGATCCCCCTGGTGCCACCCTGCCCTGGGACCCCCCCGCCCCGATGCAGTCGTGTCACGCCGAACCTGCCCACCCCCTGGGGTCCCAGCACCACCTTGCAGCCACCCCCAAGCCCCCAACCGGATCCCCGTTCCCCCCCCGCCCCCCCACTGAGCCCCCCATTTACCACCACAGGCCCGTGACTGCAAGGTGCTGGGGGACATGGAGGGTGCCCGGCGGCATGGCAGACGTGCCAAGGTGCTGAACATCATCTGCACCCTCCTGATGGTCGTCGCCATAGCGGTCATCGTCACCGTTTTCATTGTCACCCTCACGCAGAATACAACCTGACCGCCGCTCGGCCGCTGACCTGCTTGCTGCCACCACGCGGGTGCTTCTCCTCCCTCCTCTTCCTCCTCCTAAAACGTCCCCGCTTTTGGCACAGGGCGAAGGGAAGCAAAGCCCTGTCCCCTCGTGCCCGCACCCCCCGGGTGTCCCAGCACAGCCGCCACATGGAAGGGGGTGGCTGGGCCAGGCTGGGGTGCGGGGGACAGCCCCCTGCTTTTGTCCGCTTGTGCGCCTCGGCAGGGAGCTGCTGGGCTTCCCGAGAGCTGTGACACGGGTGTTGGTTACTCTTGCCGCAAATAAAGCTCGTCCTGCCAAACCCCCTCGTCTGTCACCTTATTCACAGTGGGGAAGGAGAAGAGGGTCCTCGCGCATCTTCGGGGCAGCCTCCTCCTCCTCCTCCTCCTGATGCCAGGTCCACAGCTCTCTGCCTCCATCCCCGTCATGGTGTAGAGCACTTCCAGCCCAGATCCCAGATAAGTTTCTTCCTAAAAGCTTAGGCACAGCAGAAGAAGGAAAGAAAAATAGAAGAAGAAAAAGAAAAAAAAGAAATAAATGTTTTTCTTTCTGGCTGTACACACCCCACCGTGCCACACAGCCCCATCTCCCGCCTCCAGGGAACCCCGTAGAAGTAGCTCTTCCACATTTTGGTATTAAGTTCCCATTTGATGCATCCGGCAGCCTAAACACGCTGGAAACAAGGGGTCTTCCTGGCCAAGACCACTTGGAGGGGTTGGGCTGAAGGCATTGACGTGAGCCAGCGCAGCGAGTGATCCTGGCACCGAGGGTCTGTCTCGTATTGTCCCCTCGGGGTGACGGTCACTTGGTTTCAAAGTCATCCCATGGCTCCATCTCAGCGGTCCTCCCCGAGCTCTCGGCCTCTCCCTCGGTCACGCTGGAGCCGTCTGTGCTCCTCACTGCGGGAGGAGAGCTGGATATAAAAAGCCCGTAGGCTCAAAAAACCAAATTTGTTTCTCCTAGCTCCCAGCCAAGCCTTTCTGATAACCACAGCCCAGGGAGGGCTGTAATTTCTTGGATTTATATATAGAGCAGATGAGGCTGTGCCGGAGACGGGGACTATATAAAGGGGCTGCCCGGCCCTGCTCCCCCAGCCAGGCTGGTGGAGCAGGAGAGCCGCGGGGTGCCCCTCTCTGTGGCCATGGACACCTCCTACCCGCGGGAGGACTACCTGCCCGCGCCGTCCCACAAGCGGGAGCCATCTCCCACCGTCCTCGTCTCCCGGCCGCCCCGCGACCACCTCGTCTGGTCCATCTTCAACACCATCTACATGAACTTCTGCTGTCTCGGCTTCGTGGCCCTCGCCTTCTCCGTCAAGGTACGGGTGCCCCACGGGATGGGAGACCCAACGCTGGGGGGGTCACCTGGGAGCCCTCCCTGTGCTGACGCCAGGGGATGGACTTCCCAAGGAGACACAGAGCGTCTGAAATAGCTGCCTAGGCGGGCTGGGGTGGGGGATGAGAGCCCAACATGCTCAACAGGCTGGTGGCAGGTGGCACCGTTGCCTGGTGAAGCCCCCACACTTTTCTTGCACCTATTAAAGAGGCTGTGAGACCCCCTGGGTAACCACCGCCTCCTGCCGCCACCCAAGGACCGACTGCTTCCTCCTAGAAGGTGCTGGGTGGGGGCTCCGTGATGCCCCTGGCCCCTGCAGCTGCCCTCTGGCAGCAACAGCTCCAGCTGGACTGGACCAGGCTGGAAAGACGGGGACAAGCAAGGGCTGGAGCCAGTAGGCTCTGAAAAGAGCAGGAGGGAAAACCCCAGCGGCAAAGACTGGAGGGGAGCCGGCCGGCAGCCTGGGGTGGGTGGACAGCCACGCTCCTGGCACCGCCCGGGGGGCTAAATTGCGAGCTGTGAGGGGTCAAAGCCGCGTGGGAAGGCTGGGAGGGCGCGCGGGAGGGAGCTGCAGGCAGCCCGGGCACTGCTGCCCCGTCTCTCCGTGTTGCAGGCACGGGACAGGAAAGTGGCCGGGGACGTGGAAGCCGCTCGGCGCTTCAGCTCCAAGGCCAGGTGCTACAACGGCCTGGCCACGGCAGGGAGCGTGGTGCTGCCGCTGCTGCTGGCCGCCCTGGTCGTCACGGGCGTCCTCCACCTCTCCAAGCTGGCCCAGGAGTCCGTCGGCTTCTTCACCTACCAGCTCAGCGGGAGCGACGACGAGGACAAGTGACCGGTGCGCGAAGGGCTTGTAGGAACTCCTTCGCATCGCTGGCAGCCCACCCCCCCCAAAAAAAAGACCTCTGGTCCAGCGCAGCCCAGCCACCACCCACCCCTGCCACCCAGGGCCACCTCCGCAAGCTTTCGCACCCGCCGGGCAGCCTGTGGCCGGGGGGGCAGCAGCCCCACAAGCTTCTCCCACCCCACTGCATCTCCCATCTCCCCTCGCCCTCCCCCGCCTGGTCCAGCACCCCCAGCCCCGCGGTGTCTGGCCTGGGTCCTGGCCACACTTCTTGGGGCAGCTTGATTATTTTTGGTTTTTAACTCCCTTTACCCTGTGCGGAGCACAGCATCCCTCCAGCCTCGGTGATTACTATTTAAATCATTAAACCATTTCACACATTGCGAGTCTCCTGCACGCGTGTGTAATGCAGGGTGGGTGCTAAAGGGACAATACAAATGTGACTTTTCCGCTCCGATCGTGCTCTTCGCAGTCAGAAGCGATCATCTCCGTGCCCCATAGAGCCACCCTGTGACCGAGGAGGGGAAAGAAGCAGAGAAATTTCTCATCCCCGTGTGCACACGCCCAAGCAAATGGGCTGGCACCCCCCTGAGGGGAGCCGAGACTTGCAAACTCATTGCAGTAAAGCAGACATCCCCCAGCAGGTCCCTGGGCAAGGACAGAGGGGATGAGCACAGGCTGCAACCCCGCTGCTCTGTGCTATCGCTCCCCGTCGCCCTCCGCGGGCCAGAGCCACCTCACTTTGGCAACTGAACTAAAAAGACGCCTTTTTTGGGGATGTGGTCCCCTTTTTTGGGGACGGGCACCCCTTTTATTGCCACCCGAGAGCTGGCTCAGAGCTGGGCTTTACCCCCAGCCCCATCAAAACCCCAATCCAGGTGCAGCCCGCGGGGCTGTTACGGGGGGGCGAGGGGACGGGGGTCTGTTTGTCCTGCCCTGCCGACGAGAGCTGCTGCTAATTAGCGGCTGGGTGTCTTCTGACGAGGCCTGATGGAGCGCCAGCCTAATTATAAGGCGGGGGAGTCGCTTCGCCTCCTTCCCTAAGCGTTCCCACATGCTGCCTGCAGCAGGCAGTGGCCGCAGGGCTTTTTATAAACTCCTCGGGATTCAGCCAAGATTCCTGGGGTTTGTTCAGAGAGGACGGACCCCGTCGGGGCAGGGCACGCCTCCGACAGCCCCTCGCTTTGCCCCATGTCTGCTCCAGCAAAGGCGTAGGGCTGGGAAACGAGGCACCAAAACCACCCCAGGAAGGGGGGTGCAGGAGGGGAGGGCGCTGCGAGGGGCAGAGCTGGGTTTGAGGGTATCGGGCCCCCAGTTTGCACCCATACACAGGCACAGCCCTTCTCCTCCTCTCCCTCAGGGCTGTCTAGGACACTGAAAATGGCTTAAGCAAGTACACAGCAGGTCTTTGCTTGCCCTGAGGCCACTTCACTGGGGGAGGACTCTGCTCAGACCCCAGAAAAATGCTGCGCTTGTCCTCACATGACATAATACTAACAGCAACTGATGCCTGGGCTTTCTAGAGCTCTTTAAACATCAAGTTAGAAGGGCTTTAACTCCAAAACCGCTTGAAAAGAGAGATGATAATGTAGATAAGGGCTCAAACACATGATAGGGATGTTATACACTGAATAACTCCAAAGGAAAGGAGCTGCGTGCTGCCCAAACGGGGCTAAAATGCTTTTGGCTGCGTATTTCGTGACTATTAGGGCTAAACCAACGCTCAGCTCCAGCCTTATTCCTGTCGGCCCTGCCTGCTGCCCCGTCCTGCCTTCGCAGAGCTTCTCCTCGTTTTGCTGGCTGCCAAGCAGAGGAGCCGTGGGGAAGCTGCAGCGGCTGAGCCTCCACAGCCCTTTGAGCCCCCGGAGCAGCGTGAGCGGCCGGAGAAGGCGAGGACCAAGCCAGGAGGTGCTGGAGGAGCCTGGAGTCAGCGCCCGTACGGGCTGGACTAAACACAGATCCATTCAGCTGGGGGCATCCGTATCAGTGCAGAACTTGAAGGCATAAACAAGGCATGGGTGTTTAGAAAACTCGTTTAAATCAGACTTGATTTCATCTCTTCTGCTAAATGAGCGATGTTGAAAGCATGCAAACAGGAGTCGGGGGCTCAGAGCCCCCCGGCACAGACAGGGACGCTTGGGGAGCTGCTGCCCAACCCCCCCCAGCCATGGTGAGAACTCTGAGTCCATCACCCCTCCCTGGGGCCATGGAGACAAACAGCGTGCACAGTCCCGTGGGGGCAGCAGGTCTGTGGCACAGCCCAGGACCCCCCACCTTCCACCCCACCTTTACCTTCCCCCTCTGCCCACATCCGCTCTTCAGCTCGTTTCTGCTGCTTTGGTGGGTAAAATCCTGATCAGCCGAGGTTTAAAACGTCCCGGGGGACAACCTCTGAATCCAGCCGGGTGCCGTGGGGAAAGAGACGCTCTGCCCTACAACGAGAACCAACACGCATGAGATAGGGGAACAGTTTCTTCCCAAATTGCCTCTGTTTTAGGAAGCAGACCCAGGCGATGACGCCGTACCTTCACACAGGGGAAACCGCTGTCCTGACTCCTCCAGCACAGCTTCCAGGGGAGATGCCGGAGGGTCTTGGCAAGACTCAGTCACTTGGATCCCGATCTCTCCTTTGGTGATGGTGAACTTCAGTTTGTTCCCGAAGTAGGCAACGCCGTCGACTTTCAACTTGTTGATGTCATCGGGAACCACAGGGTCGAAGCGGAGGCTGGACCTTGTGATCCTGGAAAGGCAGGAGCACGTCAGCGGCGAGATCAAAGGGTGGCCACAAAAGAAAGCAGCTTTGTGGGGTTGGCCACCTCCCCAGAGAGCGGAGCCCCGCGCAGCTCGGAGGCCGCTCCCCTTACTCTGTGCGTCTGCGGGCAGAAAGAGCCCTCGGTGTATCCCAAGAGTCTCCAGGCAAACCCCAAACACTCCGATGAAGCACCCAGTGAAGATCTACTTGGGGCCCAGCACTCTAAGGTGTTGCTGCCCCCCCTTCCAGTTCCTCAGCTGGGGTCTGTGGTTTCCATTAGGTTGGTTTTGGCTTAGTTTGTTTGGGGTTTTTTGAATTTAAAAAAAAAAAAAAAAAAGAGGAAACAAAGTATTTTTTTTCTCCCAAGGCAGCTCAGTTCCCCACTCCAGCGATCAGTTTGAGCAGCAGCTACGCTGGCAAAACCTCAGGAATGCCCTGCTCCGAGATGGGGAGGGGAGCGGGGCACCGGAGCGAGCAGAGGTGGCCATGGACCCCGAGCAGGAATTGCCATGAAACCGGGTCACAGGGCGCAGGCTCTGGGCCGGGTACCGGCACTGACTGAACTCCCGCCACGTGAGGAGCTCGGGAGACGGCCGCGGATGGGATTTTCAGGACGCAGGTCCAGCTTCAGCCCAAACACCCTGCAGCAAGCGCCTGCTCTCACCCACCACCACTCCGAAAGCTGCGCGACGCTGGTGAGGAGATGGTGGGAGCTCCTCTCGCGCCTGGTGGAGATGCTCCTGGCAGCGCCGCTCCATCAAAGCCCGAGACAGGCCTGACCGCCAGCGCTGCCCCTCTCCTCCGTCATGGACCGTCCCAGTGGAGACGCGCCCCCACAGCTCGGTTTTCACTTCCCCGCCGGGCTGTGGCCGCAGCGGGTCAGCAAGGCGACCTTCAGAAACCCACGTTGGCTCCCGCTCCCGCCAGTTTGACGGGCTTTGATGCGGCACCACTACATGTGCTCTCGCACCGAAAGATAAAAATCAAGCCAGCAGTTCAAATCCTTTCTCCAAGCCCTGACTCAAAGTCAAACAGAGCCCGTTTGTGTGTTTCGGCTTTGGATGAGAAAAGGCAAAGGTCGCTGTTACCTCCTACTCAAATCTTGACACGTGGGAGCTCTTGACCACCATCTCCAGCCTGCTGAGAGGGCTCCACGGACTGGAGGGGACTCGAGAGAGGCTCAAGAGACTGGGGAGCCCCAGCGTCAGGCCAACACACCAGTCAAGGTCCGTGGCTTACGGCGGGCAAGGCAGGAGTGCGGCCTCGAGGGCTGCACAAGTGTCATCTCGGCATCTGTGGAAATTTGGCTGGAGCCCCAAAGCCTGTGGCTTGACCTTGTGCCGAGAGGGGCCCAACCTGACACACACGGAGCATCTGAAGACCTTCGAGCTTCACAAAAGCTGAGATTAAGGTTTTCGGCTGGGAATACAGTAGCTCACACCCAGCTCCACAAAGAAACTCGTGGGTTTCTCAGCAGCTTCTGGCCACACACACAGAGTAAAAACACATAGTTAGAGCTAGATGGTTTCGCTGGAAATCAAAAGGCTTGTCAGTTTGTTCCGTCCTCAGTTAAACTAAGAATACGCTCAGGAGACCGTTGCTTCAGGCTTGAAACCACCGGGCTGCTTTGGATACGAGACACAGCTTTGAAGTGACATGAACGGCTCAATGTTTCTCTAAGATATTTTGATGCTGTGGCGATGCCAGCTGAGCCCTTTCCTCCACGGAGGCTGGCAGAGCCACACATGTGCAGATGGCAGACTGCTCCAGAGGGGCTGCAGAAGGTCTTTCCACACCACATCCAAAGGAGGTGGCGCTGTAGCCAAGCCAGAGGACACTAAGGGAATGGTATTTATCTTCCCAAATGTGCAACTGACTCATCAAGTGACGTGGAGAGAGTCTCTTGCCTGTTCCCAATCTGTTCCCAGTCTCTAAAGTGGGAATAGGCCTACAGCAGCCCAGTGCGGTGGTAGAGGACTGCAGCCTCCAGGTACAAAGGTCCCCTTAGAAAGGCCACAGTGTATAAGGTGTAAGAAGAAGCAGTCTTGTCTTTGCCTGCAAGGTGGTCGTACGGACTTTCGCTTCCATTAGTTAACCAAAAGGCCGATGTAACTGGTGGATCATAGTCTTTAAGCTTCATCCACACTTAGTGAAGAAACCAAAGCCTCAACCACCGATGGAGTGGGCAGGTCTGGATGTGCTTCTTACACACGTGTTAGCCACGATCCTGAGATCGTGCAGAGATATCCCTTCTTCATCTGGGGGTGTCAGGTGGTGTTGAAGAGCTCAGCGCTGGCCTAGTTTTGACTCCTTTTGAAGGCTCTAATGCAGCTTGAGGAGAAATGGATGAAAGCTGCTAATTTCCCATAACTCCACCGTGTTCTCCACCAGTGACTAACTTCTCAGTATCCACATTTCACCTGGGACCATTAATGTTGCTGTTTGTTAGCTACCTGCTGGGAGCTCTGGAGGATATTCCGGACACTGCAGGTTCCTTCCTTTTCCATGAGTAAAAACGCATTGCTCCAGCTGAACAGCATGGTTTCAAGCAACATTTAGTTGCTTAGAAATCAAATGCAACCTAACATAGGTCTCACCTGAACCCTGTGTAGCCAAAGAGGACAGCTTGCAAGAATCCACCCATCCCTGTCAAGAAGTTCACAGCTCCTGACCCGTCCGAGTTCTCCACCCAGATCTGCTCCAGCAAGAGAAAGAAATGACTCAGCAGTTGCACTGGGACTCTGTGCGTACACGTGCTCCCCATACAGTTCCGTGGGTTTGAAGACACTTATCACCGTCACATATCTGGGGTGTTGCAATGGCCATGCCCTGCTGCCCGTCTGGCATGAGGTGGTGGGTCTGATGCATCTCTAAATACCACCATGTTCATTCCCTTCCCCACCCCTGTCAGGTAGAAGGAAGCCTGGGCGAGCATGATACCGACCCGCGGCTTGGTATTGCCCGGTAGGAAGCAGATGCCTCCTTACTGCTCTTCGGGAGCACGTGGAGAAGAGCGGGTGTGTGACACCGAGCTCCACACAACAATAACCTGGTGACCAGGGGGGCAGCCAGCACAGGCTGCAGTCCAAGGGACGTCTCTCAGTGTGACGTGACCTACTTGGGAGCAGGCAAGGCAGAAACCAGAGGCGTTTGTCACAGGGAAGCACCCACCCCACACAGCTAACCTTGAAGGGCTCCGTGATGTTGCTAAAACACTTGTTCAGTTGGCTCTGGGCCCTCTGCACCTCCTTCAGCTCCAGCCAGCCCACGGCAAACATGCTCTGCAGGCGAGAAGAATGGCCTTTCACCAGCTGCTCCCTGCCCCCGGGTGACAGCGCAGCAAAAGCTTCAGAGCGGCACCGCCACGGGCATCCTGCTCGCCCAGAGCAGGCGCCTTCAGCGCACATCTCTAGCCCTGCGCTGCCCACCCTCCCCTAGAGTTCAAGCAGGTCTGATGGATTGTTCCTGCTGGCAGCGACTGACTCGGATGGAAACACCCACCTCGTGGATGAATCCCACCTCAGGCTCTGCCCCTCTCCTTACCCAGGTCATGGCTGGCCCGTCCAGCTCCGTGACAGGTTCATACATCTCCAGGTCATTTCTCCGAACTTCAGGGCTCATGGGGTGCATCAGTGGGAATCCAAGCAAGACAACGTCAGCTTGTTTCACGGGCTCACCTGGGGAAAGGAGTCGGTCAGAGCACGTACACCAGCTGGGAACAACCGGCAGGCTGGTTGTCTATTTACTCGTGAGGGGAACACACCTGACTCACACTGAATCATAAACTTAGAACAATAGACACCACATTAACAGGGGGAAGGTAGTGGAGCTGCGGGGCGGACAACTCGTTGCCGTCACGCTAGAGGCAGACCAGAACAGCAGCTTATGGTTTGTCCTTGGTGCTGCGCTTGCTGGAAGCTCTGCCGAGGCAGGGCTCTGGCACATGATGGTACCTGGACTGGTGCCACCTACACTTCAGGTGCAAAGGAACAGCTCCCACAACCCTGCACACCCGGATTACCCTGCCCCTAACTGTGAGAAGAGGGGCACTAAACTGGGCGTGCATTTCCAGTGGAACCAGCCCCTTTGCTTCCAGAGGGCCGGGGGTTGCTGGAAGGACGATGTGCGCTTGACCTTGGAAAGACAGACCTGTCAGCTATGGGTTCACAGCCACCACGTCATCTGCAGCCCAGTACTAACAGTCTCTTCCTACTCTCTGCATTCCCAAATTTCTGAGTTTTATGAGCCCACTAATGAGAAACGATCTGCCCAGAGGCAGAAGAAACCCCTACAAGCCAAGCTCGCCACACTGGCAACCCAAACGCTGCACGCGGAGAGCAACGCTGGAGATTCTTCCCTCAGCCAACTATTCAGCGTCCCCACTTCTTGCAGGCTTACAAAGGAAACGCAGGGGCCACCCCAAAGGTCTGCTGCTGCCTCTCCGCTCACCTGGGCTGTAACCGTCGTACTCGGGATGGTATTTCTTCTCCGCATCAAAGGGCACTTTGACTTTCTTGGCACAGTCCACCCACTCCTCTGGCACAGGGATCAAGAAGTCCCGAGCAACATCAGCTGCAAAATTTAAGCTGAAAAGAAGCGAGGAACAATGCTGTGTGTCAGGCATGGGTGCCTGTGACCCCCTCGGAGGAAGGAAGAGAAGAAAGGGAACAGAAAGAACTGATTGAGCCGTAACTGCAAAGAAACAGCTACTCCGAAAGAACACGGGTCAGAGTTTAAGCTTGGGGTAGCAGCTTTCATCACGGGAGTGGGGAGTCCGTTCCTCCAGCTTTAGATGTTTCCAGCTGGCTAATTGTAGAGACATCTTGTAAAATGCAGGGAGAAAAACCCTCCTGTGAAGTGAAATCCTTCTCAGTCTCACGCGGACACCTGAAAGAGGTCAGATGAACCACCATGGGACCACCCACTTCTTTCTGCTGACTGTAAAGGCAGGCGAAGGAGAGCAGCTCAGACAGAGATACGGGAAGAGAGGAAAGGTGTATCTCACACAGGAGCCCTGGTGCCTCCTGCCCCTGCCAGATTGCCAGGCAGAAAAGCAGAGAAACGGGCCAGCGCTTCGACAAGGCACGAGCGTTACCTCCGCTGGGCCACGGCGTTGGTGTACGCGGAGTTATCAACCCGGTGATGGTACTCATCTGGGGGCATGACACCTGGAGGAAGAGGAAGGGGACACTTCACGCCACAGCTCGGCACGCCGGAGGCTCGGCATGGCTTTGTGCCCGTCCCCAGGGAAGCGGCACGAGAAAGGGAACCCCTCCTGCTGCGGCGATGCCCGGTGCCTGCCCAGGTGAGCTGTTGCCTCGCGTCCCTGGAGGCGTTCAAAAAACGTGTTGATGTAGCGCTTCTAGACACGGTTTGGTGGGTGGCATTAGGTCAACGGTTGGACTTGATGATCCTAGAGGTCTGTTCCAACCTAATGATTCTATGTTTGCACAGCCACAAACATTATCTGTGAGATATTCCAGAGGGCAGGAGTCTGAAAAGCCCGTGCACCCCCATCCAGGCCCGGCTGGAGGGTCTCCGAGACACTGCTCACAAGCCCCTTCCCTACAAAGAGGTCTGGCCGTTACCAAAGCACCTTTGATGTGGTAGCATTGCTCCTCCTCACTCCACACCATCCTGCTGCACCAGTACTGAGCCACGGCACGCACCAGCTCCCAGCCTCCGTCCTCCCTGAACAGCTTCTGGTCCTGGAGAGAAGCCAGAGAAAAACAGGGACATGAGGGGGACTCCGCCAGACCCAAACTCAGCAGGAGGACAGGAGCTCTAAGGTGACAGACAGGAGGAGAGGTCAGAAAACTGGCCTGGATTGAGCCAACAGGATGCTGAGCCGCCCACGAGGAGCAAGGACAGAGGAGGCAGAGCTGAAGAAGGGACCCTGGGGTGCTACCGGCAATTCTGATGGGAGCAGACGGCAGCTGAGTTCCTCTGGGAAGGGACAGTGACAGTCACCAGATGCCCCGCAGGCCTGGCCACCGGGCCGTCCGGGCGGCACACACTCCCTTTACCTGCGTGGTGCAGTAGTACTGCTCGAAGGCCATCAAAACATCCCCGGTGACGTGGATTTCTTGGGCTCCGTAGATCTCCTCGGGGCAGACTTCCCGGCCCGTGGCTGCGCTCTCCCACGGGAACTGAGCACCCTGCCGGGAGAAGACATCCACGGGGCAGCTGAGCACAACACCTCGAGATGCTCCCCCCGGCCACCACCCGCGGGACGTGCCCCGCGCGCAGCTCCTGGCCAAAACGAGGAGGAGCAAAGCCCAGCCGCCCTCCCGGGTGGCGGTGGCTGGGTTGCATTGCCCTCAGCCCGACACCTCCATCCTCACCTGGTAGCCTCGCTCCTGCGCGTTGCGCAAGGCTCCTTCCAGCATGCGGATCCGGTACTCCAGGATGGCTCGGGCAGCCTCGGGGTAAAACAGCAGGATGTTTGGGAACATCCAGGTGTCCTGGAAACGTCCAAGCGAGGCAGGTTGGTGGGACAGGCTGGTGGGGCACCCGAACGCTCCCACCAGTTTCACCCGTCAAGTCTGCCTCCACCCTGAATGCTCTGACCGTGATTTCGCTACTACTTAAAGGTGCTGAACCGTGGGCTCGTTGAAAGGGACAAACCCACAAGGGATTGTTTCTGCCCGTGCCTGCTGCTCTCTGGTGCCTCACCAGGATGATCCCAGCAGGACCTCCATCACGCGAGAGAAGGGAGGCAGGAGGTGCTGGAGAGGGTCAAAACCGCACAAGGTCCAGGAGACCGAAAAGCCCTTGCCCACTGAGAGACCAGGCTTGGTTTAGCACAGGAGCCTCAGCAGCACCCAGCAGCGTCTCCTGCTCACCCCATGCCGTCGTTATTCAGGGACAGAGCTGTACACCCATCCAGCGCTGCTTCTCCGAGAGCAGAACTAAGGCTCTGGCTGGGGCTGAGCCACCCAGCCCAGCCGGCTCGTTGAGTACACACCGAACCTGCGTTTCAGAGCTGAACGTGCCCATCACAGAAAACGCCCTGGTCTTTCAGTGGTTCGGGCAAAACAGGGCTCGCCAGTGCCACCAAAGCTGGGAGGAGAAGGGTAGGTCTCAACTTGCTTCCTTTTAAACGGCTAGAAGTTGGTGGCCATGCTCTAAGCTCGTCACTGAAGTTCCCTTGGGTGAGCAACCTGGACTATCCTAGCCCCAGACCTCTGCTGGGGAAGGGGTCTGCCCTGCAGTGGGGTCTCTCCAGGCCCCTCGCCCCCACTGGCTATGCAGCAGCCCCAGGCATCTATCTTCAGTTTAGGCAAGTTGCTTTTGAGGCAGAAGACGACCCCGATGAGTAACTCCAGGGATCACGCTGGGTCTGGGGAGCTGGGACAGAAGGAGCAGGAGGATGCTCTCCAGCAAGGTGCCGAGGTGCCCCTATACAGGTGCTGCCTCCCAGCAGCCTCCTGCTGGGTCTTCTCCATCCCAGTCGCTGTGCAAAGCCCCCAGGTCACCAGCTAGCGTGGCCTCCACCCACCTGGTCCCAGAAGATGTGCCCCCAGTAGTCCTCGCCCTGAGTGCCGTTGGACAAGCCGCCAGGGCTGATGCCGTGGAAGAGGAAGCCCGGGTTCCGCTGGGGCGGGATGGAGCTCAGCAGGTAGTAGAGACCCCCGTGCAGGGCCTGCCTCAGCGGCAGAGGTCCGTCCAGGTCTACGCAGCAGCCTCGCCACAGCGCGGCCCAGGCGTGGGCGTGGGAGGAGTGCAGGGAGCCGGCGGCGGCGAGGGCCAGCCCTTCGCTGTAGCTCCTCTTCACCTCCTCTTCGCTCTCAGCCACGGCCGTCAGGAACTCCCAGGATCGCTCCCGCTCCTCCCCGCGCAGGGTCAAGGCTTGCGGGACGGGAGTCCAGAGCACGTGAACCGTGGGACGGGGTCCCCCCTCCACCTCCGGAACCAGCGTCTTCCCGTAGATGTAGCTGTGGGAGGCATCAAGCGATGGGGAAAGGGAGAGCAGAGCAGGGGAGGCCCCGTGCACGCCCACCCACACAGGGGGGACCTCCCCCAGCAGCTGAGCATCAGGCTCCCGTGCCCACCGAGGATGGAGGCTCCCTTGTCCCCACGCTCCAGCTCAGCTGCCATCCCACCCCAAAGTGCAGGCGACCGACCTGTGTTACGACTGGCCCCAATCCCAGAAAGCCATTTTTATGGGTCATCTCCTCCAAACTCACTGTCTTCCCCACACTCATTTCTTTGTAACCGCTTCTAGTCCCCGTGGCCTTCGTTGTCCTTTTACGTGTAAGTAATAATTCTGGAGTTGCAACTAATAAAAATATTTCTATACTTAATTTGTTGTGGGGTTTTTTTTCATATACCTGCCAGGAAGAAGCAGACTTGCACAAGCCTCCATGCTACTTTCCAGTCTAGCTCCAGCCTTATTTTTGCAATTCATTTCCTAACAGCGAGCACGGCAGCGTGCAACAGCCCACAAGAGATGTACCCAGGACAAGGTCGCCCCATGAACCAAACTCACTGTGCTCCTTGGAAGTCTGGTCCTTGGTTCAAGTCCAAGTCCTGGCTCTTCGGCACAAAAGGAGTCTGGAGCTGGACCGTGATGGGTTGGGTGGTGCGAGTTGATCGCTGGATGGTGATGCTGAAGGCCATCAAGTGGACAAGGGAATGGTGAGCGTAGATCTGATGGGCGGCTGCATAATCAGTTGACTGAAGCACGTGGCTGAAGGTTCCTGTAAGCACAACGAGACCCATCAGCCTTTTAGACCATCAGGTCCTGATATTCTGCTCCAAGACTCCCGTTTCTGCCCTATCCACTCATTCCTGATGACAAAGGAACCAACTAGGTCCAGGTCCAAACACAGCTTTTGAGTGGACAGCACCATTAACACACCGAATCTGGCCAAGCCGCCGAGGAATGATTTGTGCTATAAAACATTTTAACAGGCTTCATGATTAAACAGCATTTACCAAGCCTGGCTCCAGCAGGGACTGAGATACAGTCTGAAAACTGCTTTTACTCTCACAAGAAATGAGAATTTTCCTCTTGCTCCAACACAACTTCAGAAGAACAACATCCCACAGATGAACGGAGCATGGGGAGCAGAAAGACGTGACCTTGTAGAAGAGGCAACACAGGCGAGAAGACTTTTGACTTCTAGAAGAGGGTCACCAGCAGCTAGAGGGAAAGAGCGCTGGGTGCCCAGGATGAAGAGCTGAAAGAAGGCAGCGGGACAGGGAGATTCTGCTGTTTACCTGTCCGGGTGTTCAGGGTGAAGGTCTCAGCCAGGCTGCCCGCACCGGGCACCGTCATCCTCACGTTGAGCGGGCTGGGGATGTCGGCGCGGTGCGTGTCTCCCACCGCCCCGTTGTACACGCCGTTGACGTGGAGGATGTCCCGGTACACCCGGGTGCCCAGGTAAGCGTTCGTCACCGTAGGCAGCAGCCGTGGGTCTGAGGGCAGAGAAGCGGAGGAGAACACGGCGGGGTCCTCTTTGCCGTCGGCCATTTTTACCAACCCGAGCTGCAGAACGACAACCGCAGAGTCAGGCGGGAGGGCTGAACGGACAGAGTCGGGGCAGGCTGAGCGTGGCCGTGTTTGGGGGCTGCGAACCGCTGCCCCCCGCAGCGCCCCGCTCACCGGCAGAGCCGGCCGCCCGTGGCCTCCAGCCTCGTTGCGTTCCTGGGGCCTCCTTCTCTTTTAGTCTCCCTCCTGGTCACCACCAGTGGTTTTCCTCCGTCCCAGCGCCTGGGGCAGGTCTCCCCCACCCGGGCTCCTTCTCTCCCTCGCAGCTTCCCTCGCTCCCCCTTCGCTCCAGCCAGGCGAGGCTCCTCCTGCTCACCCAGACCTCACCGACTCGTTGGCTTCATCGCTTCCCCAACTTCCCCCCCTCTTCCTCTTCTGCTGCCCTCTCCGTGACAGGATCTCACCAGTTACTCCCAGTACAACGCAGTCACCTTCCTCTTCTCTCACCCTCTTCCTCCCAAGGCTATTCCGTGATGCTGTCAAACCCTCCTCTGTGGCTCCAGCGGCTCCCCATCTCCCAGCTCACCGCACCCCCGTGCTCCCCCTCACTCTTGCATCCCCAGCTCAGCTTCAGTTACTGGCCTGCTGGTAAGGAGCCTTTTAATTCATTGATACATGTAAATATATAAAAAGATGTATTTATATATAATATAGAAATAAATACGAGTATATATTAAAGATACACAGACACATACAAATAGCACCTTACAACAGGGAGCTGTAGCTGGTGCCTGGCAAGGCTAAGCACAACAATAATACAGAAACGATGCAGTGAGGCACCGAGAGACCCTCCCAGCAGAGCTGGGAAGCCGGCCGAGGTGTCACAAGAGAAGCGAGAGCGTGCCCAGCCCAGGCCAGCAGTCCCTCAGTCCCTCCCCAACAGCAGCCAGCCGCTGGCTGCTCTCGGGGTCGGCTCGGTTTCCTTGTACCAGGCAGTGCCCGAGATTAAATTGGGAGAAAAATCCTCCTCCTGCCTTCGAGAAAGTTAAAAACAACTCAAAACAAAAGGGGTACAGGAGGTCAGAGCTTGCCTTCGGTCTGGGACTGAGCGTGAACTCTGGCCGTGCAGGCGGAGGCTGCTGCCGTGGGGCTTCCGCACAGGGGAAGGACGGAAGTTACCGAACAGAGAAAGAAGGAAGGAAATCACTTTTTTTTTTTCTCCTTCCTTAAAAAAATAATAACGATTACAAATAAATCTTGACATGCAGGTGTTTGCCCAGTGAGCTCATTGCCTACAGCAGGAAGGTGCCGGAGCTGCCCTGTGCTCTGGGAAAGGAGGAACTAAGAGAGAAAAACCTGTCTTCAACAATTCATCATCTAAAGGCAGCCTGAGAAACGCAGCCACGGCCCCAGAGAGCTGCAACTGCTCTCTGGCCAGGGCGCGGGGGAGCAGCACCCTCCGCTCCTCAGCAGGACCCACGAGTGATGCCCGACGTTGCCCCCAGCCCCGCTCCAACCCTTCTCCTCGCCCGCTTTCGGAGGGGACAGATCCAGACTTCAGCAGGCTCATCCCAGCTTCCTCCCCGTGACCCCTCTGCCCGCGCCGCAGGACGCTTGTCCAGGCACGGCACTGGTGCCAGCGAGCGCCCGCCCTGACCTCCTGCCCCGCGGGGGCACCGCTGGCACCCGGCCCCGCTTCCCCCAGCCCCAGCATCTCCTGCCGCTGCTCGAGCCCCGTTACAGACGCGGCAGGGTTCTACCCAGCTGTGCCCGAAGAGAGCCGTGTCTCCTGCCGCCGCCCAAGAACACGCCCGTCCTTCCCGGGCTGAGCCCCGCCACGCAGCAGGGCCACCCGTCGCGGACGCGGCACGTGTCCCCGGCAGGCTCTTCGCCCCGGCTCCCGCCTTGCTGCGACGCGGTTCCCCCAAAAAGCCCGTGACAGGGTTTGGCCGGTGCGAGCCCTCGAGGCAGCGACACGCACATCCCTGGCCGTGGCAAAGGCTCCGGCGATCCGCATCCCGCAGACCTCTCCGGAGCTGGCGGAGCTCCCGCTGCCTCGTGCCGCGGGCGAGCCAAAGCGCAGATCCCGTAAGTGCCGGACGCGACGGCCAAAACCCACCCCTCGTCGTGCCCCTCAGCCGAGGGAGGCCACGGCCCCTCCGCAGACGCTTTCTCTCCCCATCAAACAAACACGGCAAGCGCGGGCCAGCGCGGCAGGGCTGCCCCACAACCCCGGGCTCGGGGGGCCGAGGGGAGGGCAAACTGCCGTGGGTCTGCAGGGCGCTCCCCCCGGGTCCCGGGCGTGCCTCCAGCTCGCTGGTCAGCGCTCGCTGGAAGACGGAGGCTCCCAGATCAACCTGTTGCTGGATTCGACGTCTCTTCCACCTCGGCGCCTCTCCAACTCCCTTCCCCGCGCTACAAGACCACTCCGAGCGCAGCCCCAGCGTTTACTCGGCGGCCGTCACGCTCCTGCAGTGGGAGCGTCTCCGAGGGTCCCTACGCAGCCCCCCAGGCGCCGCCCGTGCCCCCAGCCGGTCAGGGGGGCACCACGGCAGCCGTTTCCCTGTCCCGCCCCGAGCAGCACGCTTGGCCCTGGCAGAAACAAACCCCCCTGAGCAGGAGGACCCACGGTCCTGTCCCCGTGGAAGAGGGGAGACCCGGAGAGCACCGCAGCCGGGCGCCGCGCCTCTCCCAGCGCCCTGCTGCCTCTGCCCTGCACCCAGAGAGGAGGATTATCTGATTGAGCAGCCCAGCATTTACAGGATAGAAATTACACAGCTGTTCTCCTCCCTGTAAACCCACAGAAAAGCCAATGTCTGACTCGAGCAAAGCTGCCATCGGTGTTAGGGAAGTGAAAATACGTTTCCTTGGCCCAGCAGCAGCAAACAACTCCATGTGTCTGCCAGCTGCTGCCTGGGGAAGGTGGAACTCCTCACCACTTCCTCCTGAGCGAGGTGGGACTAGATACTGCAGATTTAGCCTCAAGGCCACCGCTGCCAGCCGCAAAGAGAACAGATACAACCATTGACCGCGTCAGGAGGAACATGAGGGCAGACACCGCACTGGAAACATGGCACGAGCTTGGAGGGAAGAGGCTGGGGGGCACAGACAAAGGCAGCGTTGTTTGACTTGCCTCCGGGTCCAGCCGTGCTAGACAGGACCAAAGGGAGGGTTTTCCCTGGGCACACGTGGTAACATGTCCCAGAGCAGCCTTCCTGCTGTTATAATCAGGTTTAGATTTTGAATAGATAATTACTTTTCATTGATAACTAATTACTTTTAATGAACAACTTAATTGCTTTAATGAATAACTAACATTTTGTATTAATTTCCTGATCAGTTTACATTATGGTAAGAAATATCCAAAACCTCACTCATGCTCAGAGGCAGCTGCAGGCCTTACGAAGGTGGTCAAAGCTAAAGCTGCTGTGGGGTGTGAAATTGTCCAAAACACAGAACAGGGAGACAGGTACAGGGAGTGAAAGTGCACATTCTTAGCATGTTTTCTTACCTTATGTGATGAAACCATAGAAACGAAGGAATGTTAAGGTGAAGACCCTCACATCCTCCCCATCCTAATTTATATATCAGAGATTTTGATCAGTAAAATAACCAATGGTTATATTAGTATAGGAATATTAATGAAGTTATTTAATAGGGTGGACCAATCATTGTGTCAAAATTAATAGCAGGCATAACATGCATGCTTGTGTTACAATGGGTTAAAGATCATGACTTTGCAGAAAAAAGGATATAAAATGTTGAATTTTTAACGTAACTCTGAAGCACGTCAGGAGGAGCTATCCCCCGTGCCTCCCAGCACTGCAATAAAGAAGCGCTTCTCTGCAACCGTGTAGGCAAGTTTGTCGTGATTGCAACCCTCCATCAACGCTGCCAGAACGTACCCAGGGAGGAAACGCAGGAAAACGTGGAGGAGCAGCAAGGGCGCCCGGGTGAAGCAAGCAAGCTGCTGTGCGCCTTCCTCGCCACAAGAAGCGGTGCAAAGGGCCAAAGAGCTCTCCTGCGGCGGCTGCTCCTGGTGCCCTGCTCACCAGCTTCCCACATCCAGCAGGAGAGCAGCCGAAGAGGCAGATGCTCCCAGCACAGCAGAGCCTGGCAGGGTCAGTCCTGTCGCCGCAGGTACCCGGGAGAAACCCTGGGAGCAGCGAAGGGCAGAGCCCAAGCGTTAATATTTGCTCCCAGCTCGACTCCTTTCGTATTCGAGGATCTAAACTCCTACCTCACCGCAGCAAGTTTAGTTCAGTCTTGCCTTTAGCCTTCGTGACCGCCAGCTGGTCCGGGCCAGGGCTGGGTCTGCGGCAGAGGCAGGTACACCTCACCCCCCCAGAGCGGGCGGGCTCCCCGAGCCCTCCAGAGCAGGGACCCCATCGAGGCTCTGGGGAGCGAGAACGACCTCCGGCAGCCGCCAGCGCACAGGGGAAGAGCATCGCACTCCCCCAGCCGAGGCACCCACGCTGCTGCCTTCGCTGTGTGAACGGAACACGGAGACGCCCTCGTTCAGAACAGCCCTTTCTCACAGAGGCCAAAACCCCCTCGAACTCTGCCGCAGCTTTTTCCAGAGTAGCCGATCTTGCTGTGACCAGAACAGAGGGTTTCTGAAGGCTTTTTTTCCCTTACTCATCCACACAGTATCATTTTCTCCTGGATAAGTCAGGGCACAGACACGTTTCTCTAAGGATTTCAGGGGAAATCCATTAACCACGTCTGTCCTTTACCACCAGCTGTTTCTCCAGCTTCTCAAGGATTTTAATTGGTCCTTTTCTTTAGCTCCTGTTCAAAACAAAATTTGCAAGGCTTTACTCCTCAACAACGAGATTATTCTCCAGCTCTTCACAGAAAACACAAACCGAGGCACTGGCAGCTGCCCGGGATCAACGCGGCCACTCCTGCCGCCACCCTGTTCATCCCAGCAACGCTCCGCAGCACGAGCGTTTGCCACAGACAAGATGGATCCACAGGAGCAAAAGGAGGGTTCTAGGCAGGATTTCAGGAAAGGAACAGGAACGCGCCCCCCTTCACACCCTACAATGCTGAACACGTGAGGGCTGGTGGCAAGAGGGGATCCCAGATGCCCGTTGGGTGCTCGCGAAGGGCAGCGCGGAGCGGCCAGGCGCTGCGGTTCTTGTTTGAGTAGGCAGGTCCGTCCTTATCGTTACAGAGACAGAGCTGGAACCGCTCCCAGCCCCCAGGCAGCTGGGCAAGGCAGGGAGGGAGGTGGTGGTTGCTGCCGGGATGCTTCTTCCCGACAAGGAGGAGAAAGAAGAGCTGCTCCCAATGACACGCGGGCCAGTATTTCTACCACTAAAAGCAGCATAAAGAGGCACAGGGGGAAATGGGTTTGCTCTAGAAAATCAGCTAAGGCTAAGGGGGAAGTAGATCTGTGTGAGATGTCATCTGCAGGCGTTCCTGGAGGTCACTTCCCTTTGTCTCACAGAGGCAGATGTTTCGAGACACTGCTCAAAAGAAAAATTTTTACCCTCGAAGGCTCCGCCGCTCCCCCAGCTTTGTGTCGGCTGCCCAGCGAGATTACTGGCTGTCAACTGGTTGGAAACAGCTCTGATGAGAGGGAACCAAAGGGAAATCCTCTGGAGAGCCAGCTGCAAGCAGCAGATACAGGGTAAGAGGATTCTGCTGCCGCTTTTAAATTCCAGCAGTCATCTTTCATCCACAAACATGTGCTTGACCAGGCACGGCCCTTGCAGCCCATCGTGCCATTTTTAAGCGAAAAACCTGCACCTTCCCGAGTTGTCCTGGGAAAAGAGCTCTGACCTCCTTCTAGAGACAAGACCCCATTTCAACCCGCAGAAGAACCTGCTGCGACCGTGCAGCCCCAGGAGCTGCAAGGAGTTGGGGGGAAGGCGGCATTCCCACCTCCGGGAAGGAGAGCTCTGAGCAGGCCCGCACAAATCCCGGCAGCCTCCCGCGGGGCTGGAGGGGTCACAGCTGGGTCGCTCAGCGAAGCAGGGATGCGATGAAGTCACGAGGGCATTATTTCTGCTGACGGGCACCCACACGCCGGAGGAAAAAGACCCAGGCTCGAGGCTTTCAGCTGCTCCCGCTCTCAGGTCGGGACAAGTTGGAAGTTCCTTTTGGAAACTCCCCCCCGGCTTGATCAAACACCGGCGACAGATCTGTCAGCGCCTTAGACGGCCCGTGGCTGAGGGGCTTGCTGGGCCGACACCCCAGGCAAGGAGGAACCTCTGCTCACACTGAGCCGCAAAGGAGGATGGAGAAGCCACGGCCACGGACGGGATGAGCAAGGTCCTGCTCGCTGCGATCAGAGATCAGGCACCACGTCTGCAACAGCCTATAAAAAAAAAAAAAGTGTATTGTGCTTTGAGTGTTATAAATGTTAACAAGCCCGAGAGAAGAGGAGGTCTGCTCTCCGGCACAGCATCGCAGAAAGGTCCCACCTCGCTGGCCGAGTTTTGACCCCAGAGGTGTGGGGAGTTCGGTGCTGCTGAGGGGGGGAAAAAAATGCTTAAGGGAAGAAAAGAAAAAATTAAGTTGTGAGCAACTAGGGCGAATCTTGCCGTTTAAGGGGTTTCTGCTGCCGTGCCCTTGGAGAGCAGCAGGCCCCGTGCCGAGGGGTGGCAGCGGGGGCGGTGGCAGCAGTGACAGGCTGGGCAGCTGCAGCCCCGCCGAGCGAGAAGGGCAGCGTGCTCGCCCTGCTGCCGCCATGGGGGGCTTCCAGCGGGGCTCCCGGCTGCTGGCCACCGTGCTGCGGACCTCATGGGTCCCCCGGGCGCAGATCCGCTCCAAGCCACCCGAACACCCGCTCTCTGCTGCTGTGAGTAGCTTGTGGGGGGCTGAAGGAGAGGGGGGTAGAGCCTCCTGCTCCCAGGGGACGCCTTGGTCAGAGGGGCACAAACCCCCCCTGCATTGGGGCCAAATTGTTGTCGTTGGGAGCGACAGCAAAAGGGGAAGGGGAGGAAAGGAGGAAAGGTGCCCCCAGAGCAGTGCAAGCTCCTGACTGGCACCCCCACGGTGGGTACATGCCCTGGTCCCCCCCTTCAGGGTCCTGCTTCTATTTTATGCCACCCTTTCAGCCCCTTTTTTAACCTTTGAGGGTCAGGGAACCTGCTGAGGGTCCCCTGCAGCCCCGGGTGCCCCGCAGGGAAGCTCAGCCATGGGGCAGCCCAAGGAGCTCAGGGAGGAGGCAGCAGTGGCACTGGCAGTCCCTCACAGAGCGGGGCAGACCTGGTCCCTGCGTCCCCCCTCCCTTCATGGGACACTCACCCCAAAGCAGGTGCCCCCGTGGGCAAGAGTCATCGCAGAGCCAGAGCATGCGGGTCCCTCCGTTGTTCCTCCTCCTCCCCACCAAAACAGGAGCCGCTCCAGCTGCGGAGACCCTCTTGGGCTGGGTGAAATGAGCTTGGAAAAAGGTTTTCCACCAGAAATCCTGGCCGAATTTCACCTCCACCCCTTGCTTGTGGTGTTACCCCCCGCTGACTTTCCAAGCTCTGCAACAAAGCACTTCAAGAGCCTGCAGACTCTTTTTCTGGCCAAATTAAAAAAGAAATAAAGGTGCAAGGGGTTAAGTGCTGCCCTGGTGCACCCAAAATATAAGAGGCCGCTGCTGGCTGCAATTCACACCTCAAAGGCATTTGAAAGTCAGGCACAGCTGCTGCTGGAGCACCGCGAGCCCAAGCCTGGCAGCTGACTGAAGGTCACAAGCTGCTCTGGTTTCCCGGTGACTATCACGACAGAGAAACACCGAGCGATGGAAACAAACCCAGAGAGCAACCAGCTTGGTCTGCTGTCGTGGAAGCTGCTGTGCTGACCCAAATCTCCCTCCCACAGCCCCAAGGTGTGTCCGTCCGACAGCCGCGGGGCTGGCAAGAGCGAGGAGCGCGGACAAGGGCACTTGATCCATCGCATTAGACGTGGCACCCCACCGACGCGGCCATGGTGCAGCCACCCCACCACCCCACTAATTCTTCTCCTTCTTCTCCTGCCGGCAGGAGCAAGCCATCGCGTTGGCCGTGATGTCCACGTGCTTGCTGCTGCCCACGGCCTGGATCCTGGCGCACGTGGAGCACTACAAGAGCAGGTCGGATTAGGAACGGGCAAGAGCCGCCTGCACCCCCTCAAGAGCTGAAGCCCACGAGTGAGGACAAAGCCACGGAACAGACCGTTGCCGGGAGGGAACCCTCCGAGTTTGTTCATTAAAGTTCCCGTTAGTGTTCAGTGTAACCGTGTGTTGGTTTTGCTTCGCCCACATGCTCGTTCGGAGGGGGATGGATCCGTAACCCTGCTCTGCTGGGCAGCACGCTGTCCGACGGCAGCATCCCTCCGTGAGGCCGCAGCAGGGAGGTAGATTTCCCACTCCAAAGCTTTTACTCTGTACGGTTGCGGCAAAGTGTAGGGCAGACACCAAGGCACCACCAGCCAGGAAGCAGAATCAGGTTAAACTCCTGGCAGGAAAATCCCCAAAGGCTGCTTCCTGCACGAAGAACCTCTCCCGCCCCCAAACACACCCCCCATTTCCTAAGTGGCCAGGCTGGCGGGGAAGTGGGCAGCCAGCACTCGCTTCCCACAGAGGAAGCCAACGCTTCCTGCATTTGCCGCACGGGAACTGGCCGATACCTCCAGGTATCGCAGAAAAACCTCGGGAGCAACTGCCGTAACCCTCAGGCTGCAGGTCCGCTCGCTCGCGGCGCTGCACCGCTCAGGAACGTGCCCCCACTCCCCACAGCACAAGGGGGTGTCGGACACTCGGTGCCTCTCAGCAGCAGCCGTCAGGACTCCGGTGCTCGCCTGAAGCGACAGCAGCCCCACGACACGTTGGCTCTGCCGCACGGTCGGCGCTTCGCTTACCCCTAACACGCAGTGACGTGACAGCACCGAGGCGATCGCGCTTCTCAAAGCCTTTTTCCTGTCCTTAGCTGTGAACTAAACGTTTTCCCTCTCTCATCTCCTCTGCGTGCTCTTCTGAAGTCAGTAAAAGCGACGTCAGGAGTGAGCTTTGGCAGACGAGACGAACGGGGGAAAGTCAAGCTGCCCCACACAGGAAGGGGAAACGCGGCTCAGGCACGCTCCACCAGCTGAACGGCCGAGCGCAGCGATCGAACCCGTGGGCTGGCCCGGGAGGGGGCAGGCAGAACCGCACAACTCCAAACCAGCCAGAGATTTTGGCCAGAACCAGTCAGGGAGGAGAAGGGTGGAGGGTGACCAGGTAGAGGGTCCAAACTTTTGAGGTTTTTGTTTTTAAAAACCTCAAGTCTCCCTTACCGAGGCCTTGGCACCTGCAGAGCAGTCTGGCGTCAGCCAAGGGCTTTCTTTTTTCTGTTGCTGCATTAAACCCTCAGAGCCAAGACAGCAAGCTAGAAGAGTCACACGAAGTATAAAAATCCCGGCAGCACAGTTTGTGAGTGACGCCAGAGAATCAAACTGGTACCTGGAGCTCTGGAATCGCAGCAGGAACCAAACCGGGCGGTGAGGCAAGCGCTGACCACGGGCACGTTGGCAGCAGCCTTTGAAAATCCACCCGCACGCCGAGGACTTGGCCAGGCACGCGGCCCTGACTCCGTTCGGCGTCAAGTCCCTTGCTGCAGTTTGCTGTTCCTGCCCCGGAATTTGCTGTTCCTGCCCCGGAATCAGGAGCTTTACCCGTCCAAAGGGGCACTTGGAGGCAGCCCCAGCTCAGCGCCGCGTTTCCAGTTCTCGATGTGCACAATCACCTTCCATCGATTGCGTCACGGAGCTTCCGAGCAGCGGTTGTTGAGAGGCGAAAGCAGAACAAAAACTTGGCTCAGGCCTTGTTTAGGCTTTCTCAATCAGTAAGGCTCACCCAGCCCGAGAAGAGGCACCAGCTTCCCACCACAGAAAGGATCTCGACAAGAAAGCACGTACGAAGGTGCCACAGCAAATTACCAAGGTGCTCAGTAAGTTACCTACCGATGCCACCGGTGACTAACAGACCGTTTAGACCCGTGTTGTTCCTGGACAGAGGGGTTCTGTCACGTGAAACCTGAAAGGAAGCGTATTTTTAAACGGATCAGGGGCTCAACGCCAAGTTATGAGACGACACAGACAGAACTACGGAAAAGGGAAGGCAGAGGAGTTTATTCCAGCAGTACTGCTGCACCTCACTTCAGCACAAAGTGTTGTAAATGACAACCGCCCCCAAAAGTAGATAAAAACACGTCCACGAAACGGCAATCCCGGAAAAAACCCTTTGATGGAGTAAACCCTCCCTCTGCTGCAGGTGAGGAGGGGTTGTGGAGACAGAGGGCAAACGGAGAACGATGGTTTCAGCAATGCTGCCGCTGGGCCGCTGCAGGGGCAGGGGAGAGGTCCCCGGGGATGGCGGTGCCCTCGAAGGCCAACACCCCCAGGTAACACCACGGGGGACGGTCGGGCACCCCAGCACGGTTCCGCGGAGGAGCCTCCGCTGCCCCTTCACCCGCAAACGGCCCCCGCTCCCGCAAGACGCAACCGGCACCACGTCCTCCGACACCAGCCCGATGACCAGGCGACAAACCAGCCGCGGCGGAGCCTTCGTCCTCCTGCCCTGCCCCGGAGCGGGACGGGAGCCCCCGCGGCCGGGGCCACTCGCGTTCGCGCACAGGGAAGTCTTGACTCCAAGCACCAAAGGGTCACACAGCAAAAGGCCACGTACTCCTCGAACAAGCGTCAGAAAGCTGCTCTCCCCTCTGCCCACCCGCCCCCCTGCAATAGATGCGGTACAGAGTCAGTGGTCCGAGTGCTGCTGGCGGCGGCGGCGGCAGCAGAAGGTACTCTCCCCGGGGCAGCGCCAGGTCCTCTATGTGAGGATGTCGTGAGCTTGGTGCTCCACCAGCATCTCCATGCTCCTCACGTCCGTGCACCAGAACTCCAGGCGGTCTTTCATCCCTTTGATCTGCAAGGCAAGCCCGCAAGAACTTTACGGCCTCGACTACTGGAAATACCAACACTCACCGTTAAGGACGCACGCTCGAGTCCCAGACAGCTTCCCAAAGCCCCAGACATCTAGAAAAGATGCTGCTGCACATCTCTTACCGCCAAAACGGCAACGTTTAATGGGGATGCACAAAAGGGACGGTTTGCAGCTTGGGTTCCACGTACCGATTACTATGGTTTTTAGAGGTAAAGGCACCCAACGCAGTCTCCTAAAATGTTACGAGGATGAACTCGAGAAGCTCAGCACCTTCATCACCCTGAACCTCCCTCCTCCCAAGACACGAGTGCCCCCTACGACCCAGAAACTCCCCCACTTCATTTCACACGTTCAGGCTGGGAGCAGCCACGCAGACGTCTGCGCCCTTCTGGAAAGCGCAGTCATAGCACTCGTGTTTTGAGGTGGTTCGTGTGGCTTTTGGAAGAGCAGCGCCACCCAAGTCCTGCTCCCTCTGCCGACAGGTTTAACCACCCACGGCAGCCCACGGACAAGACGCGCCACATACCCAAGGTAAGAGCTAAAGGCAGCAATGTCAAAACGAGCGAGGAAGAGCTGCTTTACGTCCTCCTCCCCCGAGCACCCTCGAGAAGCACCGCGGTCACCAATTCCCAGGCAGGGACCCTTCCCAGCTGTTATTTGCAGGTCACCACACACAAAGCAGGTCAGCACTGCCGCGACGCTCGGGCTGGTCGTTACCTGCTGTAAATCCAGCACCCGTGGCTGTACCCACGTCATGTGCACCCTCTTATCGACTTCGTCAATGCTGCCCTTCACCAGGCCCACCGAGAGCGCCTTCATCACCAGCAGTTCCACCTAAAGATAAAAACGACATCGTTCGAGGAAACAATCGAGAATGACCCAGTTTCCCCCAGGATGAACAAAACCTTTCAACGGCACCGGCTTGTGGAAGACGTTACTACACACGCCACAGCCGGGAGCAGCTGCAGCCCCTCTCGCACCCGCCCTCTCTTAGCTTTTAATTCTGCCTTGAGAATCGACAGCTAAATATACAGGAGGGACTTCTTTTCCCTAAGAGCAATTTCCTTCCCTTTCTCAGGAACTCCAGAAAGAAGGCGGCAATTGGAAAAGGTCAGCAGGGATTTACCACGGTGAGATGTGCCCGACCCACACGCCCGCCTTCGTAAATGCAATAACTTGCTCGGTGGCGGCAGAGCGCGCCGCTGGTGCCCTGTACCTTTCGTTTAGCAAAGGGCTCAACAAGACCTCCCGCCACGTCCCTGTCGACACGCTGGTGAGCGACAGAAGGACCACAAGACGAGTGGAAAACCCGCGGGGCTACCGAGCTCGGAGGGTAGTGGTTAGTGACTGGAAGCGGCTGGGCACGGGCAGCGCTGCTGGGGGCCAGGACCAGCCCTGGGGCTATTCCTCATCTCATCTTCAAGGCAGCCCTGACACCAGACTGGCAGGGAGGGGCAGATGTGCTGGAACTAAGAGCCACCACGAAGAGGCGGAACAACCCCAGCAGCAGCACAGCCGGGGAGCTCCGAGGGGCCGCGGGACACTCCGCCTGCACTGGGCAGAGGAGACCGTGACGGGAAGGGGCAGCGTCTGGGGGGACAGCAAGCGTGCAGGAGCCCGGGGTGCGCCCCCGGGGGAGCCCTGCCCTGGCAGAACACAGCCAGCAGAGCGAGGGCGGCGGTTGTCCCCGCAGCACGTGTTGGAGCACACCCGCAGCGCCGCGGCGTTCCGCATCCCCCGTTCCAGTTGAAGGGGCGCACTGCAAAATGGGAGAGAGTCTAGCAAGGGGCCACCAACGTTAGGCGGCTGAGAACGTGACATCGTGGAGGAATTTTATTTGCCCAGCCTGGGTAAGAGGCAGCCTGGGGACCCCTCAGCACAGCCCTCCCGTGCCGGGAAGGTAAGAGGTACCGCTTTCACAGGATGTGCCGTGAAAGGACACGAGACCGCAGGCAGGATCTGCTTTAGCGGGGATTCCATCTGGAGAGCAGAAGAAAGTTCCTCACCGTGAGAAAAGTTAAACATCAGTGACATTTCCCCTCGCTGGAAGTACTCAGAGAGCTTGGCAGGGCCCTGGGTAACGAAGCCAAAGGCCTGCTTTCAACAGCAGATGGGGACAGACGACCTACACAGCCCCCTTCCAGCTCAACGCTATGACTAAGAATCTCCAAAAAATTTATGTACCAAGAAGGAGGAGCACCACGCAGCTAATCCCTTCCTCAAAAACACTCTCCAGAGGCACGGGAACAGCGAGAACCTTTTTTCCTAGAATTCGCCGGCGGGAGCAGGGCTATCCCGGCTCCCAGAGCGCCACAACTCACGTTTGTCTAAACCTGCACTCACCTCGTTCACAGTGACTTTGGCACTCTTGGCAATCTCCTCGAAAGTGAGCTGCCTGTGGTTGGCCGGCCGGGTGAAAGTCATCTGAATTCAAGTAAAGAAAACAAAACAATAAATCCCACAGCTCTAGTTTTTCCAACAGCGCGCACAGCTGCCCTCGCCCTGCCCTGCTGAGCTCTCCATCTGCAGCAGCAACTGATTTCTCCTGTTTAACCAAAACACTCCAAAGAAAAAGGCACTTACCCCCGCAGAAAGGAGCGGCGCCCCTCCCTCCCACCCGCCGGGCTGCCCGAAGCAGCGGGCCCGGGCAGCAACGCCGCTCCGAACGCGGCGGATCAGCCCGTGCTCAGGCACCCCCGGGCGTACGAGAGCCCCGACACCACCCAGTGCCCACGGGCGGCCGAACTCACACACAGTAACACGCTACAAGCGGCACACACAGACACGATAACCTGACACACACCGCGCGGGGCTGCGTGTGAACACACACTGCGCTTCAGGTAACCCAACAGTTCAGTTCTTGAGGAAGATCCAGGGCCGCTGGGGTTCACACACCAGTATTATTTGGTAACAACAGAGCCAAAGCCTTCCAGTGCCAGGAAAGAAACGGCTGAAAGGGTTAGGGTTGCCTACCAGGGAAAGGATTTTCAGTCCTCAGGAAACCAGGAGTTTAACTGCGCTGCAGAAGCCTCGGCTACGCTACAACACACTCAGTACCACTTCAGCCGCCACCCCCAAGACACGAGGCCTGCTCTTTTCGTCCGCACCTCCCCGTCCTGCCCGAGGCAGCACACAAAGCACCGCACTCCGCCCGCTCCCTCTCCCCCAGCCCTCGCCTTCTGGCACCATCTAGAGGCAAAATTCGCACTCGGCTGTTTACACCCGCGGGTGTCTGCGGAGGGAACGAAGGCACGGCGGAGAGCAGAGGATCCGGGAGAGCTGCCCCACCGACGGGCACCTGGAGCAGCCCCTTTCCATTCCCTCACGCGCCGCACCTCCCGGCTCACCTCCATAAGACACAACAGCTGAATCTTCTGCAGCAGCAGCGCTTCATTCGCGGCCAAATCGGGCTGTAAAGAGGATAAAAGGGGACAAGTTCATTACCTCTTCCCCCCGCCCCCGGGGTGGAACCAGGAGGAAGCCTCTCGGGGACCCACCACCCCCGAGCACCGGGGAGGAGGCCGTTCCAGCCACCCGCCGCCTCGCGTGTTCCCCGCAAGGAACCGCAAGAAGTGCCCGAAACGCGGCGCTTCACGGGGCGGGCAGCCCCTGAGCAAAGGCTCAGCCTCGTGCGAGCGGACACACAGGTCAGCCTGCGCATCGCTGCTCCGTCAGTCACCTCTGGTACAGCCAGTGTAATTAACACCCAACTCCCTTTTCCCCAAACTTCCCAGCACACCCGGGAAAACACTGTTTTACTGGGGAAGCCGTTCAATACTGGGAGCGACCAGTGCCACGGAAACCAAATCAGAGATTATCTTCCTGTGCAGGGCTGCGTGTTGTTTGTGCGTGCTTTGCCCTTGGATCACAAGAGATTCCTCTTTACTTCCCTCAACCAACCAGACACAGAGCAAAGCCAAAACTAAGAATGCAAGTGAAGACAAAAGAAACTACTACACTACGACTAAAATCACAGCAGACTCAGGAATTCTTAAGGTAAAGGTCCACGGAATCAGTGTCCTCTGTACGTACTGAGCCCAGGCCTTAAGCAACACAGCAAGTCCCTCGCTCACCTGCTGACCCCACGCTGACTTCAAAGCCTGAAACGTCTCCACATTCCCGCTGTTGAAGGCATAAAGCGTGTCAATGAGCCACTGCCGATCGGTGCTCCTCAGGGACTCCAGCACGGGGTGCATGAGCTGCAGAAACCAGGCAGGGCGGCGTCGGCGGGGTAAAACCCACCTCCCGACGCCCAACAGCCGAGGCAGCGCAGCGTCAACTTACCAGCTCCCCAAAGTTATAAACGCCTTCTCCCAAGAGCCCTGCCAGTCCCAGGGTAAAGGCTCTCTCCTGCTGCTCCGACACTGAAAAACAACCCCAACCCAACACAAATCGTGTGGATGAAGCAGCAGCCTAAGCCCCATCAACCCCTCCCTCACCCTCGTCTCGGGGCCTGGATTGAACCACTCCCTCCCCCAAGCCCGAAATGCAGAAGCCTGCGGGAACCACAGCAGTGGCACGAAAGGGGCACTTCCTGAACGCGAAGATTTTGAGGCACTAGAACAAACAACCCCTTCCGTTGGGAGCACCTCCCCCCTCCCATCACCCCGGCGCCGCCCGGGGGCAGAATCCTGCTCGGCCCCTCATCCTGTGGGTCCCTCCTCTTGCCAGCCAGATCCCGGCCCAGCTACGGCAGATCCCACGCCCCGCTGAGAAAACCTGTCCCCTGCCCGTGCTTTTAGAGGGAAGCGATGGAGCGGAGAAGGAGCAGCGGGGCCTCCTGCGGCCCGAGTTACCCGGCAGGTCTTTGACGTCAATGCACCCCAGGAACCGCAGGGCGTCCTTGTAGTAAGAGGCGTGGTTGCCGATCGTCTGGTAGTACTTGCTGGAGAGGTCGTAGAAGCGGCTGTGAACCGACGTCACCCCAGGGAGGTTGTTCAGCATCTCCTCCACCTCCTCGATGGTCTCCTGGAGGAGGGTGGGAGCCCGTTTGTCAGAGGCGAAGGGGCACCCCCTACGCTCCCGTGCCCCCAGCCTCCTCGATTGCCACAGCGAGGGCCACGGTCTCCGTGTGTGGCCCAGAAGGAATTTCCAGGCAGCAGGAGAGCGGGCGAGGCCACGGCCAAAGCCACTACCCCGGCACTGAAAACAAAGCAGCGCCGTTCTCCCTGTCCCTGTGTGCAGTTAGGTAAAGGAGACAACCCAACCCCCCCCCAAACCAACCCCGCAGCTGCGCACACACACGCTTCATGTGCACTTACACCCACCGGAGCCACCGAACTTCGTACTTGGCCCGAGACAAACGCGCGCATTTCAGCACGGAAACCCCTCACCTCAGGCCTGAGAGGCAGCTCGAAGAGCCGAGAGACAAAAGGCACCACAGGAGCTCAGTCCCCGTGAGCAGCCCACCAGCGAGCGGCGCACGCGCTGCGCGGCCCAGGGACCCTCTGAGCTGAGCCCACCGGGGTGTTTCCCCCCTCTCTTCCGAGCTGCGCTCGCCAACAGCCGCAGGGATCAGCTACGGGCCAACAACAGGCACCTCCAAGGTGACGCACATCAGAATCCCACAAAGCCTCGGGGACTGGGCCAGCGGCACCCACGCACCTCTGCGGCCTAAGCCAGAACCGCCGCCTTCCCGGGGATCCCAGGAGCCACAAATTATCACTTTCCCGTTCCAAACCGAAGCGCGGGCACGTCTGTGCTGTAACAACTGCCAAAGCGCGTCCCAGGGCTGCGAGACCCCGAACCCCCCAAGTCACCAGCTCACCTTGGTGACCTGCAGGTCCCCGATGTTCAGCTTCAGCGCCCCGATGGCCGTTTTACACAAAATGACGGCTTCGTCGCTGCTCTTCACCTGCGGTTACACCAAGACACGTGTTGAGGGAGCGTGACCCCTGCAGCCAGGCAGGCTCTCGAGGGCCAGACGGGGCTGGGCACGCTTCATCTGCTCCCACGCTCCTGCACTAAACACAAGGCTGTTCACTGGGAACAGGAGTGGGCCTTCTCCCGCAGAGGTTTCCACAGATCTGCCTCTTCAGCTACACCATGTACGTGCAGGCACTAAACGATACCTGCAGGTGGACTACCAGACAAAGCAATTGCAAGAGTACCTTTTCTCGAGTCTTTTCCAGAAAAGTCAGGGCCACGGTGGGATCTGGAGGAAAAAAAAAAAGGCAGCAACATCAGGAATCCCCGTGGCACTAAACCTCAACCTACAAACACATCCTTTCGCTGCGCCCATGAAGACCGGGGCAGGGGTTTTCTACAGGGGGCCGCTCGGCCCGCGGAAGGTGCTGCAGTCGCCGCCCGGGCTGCGGGCTCAGCAGCCGTGTCTCTGGCGGAGCGGCAGCCTGGCCACTCCGCAGCGCAGCGGCTGTTTAAGCTCTTGGCGTTTGCGCTTCCCCTTCCCAACCCAGCAGGACGACGACAGCTCGACGCTGGAGGCTTAGCTGGTGCTGTTGGCTGGCCCGACGGCGCGGGCAGCAGCTGCTGAAAAGGCCGCAGCAGGCAAGGACACTCACCTGTCATCTGTCTGACTACGTGAAGAATGATCTCTACCAGGGACAAGGGGTTCACCCTGCAACAAAAACCCACTGTCAGAACAGCCCCACTCAACAGCAGGTCACCCAAAAACCTCGGGGCAAACACTCACCTGTGCTCAAACTCGCTGATGAAGTTCTCGTAAAGCTGCGGGCACAAAGACAGCGACAGTCAGGGCCAAAGGGTCTCTCGTCTCAGCGACGACAGTCGCTCCTCCCTGCACCCAGCTCACTCTCCCAACACAACACAGCAGTGGGCATCCACTACAGAAATGCCTACGCTGCACAAAACCCAGGTGCCAAAAACTGCCCATTTTAGGCAATTCTATCTCTTCCCACCGCAAGGAGTGACTCAAGACACAGCACGAGGCCCCCTGCTGTGGGCTGCCCTGGTGCGTGTCCTCAGTCGTCGCTGTACGAGCACAGGCCTAAAGCTTCCCAATCGCTCTCGGCACGCATTTGGGGCAGAGACTGGCTCTAGAAACCCACAGCTCGCTACCGTGGAGACAACCACCTGCTGGGAAACCAAGTTTTAGCCTAAAAACACAAGAAGGAACGTACACAACTACTTGTAGGATACAGAGAACATGTGACTCTGGACCGAGCAGGCCGTTCAGAAACAGAATACGTCCCCAGTCAGTGGGTGAAATAACCCCCCCAACACTTGGAAGCATTTGTGAACACCTGACAATCCATCCTATGCTTCCAGCTGCAAACCCCTTGTTACAAAAGGGAAAGAAAAACACTTCCCCTGTGCCCTCCAAAGTCTTAAGTGAATGAAAATAAAGAATCGTTTTGAAGCGTCTAAAATTGATGCATTTGATTTGAGCTGCATTTTCATGCACCAGCCAAATCCCACACACTCACACCCAGCGCATAAACCCCCAAAAACCAAATTCACCCAGTTTAATGACTCTCCAGAAACAAGCCACAGGCTGCTTATTTGCCACCAGTACAAAGACACAGTCGCTTGTCTTCACCACGGAAAGCCAAAACCCTGGGGAACAGCCACGCACGCACCTTGATGAGTCCATCTCCTTGGGCAAAGCAGGGGTCCTGAACAAAGTCCAAAACCTGCAGGGTCAGCTGGTGCCAGAGCCTTAAGAAAGAAGAGAGTCGGTCCGTGAGCTCACGCATGACACCAGCCCCCCCAACTCGTGCCACGGCCTGTGCTTCCCACCCGGGGTCTGTGGAGCCCCCTGCGTCGACGGAGACAAACAAGAAGCGAACACCGGCGGCAGAGACACATTCCCCCCCGCCCCGGGCGCTGACATAAAGCGACCCCAAGGAGAATAACGCGGAAATCAGCTCCCTGGTTTTCCGCAGCCAGGCACACGCCGGTTAAACGGCTACCGAGTGCGGACGAGGACACCGGGAGCGGCCCGCGCCCACCCAGGGCGGGCTCGCCAGCCCGGACCCCCTCTCGCCATGGGCCGGGCCGGGCCAGGCCAGCGCACCCTCGGCCCCGCGGAGCGGCACGGCCCCACAGCAGCGCCCCAGGACGCGCGGGCGAGGCCCGGTCGGGCCCGGCCCGTCCCGTCCCGGCCGAGGGCAGCAGCCCCCTCCCCGCCGCAGGCGCTCCCGCCCCCCCCTCACTTCTTGTTGTAGAGCTCCTCCAGGCGGTGCCACACGGCGGCCTGCCCCGGCCCCGAGCTCTGGCTCTGCTGCAGGAAGCCCGGCACGTCCTTCATGGCGGCGGGAAGGAGCGAGCGAGCAGGCACCGACCCCGACAGCCGCCCGCCCCCGCGCTGGCGCCCGCCGGAAATGCACACTCACTTCCGGCGCCGCGCGGGGCACGCTGGGTACCGTAAGGCCCCCGCGGCGACCGCCTCCCCCCCCCCCCCCGCCGCCGCCGCCGCCACCGCGGTAGCCATGGCAACGCCCTGCCCGCGGCCTTCTCCCTGCAAACGAACGCCCCAAAATCCCCGAAAGGACCCAAACCGGAGCGGGGGCGGGGGGAGGAGAGCGGTGAGGCCGGGCGGCGGCCGGAGAGGCGGGCGCGCCTACTCGGGGCATTGCGGTAGCGCCGCGGCGGGTGCCCGGCGGGGAGCGCGGCCGCCGGCCCGGCCATGGAGCGGGGGGCGCGGCGCGGCGGCGGGCTGCTGGCGGCGGGTGAGGGCCGGGGAGGGGGCTGGGGGCGGGAGCGGGCCGTGAGGGGGGCTGGGGGCGGGAGCGGGCCGTGAGGGGGGGCTGAGGCCGGCGGCCGGGCGCGGGGAAGGGCCCCGAGGGCAGACCCCGCGGTCACCCGCCCGCGGCCGCGCTCCGGTTCTACCCCCACGCCCGTTCACCGTCTCTCTGCTCTCTCGCAGCGTGGAGGAGCCTGTGGGAGCGCGGCCGCAGAGACGGCGGAGGCGGCGGCGCGGGGGGCCTGTCCCGGCTCTGCCTTAGCCCCGGGGACAGCGAGGGGGCGGCTGGCTCCGGAGCACGGAGGTAGGGCTGTCCGCCTGCCCGCGCCCCCCGGCCGGTGCTGCTGCCTGATGCCCACCGGGATGCCGAAGGGAGGGGACCGATGCTGTCACGATGAAAGCAGGGGATGGAGGACATCACCTCCCCTGTCTGAACAGGCAGATGGGTCGCCCGCTCTGTAAGCCAGGGCTGGCCTGGGAGCTCCAAGAGTAGAGCGATTTACCCGAGAAACACGGGGCTGTGCCACAGTGCGAGCTCAGCTCCGCAGGAGCCCGCTCTGACGAGGCAGAGCCATGGCCTTGCGAAGACAGTGTCGGCCAAGAGGCCGCAGTCGACACCTGGAGCTCGGTAACTGCTGTGCGCGGGTTGCCAGCATCCAGCAGGTCTCTCCTGGCTCCTTCCCTGGGCTGCTCGTCCTGTCCCGCAGCAGCAAGCACTGATTGCTTGGGGAGGAGCTGTTCCTTGGGATGGCAATGACTGTTGCAGCCCCCTCTGTACACTGTGCTGACCCGTGACGCCTTTAGGCGTCTGCCATCCACACATGGAGCTCTCTCAAGGCAGAGCCCTTGGAGGAAATCCAGAAATGAAAATGTCTGCGCCAACCTGGGCAGCGCTGTCCCAGGGTGACCCCACCACCCTGTTAGAAACGTCTTGAAACCCAGGACATAGAAAAGAGTCTTCCGAATCCCAAGAGCAGTGTAAATTGACCGTGAGACTTGGGTGCTGCTGTTCCCACAGCCCCGTGTCCACCCCCTGTCCAAAAAAGCCCTCTCACAGGGGTACCACAATTGGGTATTTTGGATATGTGTAAGAAAGTGCAACGGAACGTATCTGCTCCTGGGGTACGGATTAGACTAACGGTTCAGCTTTCTCCTTGTCAAGTACTAGCACAGTCCTGCCGATCGAAGAGCTTTCTGCAAAGTTCTGGGGGTGGTTTTCTCCCCCGAGCAGTTTTCAGCTGAAGTCGCTGTCGGTACGCTGCTACTTGTGCTTCCTCTCTGTTCCGAGCAGGATCCCGGGGACCAGGCCCTTCTCTCTGGCTGCCGCTGCCAGAGCCGTTCTAGGAACGGGCAGGTGGGGCAGCGACGGCGGGAAGCAGCAGCTCACCCTGCGGGATGTGGCAGAGCTAATTCGGAAGAAGGAGTGTCGCCGCGTGGTGGTGATGGCTGGCGCTGGGATCAGCACCCCCAGCGGCATCCCGGACTTCAGGTAACGCCTCCCTCGCTTCCTTTGTCCTTTTCCAGTGCAGGGGTCTTCAGCTCAGGCAACGCCGCTGCCTGCTGCTCCTCTCACCCTCCATTTTGCTTATCGGTGCCAAGCGAGACCAGGCACAGCAGTTTCCGTGCCCGACCATCCGTCTCTGGCCGAAGGCAGGCGCGTGTCACCGGCCGGGCTTTGGGCTGGCCCTCGGCCCAGGCCTTCCAGGCGGTGAAGTCACACCCGCTGCTTGATTCTGTGGCCGCGCTCACGCACCACCTTGGCCACCAGAGCAGAGCCAATGTGGCCGTGGTGCAGGCTCGAGGCGCCCCAGCCGGGAGAGAGCACGGGCCTTCCCTCCTCCGGCTGCGCGCACACCTCGGCAGCCGGGAGCACGCGGGCTGGCAGCAGGGCAGGGATGCAAGGCAGGTTCTCCTCCCGCGCAGAGGCAGTTTCGGCTGCTCTCTCAACGCACAATGGACAGCACAAAGCACCCAGAGAGAACCCGAGGACCTGGCGCTCTGCTCCGTCGCGTCTCGGTCTGGCTCTGCGGCGGGCGGCATCTCTCCCTGCTCCGGCTGCCAGCCGCGCTCTCCTCTCTTTGCAGGTCCCCGGGGAGCGGCCTCTACAGTAACCTCGAGCAGTACAACATCCCTTACCCAGAAGCCATCTTCGAGCTGATGTATTTCTTTGTCAACCCTAAGCCCTTTTTCACTTTGGCCAAGGAGCTCTACCCTGGCAACTACAGACCCAACTACGCCCACTATTTCCTGAGGCTCCTGCACGACAAAGGGCTCCTCCTGCGCCTCTACACCCAGAACATCGACGGGCTGGAGAGAGGTGAGTTTCCTCTTCCCTGCCTCTCAGCAGCAGAGCGCCGGGAAGAGAAGAGGGTGAGGAGCAGAATAGGAGGCAGGACTGGGGAAATGCCCAGCGAACATGGAGTTTCTGGTTCAGTCCCCTCACGCTGAGCCGGCCCTCTCCCGCGCGCTGTGTTGCAGTTGCTGGGATCCCTCCCGACAGGCTGGTGGAAGCCCACGGCACCTTCGCCACCGCCACCTGCACAGTCTGTCGAAGGAAGTTCCCAGGAGAGGACTTCAGGGTGAGTGGTCCCAGCTGGGCGTCAACCATAAACTAAGGCAAGGAGGAGAACCTGTTGTGGCCTGTTGTTTTGCCCTCAGGGCCAGGAGGTTTTATTGGAGGGGACCAGGCTTGGGGCTGGGTCTTGCCGTAGGGATGCGCGGTGGTTCTGACCCAGCTTGCGCAGGCAGGCGCTGCCCTGTAACGAGCGGTGTTGGGTGCTCTTGCTGCAGGGGGACGTCATGGCAGACAAGGTCCCTCACTGTCCCGTCTGCACTGGAGTCGTCAAGCCCGACATTGTGTTCTTTGGCGAGGAGCTCCCGCAGCGCTTCCTCCTGCACGTGACGGACTTCCCCATGGCAGACCTGCTTTTCGTCATCGGGACGTCCCTGGAGGTCTGGGGCTAAGGGGACCCCCCGCTCACAAGGACAAGGCACACAGAAAACAGGGCCGAGGGGACTCTGGGGGAGAGAGAGGGTTGAGCGGAGGAGGCGAGGATGGGGTTCTCGAGGTAAACTCGAGGCGGTGGGGTAAGAAATAGGGCGCATGCACTCTGAGAGACCCTCTGAAAGCCCCCTGGTAAAGGTGGGCACCTGGAGAGCAAGGGATGAGTTTTGCAGCTGAGGAAAGCTGCCAGACAGCCGGTGACACCCGTAACCGTTCCAAAGCTGGGGCAGCTCAGCCCACGCTGGGACAACCCTTAGACGCAGCGGTGGCGCGCTCAGCGTGCCGTGTGCCCGTGGCCGCCGTGCCCCTCCGCGGGGTGACTCTGCTCCTTCGGGTTGCCTCCCTTCAGGTGGAGCCCTTTGCCAGCCTGGCAGGAGCCGTTCGCAGCTCCGTCCCCCGAGTCCTGATCAACCGAGATCTCGTAGGACCCTTCGCCTGGCAGCAGCGCTGCAGCGACGTGGCCCAGCTGGGGGACGTGGTCAGCGGGGTCGAGAAGCTGGTGGAGCTGCTGGACTGGACTGAAGAGATGCGAACACTCATTCGGAAGGAAAAAGAAAAGGTGGGAAGGGGCTCCCAGCCCTGCCTCCCTCCCTCGGCCTCTTCGTTCCCGGTGCTGGGGTCATGCTGGGGGGAGCAGGTTTGCACTCGCTGGGGTTGGACTTGCACCACAGACACTGCCACGCTCGCAGTCTGCATGCGAAGGACCACAGGAAAGTGCAAAAAGGCTTAAAAAAAAGCCAAACCAAACCTGCACCTCAGTGCTGTCTCACAGTGAAGGTGCCACAGAGCAGAGTGCCGAGCTGGTGAACGTTTCATGGCACAGAAGGGAGGACGCGGATCTGCCAGCCTCCAGTGAGACAGGAAGAATATGAAGGCGGCCAGGCTTTGGGTTGAACGGGAGCACTTCGGGGCTCCTTCACGCAGTGAGCCGCTAGTTGCTGAGCAGCTTTCTGTCCATTTCATCTGCTTGTCCGATTTGTTCCCAAACGCTGGCAGAGCCCCGTGGGTGAAGGGACAGTTCCCTGGAGCTGGAAGTGAGCGACCAGAAAGTCCCCTGTCCCCCGTGTCAGATCCATGCAGCACAGCCCCAACCTCAGCACAGGCCTCACCTCTGCACTGAGCACCGGACACGGGCGTTCCCTTCTCCGGCAGCGCTTCCCTCGGCTGTGCCCGAGGAGACAGGAGAGCACTGCGTGTGCAGGCACGCAGCTGCTGCTGCTCAGGCGTCGGGTTTTGCACTGCTCGAGCCTGCGACGCCGTTACTGGCACGTTAACGTGAGTCACTGCTGAACTGAACCAGGAGCCGAGCCGAGCACCACCTGAGCGGAGCTTTCCTCTTTCTGTGCATTCGCTTAATTGCTCTGGGCTCATTTCTAGTGGCTTTTCTGGTCATTGTGAGACAGAAGTAATGGCGGTAACGAAAGGGAGGCTCCGAGGGCGCTGTGTGAGCCCGACGGAGGCGCTGCAGCGGCCAGACGTGCGACCACAGCACACAGCGGGCGGGAGCGAGGGACTCCCGCTGACAGTGCCGAATTGTTAACTAAAGGCTCGACTTTCTTCCCCCGCTGACCGTTTATTTCCCTGTGCCATTCTTCTTACATCTGTCATCTGAGATCTTCAGAAGCGAGAAACTGTAGGAAAGCAAGTTCTTAATTACTCGAGTTTAGTGCTAATGTTGTTACGTTACTTTAGACCCACGGGGAAGATTTTTCCACATTTGGCATCAAATGCTTTTTAAACTGGTTCTTGTTTTTGTTTTTTTTTTAAATTCAGGCAGAAGTTGTAACTTGTGAGCTGGGCCAGCTCCTCCGCTTGTGTAAACAGGCACAGCTCCGCTGGCTGCAGCAGGGCCCTAGCAAGCCCGTTGTGTTTTTAACAGACACTCTGTCCCTACGTGACTTTTGACCCAAGAGAAAAGCTGGCTTCAAAATTCCAATTTTAGCATTCAGGTTGTTCTTACTTTCATCAGATTACGGGGTAAGAATGAACAGGAATTAATAGCCTTTGGGTCAGGTTTTTGATGTGTCACTACAAGCCCTTTTGCATTTGCATGAGATCAGCCAGCCCTCGGTTTAACGCTCGCGCTGCTCTAAATCACCGAGGGATAAAGCTGATGTAAGTGTGTAGAGCATGAAAAACCCAGCTCCTCCCGGCTGGGGGATTGCGGTGGTGGGGAGCACTGCTGGCTGAGCCAGCGGGGCTGGAAGGTCTGAACACCCTGGCGAACGCTGTGTGGTCTTTCTGGTTTTAGCTGGACGCAGAAGACAAATAGGACAGCTGGCTCCTGCGGGAGAGCGGTGTTCACCGGGAGGAGGAGACGTTGTCGTGGCCAGGTGGGCCGGGAGCGGTGGAAGAGGCCGTCCGGCTCCGCAGCAGCAAACCCCCGCGGGACTGGCACTGGAGGAGGGGATCTGGTGGCTCGGTCCAGCCAGCCTGGAAGCGGAGAGGCCCTCGCCCCTGACGGGAAGCTGAAGGGAGCGAAGCCCCAACGCCACACTGCAAACTGGTTCTGCACAGGACGGCTTTCCCGCCCGAGACTTCGGAACAGTCGATGCAGCCACCGAGCACGGCTCCCACCTCGCCTTGCCTCATTTCAGCACCCCCTCGGAGAGCTGTTCCTCCGCCGTGGCTCTGGCTGTCACCCATCCACACGCCGTCTGATGACGTCCGGCCACGACAGCTTCGCCGGAGCGCGGCCGGGAGCTCGTGGGCTGGTGCCAGCGCGCCAGACGAGCCGTGCGTCTGCAGCTGCCCCTCGGGTCTCCCTCCTTCCGAGCTGTCCCACCTCGGAGCCCCGCGGAGGGCCAGGTTTGCAAGGAGCCGAGGTTGAAAACGCCGGGAAGGTCAGGCCGTAAGGCGGGACAGGCCAGAGTGAGTTTTCCAGCTCCCCCCACCAGCCTGAGCATCCACCAACTCCTTCCACAGCTCCTCCTCAGATCCTCTTCTCAGTCACGATCTTTCAGCTGCTGCAGACTTGGTGTTTATTCCTAGGATTAAATCTCTGCTAATCAGGGGACAAATGATGTCTGGGGGGCGCCCGTCCCCCAGTCCTGTTCAGGAACGCCACCTCCAGCTGCTGGGAGAGTTCTGAATCAGTGTGGTGTTAATTATTTAATAATAAAGAGAGTTCTAATTCTTTCACTGATGGCACCTGAGAGTTCTTCTGTAAACTTCACACCTTCCCTAGTGTCCAAACACATTCTGTCCCCATCACCACTCCTCTCACCCGCCTTTTTGGGGTTTTTTCCTCCTTTTTAACCTTGCGCAGTGCCTTCCCTCCCCATAAGTGCCATCCCAAGGAGAGGCAGTGGCAGGGCACTGCAGGATGTCCTGCTCTTTCCCAAAGGTGCCCGGGCAGGTACTTGGGATATCACAGGTGCAGCAGAGCCTCTTCCCTGCAGCACAGCACGAGTCCATCACCCACACCCGGCCATGGGGATGGCAGCTGCACCCGGGCAGCCCTGGCGGACCCGGCTGTTGATCACAGCAACTGCTGTGGAGGCAATCTCTAAACCACCACAGCAACACACAAAGCATTGTGTGCCACCACTTTGTCATGGGTAACGCTAAACTGCAAAAAAAAAAAACACCAAGGGAAGGGAATCAAAGGATTTGAGCACACGGCTGGGCCTCACCGACACAACCCCGGCACGTTGTTACTGACCCTGTGCCTAAGAGCTCTCCCCAGGGCAGAGCCAGCGCCTCGGGCAGCCTTAGGGCTCGCGCTCTGCATAGCTAGCGGCGGTCGGACCCAACGCTCCTCTGCCGTAGCTCAGCCTAGCTCTAGGGACCCCGCAGGAGCCTGGCCCATCTACCGCTGACGCCACACAGCAGCTCGGCGCTGGTGTCCCAGCGGCTTCCCTGAAGGAAGGTTTGAGCACGTTCCCGTGCAGGCGGGCGGACGCTCACCCAAACGCACAGTCCCGCACAGCGGCGTGTTCCCCCTGGCGCCCGGCCCGGCGGGCGCCTCGGGAGAAGCAGGAGGGTTGTCCTCCCGCTTCGCAGAGCACCAGGAGCCTTGTGGCAGATCGCGTCACACCGAAAATGATGGCGGCGCGTTGTTTTTAAACCGTACCCTGCTTATAAACCCCGACTGCAGCAGTGCCTGTGCCTCCTTCAGCCCCTGCTCCGGGGCTCTTCGAAGCAGGGCCTGTCAGTCACAAGCCAGGGTTTCAAGCACGATGGAGAGTCCGAATACAACAATATCAGAAGCATTGCATTCGAAATACACCCCCCCCTTTTCCTTTTGCATTAGAAATACACCTCCCCTTGGAAAGGTTCCCCGAGCTGTAACAGCTGGAAAGAGACCCGAGGTCTGCACTTTCACACAGGTCTGCGGTGGGGTTTTTTCAATAGTTACTAAAAAAAAAGATAAACGAGAGGTGCAGTTGGCCTAAAAACTCCAACTGCGACGCACCGGAGCTGTTCGCCTGTCAGTGGGTCAGCTTTACATAAATATTGTAGACCCCTGGGGGAGCCTGGCACTTTAATCACAGCCACTACAAAAATTCTTAATCACTGAAGAACTGAACTGGGTGAAGCATTCCGTCAGCTTGTCACGTCACAGAGACCATCTCCAGAAAACAAGCGCCAACTCCTCAAAGCACCCAGGCGGGAACACCAGGAAGGCCGGCAACCCCCCGCTCGCCCCCGCCGCGCACCTGCGGCCTCCCTGGACCGAGACCTCCCGGGTGCCCGACACGGTGCCCCGCTGCGGAGCCCCGCCGGCCCGTCCTGCCTCCCCACCAGAGCCCCAGCCCCAGCCCCAGCCCCGCTCGCTGCCTCGTGGGGAGTCACACCTCAGCAGACCCACGCAGCCAAGCGATCATCGCGGCTGGCCCGCGCCCTGCCAAGGCCGAGCAGCAACGCCGCCCGCACAGACAGATCCAGAGCTGGTGTGCAGTTTGCAGCCGCTACGGAGCGCTTGTGAAGGAAACGAGGAGCAGTCCTGCAAACAACTGCGTGCTGCGGGGCCCGAGGGGGCGGGCGAGGATCGTTTTGCAATCCTCAAGCTCCGGTGCTCGCTTTAACTTTGGGATGCTCCGCCTGGTTATACTCGCTGGTCGTGGTGCAGGGAAAGGTTCTGGCTTCGCCCCAGCTTAATGCTACAATTTTAGCTCCCAAATGAAAGGTGAAGTTCAGGGTGATCGGAGTAGAACCACGTGCTAGTCAGAAAAAGCCAAAGGTATTTCCTTACTTGCTCAGAGCTGTCACGTTCGATCAATCACTGCCATTTTTGTCAGGTTTTCTTTATTCTAGCATCACTTTTGCATTCCTACTTGTGATAGTAAGTTTTGGAACTCTGGTACATGAGACAGACTGGGAGATTTTCTTTAAAACAGTTTTCTTTAAAAAGAAAAAAACAAAACAGAAAGAGAGACACAAATCTAAGCCACAGTGAAGGACAGGACCAACGCCAGCCCCGGGTGCAAACAGCGGTGGACCCGTGGGAAAGCCAAGGCAGACGAGGAGGCAGCAGACAAAGCACAGGTTTTGGCCTTTCATTTGGAAAGCGTGAGATGGGGAAAGGCTAATGCCGAAAACTACACTCTGTGGCGACAGGAACGCTGCGCGGCGCCAGAGGCTGCCCGGCAGAGGGCTCCTGGCACTCACCTGCACATTGGGAACGCTGGAAGCTTCGCCCAAAGGCTTCGCTCGCCCCCGCAGCGCACACGCTGCTGCTCCCTCCGCGCTCACCTACGCACTCCTCCGTCCACACACTCCTGTTCTTGCACAGCCGCCGTCACACCCGCAGCCGCACACCGCACACACACAGGTACAGCTACCGGCTGGCGGAACGGCTGCACCACGCCGGGACACCCCGCAGACACCGCTCCCCCAGACCTGCCCCCACAGCCGCTCACGCCCCTCTCCCGCAGTCCCACTTCCCCGGGGACAAGCGGCCGCACGAGCGCCGGCACATACACGTGATGCTCTGACGGTGGGACAAAGATCCTCCCCCCACCCCTTCTTCCCAAACTTCATGTATTTGAAAAAAAAAAAAAATCCTACTGGAAAGTCCTGGAAGCAATGTGGAGTGTGAAATCCTCAAGGGTGCTGACAGGGGAGACCAAGGTGGAGCCAGGCCAAGATGACCCTCTGGAAGGAGAGGTGGTACGGAGCCAGGAAGGAGGCAGGAGGTGTTCCTTGGTGCGGACTGTGAGGGGTCCAGGCCGGATCTGGATCCCACAGGGAGAGTCCTGGCCCAGAACTAGCCTGGGTGCAGCACCAGTTCTGGAGGGAGAGGGGATGGAGGCTCCCCAGCTCTCCGAGGCTGGGGCGAGAGGTCTGGATCAGTCCAGCCCCAGGTCCGAGTCGGACGACGACCTCTCGTCAGCCATGTCGCGGATGGCGTTCTCCATGGGGGCCAGGTTGCCGCTCGGCGTGATGCCCATGGGCTGGATGACTTGCTCTCTGCAACAGGCAGGAGAGGGGGGAAGGTAACACAGATTTGCGGCAGACACAGAACAGACTAGTACCGCAGCAGAAACGGGGGGCTCAGGGAACCTGCCCGGAGGCAGCCCAGAACAACCCCAGGCCGCCACCAGAAATCCCCTTCTCGAAGCGGGGGGCAGTTCTAGCCATAAAGCCTCCAGCGCGGTGAGGCGATGGCTGGAAGCACAATCCACAGGCGTGGTTGCTCTCGGGTTCCTGGAACGGGCTCAGTTTTGGGGTCCTGCTCTGCGTGGTACAGGATTGCCAGAGGAAAACAGCGCTGGCATCAGTGTTCCTCTCCCACCAACACGCGATAGAAATACAGGCATAAACGCGCTGCCCTTTCCCCTCCCACCCTTGGGGGTGGTCTGAATGCAGCTGCCAGCCTCTGGGATCCCCTATGGCACCTATTAATGACAGATGACAGCTGACTGAAGAAAGCACTCCTGCAGGGAAAGGGCTTGGTGGCACTGGCTGCCATCTGGCCCCAAAACGCCGTTTCCTACTGAGCAGCCTTGCCAGGACAGCGCTGCTGTTCTGACGGAGCTCCTGGCCAAGCCCGGCGAGGCAGCAGGTGCCTGGAAACACAGCACAGGCACGCAGAGGAATTTCGCAGTGGCCATCATGCCAAAGGGCGGGGGGGGCTTGCAGTGCCTTCCTCTCCACACGACAGGACGCAGCTTAAGGCAGTATTTCCACACACACCTCCCCACTCTCTCTCGCACCCCTTCAATCAGCAGTGGCCTTGGGAACACCCTCAAAGAAAGGTCTGTGAGTAATCTAAGTCACAGATGTGCAGGTGCTAGCGCAGACGTGAGCACACACCATCTTCTAGTACCTGGACAATTTGTCAAACATGTTGACTAACTTCATGGCTTCATACTCCTTCTGCTCTTCAGTCATCCCTTCCATGGGGTTGGGTAGTTTCTCCTCGACACGTCCCGTCACAGGGTTAATGCTGCAAGAAGAACAGCGAGGCTGGGGTGAAGGAGGGAGGTAAAGCAGAGGACTGACAAAAGGGCTGTTTAAAAACCTCTTTCACCTCTGCTGAGCAGAGGAACGCAACGGCAGGGCTGGTCATCATTGCTGCTCGTCTCATTAGCCCCAAGTGCTATCGCAGTGCAATGTGGTGCTTCCGACCTCTTCCTGTACGTCCCACACACAGGTGTGACCCCCTTACAAATCCCTCCCATTTCTCTGGTGTGAGCAACACCCCCATCCTGCCACTTCCACGGTGCAGTTTTAAACCAGGCACACAAAGGCAGACGACACTTCTTCCCTCTCTTCCCTTAAGTCAGGAGGCAAAAAGCTAACACAGGAAAAACCCCAACCTGTAGACCACATTGGAGAGGATGCTAGAAAGTATGGGACCCACAGCTGAGCACAGGCCTGGAGCTCTCCCTGCACACCCCTCACCCTCAAGTTACCACCACCCTCTAGCAGGCAAAGAAAAAAAAAAAAAGCAAACAAAAAACCCAAACCACCAGCTCACTCCAGCACAGGGCTCTGGAGACGGAGAGGAGTAACTGGCACTTCCAGCCTGCCCCAAGAAGGGAGCACCCTTACCACAGCGCACAGTGAGAGCCTGCCACCGTACTGGGATTTGCAGACGCCCAAGAAGGGTGTAAGACATGGATTGGAGAGAGATGAACTGCCACGTGCCCACCACGAACAGGACTGGGGCAGAACGGGCTCCAGCTGAAGGAACCCACTTTGCTGTAGAGCCTGTGCCCAGCTGCAGGGACTGCATATACACCCTGGCGACCACCCGCACGTGAGCAGCTCGGCCATGGAGGCATTTCACCCGAGGAACAGGCAGAGAGGGTGGAACGGGACACCCGAGGTCAGGGTGAGACTGCTCAGTAATGCGGAAGGAAACACGCACGTTGAGAGCGGGACAAGGGAGACGGCAGGGAGGCAGATGGAGTGGGAAGAAGGCGTAGGAAGAGAGCGCTATAGAGGGGGAGCAGGCTTCTTTACTTGGGCTTTGCCTCTTTGTACTCCTCAGTGTCTGTGTCTTCGTCTTCCGAGTACTCTCCCTCTTCCCGACCGCCAGCCATGAGGCCTCGTGCTGCCAGGAGCCCAGCTGCATTCCCGTAGCCCGTGTACTTCACAAACCGCGACACTGCCGGGAGAAGGGGAGAGAGACCACCCTGTGCTTCCCCTCCCGCCTCTCCAGCCCCGTCTGCTCCTGTGCCCCGCAACAGCAAGATCGGTGCAAGGCCACGGAGACCCAGAAACGCCAACGCCTCTTCGAGCTCTGGCAGGGAGCACGGCTCCCACACTGCCACCAGGAGCGGCAGGGACAACACCCACGGGGTGGGGGCCTGAACGCTGGCCAGGTTGTCTGCAGGGTGTTGGGGTGTCCTCCAGCAGAGCTCTTCACTCACCGCTGCCACGAGAGGCAGCAGCTCCTTCCCACCGAGCACTCGGGTACACCGAGTAGGGACAAGCGGAGAGCGTCTGGCCCAAGGGAAGGCAGAAGTTCCTGTTGGCTGCAGGGGGTCACCCATCCCACGCTCCCTGGCCTGCCCAGAGGCCAAGCTCCAGGACTGCCGGCCACCAAAGCCCACAAGAAGCCCCTGCAACTCACCGCTCTCCTTGCAGAGCACAAAGAGGAACTCCGCCGCGCAGTGCTTCACGTCGGTGTCGATGTGGGTCATCAGACGCACCAGCTTGTTCCGCAGCAAGTTCCCCACCTCTGGCCGATTCCTCACGTCCCGGAGCGGAGGCAGCACCTACAAGGTGACAGCGAGGAGTGATCAGTAGAGCTGGAGCAGTAACGGCAGGTCAGACAGGAAAATACACGTGCATTTTACAAATCAGCTCTAACAAATCCACAGAGTGCGGGAGATGTGGAAAAAAACACTGTGGGCACCAAAGACCCCAACCACCCATACAACAGAACCTAGTAAAGAGACAGGGGAGGACTGCCTGGAGGATGGCCATGATCAGGCAGTTCGCTGTTCTCCTCTCTCCTCAGCACAGCATCATTCCACTTGTGGCTGAACCACGGCGTACCTTTGCCTTCAGGAACTTCCTCGTCTGGCGGTGGACTCGGGCACTCTCAGTCAGCAGGTTCAGCACAGGGGTCAAACTCTCCTTCAGCTTGTGTCCCTGCAGAAGCGTCCACAAAACCACCAACACGTTAGTCACGCTGAGCTCAACTTGTCTGGCTTGCAGGGGAGAACATGAGCGCACACCCTCAGGGAAACAGACGGACACCGAAGCTTTCCAGCCTCTGCTACAGGCGCTTCAGTGCTTCATCCCTCCTCAAACCACACGGCTTCCCAAGCCCTGCTCTGTGGCATGGCAGCGCTAGAAATGCTTGCGCAGGGCAGCCAGAGTAAAGAAGTGCAGCGGTAACATTTGGAGACCCTTTGGAATAACTCCCGAGACCCGAAACCACAGCCAGCCTGAAAACAAGGCAAATTCAGGTTCCCTGAAGCTGCCCACCCGACCACTACTGAGTTGAGTGAAACAGAGCACCGGCCTTTCCACCACCCGGCGAACCACCCCCTGTTCAGCCAGCCTCCCTCCCTGCAGCTCACAGAGCAATGACGCAGTCACCCTCCCAGTCGACAGATGTTGTTTTAGTCCTACCACCTGTAACAGTTCCCTCTGCTAAAAACCGCCCCTTCTGTAACGGGATATTTCCAAACAACCGTGCCTCGCTGGTGCTCCTGGGGTGCCGGCACCGGGCTGGAGGAAGAGGTGCCCTGCAGTGACCACGGGGAAACGAGCGGTGACAAACTCACACAGCAGCCACACAGCTTACCCTGTCAAGGCGCCGCTCTAGGAAATCCAGCAGGATGTTGACTGCGTCCATGTTGACACCCATGTACTCGAGCGAGCCTGGCCGGACTTTCGGGGTCAGAAGGACATCCAGACATTTCAGGGGCAGGTTGCCCAAAAGGTTAACTGTATGACTGAACATATAAAAGGGAAGTGAACACACAGTCATGGATCTCTGCTTGCAGGAGTTCTTCAGCTATCCAGACATGAACGTTGTTACGATCCTCCAGGAGCGTGAGGACCCCAAGACCCAAGCTGTCTGCATGCCAAGCTCCTCACACCACTAAAAGGGAATAAATTAAACCGCTTTTTGGGTAGCTGAACTATTTGCTGGGAGTCCAAAGAGACTTCAGTGACAATTGAGAAACCATGGATCTTCACACAGAGGCCAAGTGGGACCAATCTGGGTGGTCAAAGGTCTTTCTCTAGGGTCTCCTGCGGCATCAGTCCTTCTCACCTTGATGGTCGATGCAGTGCATTGCTTAGGAATCCTCTGACTATAGTTTTCTGGGGGACAGGATGGTGTCACCTCCTTAAAGCTGCCACCCCTCAACCAATAATGCTCAGCAATGTGACACAGGCAATTTCTCAGCATGGTTCAAGAGACAGACAGTTAATTAAGGCCACCCCACGAACTCTTTAATTAAAGTACCAAACATCTGCTCTGGCAAGTCGCCCGCTGAAGCAGGCGGCACTGCTGAGGAGGCCTGACACGGGATACTGAACATGGCCGTGGGGGCCGGGCAGGCGTGGAGAGACCCCTGCTCCCGCGGGCAGGCCGGGAGGGGCGGCACTGGCACGTCTCGTTCGGCCGCAGGAAGGGCAGGGCCACTTCTGAGTCCTCGCAGCGCGAGGAACCTGCAGGCCAAACCGAAGACGCCTGCTTGAGCGTTAGCGGACAAGCAGGGGATGTCAATGCCGAGGCCAGGCAGGACTTGCCTGGGGGAGCCCTGTTCCCAGTGAAGGTCACAGCCCAGTTATCTAACAGACCTGTGGAACTCCTCTGTCCGGTCCTCTCCATCCGCAGAGATCATGAGGCAGTGGCGCAGGAGGGCACCCAAGTGCCGGTACAGAGCAGCATCTTCCTGGTCCCAAAACAGAAAACGAAAACCTTGATCAGGAAAGAGGATCCTCCACACCACAGAGGCTGCTGCCCCCGCAGCCCACAGCCCCGTCCCTCCCTCCAGCAGGGCTGACAGCAGGGTGGAGCAGCCTCCTAACCCTCTTTTTGATGTCAACACACACTCTTCCTGCTGCCCAATACCTTCCCCCTCACTCTACAACACTGAGTCAAGGGATGGAAAAGGCCCCAAAACAGGCCCACGGATTAGTCGGAGATGTTCTCCACCACACCTTCCTTCAACCTTGGCCAGAAGGTGAAAGAGTACCAGGCCACACTCAGAAGTGAGTTATCGGGGGACTCCGCTCTCCCACTTGTGCTACAAACCACATTATCCTGAAGGAAAACCACCCAACTTTTAAATTGCAATGCTCTAGAAGTCTTAAGGCTTAATAATGCCCTGGATAGAGGCAGTGCTCTAGGGAGGAAGGTCCGGACACAAGTCTCTTGCTGCCCTGACACACACCCGCGGGCTGCACAAGGACCAGCGTGTAACAGGAGGAAAGACAAGCAGATGACAAAACCAGTAGCCAACCCACCGCCCGGAGACACGCGAATGCAGTGGGGTGGGACCCCTGAGGAGCTCACCTCATCCACCTCTCTCTTGCTGGAATCAAAGGTGATATTGAAGAGCACTTTCAGGATCTCCATAGCTCGCTCCGTCTCCTGCCGAGGCAAAGGTGGGAGAAGGCCCTCCTCGGTGGCCACTTCGTAGGGGTCCATCCACTTCACACCAAGGGTCAGCTCCAGAGTGTTTGTCATCAGGCTGACGCCCCTGAGCTCCTGGGCTAGCTGCTGCCGGACGTCCACCCTCAGCGCCGTCAGCAGGAACAGGAGACGCAGGTCAAAGAACTTGACCTCGTGAGGCAGGCTCCTCTCGTTGTACAGCTTGATGCGCTCGGCCAGGCCCACCACCAGCCGGGCTTCAGCTGTCAGCTCCTGCGCCCTCGGGCTGCTGAAGACAATGTTGCAGAGACATTTGAGGGACTCCAGGATTACGTCCAAGTCTGGGACCTCCCGGATGAGCTCCTCCGAGTAATCAATGCCAGCGTGCCTGGAGAGGGTCTTCAGGCCTTCCCTGGTGGTGAAAGGGTCAAGGCAGTACTTGTCCCGGGACAGGATGCGGATGCTCTCCAAACAGGCGACCTGGCAGGACGGCTGCAGCTCTCTTTCCAGGAACTTGATCAGCAGCTGGGCCATTTTCTGCGCAGTTGGAAACAAGTCCTGCCTCACACACTGACACTTCCCCGCGCTCCCCCCAGCCCCGTAATGCTCTGCCGTGGAAGACGCGAGCGTCATCTCGAGACGGGCCTGCTAACGGCTCCGGCTCGGGTGTGCGCTCCACAGCACTCGGGAAGCGTTTGGCTCCGGCATCTCATCCTGGCCTGGTTCGAGCAAGGACACCCGACAAGAAACAAACAACAACGGGGAGAGTATGACCAGGCAATGCCACTATCGCCTGTTTTAGCTTCACCCACTGTCAGGGTGGTCCAGGCTGACACGGTTTACTTGACAGCTGCAAGCAAAGAGAGGGCAGGGCAAAAACGTGCCTTATGGCTTCACTGAGGAGCAAGCCCCAACTCAACAGCAGTTCTCTGCTTCCTCCGAGAGCCTTAAGATTAAGGAGGCATCTGCTTCAGGTGCTCCAGAAACAGACTGAGAAGGTTGAGAGATGCGTCAGAAAATCACCAAGGGAGGGTAAAAGGACCCCAGCGAGGCGAGAAGAGCACGTGATGCCCCAGGAAAGGAGGTGAAAAGACCTCAGGAGATTCAAATAAGTAGTATCTCCCTAAACCTCAGTGCTGTCTGGAGACCTACTAGCCCAGATCCTCAGTAGGTACAGACTGGCAGAGCTCCACTAACACCAATTCACAGAGCTGCAGATCTAAGCCTTGTGGGTAACAGCATCGCACATGTCAGCGAGCCACGCGAGGCCGCAAGAGCAAAGGTAATGCTTCACGCCGCCCAGAGCAGCGGCGTTTGAACCGTGCACAGCAGCACTTCACGTTACACCAGTCATCCACAGCCCAAACAATCGCACCTTGGTGAGCTACGCTCTCACCAGATCTCTCTAACCTAACGCTGTGTCGGAGCACGCAGCTTTCCATGCTTGTTACAAGAGCGAAGGAATCCAAGGGTGCAAGGTTTGCTACCATGCTGTGTAACTGGCTTAACACAGCCTAACCAGTTGTACGTCTTAGTGAGAAAAGGATTGAGGGAAGGAATGAAGAAAACAATCAATTTTAGTCCTTAATGTGAGGCTAGCAGAACTGAACAAGCTTTAGCTCATGAAGTATGCCCCACGGTCACGTCCTTGGGAAGTGAGGGAGCACAGTCATTCCTCTTCTCCTTCCACATGAGGAGACAGAGACAGGAGTCAAAGATACAGTCAAAAGTAACCAAAGCCTCCGACTGACTCAGGTTAAAGAGGTCTCAGAGCATGTGCCCAGTGCTAAACCTGCCAAAGAACTGAGCACCAGGAACTAGATAGTGATGCTCACTTCATATTTCATGACACACCCCAGAAGTGAGCACCCGAAGGCTGTGCTTGAACTCACAGCCTGTGTGACTGTCCCAGCTCAAACAGCGAGTCAGTGCAAGGCAAAGAGCTCAGATCTCATGAGAGTCAGTCCCACGCCTCTGGGAAAACTCCATGCTAGCGTTAGCTGGCAATGGCACAGACCACAGAGGCCTCATCCTCTACCCAGGCTGCCTGGTCCACACTCGCTGTGCTAACAACAGGCGTTAGCACAATCAACCAACGTGCTGGACCACAAAACTGATCCAGCTGGAAGATTATCCAGAAAAAAAAAAAGTTATTCTTTAGGCAGATCAGCCCACCAACCACGTGCAGCCATGCCAAGGTCTGCCCTGGCATGAACAGGCAGGAGTGTTTCTTTCCATCGAGCGCCAGATTACTCCAGCTTAAAGGATCTGTGAACGTGCAGCCTCGGCCAAATCCTGCAGCTGGCTCACAGCAGAAACACCGACCTTCTAGAGCCCTGCGTGTTGCTACGACCTCTGCCTAGCAGGCTCGTGCCACAAACACAAAGGATCACGATCTTATACACCCATGGCTGAGACTATACACGTCACACAACCCAAAGAGCTGGCTAACGCTGGAAGGATGCTGACCTTTATCCTAAACCAGCAACTACTGATGGAAAAGATGGAACCAGACACTCTGAGCACACCATTCCCTAACCAAGTTAATGAAAAACCACTCATTTCTTTCCCTGCAGGAGCTGCCACCACCAAGCCCTGCTGGACACAAGCACAGAGCAGCAGATTTACACATCCAACTAGAGGAAGAGAAAAGAGTGTGCCTACCTTCCTCTCTTCCCGCTCCTCATCGTCAAAGGTGAAGCACTGAGATTTCTGTGGGGGCAAAACAAAAGCAATCAAAATAAGTAATATGTTAAAAACCCCACAAAACAGTTTCCCCCAGGCAGGGGAGGGCTGTTCAGCTGGAAAGCAGCAGGGCTAAAAACATACTGCAGAAGCAAGCGCTGCTTCTGAAGAACAGTGCCCCGCGGCAGAGAGGCAGGGAATGGGCACGGCAAGGAGGGCCCCAGGGCTCAGAGCCCACGGCGTTCGTGGGGTTTGTGACGAGCGGCACAAGCTCCCCAGGAACGGGGCAGAAGGAGAACTTTTCTGCCACTGAGGTTTTCGCTTCAGTCCTGCCTTTTCTTTCCAACACCGTTCCTCCAGGCAACTCCAACTACGTGCTTCACAACTGGGGGGGACACGAATCTGGTGGGAAAAGCAAGAGAGATGGACCACGCCACCAGGTCTGAAGGGCTTTTCCTTGACTGAGGTCCCCGCTGTTCTGCAGGCCCCTGCTTCTCTTTCATCCTCGAAAAACGCCTGTCTGTGATGAATATTATCAGTTGCCCTCCATGGCAGAGCCCGACTGCCACAGGCCAAAGCTGTGCCCGTCTGACGGACGGACTTACTTTTAAATGGGGCAGCAGTAAAGTAGGTATTCATCACGATCCAAACATCCTGTAATAGCTGGCAATTCCTCTGCTCAGTGACACCACCAAGCTGTGCCTACACATTTCTCCCCTTCATATTTATTGTTCCTTCTCCTGACCAAAAGAGTCCCCTTGTTACTTGCAAACAGATCCTTGCGGTTCTTCAGGTCACGTTCTTTAACACAAGAGACGTGATCTCTACACCTCCATCATGTCCCTCCCCTCAATAAACAATCCTGCTCTTTGTTCACAGGAAACATTTCTGTGTTTCTCACTATTCTGGCTGTTCTTCGATAGACAGTCGCCCTTCTGGCTACACCTGCCTCCAGTGAACAGGACAGTACAGGAGATCACAGGCACCCTGGTGAAAAGCAGCACTTTCCAGTGAACGATGCAATCCTCACAAGAGCAGCTGGTCCAAGCTTTGAGAACAAAAATCTTTAAAATCTATAAAACACTAGTTATGTACACACAGATACAGCTACATTTGGAGAGATGTGCAGATATAACTGTATCATAGTTCTCCCCTCATTTTCTTAGCGCTCACTGTCACCTTTTACTGAGTTTCACTGCTTACACTTATGGAGCTGCTCAATAATGCTCCATTACCACAATCCATCATTCATATACTCTGGACTTACTCTTCTCTTGAGTGACCACAATACATGGATACCCCATCTACGGCTCCAAGCAGCTGAGCTCACCTCCCACTGTACTGATCACCTGACGAGCCGTCCGTTGTCCAGCTCTACCCGACTTCCCACCCAGCAAAGCCCAGGACAGACCGCACTGAGTTTTTGGAGACTGCAGGTGTTCCCTGCCTCCTCTCTCTGCAAATGCGGTCCTCTGTGCCATTCACTGCCCTTTTTAGGTGCTGCCAAAGCCATTTTAGGCAGGACAGTTTGCAGATTAACTGTGTGACAGTCACCGAGATCCCAGGGATGGCGGCGCTCTCTCTAGCCGACAAGCAGCCGCGACGGGCAAGGCAATGCCGACATGCCGCTCGAGAAGCCTCAGGTGCGGAGGCAGGAGAGCTGTGCCCTGTGGTGCCGTGCCAGGGGCTGCCCCCTCGTGCCTCAGCGCTGTGGCACCACGTCAGGAGGAGCTGGCGGTTCAGCCCCGGCACCGACGTGCTCTGCAGACAGCCACGCCGCTTGTCCTTCTCCCATCGCATCCTCTTTGCCGGCTCCTGTAGCCTCCTTCGTGTACATTTTTGCCATGCCTCTGGTTTCGCTTGAGCTGCAGTTTATTCCCGGCAATCAAAAACCAACTGCGCATGCAACAGTGGGAAAAGGATACAGTACCACAAATTTTTACTGTAAAAAATGATGCAAGGAAGTTGCCGAGTTTATCTGCAGTTTCATAATCCTCTTTGATTGCTCCACTTCTAGACGGGCTAGCAAACCCACTGACATTCTCACAAGTTTCCTACGCTTGATACACTGACAAAGGATCCAGCTGGAGGAGTTTGACAGAAAATATTGTGGTTTGATGCCTCAAGCTGGTTACACATCAAACTCTGTTTGCACTCCCGATTTCTCCAGCATTACACCCGCTGTAGGTGATGTTAATCCTTCTGTCTTTAACAGTGACCCACTCCTTCTTAGCCAATACCTCCCCCGTTTCAAAACCGATGGCTGGAAATAGTTGCATGCTCTCCCTCTTGCACGTTCGTGCAAAATATTCACAGGTTTTCCCCGCTGGTTTCCCACCTACTCAAGAATGGTGCAGAATGAGTCACGGAGATCTGCAGGGCCAGCCCTACCCTGTGGAAACACTCCGAAGGAAATTTCCCTGACAAAGTCTATTTCAAAAGGGATGTACCCCCACAGACAACCTTTTGCCACTTTAAGGCTAGAAACACCTCCGTCTCTGCTTCCCAACCACTCTTTTTTGATATGCTGTATTTGTTATTCACTGCCTATTGCCAGCTTTCAGATCAGGCACCTGTATCAAATTCCAGCAGCCCGTCCCTGTCCGCCCCTAACGATCTTTTACTTGCAAATCACGACAACCAATTCACCTGCAGCTCCTCCCCAGGCCTCAGCTTTATTACCTTCAAACCTTGCCTTAACATAAAAGCTCCTCCTACTCAGTCCTCACACCGAGGTTTATTTCCCCAACAGGTTTTACTTGCGATCCAAATAGTAATCATCATAATAAAAAAAAAAAAAAAAAACCCTTCTACATGCTTTACTTCCAGTATACAAAGGAAACAAGATAAAGAGAGGCTGCTTAGCTGCTTCCTAGCAAAACATCAAGCAACACACCATCTGCAAGCAAAAGACGAAGCAGTCTGTAACATTTTCATGGCAGTAACGCGCAGACAGATGCGCTCGGAGGAGACAGACTGGGCGGGTGGCACAGAAACCCCACAACATGGCCAACCTGCCTGCAGGCCAGCAAGCAGCTGCAGCTGGTGTCAGGCAGAGGTTCAGCGCTCACTCACCTCCTGGTTGTAGATCTGAAGCACCTTGAGAACTGTGTCCTGCTCCCCGCTTTCCACGGTGGCTACCACAGTCCTGAGCTCCATTATTGCCACAGCTCAGCTACAGCGGGAGGTGAAACCAGGAGGAAGGGGAGCGAGAGGGCTTCCAGGGCTCTGGATAACGGTGATGCAAAAGGACCTCGACACACAGATGTCTGAGAAGGAGAGAGAAAGGGGTGGGGAAAGGAAGAAGGAAAAAAAAAAAAACAACAGAAAAAACCCAAGTGAGATTGCTCATGCTACTGCATCCATAAACGCAGAGCAGATGGATAACACGAGTAAAACCAGCAGCCAGCTTCCTCTCTCTCCCTCTAATCCTCTTCTCCTCTTTGCTTTTCAATGTTTAATATATGCCCTCCCAGTAAAGCACTCGGGGAAAACCTTCCCCCCACCCAGCCAGGGGATTAACACAGAGCAGATAACAGCAGCTCCCTGAAATAGCTCTCTGCCTCCTCCTCCCTTGGCTGGCCTGATTTCTGTTACTGCACAGCAGAATAAAAAATAAAATATCCAGAAACATTCCTGTGGAGTAAAAAGGGATGGAGAGGAAGGACAGACAGACAGGAAAGCATCCTCCTGGCTTGAGGCGGAACTACCTTTTAAGGTGGTGAAAAGAAAGAGATGATGAGGATTTTGTGGCCGTCGCTGCTTCGGGCGGTCAGTGCCCGAGACCGGCTGCGCAGCAGATTATGGCAGATACGCCGCACACGCAGCCCGGGGACGGCTGGCTTCCACAGCTCAAACCTTCATACCATTACACGAGATAATGTGCCTCATGATAACAACGTAAACGAGCAGATGCGCATAAAGACATGGATGACGAGATTATTTTAGACACGGGCACAAGTTTAACAGCTTGCAGAGCCACGCGAGTCCCCAGTGTTGGAAAGTAACTCCTAATGGTGGAAAACCTGTCAAATCTGAGCACGTACGTGAGCTCACACACCCGTTTAGACTCCGTGTAGCTCTGCGCCGCGCTCTGCAATACGGCCAAGCGCTGGTCGCACCCAAGGACAAGAAAGCGCGCTGACCCTGGGACCCTGCGCCCAGAGCCCCTGGGGTTTTGGGAGATCACAGGGGAGCACCAGGGCACCCATCCCCTCCTGCCCCAACGCAGCCAAAGAGGGGTTTGGGGGACCAAGGGCAAGTCCTGCATTTCGAAAGCCAGAAAAACCACGAGAACAGACGGATCAGCTCCCCGGGGGCAGGGGGCACGGCACCCCCAGCGCCAAGGGCCCGGGGCACCAGACGGCCTCCTCTCCGTTCTCCGGGGGGAACGGCAAGAGTAGATCACAGCATCTATCATATTCCCCCCTCACCTTTCCATACCCCTCCCCAGCTGCCTCCTCACACTGTTACCTCCTTCCTCTACCACTTTTTGCACCTTTCAAAACCCCTTCGAGCCCTTTTTTTGGCCCCAAAAGAGCCGGGCAGAGCGCAGCCGGTACCTGCGGCACGTAAACCCCCGGAGACGGCCGAAGCGGGCCGGGGCGGCGGGGCTGGGCCCGACCCCGGCCCGCCTGGGCGGGGGTACCCCGGGCCTCCCGCCGCCGCCCTTCCCGCGTCGCCGGCCCCAGCAGCGGGGCGGGAGGCTCAGCCCTGCGGGTGAGGGCCGGCCCGGGGAGCGGGGGCGGCCAGGCCGGGCCGCCGGTGGGGGAGAGGGGCAGTCACCAAGCTGGGGCGGGGAGGGAAGCGCCGTTACCTTCCTCTCCGCCACTCCGTCTTCCTGCCTCGTTTCCTGGCCCCGGCCCTCCCCCGACGGGGCTCCGCGGAGGAGGCCGCCGCCTTGCGCCCGGGGCTGGCCGGGGGGCGGCCCCGGGGACGAGCCGGGCAGCGGGGACGGGCCCGGCCCTGGGGAAGGACGCGGCCCGGTGCGATAGGCCCGAGGGGGCCCGGTGCCACCCGGGAGAACGGCAGCTGCCCCCCCCCGCCCCGCAAGGGACCGAGGAGCCCCGCCGGGGGGGAGCGGGGAGGAGGGCGGCGGACATTTTGTGGAGGCGGGGGCCGGCGCGGCTCCGCCCGGCGAGGCGGGGCCGGCGGCCGCCATGGCGGAGTGGGGCCGAGGTGAGGGGCTGGGGGGCGCCGGGGCCGGGCGGAGGGTTCCCCGCCGTTGCCGTTTGGGGGCGGCTGGGCGAGCGTCCCCGCCGCCGCTGGAGGGGGAGCGGGGCGCTCCCGCCGCCATTTGGGAGCTCCTGAGGCCTGCGGCCCGGCCCGGGGAGGGGAGCGGCCCGTCCGCCCGGCGCCCCTGGGCGGAGGCAAAGCCAGGAGAGCCCCGAAGTGAACTGAGGGGCGAAGTGGCCCGGATTTGCTGGGTTTCACCCAAATCCCTACTGGGACAGCGCTGGAGGCGAAGCCCCTGCGCTGCATCGCGCTGCTGCGGGTGGCAGCGCCTCGGGGCACCCGTCGGGGTTTCTGACCCCGTCCGTTTGGGGAAAGTTTGGTACGTTTGTGTCAAAAAGACTTCAGGAGCATCTCGTGGCGCTAAGCGGTGCGAGGAGGCAGCTGTAATGGCCTTCGTGGCAAGCCAGAGACGGGTCGGGCAACAAGCTCACTCAGCCTTGCCGGCCACGTTGGGTGAGCCAATACAGCGGTACTTGGACCAGGCCAGATAAAACACCACCCTCCTCCTTTTTCCGCCCCAGGTCAGAGTCCGAGTGCCGTGGAGGATATGCTGGATGTTGAGAACAAGCGCATGGCAGACAGCCTGGCCAACAAGGTCACCAGGCTGAAGTCGGTGAGTTGCCGAGTTCGCGTCAGGTGCCGCGGTGAAGGAGGGACAGGGCATCAGTTACTGAGGTTGTGTGTGCAGGGTCTTGCGGGAGATGCAGGCCTGGGGTCAATACGGAGTGGTTCCTGTGTAGTAATGACTCTTAGTTGTTGGTGATACAATGGCCAACTTTCCCTTGTGAAATAGTAGGGCTGGCTTTATGAATTTCCACTTTCCTTTTGAGGTTTAGTAACATCATCTCGTGGGAATGATGTGGGTTTTGCAGCACTCAGGGAAGGAGTTTTAGGCACAGAGAGAAACATAAAAGCTGCACAGAGGTGTATTGCTAAGGGCACCTCCTCGGGGAAAAGTCACAATAAAAACGCAGGTAAATTAGTTTTGAAAAATGCACATGTCTCTATGTAAGTGGTGTTCTTAAAGCTAGTTTGCTCCTAGTAACATCAAATACTTTGATTTAGAGCTTAATAGAAGCCAGTGAGTTGCCTTGTAGAAGAGAAGACTCTGAGTTCCTGCTGTTGTGTCCCAGTGTTTAAATGTTCCTGTCCTGTATATGACAATTTCCGAATGTCAAACTTTATTTTCAGTGCTGCAGAGCTGAAAAAGTTCGACAGCCTGAAACCGAAGTGAGAATCTTGCTCCTCTACCGAGCAAGCCTGTGTCTGTCTATGTAGGAGACAGGGAAGCAGCGGCTTGCTTTTCTAATGGGCATTTCAGACTTTACCAACAGTAGACGCGTTAGAGGTTCTCTCTACATTAGTAGCTCATTAACACCCGTTTCCTCCCTTATCCTCTGTAGCTGGCTCTGGACATCGACAAAGACGCTGACGAACAGAACCGTTACCTGGACGGCATGGTAAGGAACCAACGAAATGTAAAAGGCACGACTGCTTTTGTGCTGGCTCTCAGCTGTTACCTTAACCGTCAAAGTTTAAAGTTAGCAGACAAAGTTAGATCCCAGCGGTCGGTTTGGCAAACCAGGGAACGTAATGAAAGCCATTTCCAGTGGACTTCTCGGTATATAAACATCAGCTACTGCTAGTATCACTTTGTCCAAATGGGTGACCCGGATGGTATCCAGCGTCGGGAAAGGCTGATGTAGGACAGCACACCTCAGAAATACAGCTGGAGATTACCTCCTTCCTAGGATTAAAGAGCTGCCTCCTGTGGCTAATGCTGGGAGATGGGCCTGTTCCTCAGCTGCTCCTGAGGTTGTTGGTCTTGCTGTATAAATCTGTCAGGGCTACTTCTGTGCCAAACACAGGCTGCCTGTCAGGACTTGGTAGTGCCCTGATGTCTTTGGAAGGAGCGAAGCTGATGCTCTGGGTCCACTCAGGTTGTTCGGAGCCTGTTCTGCCATCTTTCTGACACATAACGCCCGATAAAGCCAAAATCGCTTTCCAGAGTAATCTGATGGAAAATCACAGTGCACTGGGGAAAGGCCAGAGGAGCACATTCCTGCAGCAGAGGGGTTACCTGCTGAGGCTTTTTGGGAGAAAGGCCGTTTGTTAATGGAGCTGTGAGAGGAAGGGAGTCAAGCCCAGAAACTGGAGAAAGAGATTAGCACCGTAACGCTGGTGCTTGGGGAGGCTTTTCCGCACGTGCCGGATGTTGGAGGGCTGGTGCGTGGCAGCGAGAGAAAAGATAATTGTGGTGGTGAAACCAGTTGAGACAAAGGTGTGAGCTCAGCTTGGAAGTTTAATAACCTTGTACCCTGACAGTGTTGGAGTGTCTGAAACGGGTGTTTGCTGAGCCCGAAAATCAGGAGAACGGAGAATCAGAGTAAGAGGTACAATGGCAAAAGACCTTAAAGGAGGAGCCTTCCATCAGCATGAAATTGTGCTTCTGTTACAGAGAAGGTTTTGAAGCATTTCAGGAGCCACATGAGCAGAAGCTCCGAGTAGTTTGTGGATAAGGAAGGCAGACCAGAAGTCAAAACGAAAATGCCTGAACTGCACTAATTTGGGAATTGTTTGCCACCCTCTGGTGGAGTTGTGCACGCCTGCCGTCCCAGGCTGATGGAAAAACAGACCTAATGGCAAGAAATTGCCCCTTTTTCTGTGCCTGTGCGCCTGCCCCGGCGCGTTAATGGCGTTAATGGCAGGAGCCTCGCGTGGGGACCTCTCCTTTGGGTGAAGCCTTCACTCGTAGGGTGCTGCTAACCAGCTGTTCCCAGCAGAGCGAGCTGCATGGGGACAGTCCGGCAGCGGGTGCTTTGACCCTGTTTCAAAAAAGGGGAGGCAGTTTGGCTTGTGTTTGGAGCAGACCTTCCCCTGTCTTTTTTCCTTCCCTGTTTTGAGGGCGGTGGGAATGGTGCTGCTCCTGGAGCCTGAGCGCAGGAGGGGAAGGACTTTCTGAGAGAGACGCGATGGGTGCGGAAGGATGGGCAGCTACTGTGCTGCTCCTCTGCAGACGTTTCTTAGACAGGGAGTGGGAGCTTCCTCGGGGGTATCTTCATCTGTTTATAATGCCTCCGTCTTCATTTTCTTTCTCATTCAGGATTCAGACTTTATGAGTGTGACTGGCCTGCTGACCGGCAGCGTGAAGCGTTTCTCCACCATGACGCGGTCCGGGAGGGATAATCGCAAGTTGCTCTGTTCTGTTTCAGCGGGACTGATTGTTGTTTTCTTCATCCTCTACTATCTTGTGTCCAAAGCAGGGACTTGAGCTTGTTCTGCCAGGTCTACAGAACAAAACCCACAACCGTTGACGGACTCGTTCAATGCCTTTCTCAGGCTGCCCTGTGGTGGAGTCTTTGAGGTGTTCCAGACAGACCTTCCAAATAACTTTTGTTTCCTCCAGCTTCTTGTCATTGTTCTGGCTGGTCTCAGACATGGCTTTGTAAAAGGAGTATGTTTGATTCTAAACAGATTTTCATGTCTAACAGGATTTTGATGTTGTTAAATGCTCATGCCTTTATCTCTTGCCTTGTTGTCCATGTCTTGCGGCCTATTTTTAAGAGCCGCTTTTGTGTCACCTCCCTTGCTGATGCTCGGTGCGGGGCTTGCGAGGAGGTGGGGCTGACAAACCCAGAGACTTGTTGATGCTCAGAAGTTTAATAAACCCGTCGAGCTTTGGAAGCTGTAGAGTTTAGGGTGCTGATTTATGAGATTTGGGAGTACGAATGTGTGACTTACATTGCAGTGTGGCCACTCAGCTGGCACCTGGTCTCAGTTTCCCCTTGGCTTGGAGAGCCGTTAATATCCTTGGTGTCCCTGGGTGAAATGAAGTCCATACTGCTTTGAAATCAAATTAGCAGTAGGGCTGGAGCCTGATACTCCCTCATAGTTTCAGTGAAGAGTTGCAGAGGAGCAAAACTTTATTTAAATGCTGACTTGGTCTTCTTTGTCATCCTCTGGGTAAAGCTTACAGGCCAAAGCCCGGGAGCCACTGTGATTTACACACGTATAGCATCTTCCTGAACCTTCCCACACAGCTCCAAGTGTGCTCCCTTGGACGACTAAATCAGTGTAAAGAAAATCTGATGGCAAAGGGTCCAGTTAGTTTCCGGTACTTTGGTGCCCTGGTATTAGACCACTTTGGGAAGATGTTCTGCAAATAAAAAGCAGAGGTTGAGGTTGAGTGAAGCTCCTGAAAGGTGCTGTTGGGGTGGTGGTGGGAGGTCAGGGAAGGATTTGGTCGGAGGCTTGATTTGTTCAGGTATTCGTTCCTGTGGAAGGAACCCTGAGAAACTCCTGCGCGGCCTTTCCTCGTGCTCCGGGGATCCCTGCCCGCAGCGCTGGCGCCAGGCGCCTGGCAGGGCCCGTCCCCGCCCGGCAGGCCAGGTGTCCTCCCCCGAGGCGTGCTCGCAGCTCTGGGCTCCGTCTGCCTGCGCCCTCCTCGCCTCTCGCTGGGCTGCTCGCCCGCCACCTTCCTCCAGAGCCTGCGCACGATTGGGGCGAGAGGTCTGTGGCTTTAACAACACCGTGCTGTTGGGGGAAAAAAAGAGAAGCTGAAATAAAACGCTCTTTCTCCCTTCAGACAAACCTCCACAAACCTTTCACTTGCCAAAGCAGCTGAGCGGAGCTGCTGTGTTTCATCTTGTCTGTTTTCTGTACCAGCTGCTCATGTGTTCTGGTTTTCCCCGTTGGAAGTCTTGGCTTATTTGGTGCTGTTCTCTTCCTGTAACCACCACCTCGGCAGAACTAAAGCGCCCTCCTCTGATTTCAGTCTCTCTCCTCTCCAGCGAGGCGCTATCGTCAACGGCTGGATGTTCCCTTTGGCCTTCCCCTTGCACCCATCCGGAATTCCTTTGTCCTCGGACTAACCCAGATCTGCCAATGGGCTGTGCTCGCCTTTGTTCCAGCTGCACCAAACTGCTGACAAAATATCACCCTGACTGGATTGGGTGTCTGGTTTTTCCACATTTGGGGAAAAAACATGCAGGGAAGGCAAGTAGAAAGGAGGCAGCAATGACTTTCTCTGGTTCTTGTTCCTGCTGCCTTGGCGAGGTGTGGCAGCTCCAAACTCTTTCCGTTTGGAAAAACGATGGGTGAATTGATGGACTTCTTCTGACTTTCTGAAGCAGATGGCTGATGAAGGGCCACTGGAACAGCCTGGTCTTCATGGCTTTGGTTTGATTTGACTCTTGTAAATAAAGCTGGGTTTAGAATTTTTTGCTCAAGTGTTTTTTCCTCGTGCTCGCTTGTTAGCGAGGCTAAATACCAAGATGAGATCACTCGGTTGTTCTGCTTGAACTGGGGAGAACCTGCTGCCTTCGAGCCCGATTCCAGTATCATCCCAGAAACAGCCCATCTCCTGCCGGGAAGGAGGAGCAGGCGTCTGCCCCGCAGCCCCGGGCCCTGCCCGCGCAGACTCGCGTCTCCGGCGTTCTCCCTGAGCAAGCCGAGCTTCGGGAGTCGAGCTGCCGGGGGAACGGTCTCTCGTGTGTCTCCGTGTTGGTCTGGGCACCGGCGGGCGCACGGAGGGGACGCGGCTGCCCACGCTCGGGGACCGGCGTCGCCCTCCCCGTCCCGGCCCCCGCGGGGGTCCCTGTCCCCGGGCACGGCAGCAGCCCGGCCGCAGGACCGGCCCCTCCGCCACCGCGAGGCCATCGGGAGCGGGGCCGCCAGGACCGGGTGGCGGGTTGCCGCGGCGACGGGGGACGCTCTGGCGGAAGTGACGCTCGGGGGACGGCCCGGAAGTAACGGGCGGGACCGACAGTGCCGGAGCGATGGCGGAGGTGGAGGCGGCGGGGATCGGCGCTGGGGGCAGCCCCGAGGCCGGCAGCGGCAGTGGCGGGGGGTGGCGGCGTCCCCACGGGCCGCTCCAGCGGTACTACGGCCCGCCCGCGGCGGAGGCGGCGGAGGCGGCCCCGGACCCCGCCGACATCGACGGGCCCCACTTCGACCCGGAAGTTTTCCTTACTAAGGTGACCTTTGACCGCACAGCGACCCCCCGGGAGCCCCCGAGGTCGCGGCGAGGCCCCGCCCGCAGACGCCCCCTCCCCTGACAGGGAGCTCCGGGACCCCCGGGCCGGCCCCCAGGGCCCTGCAGGGCCCCGACCCGCGGGACCCCTCACACGGCCCCCGCCGCCCCTTGGAGGGACCTCAGGGGCCCCCATGGACCCGGCCGAGGGGCTCGGTGGGGCCCCCGGAAGGCCCTCAGAGCACCAGAGCCCTGAGGGGGTCCCAAAAGGGGGACCCTATAGCTCTTCTGCCGTAGGCCCTCCTTAGGTCGCTGTGTGTTTCTCTGTGGGGACAGTATTGGGGCCCTCTAGAGCAGTGGGGGGGGGGGGGGGGGGCAGTTAGCACTCCTTGGGGGGCAGTTAGCACTCCTTGGGGGCAGTTAGGGCTCCCGGGGTGCAGTTGGCGATCCTGGGAGGGCTCCGGGGTGGCAGGTGGGGGTTCAGGGGGCAGCGGAGGATCCCAGAAGGGCTATGGAGGGCCGTTAGGGCCCCAGGGGGACCGTTGGGGAGGTAAATCGGGGGACTGCAGGGGGCAGTGGGGCCGCGTGGAGGGGCAGCGGAGTTGGGGGGCAGTTGTGCGACTGTTGCCCCCCACCAGGTGCGCAGCGAGTGCCCGCTGGGGCAGCTGTTGGCCCGTGAGGCCGCGCTGGGGCGGGAGATCCGCGCCCTCGACAGCGACATGCAGACGCTGCTCTACGAGAACTACAACAAGTTCATTTCTGCCACTGGTGAGCACCCAACGGGGGGGACCCCGGCCGTCAGGAGGGACTGGGGGGGGTGTCCCAGGCAAGCGAGGGAACCCAGCGTCCGCTTTCTTCTCCCCAGACACCATCCGAAAGATGAAGGTCGACTTCCGGCGCATGGAGGCGGAGATGGACGATTTGGCCGCCAACATGGCTGCCATCAGCACCTCCAGTGCCCGCGTCAGCGCCGCGCTGCAGGACCGGCACCGCCGCGGCGCCCAGCTTGCCGGTACGGGGATGGGGGGAGACCCCAGGGGGGATGGTCTGGGGTGTGGAGGGGCAGGTCTGGGGGGTTGAGGGCAGATCTTGGGGCTGGGGGGACCCCAGGGGGGCAGGTCTGGGGTGCGGAGGGGCTGATCTTGGGGTCGGAGGAGGCCCCGGGGGTTACATCTGGGGGGTTGGAGGCCAGATCTGGTGGGTTGGGGGCAGGTTTTGGGACTAGGGGTACCCCAGGGGCAGGTCCTGTAGGCAGGGGTAGATTGAAGGGGATTGGGAGGGACCTTGGGGGACAGATCTGGGGGTTATGGGACAGAACTGGGGGGTGGAGGGCAGATCCAGGGGGGTGGGGAGACCCCAAGGAGGGGCAGATCTGGGGGGTTGGGGGACCTCAGGGGGGCAGATTGCACACTTGCCCCCCCCCCCTTGGCCCCCTGCCACTGACCCCCGTCCCCGCAGGGGTGCAGGCACTGCTGCGGAAGCTGCAGTCCCTGGTGGAGGTGCCGGGGCGGCTGCGGCGGTGGGCGGCGCCGGGGGCAGAGCCCGCGCGGGCCCTGCGCTGCCACGCCCGCGCCCGCGCCGTGCTCCGCCACTACCGCCACCTGCCCTCCTTCCGCGCCATCGAGGACGAGAGCCACGCCATCATGGCCGACCTGGCCCAGCGCCTCCGCGCACGCCTCCGGTGCGTTCACTCTGGAGCCTGCTGACGGCAGCTCTGGGAAATGGGGGTTTGGGGGGTGCTCGCTCTGTAGCCTACTGATGCTCTGGGAAACGGCCTTTCAGGGGGGCTTCGCTCTGGAGGCTACGACAGCTATTCCAGCAAACAACCTTCTTGTGGGCATGGTGGTGGTTGTGGTACATTAACTCTGAAACCTACTGATAACAGCTGTGGGAGACAGACTTTGAGGGGTTTAGGGTGTTAAATCTGGAGCCTAATGATAACAGCCCCTAAGAAACATCCTAGGGCATTTACTCTGGAGCATATCGATAGCAATGCCAAAGGCCGTGCCTTGTGCAGAACGTTCAGAGTAGGGGGGATAGTTCTGACCACTGCTGAGAGCTTTGAAAGGTGACGTTACAGGGGCTTTTCTCGTGTGTTTATGGTAAAGGGTTCATTCTGGAACCTGCTGAGGAGTTTTAGTCATTTTTCATTATTATTGTAAACTCTGGAACCTGCTGATTCTTTAGTGAGCTTTTTTATTACCGCAACAGCTGTTCACTTTGGGACACGCTGATGCTATGAAGTATTTTTTTTCCCCGTTGTTTTTTGAATAATTACAGTTTACTCTGAAGCCCACTGATGACTTTTGCTGCTTATTCCTTGTTTTCTTGCTGTGCCGCTGTTAACCCCAGAGCCTCCCGCTGTCCCCACGTAACCCGCTTGTTTCCCCCACCCCCCCAGGGATGACACCTTGGACCCCAAGGAGCTCACCGAGTGCGTGGAGATGCTGTTGCAGCTGGAAGAGCCGCCGGAGGAGCTGTGCGAGGAGTTCCTGAGCCACGCCGGCGCCCGCCTCGAGGCCGAGCTGGCGGCGCTGGAGGCCGAGCTGCCCCCGGCCGACCCCTCCGGCCCCGCCGCCACGCCGCCCCCCGCCTCCGACATCCTCGACTTTGTCGACCGCGGCAGCTCGGCCTTCGTGGGCAACCTCTGCCTCCTCGCCGCCTCCTACCGCAGCCTCTTCGACGGGCGCCCGGGGGCGGGGGGCGGCCGCCTGGAAGCCTTCGCCGCCGCCCTCACCGCCCGCTACTTTGGGCTGCTGGAGCGGCGCCTGGCGCTGGAGCGGGGCCTGGGCGACACCTCGCTGCTGGTGCGGGCGCTCGACCGCTTCCACCGCCGCCTCCGCGCCCTCCTCGAGCTGCTGCCCGCGGCCGGGGCCGAGGCGGGCGCTGCGCTGGTGGCCCGGGCGGCGCGCGAGCGGGTGGATCGCTACCTGCGGGCGCTGCAGACCTTCTTCCTGGGGTGCCTGGGCGACGTGCGCCAGGCGCTGGCGGCCCCCCGGCCCCCCGGCAAGGAGGGGCCCGGCCTGCCCGACCTCCTGGCCACGCTCGCCTCCTCCGTCCTCGGCCAGCTCAAGGCCGTCCTGGCCTACGTGCAGCTCTTCACCGCCAAGGACGTCGCCTTCGCCAGCCTGCCCTACTTCAAGGTGGGCTGTGGGGCGGTCTGGGGGGTCGCTGGGGCAGTCTGGGGGGTCGCTGGGGCAGTCTGGGGGGTCGCTGGGGCGGTCTGGGGGGTCGCTGGGGCAGTCTGGGGTTGGCACAGGGAAGTCTGGGTGTTGCTCAGGGCGGGTCAGGGCTTGCACAAGGCAGCCTGGGGGGGCGCCATGGGCAGTTCGGAGGTGGCACAGGGCAGTTCGGGGGTCACTGGGGCGGGTTGGAGCTGACACGGGGTACTTTGTGGGTTTTCAGGGCCTCAGGGGGGTATTTTGAGGGGGTGACGCCCCGTTTTTTTGTTCGCAGGGGGAGTTCTGCGTGGAGGCGGTGCGGGAAGGCCTAGTGGTGGCCTTCGTGCGCTGGCTCTGCCGCACCGCCCGCAGCTTCGCCGACGGCCCGGCTGAGCGGGGGGCACCTGCTGCACCCCCGGCCCTGCTGCTGCTCCTCTCCCGCCTCTGCCTTGACTATGAGGGCACCACCATCAGCTACATCCTCACTCTCACCGACGAGCAGTTTCCCCCCCAGGTGAGCCCCCAAAATGGCCCTAAGGGGACTCTGGATGTCCCCAAGATGTCACAAAATGGCTCCGCATCCCTCTGTGTCCCAGCATCCATTCAGGACACAGTGGTGGGTACCGTGGTGTGCGTGGAGGCATGGGCTTCTTCCTTCTGTCTGTGTCCCCTGGAACATCCCTGGACGAACCCAAAATGGTCCATTTGTCCCCAAAATGGCCCAAAGGGCGTCCCAAATGGCCCTATGGGACATCAGATGGCCCCAAGTTTGTCTGTGGCCCCGTGTCCACCCAGGATGTGGTGGTGGGGACAAGGTGTGTGTGGAGGTGTGGGGATCTTCTGTCTTTGTGTGCCCCCAGACGCCCCCTGAGGGACCCCAAAATGTCCCCAAGGATATGACCCTGGGGATGGCAGTGCACATGGAGGCAGAAGGGTCCTTACCCGTGCCAGTGTCTCCCAAATGTCCCCAAGGGCAACTCAACATGTCCCCAAGGGGCTTCTGCATGTTCTCAAGTCCCCCCAGACACCCCGAGGCTGTGAGGATGGCAGTGATGCTGCTGCAGGTGGAGTGGCCCAGGGAGCATCCCTTGTGTCCCCTGGTGTCCCTGTGCCCCCAGGACGTCAGGTGGTGGAGGCACGGGGGGCATCCCCACATGGGGATGCGGTGGTGGTGGTGGGGACGGCGCTGTGCGTGGAGGTGTGGGGGTGTTCCTGCGTGTCCCCACATGTCTCCCTGTCCCTGGCACCCCCAGGACACAGGCCTGGCGGTGACACCGGGCCCGGCGCTGTGCGCAGAGGCGCGGGGGGCGGCGCAGCGGCTGCTCGACCACTACGTGCAGGTGCAGGGGGCCGCGGTGGCGCAGATGCTGAGGAAGAGCGTGGAGACACGGGACTGGCTGGGCACCGTCGAGCCCCGCAACGTTCGTGCCGTCATGAAGCGCGTGGTCGAGGACATCACCGCCATCGATGTCCAGGTTGGGGCGACACTGGGAGCCCGGCGGGGCTGGGGGGGAACGGGCCTGAAGTCCCCCAGGGCGTCCCTGAGAGAACTGGGAATCCCAGAGGGTCCTGGGCGGGGAGGCTGAAGTCCCTGAAGGGTCAAGAGGAGATGCCCGAGGTCCCTCTGTGGTCCTTGAGGATCTCTGAGGGGTCCCAGAAGGGTTTGGGAGGGTCACAGAGGGTTGGAGGAATCCTGGGTGGTTTTGGGGGGGTCCCAGAGGGTGTTTTGGGTGAATTCCGGGGTGCTGGCACTGAGAGGGCGCGTTGCCACAGGTGGGGCAGCTCTTCGAGGAGGGGGTGCGGCGGGCGCAGAGCAGCGACTCCAGCCGCCGTGCCTTCTCCGTCTACAGCAGCTCGCGGGCGCCCGGGCGCTACGCCCCCAGCTACACCCCCAGGTCAGCCCTGTCACCCAGGCCACCTCTCGGCCACCCTCAGGGCCACCCTGTCAGCCCCGTGCTCCCTCTGTCACCCCTGCGGTAACCGCTGCATCTTCCCTGTGACCCTCTTCGTGTCCCCGATATTCCCTGTTGATCCCCGTATGTCCCGGCCGTCCCCATGTTCCCCCTGGCTGCCCCAGTATCCCCTGATGGTCCCCATGTGCCTTGTGTCCCACAATTGTCTCGTCTGTCCGTGTCCTTGACCATCCCCACGTTCCCTGGCTGTCCCCACCTCCACCGCCCATCCTCGTGTTCCCTTTGTGTCCCCACACTGCCCCAGTATCTCCTGACTGTCCCCGCATCCTCTGACCATCTCGGTGTCTCCGTCCCTATGTCTCCTGGCAGTCCCTGTGTCCCTGCCCCCACACCCCCTGGCTTTCTCAAATACTCGACTGTCCCCGTGTCCCTGACTGTGCTGGTGTCACCATCCCCAGCGCCCCCATGGACACCCACCTGCTCAGCAACATCCAGAAGCTCTTCTCCGAACGCATTGACATCTTCAGCCCGGTCGAGTTCAACAAGGTGAGGCCACAGGGACATCCCCATGTCCCCAGGGTCCCTGGACTTCCCACCTTCCTGGCTGTCACATGTCCCTGGTGTCCCCATGACCCAGGTGCTGGGGTCCAGGGTGTCCCCAGGAGCTGATGACCAGGGCGAGGGTATCCCCGTGTCCCTACATTGACTTGACTCAGGGCCTCCCTGTGCTCCCCACAGCCAAGCCGAGGGTGTCCCCAACCCCCTGTGCCACATGTCCCCTATGTCCCACTATCCCATGTTGTCCAGGCTTGGGAGAGTCAGCCAGGACACGGGTGTCCCTTGTGTCACCCATGTGCCCTTGCTGATGGGACGTGGGGCCTCCCTGCGCTTGAAGAATCCAGGCGAAAGGAGCCCCCTCCCCCGTGCCACATGTCCCCAGTGTCCCCGCATCCCGTGGTTCGGGCCTTGGGGGGTGTCCCTGGGGGCTGGTGACCAGGATGAGTGTCCTGGGAGCTGCTGGCCTGGAGTGGGGTGTCCCCCCATCCCCGTGCAGATGTGGCTCGGGGCCTTCCTGCCCTGGGGGCGTCCCTGTGCCACGTGTCCCTGCTGTCCCCACGTCCCAGGTGTCGGTGCTGACCGGGATCATCAAGATCAGCCTGAAGACGCTGCTGGAGTGCGTGCGGCTGCGGACGCTGGGGCGCTTCGGGCTGCAGCAGGTGCAGGTGGACGGCCACTACCTGCAGCTCTACCTGTGGCGCTTCGCCGCCGACGAGCGGGTGGTGCAGGGGCTGCTGGACGAGGTGGCCGCCAGCGCCGCCCACCGCTGCCTCGACCCCGTCCCCATGGAGCACAGCGTCGTCGAGCTCATCTGCGAGCGCGGGTAGGACACGGCGACGCGCCGGGGCAGGGGCTGACGTGCAGGACACGGCATCACGTCGCGGGGGGACACGGGGACGTGGGATGAGCGGGGGCATCTCTGGGAGGGGGACGTGTCTTGGGTCCTGCTACGTGTCTGGGGACAGACCTGTCCCCCGTGAGTCCCCATCTGTCCTCCCGCATGCGGCAACACGCAAGAATGTCTCGTGTCCCCACACACAGCAACATGCAGGGACATCCCCGTCCCCACACCCACGCAGGGTCACCCCACGCATCTTCAAACCCCCCCAGCCCTAGAAACACCCACATTGTTCCCCCCACCCCAGTGACACCCTTAACGTATGCTGACACCCCCGTGACACACCGTGTCACCCCCCCACCTTGGTGATGTCCCCTCGTGCCTGGGAACGCTCTGGGCACAGCCCCTTTGTCACAGTTGGGGACAATAAATAAAATACGTGTGAGCTGTGCTTTGTGTCGCACGCCTGTGCCTGGGCTGGGGACAGGACCCCACAGGGACAGACGCCTGGGTCTGGGGGGGGCGTAGGGACAAAAGGGGCTCACCTAGGTGCCTGGGTCCCTTGGTCACCTCTGTTCCCATGGGGCAGCGGGGAGGGGGGATGACTTGGCCCCTCGCACAAGCACCCTTCCTCCTCTCCCCTCTGCCAGACCCTTGCACGAGCACCCTCTGTGCACCCCGTGCCTTGCACGAGCACCTGAGGAGCATCCAGCCCCTCCCGTGAGCACCCTGGGGGCACCCCGTGCCTTGTCCAGCTGGTGACCTCCCAGCCACCTCTGCCGAGCACCTCGCGTGCACCCGGGGCCTGGCACGAGCAGGGGGGGCCCAGGGTGAGGGGGGACAGGAGCAGGGTCAGGGGCGCAGTGCCCCGGGTGTGCCGTCGGGGAAGGGCTGTGCTGGAGACGCAGCCCTCTGAGCACTGGCCCTGGAAAAAGGGATTCCCCACCTCCGGGCTGGGATGAAGGGTGTCCCCAGCGGTCAGGGACAGCCAGCACGGCAGGGGTTTGTACACAGGACGATGTCCCCGACCTGTCCCTGCAGGGATGAGAGTCGAGGTGAGGCAGAACGGACTGACAGCAATAAAGAGGAGCCATATGGGTCTCAAACCATAAAAGTCGGGGACCAAAAACCTCAGTGGGCACCAGACAAGGTGCTGGGTAGTGCTTGGGGTCGTTAACTTGGAGGCACGAAGCCCTGGGGACGCAAAACCCTGGGGACACAAAACCCTGGGGACACAAAGCCCTGGGGACACTTTGCTGCAGGTGTCGGTGCTTGCACGTCGCTGATACAGTGAGAAGAATCAAACTCCTCATCGCTGTCCCAAACCTCCCAGGGTGACTTTGGAAAAGTCACTTCACCCGTCCCTGTTGAAAAGCCTGGTCACCAGGAACTCCCTGAACAACCGGGCGAGACGGACGGACGGAGGGACGCGCCCGCTGGAAGAGACCAGGAGCGTCTGAGGGGTGTTGCAGGCACGGGGGTCCCTCGCATGGAGAAGCCAGAGCAACTGAACCGAGAGCTTTGCTCTCTCGCTTCCCCCTGACACCTCTTGGAAAAGCACCAAAAGACACAAAGCACAAGCTGAGAACTGGACGTTATCGCCTGCCCTGCTCAGGTCAGGGCCTCTCCCGGCGCCGGCAGCTCCAGCTCCTTCACGGCGTTTGCTCACCCTGGAGCAAGGCCGGGTGGCACCGTTCCTGACACGGGTGGGAACCGGGGGGCTGGCCCTGGCCGGCAGCTGGGGCCCCACCAGCCGCTCGCCCCTTCTCTTCCCTGCCACGGGGTCGGGGGGAGCTGGAAGGGCGACAGCGAGGAGAGCGCGGGGGTCGAGGTAAGATGGTTTCACAAGAGCAGCATTGGGCTGCGCTTGCGTGACCTCGAGCGGGCACCGTCTGCCCGGTTCTCCCCCGCCCCGGGAACGGCCTCTGGCCTGGCGAGGGCAAACCCCCGGAGCGGCGCCGGCCAGGGTTTCCTAAACCCCGCTGACGGGGAGCCCCCGGCAGCACGTTCTGCTGGCAAACGCCAGGCCCGGCTCCCCCTCCCCGGGAAAGGGAAAGGTGGCTCGAGGGACAGCTGGAAAACAAGACCCGAAACAGAAAGTCCCGGTGTTTGGGGGTACAGTCACGCGCTGTGACCCCGACCGCACAGAACACGCAGCTCCCAGGTTAAACGGTTTTTCCCTCCTTGTGTGTTTCTGCCGCGCGCACCCTGCACGAGGCTCTCGCCAGGCTGCGCCCTGCACCCGCGCAGGGATTTTGGGAAGGCGGCGAACGCTGCGTTTTGTCGCTCTGGTCACCGAGAACTTGTCGCTGACAGATGAGGAGCAGCACCGACCGCCAGCACGTCGATCCGGGTCAGCCTCCATGCTCCCTGTCTTCCCGCGAGGTTCAGCGTCGCTGGGGATGAGCCTGCGCGAGACGGCTCCGCTCCCGAGGGTGCGGGGCAGCGCTTAAAAACTGTTCTGCTCCTTGGCACCGCTCTTGGGTCCTGGGGCAGACCCCGGGGCACAGCAAGCCCTGCCGAAAGCGCGCGGCATGCGTGCGAGGTGGGAGAGGTGGGCAGTTGCCCACAGCACAGGCTGACACATCAGTTTGGGCCAGAAAAAGAACATTATCCTTCCCTCAGTCCTCAGGATTTGGGAGTTCATGTGGGCTCAGTGTATCTAGCAGGAGAGAAGTGGTGGGGCAGCATGGAACAAGGTGTCCAAGGAGCCACCTCCATGGGCGCTTAGAGGGGACACTGTCCCCCCCGGCACTTTCAGTCCCGTCGGCGAAGGAGCAGCCGAGAGCTCCGGGGCGCGGTGCAGTTACGCTGCCTGCCCGGTTTTCCGCCGGGAATTGCGGGGCATCCAGCCGCCTTTCAGGTTTTTGCTGTGCTCGGTGCTGGCCCTGAACTATCCCTCCTCCCCCAGGTGACTCTGCGTGGGCCGCCCGGGGGTGCCCCCAGGACCACGAGTGTGGCGGCTGTTCAGCTCGCGCTCAGCGAGCTCTGGGTCCGTTGCTGTCAGAACAACCACGTTCGCTTTGAAAAACAGCCAACACGGAAGCTGCTTTGGCTGGGGACGCGATTCCCTCGGGTTAAATTTCTGACCTGAGCGGGTCTGTGGCTGCGCGTCGGGGGTGAGTCAGTGCATACGGCGATGCTGGTGTTTACCAGAACAAACAGCGTCTTGTCCCAACGGCGAGAAGAAGAAAAAAAGGACCTTTATTTATAAAAACAGACAAGAGAAATAATTTTAAAACATTATCTGGATTTTATTTGGAACTTAGATGTTATCTCTAAAGAAATAAGGTCTGAAGTAGACTGGAAGGTGACAGGGGGTAGTACCCGGCACACAGAGTTTAGAAAAACAGCTGCCAGGATCCTGGTTTTCTCCACGTTTTATATTCGTTGTTTTCCCAGAGGCTTTGGATATGAGAAACTGGACGTCATCGAGAAGTGTTGTCAGCAGCTGGGCCAAATATTTCATCAGCTTAAGCCTCTGTCCGGACGAGTTTCTGAAACAGAAAGAGCAGCGAATGTGGCCCGCCAAGATCCACAACCGCAGGGAAAGGCCGGGCTCAGCCGCGGTCCCTGGACCGTACCCTGAGGCTGTAACCTCCGGCAGGACCTGCCCGGGGACAGCGGCTTCGTCCCTCTCCTGCAGGTGCTCCCCAGGGCAGGACACGCCGTGAGCCCTGTGCGAACACTGACAGGGAGCGGGTGTCTTGGGCGCCCGAGCCTTCCTTGATCTTACCTGGAAGTTTTCTTTCACCTTGGCTCTGCTCCTGACACCAGCCCTGCATGAGGCAGGTGCTCGTCCCTCGGGGCGGGGAGCAGCTCCATCAGCGCCAACCGCCCAGGAAAACCCGTGTCTCTGCGGTGGAGCCCGTCCTTGAGCACTTGGAAACTTTGTGCTGGTGTCACCCAACGTGGGGCCAAGGGACGCTTAAGTTAAAGAATCCGGGTGCTCTCGAGGCTGCACAGCTACCGACATTTATGATGCCAATAAAGGTGTGAATTACCAGCAGGTTGACGAGGGCCTTCACGTGCTCGGGAGACAGCCCGTCGATGCACTCCTTCAGCGCGGCCAGAGCAGCCCTAGTCAAACCATCGACTTCGTACTGAGAAATCGGGCCAGCGTACAGCTGCTCGGCCGAGCCTTCGAGAAGCGTCTGGAGAAAGCCGGGGACGATCTCATGAGCAGAGCCACCTCCTGGGGAAGGAAAGACGAAGCAGAGTGCGATGGGCAAAGCGGAGGAGAGCGATGGACGAACCTTCCGCTTGCTCGGGTTCAGCTGCTTCTACCCTTCAGCGCCTCCATCCCAGTAACGACGTACCAACCACACTAAGGTTTTGCTGAGCCTGTTCTCAGCTTTGCTTTGACCTTTTAAAAAAAGCTTTCAGAGAAATGGGTTCTGATGTTGCTACCTACACAACTACCTACAAAGGCCGATTTTGAACTTATGCTTAAAATGCTGCTCTCCCAAGACCTTGCTAGGTTTTCCAGGGCTACTCCTGCAATCTGATCTCCTTTCCGTGTTCTCTTTGTGTGAACTGCCTTGGTTTAGTCACTGAGCCTTGATTTAAAAATAATCAGCAGCACCAGCCTGCTAAGTTCTGTCCCTTCTAGTAAAATTCTGGGGGGGTTTCTCCTTCTTTTATTGTCATCTCTGTTCTCAATTTATGAGATTTAATGCGAGTAACACATTGATTAAAATCCGTATCCTTTACGTGCTTTTATAAAATCATCAAGTTCTTCAGCTGCTGAGATAGTTTAGGCTGCCTTACCAGGGCACAGCCCATGCCTGCTCTCCCTGCTCTCGCTCTCATGGCAGTAACTGTGTCCTTGGTTAACAACCCCAGAGGAGTCAACCAGGCTGTGACCTCACCGCCGGCCCCTCGACATGCTGAATGACATCGCCTCTGGGGCTGTAGGCGTTTCCAGCCCCCAAGTTTACTTCTTTCCCCATGTTTATTTTCCGTTTCCTGATGCTTTGGCGTGGATGTTGCCGCAGATCAGGCACCTTCGTGGGCTCAAGGAGCCAAGCCTAGAGGTAACGTTGGGCAACGGTCGTAGTTACCCCTCCCTGAGTAACAGAGCCTGTTCGTTTTGCTGGAGGCTGAGTCTCCACGCCGGGTCTAGCCCCTGGGAGCAGCAGGACAGACCGTCCCACCTGGTGTCGGTGCCTGCGCTGCGGAGAGGAAGGTTGTCACCAGCTCCAGCCCAGCTCATCGATCCAGAGGAGAGGCAGGGTGAGCGACACTGCCCGCCACTGCGGAGACCAGGTTTGTCCAGATGAACCCTACTGCAAGTGACCAAGAGGAAGAACCCTCAGAGACCGTACACAGGCTGCTGTGATCAGTGTTTTCTCACAGGCCGGGTACCTGCGTTTCCTTGTCCTCACCAGGAGTCTCAGTGGGGACCAAGGGGGCACCTTTTCTGCCAGCGCGGACGCGGCACGCTTCCTCTGCGGTTTTAAACGAGGCATCAAGATGCCTTTCAAGTGGCTTCCCAGAGCAGATTCCACCAGGTGCTGCTCTGAATGGTTCGAGTACTTGGTGCAGAAGTTCAACGAGTTAAAAGTTATTTAAAAAAAAAAAAAAAAACCTAAAATCCTATTTTTTTAATCGGCAAAACTTACCAAGGGAGCTGCAGAGCACCATGGTGACGAGCAGAGCGACAGCCAGCGTCACAGCGGAGCGCGCCATGCTCTGGGCTGTGCGTCGAGCTGCCAAGGCCCGTGAGCGTCCTTTGCAAGCGAACGCAGGAGACCTGGGGTATTTATGTGGGGCTGAGCAACGCGGCGGGAGGACGGGCCCCACAGGTCACACAGCTGCACCCAGCTTGGCTCCGGGTCGTGCGTGCATGGAGCGGACCGATGAAGAATGGGGGTGACCTCCGCTTTCATCCCCCGCTGGCCCCAGGACAACGGGCAGAGTGCTCTGCTCGGGAGCGTTCGCCCTGGCAGCGCCTGTGGGGTGTTCGGGGCCTGGAGCTCGGCACGAGGCGTGAGATCGCTCGGTCCCTGCGAGACGCAGAACTGCGAAATCAGCGGCCAATAACCTGCATCGAGCTGTTTTATCCAGGCACTTTCGAGCTCATTTATTCCAGGCTTTTGGTGTGATTTGAAGCAGAACTGCTGCCACTTTCCTGCATAATTATCCTTCTATTGTTTTCCCTGCTTCTCTTGTGCAATGCCAGTTCTGCAGGGATGAACACGTCTTTGTAAGCATCGTGATCTGTGACCCAGAAATTATATATGTGCGTATGTATATAAAAGAGAAGGCTGATGCATGACCGAAAATAACCACGCATTAAGGAAGAACATCACCAATAGCTTCTGCCATCCAGATTTCCAGCTGCTCTTTGCCAAGCGTGCGCTGCTGAGGCAGAGAAATCGCCTCCATAAACTCCGAACTGGCAGCTGAATCCGATACCTTGATAATCTTTGGAATAACATCCCAGTGCCACTCCTGAACTCAAAAGAAAGCAAAGCCTGCTTTTAAGGTCAAAATTGACGGACTGTCGGCCAGCCAAAGCGATGTTCAGCGCAGATGGCCAGTTCCCAAGTTACGGACCCAGCTCTGCTCGCCGGCAGCCAGCGGGGATGGCAGCCTCCTCGCCCTTTCCTCCCACGTGGGCAAAGCCCAGCCGATCTCCATTCTGCCCTGTGCTTCACGTGGCTGGAGTTGCTCCTGGCGCACGTGTGGACCTCACCAGGGCCCGAAGGTGGACGGGGTAAGGAGGCTGGGAGAGCGAAGATGAGCTCCGCGGACGTTCCCGGTGAGATGCGAGCCGTGACTGACCGTGCGGCGCCGCGTTCTGCTGCGCTACCGAGCTCTGAGATCGCCCTGGCAGAAGGAAGTGGCGATGGCCGTGTGCGTCCCGGAACAAAATGAGGTAGGAGAAAGGAAGGGCCCCTCTGCGGACATGGGGTGTCCTCCCTCCTAGCTCCTTCTCGAGGAAAGCGGGAAGCGTGAGAGCCTCCCCCAGAGCTCTTGCTTGAAGAGAAAGCAGCACTTGCCTGTTGGGATAAGGAGCACGGTCTCAGGAGGCACCCGCTGTCCCCGGGGCCTTGGGTTTTGCTCCCTGCAGAGCAGCGGCTGGAGGGACGCCGCGCTGCCCGGCAGCAAACAACGAAGGCGTCCTGCGGGATGCCCAGGGCACAGGCTGTGGCCGTGCTTGCGCCGCTCCGTTTCTCAGCTGCGAGTCGAGGGAGTTGGGTTTGAAAAGCTCGGGGAGGTTCTACCACCAGCTGTCCTGGCAGGAGCTCGTCCTGATTTTTGCATCCCTGGAGCTGATCCCACTGGAAGCGAACAAGGGTGCCCTCGAAAATTAGGTGGGTTTTTTGTGTTCTTCTGGTTTTAAACAAAGAACGTAATAACTCTATTTTAAAAGTGTGAATTTCAGATTTGCCTCCGTTGGTGACAAGCAGCTTAACGAGGTCGGTGGTGAACGGGAGGGAAGCACCTCCTGTCGTGGCGTACGCACCCCGTCATTATCCTCACCCTGGAACCGGGACAGCGAATGGCCCCATCACCAGTTCGGGGACATGTCAGTGCTGGGGCGGCGGCTGCGCTCGCCCCGCGCCGTGCTCCGGCTTCGAACGAGTTCTCATGCCGAGCGCGGGCGTTCCCTGGGCGCAGCTGGAGCCTCACGAGAGCTCACAGCGTAACTTCCTAAGGACACGAGCGGAGATGTACGGCCGCCTCATCCCCGAGCCCTTTGGGCTAAAGGCTCACAGAAAAAGGCCGAACGAACACAGTGTTCTCAGGGCAAGCAGCAGCAGGACTGGGCTTGACCCGGCACGGGGGATCGTCCAGGTGTTTGCTGTTCTGGGAGCGACGTGCAGAGCAAACAAGCGCCTCGGGGGACCGGCAGCCGCGGCACGGAAAGCGCTCTTGGTGCTGGGAGTGGAAAGTTGCCAGCAGAAACCAGAGGAGCCCATTTCACCAGGGCAGGCGCCTTCATCCCACCGTCATTCCAACGGGGCAGGTGACGGACCTGGGGAGAGCCCCCTCCCCAGACCTCTGCCAGCCCCTCAAACCGGTGGCAGCGCTCGCTCTCACACCCCCGCAGCTTCCAGCGAGGCCCCAGTTCCTTCCCACCGTCCTGCTCCTGGCCCATTCCCAGTCACAGCCGCGGTCTTTTCGGGCTGGTCCAGCTGCCAGCTGGGGGTCCAGCGCCGCGCAGCAGCAGCAGCCTCGGGCAGGGCTGCTCCCCTCGGGCACAGCCGGGGCCTCCGAGGAAGGACCACAAGGCACGAGCCACGAAGGACGCAGCTACTCTGCTCCAGCTGCAGAACAGCTGCACAGGCCACGTGTAACTGGAAGGATAAGGGACGCTCAGGTGTCTCGTACAGGGACACTGAGGAGGGCAATACAGGAAAGGCAACGCCAGAGTAAGGCACAGTGTAACCGGGCAGAGGCACTGGGCACTGAAGCTCCCTAAGGCTTGGGCTGCGAGGCCGAGCTCTCACGCAGGCTTAAAAGTGATTTTTAGTATTTCTGTTTACTTGAAACCAGCTTGTCTTGCTAGATTTCCAGCACCTCTGAGCCCAGACAGGATTGGGATCCCACCTGAAAACAAGCCTGGGGCAAACGCTGTGACCTGCCAGCGACCAGTGACCCTGCAGCTGCGCTGGGAGGCCCCGGTTCACGTTCCTAGCCCTGGTCCTGCACTGCTGAGAACAGCTGGTGAGAAAAGTCCCTGCCGCCTTTTTTAAATTGTTCTAAGCAAAGCTGAACCATGACAGCTTAGCTCGGAGGGGCTGGCTGCTTCTCCTACATACCTGCTGCAGTCGGCAAGGTGTCGTCCCACCCCGCTTACCTTCAAGGACGAGCCTGAAGCATCCGATAAGCAAAAGGCTCAGGTAATTTTGCTGAGATCCCTGGTATAAAATAGGAGCTAAACGGCTCAGAAGGAATACTGTGAGTGTTCGCTTTGAGGCCTTCCTGAGGCCAGAATCTGTCTCATCATTGCAAGTGATACCTGATGGTAAAAATCAGCTACAGATTTTACCATCGTTACTAAGCTTAAGTGGTCCTTGAGGGCTGGAAATGGCTTTTCTCTCGGCCAAGAATCTGCCCCCTCAACCTTTTCTTTGGCTGTTTGAAATCCCAGTATTCCTTTTTCACAAGGTATCCAACACTCATGATTAAAGAGACAATATTAACCACCCCACCACCCTCCCCTTTCTTTTGTCTTTTTGACTTGCCAGTAACTTGCAATAAACTGGTAGCTACTGGAAAAGGCTCTGGTATCCCACATTCCTTGGACCCTAGGGGGTGCAGGGTGAAGACAAGCTGCCTACACCCCCCAGCCTGCCCCTCAGCTCTGTGACGGAGGGTGCCACTCACCCTGCCCATACCTGTACCGCTCCCTTCTGCGGGGTGACCTGCCCCAAGCCCCCAGGCTGACCGAAGGGCTTCTGTCCCCGGCTGCTCAAGGACGGGCAGGCGAGCATCCTGGAGCCAGACGGACGAGGCAGCCAGGTCGCCCCAGCCAGGCTGATCTATTGGCACCGCTGGGCGCCTCCCCGGGTTCGTACAGACCTGCAGAGCTCTGCCGTCCTCCCAGCCCGTGCTCTGACAACCACGTTACTGCTGTCCCCTGCCCCCAGGTACCTCTGAGAACGGAGGTGATCTGCACAGGCAGTGTCTGGAGAGCCTCATGGACAGGAGAGTGTCTTGTCCATAGAGCCAAAGCCAGGCACAACCTGCCCTTTAACATTCTCATCAACATCACCACGTGGCAGCAATCCTGTTTTTCTCTTTGGTACCATTTGGCTCCAGATACTTTCTGTGACTCCAGGGAGACTGTATCAGTCTAGAAAAGACAATACATATCAGGCATTTTTCCCCCCCCAATGAAGTGTTGCGAACCGCTGACGGCCAAGCTCACTTGCTCGGGAAATACTGCTTCACTGCTTGCCCGTCACACTGTTCTCGGTACCTGCTGGGCACCAGCTGCAAGGGCAGGGGAGGTGGATCGTGCCACCCTGTCACCCAGGCTTTTGTCCAACTTCTCCGTAAGTCAGAGGCCACAGAAGACAAGAGCTGGTTCAGAGCCGGGGGACAAACCAGTCTCTGCCACCACCAGGAATCTGTCTCCGGCACCAGCGCAATAACTGGGGGTTACGGTTACGGTTCACTCCGCAGCGGCCTCTACAATCTGCCGGTGCCACGTCGGCCGCAGCCCGCGCCCAGGCAGGACTCGTCTCAAGCCGCCCCTGCGGGGAGACCCAGCTCGGCGCCGGGCACGAACCTCGAGCCGGGCTGTACCAGAAAGCCCAGGCACTTAGAGCCTGGGCAAGCAGCAATAAAAATTCAGAGAAATACCTGAAATCAAGAGTGGAAGTACCTTTCCCAAAATCTTGAGGATGTAATTTCCTGGGATTTCTACTTGTGGGCGGGGGGGGTTAACTACCAGCAGCCAGCCGTGGACTGTGACTGAAGTGCTTGCTCCGTCTGGTGGCAGCAGTTCTGAGTATTTTCTAGTTGCACGAGCAGCGAATTAGAGGGATGCAGGTTAGCTGGAGATGAACTCACGTATTGCTTGGCACAGCTTTCTGGGAATACAGCAGCACGCCAAACCGTCCCTCTTCCAATTTCCAGAAACGAAGGTAAAACTAGTCAGTGAACTCCGCAGGGTACCAAAGCCCAAATGGTTTCCACTGCAGCAGGAGTTACGAGGTTCTTCCCGGACAGAACCTTCCTACCTTAATGTAACAGTGCAAAAAGCAACCCAAAAGCGCAGATTCCAAAATACCGTAGATGTTGCCAATGAAAAGCTATGTCGAGTCCCGAAGAGAAGCCTAGAGATGATTTAAGCACTTTCATCAGTCAGACATTCAGACAGCATTCAGCTCCAAAGCATTCGCCATTTCAGCAGCTTTCTTACAAAAAGGTTATGTTTATTCTACAATACAAAACTCTACAGAGCCGCTCCCAACGCGCGATCACCTCGCAGGTACAAGCACCGATCGACAGCGCAGCGTCCGGCAGCCGACGCATTCCCACACGGAAGCCCTCCCCATTTCACAGACATTTGCTCGCAGACACGCGCAAGGAAAGCGGAACCCTCCCGACAGCAACCTCCGCGCAGCGGCTCCACGGGGCGCCGCAGGGACTCAGCAGCCACGTCCCCTCGCTGGCGGGGATGGCGGCCACGAGCGCTCGCCCACCTTTGGAACAAACCAAGCCGCGAGAAAAGGACGCACCCGGGGCAAGAACCGTACGGCTTCCGATCCGCAGCGGACAGGCCTCGGCTGAGAGCGCTCCCCCTCCACAGCCCGGCCGGGCGGCTGCACCCAGAGCCCCGCGCCCCGCGGGAGCTCCTTCGGGGGGACACGAGCGGCTGCGCCGTTTGCCAGGCGGGTGCGGAGAGAGCGGCCGAAGCACCGCGGGCTCTTGAACCGAACTCCTGAGCCGATGTTTTGCCGCGGAGGGAACTGGTTTGAGAACAGTCCGTCTGACGCTGTCTGACTGAACGCGCAGTGCAAAACCGGCCTAGAAATAAAACCAGCTCTGATGGCAAAGAAGACAGCCTCGGGGAGAAGGGAGGAAGACAGAGATTGAGGTTAAAGCCATTCTTTCAATCCAATCTATGCCACAGACACGGAATTTAAGTTAGAGAAACAAAATTCTATCAGAACCTCCGCACGATTTCTCTTAACAAAGCCTAGAACAACGCAGCCTGCTTACGCTGCTCTGGGTGTTCCTGGGGACAGGACTGCTCCGAGGGCCACATCTCTCCCCAGCAACGGGAGAAAGGTCAGTAAAACCCTCAGGGTATTTCAGCCCGAGCTGTAGCAACAGCAGCACCCAGCCAGCTCACGCACGTAATTGTGCTTGGTGTTGGCGTGAAGGGCGGTGCTGAAAAGCGGCACAAGGAAATCATTTTGCTGTTTGCAGGAGATGCTGAAGACACCGCACCTGCCAGCAGCTCGCTTCTGGAGACCGTCAGCTGTGACGTTTGGATTCCACCCGCTGTGCGCAGCGGTCCTGGGCTGAACAAGGTGGGCAGGGACGGCACCGACGTACGGCTGCCGGCAGCCGGGTGGGGAGGGTCGCCCAGCCTTAGGCGATGCACTCTCATGGCCTAAAGGACGAAATCTTTGCTGGCCTAAAGCCGGGGGTAAAAGGAGATGCACCCTTCCGAGCTGATGCCTCCCAAAAGCTTGCTGTTTGCCTGACAGTGAGAAAATCAGCCCCGGAAGCAGAAATGCGAGAGGCCCGGTAAGAGCTGACATTTTATTCAACGCTAATACCACAGATTTACAGATACAGTAACTGTTCTCACCTAGAGACAGAAACACCCCCGCTGCTCCACGGGAAACGGCCGCCGCCCCCTCAGTACTTCTTCAGGCCGTACGGCAGCCCCAGAACCGCCTTGGCCCCCGGGAACGGCGGGGAGCTCCAGACGGCAGAGCTGGTGCGCTTGAAGTAGCGCGGTTTGCTCTTGTAAAAGATGTCCTCCAGCTTGGGGCTCGCGATCACCCCGAAGAGCGCGTCCACGTTGGGAGGGTTGTAGTACTGGCGCGTCACAGCCTGGCTGAGCTGAGCCCCTGGAGAAACAAAGGGTTAAATTTTCATTATTATTTCTAATTGAAACGGCCGTGTGGGCTGTTTGTCTGCAACGTGTCCCTGCTCTCCTCATCTCTCATCACACCAAGGTCACAAATGGGAGCAGCCCTGCAGCACTGGGTGTTTTAAAGCCCCTGTTTGAGCCTAAAGATCACGTGGAGGGTGAACACTGTGTACAGAATCTTGTCCAGGAACTAGAGTAGGGCTGCAAGAGGCAAGGCTTCTCAGCCCTTCCACCTGCAGATACCATTCGTTTCCCCACAACTTGTAGCTCCCCTGGGGTATGAGGAACACGAAAACATGGAACCGAGTATTTCAGAACAGAACCGCAGCTGGTCTGAAACCTGGCCCATGACATCTGGCATTACTTCGATTTTTAAAGCCAAATCAGTGTCACGCAGGCTCGAGGCCAGAGCACCAATCCATCATTATTCCCTCCACGCTGGCCAAACGCCACAGCAGCTCCGTTAAGGCAGTTTAAAAGAGTGTTTGTTCCCCAACATCGTAAGGAGATCCCCGAGTGGTAGAGGAGCCCTTGACTCATCACTGCTGGCGACGAGCACTGGTAACTGCAGCATGCAAGCGGGAGGAACTGGGCAAAAACCTGACCCCAGCTCTCGCTCCCCTGGCGTGTATCAGCCGGGTGACACGTACCGGTGGCCCAGGCAGGGACGGGCTTGCGAGGCTGGCTTTCGTCGTCGGTGGAGTCGTCGCTGTTCAGATCCATCCCGTAGTTGTTGGGATTGACCACGGGCGGCTTGGGATCTCTCTTGGCCTGCGGAGTCATCTGGTACGAATTGCAGGCCGGCGAATCCTGGAAGACAGGCGGACCGCACAGCGTCAGGCGCACCAGCGCTGCCGCAGGGCCGGGCTGCAGCGAGGCGCCTCCGGCTTTACTGGGGAGGCGCAAAACCTGGAGATGGGCAGTTCTCAAGTTCTGACCCGAGAACTTGACCCAAGTTCTAAAGTTCTGACCCAAAGATGACTTTGCATTGCCTTCTCCCGTTTAATTAGGCTGCTTAATTGGCTACGTAGGACACGAACAAGCCAGCAATAGCTGCACCTAACACACCGACCGCGGCTCCACTCCCTTCAAGCAAGGCTTAAACGGAGTGGTGACATCCTTAGAGCTGGAGCCGAGTCACGTGCCCTAAACCCTCTGCAGCCAAACTTCTGGGCTTGGTTAATATTAAACCGATTGTTACCACGCAGAGAACAGGCACATAACAGCTCAGGACAAACTGTATTGCCATTTGTATGGGAACAGCACGACTGAGAAACGCAAGTGACAAAGGAAAACTTAAAACTGCAAATTTCACCAGCCACGAAACACATCTCTCGAGCTGGAAAGAGCTTTTCTTCCCCAGAAGGGGCTGCCTTTGCATCCCTTAAGGTTAACCCACGTTTCACTGCTTTGGCAGCGAAAGATGAACATAAGCAGCTTTGCAAGGAGATCAAGACCCACGTGTTTGTTCCCAGAGTTCGAGGCCCGTACGTTCACCTGTGGGTTTTTCTCAGGTGCCCTCAGCCGTGAGGCCCAAACTCCTCCAGACTCTGCTGCCATCCTGTGGCTGTTTCTAACTTTGAGCCTAAATAACTTCCAGCACCTCTTCTGCCTGCACAGTTCTCCCAGTATTGAAGGAGGAGGAGCTCTGCACCGCAAGGCAACGTTAACAGCCACTGCCTTGCCCTGACAAGAAAACCCTGGCAAACACTTGCTGCTTCCCTTCCCTCCTTTTCACTCCCAAAAGCCATTTAAATGCTCAAGGCCACCAGGAGCCAACCTCCGATAACCAGGAAAAAGGTTTACAGGATCGCTCCGTTATTGAAGGGGAATATAAAAAGCAGAGGGTAAAACTGCCCCTGTAACAGCATGTCAGGGCTGGAATCTCTGATGTCGCCACTAAAGACATTTCACCAGAGAGCAGATTACCTCTTTGTTTTCTAGGTGCTGAGTTTGGGCTCTATCTTTAGCCTTTTGTTCCTCTGGCAGTTTCTTCTGTTCTTGCTCCTGCCTCTTCATCTCTGCCAGCCTCTGCTCCTCCTGCTGGCAAGCCAAACGAATTAATCTTACGAGCTAAGCTACGCTGTTAGCCCAGGGATCCATTTTTTTGCTATGCAAAAAAACCATCCAAGCATCTAATTGCAAGTCTTTGTTGCTTGTGGTGCTGAGGAGCACTCCAAACAGCGCAAGGCAACGGTTTGAGCTTCCGTCACAAAGGGCACAAACACACCGACCTTCTCATTCAGGGGCATCAGCTGCCTCTGGTCACACAACGACCTCACGCTTTGAAAAACTTGCTGCTGACTTTGTCTTCAGGATATAAACACCAGAAACCAGCTGCCTGTCTGCAGATGGGAGACTCTGTGCTACTGATGTCAGCCCCTTTCTAGACTAACGAACAGCACTCTCAGAGGCCAAGCCATCCCATCGTGCAGTAACCACCCCAGACAGGTGAAAACTCTCACCCTGTGAATGCCCAGTTTTTCCTACGGGATCTAAAGGAAGCCAAGAGGCCGCTAACTCAAGCAGCAGCCGTCTAAAACCAAGGGAAACCAATCCCACACGGTCTGAACGGCAGGACGAGTTGACAGAGGGCTGCCACCAGCTGCCTGTAACTCCACGAAGCCAACTGCCAGAGCGAGGGGCTGGCAGGGCATGCAGGGGTCCCCAAGGGGAATCCAGCTCCCTGAAGGCGGCCAGACAACTGCTGTCACTGTACCAATGCCACAGCTCTGCTAAGTGGAGGGACAAGGAATTTTAGGCAAAAGTTGGGACAATTTCCAACCAACTATTCCAACCTTCTGTTCTTTCTCACAAATCATCTTGAAAGTGTAGGTTCTCCCAGATCTTACATAAACCCAAAAGCAACAATCAGTCCAAATAGCAAAGGGTTTGCTACCAATTCCCAGCCATTACTGGGTGCAAGTCCTTCAGAAGGGGCGTTCCAAAAGCCACCTGAACGCCACCTGTGGGCTCTATCCCTGCTCCAGTGAAACGCACGCTGCGAGTTAAGCAAAACCCTGAGCCCACCCCGCTGCAGTTGCTTTATTCCAACAGCATGGACTGCCCAGGCATCACAAGTTCCCTCCTCAACACCACAAGCAAAAACAGCTGCTTAGTTCTCCGTGCTGGCACGACTGCTGCCGAAAACAACCTGACCAAGTCGAGTACAGTCGGTGCCTGCCGTTCTACTGGAAGCGGCACAAATGTAAAACCAAGATGTTGCTTCCGAGAGGTCTGGGGTCAATTACTGCTTGACCTCAAGAGAGGTACAGGTACGCCTGGGCACAGAAAGGCGGACAAAGCCGAAGACCTCACCTGAATCCAACGTGGCCGTTACCTGCCCTTTCTTCTTGCGCCGCTGCCATCTACAGAGAGCAAGCGCACCTTCCGAACGGGACAGAGCAGGCCCCGGGTAAGAGCCCCTCTGCTCGGCTCGAGTCCAGAAGTGCAACAACTCGCCAGGGCTCCCGATGGCCTCACAGCTCAGCGGCGCCCGACACTAACAGCTACTGCAGTCAGACCTGGGCGGCCTGGCCCTTCCACCAGAACACAGTACTTACTTCATTCTTCTCCACCTCCTTGTGCAGCTGTTCTTTAGCAGCCGACGCCTCCTGCAGGCGAGCAGCCTTCTCCTGCTGTTCACGCAGCCTGGGAACCAAAGCCAGACCATTACTCCCAGAGCTGCGCGGGGGGTACCCTCCCACCCAGTGCCTGCCGCAAACCCCTCTTTCTCTCTCAGCTTTTCAGGGCACTCCACGCTTCCTACGTTAAGGAGCCCAGAATTCCTTCTTGGCAGCTCGGTACCTGTGCTGGTGCAGAGCTGCACTGGCAGCACAAAGCAGCTCTTTGCTGCTGGGGCCTTTCACTAGCGCCCTCTGTTCTGCTGCTTTTCAAAGTCCCAGCACAGAACACAGTACACAAATGGATATTGTCTTACTTCTCTGCCTGGATCCTCTCCTGTTCCTTCTTCCTCTCTAGCTCTCTCTCTGCAGCCAGCTGTTTCTCCCTCTCCTGTTCCGCCTGTCTCTGCTCAGCAATCTTCCTGGCACGTTCCTGCTCCTCTTCCTTCCTCTTCTGCATTAGCTCTTTGTGCCGACGTTCCTCCTCCTCCTGGTAAGACCAACACGGCGGTTACTCACGGGGCGCTGCACAGGAACAGGCTCCAGCATAAAGGAGCAGGAGCACCTCCTCTGACCCGAGTCTCTAGCACCCACCGCTAGGCAGGAGGGAAACCACTGAGGTCCCAGTGCTCTCCAGGCAGGTGCACCTTCTCTCCAGCTATTTCAGTGCTGGCCTTTGCCTGCCCACACTGCGCCCCAAAGGCCTCATGGCCACCACGCTCTGGATCGCTGACAGACAGGGATAACAGAGATTTTAACCCCTGCCAACCCACAAACGAAGGTCTCTCGTGAGAATCTGTCCAGAACCGCGGAAGAACCGCGGGTCGCAACCACCGTGACCAGCACAGCTATCGCAGGAGGAGTGGGAGGCACAACGCTGCGCAGAGCTTTGAGGACAGAGCCTCCCCACTACGCTGACGGTCACTCCGCTGGCTCCTGTCACTACTCCTGCTGAACCCCTTGCTCACAAAGGCTGTGGCAGATGGCGGCCACTCTAATTGCCTGCAAGATGACAGGATGGGCTCCAGCACGGACCTGCTGCAGGGCTTTTTGTTTCCTGGCCTCTTCATCGTGCCTGCGCCGGGCCTCTGCTTCTTCCATTTTCCTGGCAGCTGCTTTCTTTTTGATCTTCTCCTCTGCCAGCCTTTCTTCCCGCACCTAAGACACGCACAGAGATGGCTGAAGAGCAAAGTCTCAGGGGGGACAGTTCTCTGTGCACATGAAATGTCACAGCAGTAAGTCTCAAAGATGAAGAGCTCCCACCCTCTCACAGGGCGAAAGGTTCCTCTTTTGCCACCAGGAGCCAACAGGACCTGTGCTTTAGTATTTAGGGAAACGACCTCCTTTTACATCTCCCCAGGAAGAGCTGATCCTGTTCTGGTATTTGTACATCTAACACCACAAAAGCCATCAGAACATATTCTCAGAACCAGGAAATAAGAAAAGCAGATGGAGATAATTAAAGCAGACAAATGACTGCTACGGTCACATGTGCAAATTGTCTGAAAGCCTCAGACACGAGAAAAGGTCTGGAGGAAGCGTGTTTATTTTCACCCCTTCATCTATGAGATGGGAGAACAGCTTCAAGTAGATAAAGCCTCGGGGCCATTAGGCTGGCTTTATCTACTTGAAGTTCTACTTCCACCTGACTAACAGAGCCTCAATAAAGCCCATTTAGATTCATAATTCTGGAAAATAAGGGTTTTCATCTGCCGTTTGCTGTAACCAAGAGAAAGGTAGTCTTGGAATCACCAAGTTTCTGGGAATTTCTTTATCCAGCTATTCTCCAGTTTGTTCTCTAGATTTCAAGCAGCCTCACCTCCTCTCTTTCTGGAAGGCACACTCTGGTGGCATCATCTACCTCAACAGATTATTTATTCTCCCAAACAAACACTACAGGTATGTGGGGCCTTACCTTCTCAGTCTTCTCATCAAACAGAGCGATCTTCTGCTCAATGCGCCTTTTCCGCTCCTGTTCGATCTGCTCTGCCCGCTCCCGAGCTTGCAACACTTTGCGCAGGCGCTCCTCACGCTTCCTGCAGGACACAGCCCAGCTTCAGCACTGCAGCCCAGCAGATGAGCTCCTCACGGCTCGGACACAAGGCCGACAGACACAGCTCTTGGGCAGCGTGAAACTCACTGAACCAAATACACCATTCGCTTAAACATCAGCAATATTTTTAAGCTCCACCTGAGACAGAGGACTTAAGACAAAAGGCTGAAGAGGCAGTCAGCTGGGATAGTTAACTATTTATTAGCATCCTAGATAGATAATTGTCTTTGCCTTGCGAGAGCAAGCCAACAAGAATTTTCGCTGCATGTACAGACCCCCCAAGATAAAAGACCCAGATATAGGGACCTACAGGTGCAGAGAGGCAGAAAGCGTATACTCACAGCCTTGCCTCTTCTAGGCGCCGCTGCTTCTCCTCCTCCAGTTTTTGTCTTCTCAGCTGCTCAGCTTCCTGCTTTTTCCTCAGAGCCTGCAGCTTCTGTCTCTCCCATTCCTGAGGTGGATTGAAATCTGGTTACAGCCGCCTGCCAGGGCTTTTCTACTCAACTTGCTCAGGTTAAGCAAGGGCCCAGAGGTAACAGCAAGGGACCGCAGCCAGGACCAAGGGGTGGCAACAACCCTGAAACAGAGCTCAGGTGGCCTGTGGTGTGGTCATGGATGTCTGGGAATGGATGTGATGGAAAACAAGGCAGTGGTGTTAATCTTAAGAGAGCAGGAGAAGGAGCTGGGAAGTCAAAACAGAAGCCTCAGCACTTGAAGCCCAGGCAGCTTCCACCGACTGCGGACAGACAGCACTGCCGTTTATGTCGGCAAGGAGAACCACGACAGCCGCGCTACTGCTTGGCAGCGATACCGACCTCCCGCAGCGAGAGCGGGGACAGACAGTGCTCTAGGAAACACCTTGCCTCTTCAACTCGGAGCTTCCCACAAAGCCCCATCCCATGGTAAACCACCACCATCTAGACAGGGTGCTTCCAGCTTGTTTCAAGCCGTCAGCCCCATACATCACCTAGACAGAAACGCAGCAGGGCATGTATCCCATTTTTCCCAACAGTCCAGCTAATTCAGCCTAAGTATACTGTCAATTAGAAGAGTAAGATGCAGTCACCAGTACAGTCACAGCAAACACATTAAGATAAACTAATTTAATGCCAGATTTGATACTGCAGATGCCCAATTACAGCAGGCCTGGTCTTAGCACAAACCCATCAGTAAGCACGGTGAAACACTCAAGAGATTACCTTATGCTGGGCTCCATGTTGCAAATGACTGGTGTTACTAGTATCCAAACTGCCTAATTTAAAACTAACAATTATCTTGTTGCTCTGGTGCTATTTAGTTAAGTTTAGCCCTCACACAGAAAAAGTCCCGAGGGGAAGTGGCCCGCACTGGAGTGAAACCCAAAATACGACATCCAGTGAACTGACAGCAGCAGGGGATGCACTAGCCCGGAGACTCTTTCCTCATCATATCAGCTCCTTTGCCAACAGAGACACTAACGTCAGCAGGACACCAGCGAGACTGCAGCTTGAGTCCTTCACTGCTTCCCAGCGACAGACTCCTCTTACCTGCTGGGGTGCAGCAGCAACCGTGACAGCTTTAAGCCACACGACGAAGTTCTGCCATTAGGTTGCCAGGTACAAGCCAGATGCAGGAAATCCAGTTTCTGCAGATGCCCTCCTCTCCCTCCCCAGCTCTCCTGCAAGTGAAAACCAGCCCTAGAACTACCTTATTCTGCAGGGAACTTGCAGGGTATTAGAAGCATGAGCAACCCGTGCTCGGCACGCCAGCTTCTAGCTACAGCCTCGTCCTGGCCCGATACTGTCAGAGCGCTGCTCTGGAACTACGGCACACCGACCGAAACCTGCTTTTCCTTGACACCAACCTCTCTTCTGAGCGAAATACCAACCATAAACGCAGACCAGGCAAGAGCGAGGGCTGCCCTCAGCGAGGCGGGCAGTATTCCTACTGCCAGCCCAGCCCACGCCATTAAATGATGACGGTTTGTGACCCAACTGCCTCACGTAAGCAGGACACAGGGAAAACCAGCTCCCTTTGGAAATCTAGAACCAGACCTTCTCAAACCCCATCCACCCAAACGGCTGCTCTGTTTGGGATACAGGCGCTTCCCCTGGGGCGCTGTGAACGTCACCGTGGCGTTGCACAGGCAGAGGCATCTGCCCGCAGACAGCAACGCTGTTCGCCTCCGCTGGCTGCGGCAATCACACTACGCCGACAGCGATGCCGGGTAGGTTTGGGCAGCGGCAGACCCGCCTCACTGAGCCAGCAGCCTCCTATTCAGGACGGGCTCTTATTTCTTCCTGCTTCAAAGGTCCAAAAAACCTCAGAACACCAGAAGCTTCGACTTAAGAGGCATTTGCTCAGATCTCACTCATTAGAAGTCCTAGAAAGGAGACTTTGGATGTGCAGACTGCAGTTATATACACACCTCACTGCAGTATTCAAAATCCCCTTGATTTTTCTTTCCCAGGTTTCATTCCCAACCCTTACTTGCTAATACCACAGGGGAATGTTACAGTAATAAAGCTTAGGGTCCAAATTAGAAGTCTTTAGGGAGCTGACTAATCACAACTTTATTTAGTTTATGTTACATTAGCTTAAAGTTACTTCTCAGTCTGATATGGGTTGAAAGGTTTCTTTCACATCTGTGCTTTAACTTAGCCACTCGACAGACCATCATGTACCAGCCCACAACAGAGTCTTGCCTTACCTTGGGATTAGACTGGAGAGGAGTATTGTACCTGATAAAAGATTTTATTACTCCGTTTCTCCCCACAGAGCTTGGCGTCATGAGGAGCTGGTTCTTCTGCACAGTGTGCAAAAACGTTTTGAAAGGACGCACAACCTGTGAGAAGAAAGGCAAAAATGGTCCTCAGAAGCGCGAGTAAGAACCAGGTCTGGGTGAAGTACAGCAGGGTTACAAGGATCTTACTTTGCTGGCTGGGAAGGCAGGGGATGGGGTCTTTCTTCTTGGAGGAGAAAGCCCTCCATCTTCTGCTTGCTGACTGTCATAGCGTTTATCCACAGCTCTCTTATAACTGGGCTTTCTCCTGCAAGAAAAGCAGAGTCCGTCATACACGGCAAATCCTCCCGATTGTCCCAAAGTCAGGTTTAAAAATAGGTCATAAAACTATCCCAGCTTAAAAGATATTTCGTTGTGTACACACAAGTATCTACCCAATAAAAAATTTCCAATGTGACAGAAGATACAAATTAAATCCTCTTTTCACAGGGGCAGAGAAAACTTATTGCAGAAGTTTCAATAAGTCACAAAACACTGAAGCCATTCAACAGTGTTATAGCGTTGAACCTGCCCTGAGCTGGACCACAGATCTCGAACCAGACCGATGCCACCAACGTACCTGGCACTCTGGGGAGGTTCCTGGGTCTCCACGTTCTTATTTAAGTTGTTTTCTGAAAGAAAACATAGTTACACAGTTAGTTCTAGCAGGAAAAATAATCCTTTCCCAGACAGCTCTGAAAGCAGACAACAGATTGGGCAGCTAAGTAGCCAAAGGCCTGCCGTGAATGACGCAGAGCGGGACCTCTCTTGCTTTCACCAGCCACCGCCATTCAAACCTGGAAATGCACGACAAAGCCAAGCCGCCTGAAGCAGCCTGCGGCGTGCGTCTGCTCCAACGCAGTGCCACGGGCTCTGCGGAACAGAGCAACTGCTCGCTTTGGAAACGGGGTTCGGCTAGGCCCCCCCTCACCTGGGGATGCATCCCGCCACCTCCATCACATTTCCATGCACTTCCCGGGGTGGAAGGTAACTCCAGCAGCGAATTTCCTAACTGCTAATCTCTTGAAACAAATCCCCGCTTGCCAAAGGTTAGACCAGTCTTTCAGACTGGGCTCTCAACCCGACTAGCCAATCTCTCAAACTCCCCACTCTGCCTCCCAGCGAAGCGGGGACTTTTCAAAGTTCTGCCACAAGAATCCCGCGGGAGCTACCGTTGCTGCTCGTCTCCTGCGGCTGCTCGTTTCTGCTGACGGTTCGAGAGCGAAGGGACATTCGCAGGCTTTGGCCATCCTGCAGGGAAAGCAAACGGGTTTCAGCACAATTCTCGCACAGCAACAGCCGATTACTGCTTCAAATCACGACGTCGTTCTGACAAGGCCGCTGTCTGCCCTATCACCAGAGAATACAAAACCGTACGCGCAGGGGAAAGCATCGGTGCCAGCACCCAGAGCCAAGTCCTGACCTCAGCTGCGTGAAACACCTCAGGACACCGCCATGGCAAACGCCACGACGTCTAAAGCAGAGACACGGACAGAACACAAGTGTCTGCAGCGAGGGACGCGCTGCTTAGGCCGAACAAACTCATAAACCATTAAGGGCAAAAGCACTGTCTATGCTGTCTATGCTGGCTGGACTTCTGGCAGAGTCAGGCAGCGCTCGCTTCACTTCACAGTGATGAACGGACGAACAGGGAGACGGCAAAGAACCAGCTCATCGCCTTGATTTATCGGTTTGTTACGAACACGACGCGCGTTGCCGTTTGCTGCCTTTGCCCTTACACTGATATACAACCACTCTGTTGTGATAATGGGTTTACAGGCCCGTGAGAGAGCACGCGATGGCTTTTGGAACCCGCAGGCAGCTAGCAACGTGAGCATCAACCCTGCTCCCCAGACCCGCGCTGGCCAGCGTGCAGGCTGGCAGACACAGCGGAGCTGGGAAGAGGAGAAAGAAGTATCCTCTCAGCCTTATCCTCCCCCAGTGCTTCTGCAGGCTCTCACCCTCAGGCGAGGCAGAGGAAGCATTCTGTAGCCCCCGGAAGGGCACAGACGTGATCAATCCGAGATCAGGCCCGGGAAGAACGTGACCTTTGAGGAACAGCTCACACACAGGTACTGCCTGCGCACCTTCCTACAGACAAAGGTATTTTCTGGTTTGGGAAGGTTGCCGAGTCACCACATTTTCATGCTGCTCACCGCTCCCAAAGGAAGTCTCTGACAGAAACGGAATCCCGTTTCGTTTGCTGAGAAAACTGCTGATCGATAGACAGACAGACAGACAGGGTATGGTAACTGGCGACATAGGCTGAGAACGGGACAGGCGACAAGGCCCCGCTCCCAGCAGCAGTGGTGCAGAAACAGAAGGTGAGGATCAAGGATAGACCAAATACACGACACGGACTAGCCTGTGCTTATAAACTCATCAGGGTACAGAAACAAAGCGAGCCCTCTGCTCACAGACCGGCAAAGCGTCTGTCATTGTTCTCCCCATTTTCACTTTAAGCTTTTCTACAACTGTAACTCAGGCAAGCTAAAAATCCAGAGGTGCTAGAAAAACTGAGCTAATGTGAACTTCCGCAGAGGTACTGACAAGCCCAGCCATAAAAGCATGCACCAGCCTGTCCCTGTTTACGGAAGTGCTTAAGGCCACAGAGCTCCGGTCCATTAATTCAGTCTTTGCTTATTGAAAATTAATGTGGACAAAACATCAACATAATCCCGGGATTTCTTCCTCAGGAGGTCAGTGAGAATTGTGGAGGGATGTTTTGACGTGAATGATCTTTACAAATTTCTGTGTTTGTCTTAAGACAAACTGACGGGCTTTGAATAACCTGTAGGACTAATGAAAAGGTCAAAAGAAGCTTTGAAAATACAGAAACAGTAATAGTGCACAAACTCTGTCCAACTGAACAAAAACTTCCCTGAATTATGAGGTTATTTTTCTGTATAGATTCAGGATTGACTTTTCATACAACTGATCTCTAGCAAGAGGCTAAGAAGCAAGAGCCAGAAAGCCAGACGGGGTATTCAGCCTGGGGTGTATCAACCCATCGTTCACATTTGAACATACTGATGCAACACGACAGAGAGAATGCCATCTTCTAGTCAGAGCTAGCCTGGATTTGGAAGCACTGGAGACCGTAACACCACACCGACAGAGCACCTCCCTCTGCATCCAAAACAAGCCTTGGGTCACAGGGGCTCATTTTCCAAATAAAACTTTACTGGGTTTTGTTTTGCCAGTTTTGGAACATTGTGATTAAAACAGACATAACAACCTCAGGCTTTCTCTAGGCTGCATGCGGGAACCAGGGAGGCGACGCAGAGGCTTGGGCACCTGCGGGAGCCGAGCGCTCGGCACCTTCTGTTCTCGTGTGCAGCCCCTGGACTGAGCTGCGGGCAGAGCTCCCCAACAACCCACGGAGGTGGGCGCCACACACTTCGCTCACAAGGCCACACAAACAGAAATGCTTTTAAACTCTGCTCAGATCTTACCTGCTTGGAGGGGGTACAAGGTCCAGAAGGAGGCCTAAGAAAAAAAAAAAGGAAAAAATGCAGCCCTGTTTAATAACACCAAGGAAACTGTGAAGCCAGTTGTTTCTGCAAGCAGCGCATTCAATACCAAGAATGCCGCTGTAAAAAAGTCCTCCAGGGTATTATGGATAAATAAATATCTTAAAAGCGTCTCACCCAGTTTTGACAACTGTTTCTTCGTCCTCTGGCACCTCTCCAGAGCTGGAGACTGCAGGAAAGGAAAAAAAGCCAGAGCTATAATGTACAGGTGCAGGGCAAGGCTCTGCTGGAGCGAGGTTCCCCAAGCCTGGGCAGAGGCATCTGCTGAGCCTCCTGGTGACCGCCTGCAGCTCGGGCATGTGCCGCCGCAAGCACGGGCAGCCGCACGAACCCGCGCAGCACCAGGGAAATGCTGCAATTTCGGTGTCAGAGAGCAAGTGGCTTCAGCTACAGGCGAGCTCAAAGCGCTGTTCCATGAGCCGACATTAGGAGCGACCAGGTTTGGGCTCAGACTCATCCTGCAGGGCCACCTCCAGCTACCAGCAGCAGTTAAATGCGGCGTCACTCGAGCGCGAGTGCAGCTTCCCTCCACATCTTCCAGCCGGCTCAGCAGCAGCAGCTTTTTAAGTACCAGCACCCCAAAACTGCCGCTCGTGCCGAAGGCAGCGCTGCAGCTCCAGCCCGGGCGGGCGGTGCACAAGGGCAGGCTTCGCAGGGGCAGGGCAGCCCGGTGGGAGCACCAACACACGTGCTGTACAGACCTGCGCAAGAGCCGCTGCACCAGGACGCGGCAGGCACGCTCTGCCGGCGACCGACGCGCTTTGGGCTTCACCAGCTCGACTGGAGCTGCCTGAAACATCCCAGTTCCTCTCCTCGCACCCCGAAATTTTGACTAGCCAGAAGAACAGTCATCTCAAGTAGCACAGAGGGGAGAAATAAAGCCTTCCTTCAACCTCCCAGGTAATCCAGATCCAGACAACACGGACTGATCATTTAAACCGGGCAGGTAAAGCTACTTCAGGGCCTCTTCAAAGTTACAGCTGGAAAGTCATCCCTGTGGTTTAATTTTTTACTGAGGGAGCCCTCAACACCACGCTTAGAAACTTAGACAGCACTCCACACCACTCTGGTACCGCCACTGAAACCCTGCCCGGGGGGTGCAGTGCTCTGGTTCTGGAAAAACAGTGACATTGGTATGGCAGAAAGTACTACAGCGCCTGTCCAAGTCTACCCTTCTACAGCAAAAAGAGGACGACTCTTCAAGCAAAGCCAGGTTCGCACAGCACAAGTCCCACAAAGCTAGAACGCTGCAGATGAACGCATTACAGTAACGTTATTTCAGCTGTATTAGTTCTCCCTTCAAGCAAAGTAGTATGTTGTGCAAGAGAACCAATCTCTCCTCAACATCAAATTCTGTGGAAGAGGTTCTCTTGCACCATCTACATTTCAGGAGCCATTTACTAGCCCACCATTTACCAGCCACTTCTTTCCCTCAGCCTGAAAAAAAAAAAGTGAGGTTATATCCACCCCTGCGTCCTCCTGCACCACATCCAACGCTTGCATTCCAGTAGCACAGAAAAACATTTAAATCAGTTTATCCTTCGCTGAGACCTGCCTCTACTGCAAGCTGTAAAGGCTTGGAAGACTTAACAAGTTTACAAAGCCAAGCCTCAAAATCCCCTTCTCAGGAGAGGCACTACAGCTAGCAGCCAGATTCTGTTTAAAGAGCAGCAAATTTATGGTAGTTGCTTCACTCCCCAGAAAACACACAAGTCTTTGTGAGAGCCCACACCAACAGCAACCAACCCCGTGCACCAGATTCCTCCTTGGCTTTGTAAGCTGCCGCCACAGAAACTCGGGAGACATTAAGGCTGTTCCCCCCAAAGGCTGAACTCGTAGCCACAAGCTGTTAGCTGCCACAGTCACCCAGGTCTCTCTACTGACAGGTCTCTAGAAAGCCATTGAGAACGCCCACACTTAACTGCGGCTTGCCTAGCCCAGGGAGATCAGCTGCTGCACCCAAACTGAAGAACTAGCCCCATAATGCCGTTTTTCCTCAGCAAAAAGCACCAGATCAACAAAAAGAGCAGGAACAGCACAAAGCAAACTCATCTGGTGACATTCGAACTTACCACCCACGCGATCGGATGACACGGATGACTTTTGAGCTGCCTTCCTCTTGACCATTGTCCTGGTGACAGATTTCCGGATTGTGCTTTCCCTCTTCCTGGCTAGGGAGTACTTCTCTGCCAAGGAGGTTCTGCGAGTCATGGAAGTTTTACCCATCAGACTTCTGCGGACAGAGCGGCGGCTGAGCCTAGAGCCCGTCGGAGTCCCTGGGCTATCCCTTGTGTACTGGGAAGGCTCCTTGTCAGGCCCCGCTAGCACCTGGAGGGAGTCATCTACCTCCTCCAGCCTGGGCTCTTCGCTTAAAATGACAGTAGCATTAGCTGCCTCTGCTGTGTTCCACTTAGCTGCAGCCTCGCTTTCTCTTGCAGCGCTCGCCTCAGGGGTACAAGGGACCACCAGCTCAGAGGCCGCGGGCACAGGCGGCGATTTGGCAGCCTCGCTTTCCTTGGGAGAACCATCATCTGGGCTCAGGAGGATGGTCGTGGAGAGCTTCTCCGCTGGTTTAGATGCCGCTTTCTGGACGTGTAGGTCAGCACTAATGTGACTGTTGACATCCAATTCTACTAAGGGAACCTTCCCTTTCGCTTGCTGAAGAGGAGGGATCTCAGGAAGGATCTCTGAGCTTTTAGCAAATGTTGCAGCCCGGGATCTTGTCATCCGCTGAGGTGGAGAGACCTGTTTAACCTCAGCCCTGATTAGTTCCAGGTTTTCTTTATTCCAGAGTTGTTGAGAGCATCGTGTGGAGGGTCCCGGTTTGAGGCTGCTCTTCTTCCGTCTGGACAATCTAACAGCAGAAACAGCGCGTTAGAGCCAGACCGGGCTCAGGAACAGGCCAAAGCCTTCCCACGCGCAAACGGGAACGCGCAGGCAAAGTTAAAACCCCCGGGACCGGCGCCGCCAGGAGCTGGGGACACACCGAGCCGCCGAGCGGAGAGCGCCTCGCCTCGGAGCGGGAGATGGCGAGGGGCGCAGCGACGCGAAATGGCACCGAGCGGCGGGGGGCGGGCAGCCTCTGCGCGGGAACCGCGGCGTCGGGACGCGCTGAGGCCGCCGGGCCGAGCGCTGGGGAGCGGGGCGCCTGACCGGCCCTTCCCCGCGGGGATGGAGGCGGGAACGGCCGGGACACGCTGCGGGGCGGGGGGGCCGCTGTCTCCGTGCGAGCTGCGGCAGCGCGCTCCGCAGCCCCGCCCGCACCCCGCCTGCCACCCACCCAAGGCCGCGGCTCCCCGGCCGCCAGCCCCCGGCCGCGGGCGGGCCTACCGCTTCCTGCACGGCCCGCTCTCCTCCCGCAGGGTGGAAACGCGCTTCCTCCGCTGCCGGTTCTTCTGCGATGGCGTCTTGGGCATCAGCTCCGGCTCGTCGCTGTAGTGGCTGCGAGGGGAAGGAGAGAGACGAGGGGTCAGCACGGGGAGCGGCCGGGAGCGGCCCGGGGCGGGGCGGGGGGGGTGTCGGTACCTGCCGAACATCCTGACCGCCTCATCGCGGATCTCCTCCAGCCACAGCAGGTCGGTGTCGTTCACCTGCTGCAGGAACGCCGCCAGCCGCTGCTTGCACACGGCCGGCAGCTGTGCCGGGCGCGCCGCCGCCATCACCATCGCCGCCGCTGCCCCAACGGCCCGCGCGCGCGCACTACCGGCCCGGCCCCGCCGCCCGCCTGGAATTCAAACCTAGCGCCCGCCTTCCGCCCCGCCGACGTCACGACGGCGCCAGCCTATCGCCGCCGCGCCGCCCACGCAGCCCGCCCTCCCCATTGGCTGCGAGGCAACACGGGAGCGCTCAAAACGGGCTCCCCTCTACTCGCCGCTCTCTGCGGTCGTGGAGGGCTCGGCTCGGAAGGCGAGGCCTGGAGGGGCAGGCGAATAGGCTGTGGGGCTTTAACGGCGGGGAGTGATGGACGCGGGCAGAGGCCAATAAGAGAGCCAGCCTCGGGGGGGAACATGCGCGCTGTGATTGACAGAGGCTGGGATGATGCCGGGGCGGGAGGGGGCAGCCGTGGCTGTGAGGGCGCGGCGGGGCAGTCGGTCGGTGTGAGCGGCGGTGGAGCGGGCCGAGGCCGTGCCCTGCCTTAGGGGGAGGCAGATGGAGGGGCCTGGGGGTCCCTCGGGGCCGGAGCTCTGGGCTTGTGCCTGCCCGCGGTGCAGCACCGGGTCCTGGCCTGTCCCCCCGCCCCGAGGCAGGCAGGGGGCTGGGGCCTCCCCTCCCGCCCGGGGGGTGTCCCCGGCGGCCTGTGAACCTGCCGGCCTCCCTCTGTGTTTCAGGCAGGGCCATGGCGGAGGCTGACGGTCCTACCCGGCTGCTGGAGGTGTGCGGGCAGCGGCTCTCCCGCTTCCTTCATGACGCTGAGCACAAGCACTTGGCTTGGCTGCGGGAGGTGGAGGAGCAGGGCGTGAGGATGCTGGATAGGTAGGGGCTGCCCTCAAGGACCTCTCCCTGCCCCAGGGAGATGGCTGCTCTCAAAGTGCTTCCAGCCTTGCCCCGGGGCAAGGCCGTGTTTCCACCGCTGCTGGGCCAGCCCTGCTGCGAGGCCCGGCCGGTGCCAGCTTTCCCAGCTGGGTGACTGGGGTGTGGTGGTATCACTGGGCTCTGCAGCTCGGTTTGGGCCGTGGTGCCAGGACACTTCACTGGCTTGTTTCCCACCCCTCTCAATGAGTGACCCGTGTTTGGTGGATAGCGTTGTTTTAGGCAGCAGGGGGAAGCAATCTCTGTCTTCTGCGTTTGTTTGCTCAACAGCAACTTTGGGGCTGAGCCTGAATTAATGCCCAAAACACCGTCGCAGAGGAGGCGTCCCAAGAAAAGGCAGTCCTCCTGCCTGAAAGATGACAATAAGGAACCAAACAGGAGGAGGTAGGTGAGTTGGTTTGTTCTGGCTCTGCTGAAGGGCATTTAGGAGTGAAACAAGAAGGTAACTGTTTCCACATACACAAAACCAGAAATCGCTGCTTTATTCCCTAAGCTGCAAATACATTTAAAAGGGCACGTCAAGATCAATCAGCATTTTGATTCCTGTGGAAGCTTGGCATACAGTTGGCTGGCTTCCTTCATTTTGATTCTTGTTTTTTCTTTTTTTTTTCTGGTTAGAAACAAGGAATAATAAATACCTTATTTTCTTGTCTGTTTGGATTTGGGTTTTGTTTCAGCATGATTTTTGGCCTGAGGTTGCTACTGGCATTCACTCCCCAAACCTTTGTGCCGGTGCTCGAGAGAGCCTGAGCATGGAACTCGCCACCAGTGATGTGCAGAAGCAGCACGTCCACAGCCGTTGTTTGGAGTGGCAGGCAGAAAGGCTCAAAGGGGTTGGCGGTGAAACAAGTGAAAATTCTAAGTGACTTGTTTAGAACCAAGCATGCTTGAGATGTTTAAAACTGGTGCTAAGTAGACAGCAGGTGCCTGCAAACAGAAGCCAAGGCGGGGTGGTATAGGGCATGGTTTAATTGCACGTGTAGCTGGGGATGGCTGAGGTGCTAATTACCTTCCTGGATGCTGCTTTGCAGTAGCTGACTGTATCTGCTCTCGTCTGGTGGTCAGCAGCAAGGCGGTTCAGGTGACCTTGCCTTCAGGGACCCGTGAGCTGAGGGCAGGCACGTTGGCAGCTGCTGTAGTGTGACCCAGAACTCGTCACTGGGCACTCGGGAGTAAACTGCTTGTGTGTTGTGGCCCTTAAATTTTGATAATCATGGTGAAAAACCCACAGAAGTTGGAAAGGAAGAGTTAGAACTAAAAGACTGTCAGAAACCAGACATGGAGGATGGAGAGAACAGCAAGAATAGTAAGGGAGCGTGGGAAGTTCCTGCATGTGTGTGGTGAAGGAGGGCAGGAGGAGAAAACACTGCAGATCTAAAGAGGGGGAGCTCCTAAGACATGCTGTTAGCTTTCAGGTAGCAGCTGCGTTGCTCCCCTGAAGACAAGTCTTGCATGTATTTTTCCTCATTTAAACTTGGGTTTGAGAAAGATCTGCTGATGAGACAAAGTGCCTGGGCGGGCAAGCGGCCGCTCCTCGACGGGAAGGTCGCGGTGGAGTTCAGCACGTTGTGCTCGTCCTGCAGGGCCCAGCCATTGCTGTCTGCCGTGCTCTGTTTTTCTCAGTATGTATTTAAAACCCCATTTCTGAGTGTAGCATTAATTGCGTGTTTTTCCCACCTGGTTTGTTTTTGCTAATTCTAGCAAAAGGTCCCTTTTCAGTAATGATTCTATGATTCTTGCTGGAGGTCAGAATGAGAAATTGAGGGAGCGAGGCAGGAAGGAGGGCAGAGGGTATCAGCTTGAATACGGGCAGTGGGACAAGTCACTGCTGGTGGTCACACACCAGGGGCTGTGAAACCTTGTTCTCGCACCACAGTGGGTTTTCTCAGCTGCCTTTTCGTGCTGTTGGACGTTCCCCCTTAGCTCTCCCTTTCCTCTTTGACTCCTCCACACTTTACCTGGTACCTCTGGGTCACTTTGGTGTCAGAAGCTGCCTTCCCCCGGACAACCAAATTTGTCTTTTGGGTCTGGGGTTGTGTCACGGTCCGCTCGGAGGCCTTGTGACGGTTCGTTCGCTGTGATCTCAAAGTGCAAAATTAAGGCGACCTCACCAAAGGGGTTCGCTACAATCAAACAGGGAAACTTTATTGTTTGCCAGTGAAGCGGCGTGCGATGGGGAAAGGAAAGGGGAAATAAAGTGACAAGAGGACAGATCCTTGGCTGCCACCGCGGATCCAAGGCATCCCGATGGTCCCGGGTCCAGGCAGCGTCCCGCCGGTCCTACCGATGGCCGGGATCCTTGCTTGATAACGGTTCTCGGGCTCGTCCCTGGCACCGGAGAACGGCACGGCACTCCTGCGGCAAAACAGAGCCCTCTTGCCTCCGCAAGGCTCCCTCCTTCGGCTGTTCCCTCCCCACCAGGTTTCTAGAAGGGAGCAGCAGACAGCAGCATCTCCACCCTGCTGCTGTGTCCTGCCAGATGAACAAGTCGCTCAGCTCTCGTCCTTGCTCTGTCCGGGGCACAAGGACCTCACGAGCCTGGCATTCAGGGTCAGCAGCTGCTTCTCAGGCAGGCCGCTGCAGACTCATGTCAAGGTGTCGGCCGAACTTTCAGAGTCCATATTCCTGATGACAAGGCTGAGACAATGCTGTTTTCGGACTGACTCTTACAGGTTGTCCACCCAATCTCCTTGACTTGCTGGTCAAGCGCGTGGCTCCATCCTCTCCTGACAAGTTACCTACTGCAGTAAAGAGGGTGTCACCGCCAAAGTTCCCCAAGCCTCTGTGTAGTTGGTCAGGTTTAACTGGACTTAATCTGGTCAGGTTTAACTGAAGTAATAGAGCTAGAGACAGTTACTGTTCCTGATAATTTTCTCCTAAATCACAGTAGTTCAAGCAATTGGTGAGTCCAAACTGTACAGTTATCTTTCTGTTGCCTTCCGCAGGGTCATGCTGTCAGGTGCCATGTGTATGGCAGCGTTGCTGCATTCCCCAGCTTGTTCACAACCTCTGTGTTGAGAGCCACGGACGTTTCCCCAGTGCTTGGGATGTCCTTTATACCGAGCAGCCTGCCGGAGAGCAGCAGAGCCTTCTGTTTCTAGCTGGGATCTTGTAGATCTCCACAGGGGAGGCCTCCACACGGAGCTGACCATGGGAGACTGCAATATCTTCGATCCAAAATCCCTCCCCGTGTGGATGTCCGTGCATGGCTCGAGGCAGTGGAGTTGGGTGCACTGGTGTGACTTGACTGTCCCCTGGCGTCGGCTCCGCCTGGGGCTGTGAGTTGTTATCCATGAGCATCCCGGTCCCTCAGCTGCCGCAGGTTGTGTCCATGCGCTACAGCCTTTACCTGAGCCCGCCCAGGCTGATGGCTGGGGTGGCTGCAGCGAGGGGCCTGTGCCCTGCGCTCCTGCCTGGGGCATGGAGTGGTAACATCCAGCAGAAAACCATCTTGCAGAGCGCAGTGAGCAGGGATTTCTAAATTGTTCCAGCTGAATCTGCCAGCTCTCAAGGTCCAGCTCCTGCGTTTCATCCATGATAAGAGATGGGTTGTGAGGGGGAATGGTGGAGGGAATGAGCCTGCAGGTTCACGTCAAAACTTGTCTGCTTTTTTTTCTCTAAAAATCGTTTGGGAGTGGGAGAATTCTTCATTGCTTCATTCAAGGCTGTTTTTGTTTAAGGTTGTCCAGAAGGAGAAGCAGCATCAAGCCAGCATCTTCCCGGCCAAGTTCCCAAAGGCGCCACAGCAAAGAGCAAGGCCGGGAGCCCGGCCGTCAGGGGGGAGAGGTGGTGGCGAAGACGGACGGCCAGACCTGCCCTCAGGGTGCTGACGGCAGCGCCGCAGCCTGCGAGGCTGTTATGAGGGAGCAGTTGCCCGAGGGGGATGCAGCCCCTGAGCTGCATGACGTGTCTTCCATTGCTGCGATCCCCGCTGGCCAGACAGCGAGGGACAGGGAGGAGGCCCCCAGAACAAGAGCAAGTACCTCCACGCCCAAGGCTGCTCAAAACAGAGATCCTGCCGTGCTCCAAGATCGGTCTCCTCAAGGCCTCGAAAAGGTGCTTTTCCAGGACCCTGACAGCAAAATGACTACGAGATCCAAAATAGGCCATTGCTCTGGACGCCGAAGCTTTGTGGGTGGCCCCCACAAGAGCCGTAGGGCCTCCCTGGCAGAAAAATATTCCCTGGCCAACAAAAGAGAGCGCATGATCCGGAGGTCTATCAGCAGGGCCATTTCAAAGGCGGCGGCAGCGCGAGAATCGTCCTCTGCCTCCAGCAGAGTGAGCTGTAAGTCTCTTCCAGTTGTCAAGTGTGTTCATGTGGCGAAATCAGCTCCTTGGCTTGGGCGTGGGGAGAGAGGAGCTGCGGAGCTGCTCAGCTGCGTTGGCTCCAGCTCCGCTTGGTCTCCTCCATGGGCCGTGTGGGTGCCGCCCGTCGGGGGCGCAGTCTTCAGGTCCTCCTCGGCTGTCGGGCCAGGTCTTGAGGTGTGTTTTGCTGCAGCAGGTGAAGGAAGGGGCGTAGGCACAGGGGCTGGCGGTTGCCTTGCGTGGGTTGTGGATGGGCAAAAAACCAAGAGTGAAAGGGAAAAAGCGGTCTGGCTGGTTCTAGCCACGTGTGCGTTTTGGCTGATCAGGAGAGACTGCAGCATTCCCCGGGGAGGGGCTTTAATTTGTGCGTCTTCTGCCAACTCTCCACAAAAATCTATAGGAACCGAGCATCTCCACCCCTGAAATTTGGCTGAAATTGGCAAAGGAGCTTAAATGCTTTTTGGGTGAAGGTAGAGTGGCTGGACTGAGAACCAAATAGCAGAGTCATCAGAGGAAACAAGATTCAGATACCCAGGCTATTCCTGGTAGCGCTGAACTCCTCATATCCGCTGTTCCCACTGCTCCTGGGAAGGTTTTGCTATTTGGACTTTCTAAAATCTCTGCTTCTGAAGTCAGACTGGCTTCTAATAAAGCTCGGAGGCCTTTGGTATTTAGTTCCGTCAGCTTTGAGTCACACTGCATCTAGGCATTTGCTATAACACTTTCAGCTAAGTGGTGTTATGGGGGGAATGAAATCAGCCTAAATCCACCAAATCTCTGCATAAAACTGTGTAGGGAGGCAGGAGCTGAAGTCAATCGACTGGGAAGTGTTATCTCTGACACAGGCAGGAGCATGTTTGTGCAGCTGGAGCAGGCTGCAGGCAGAGGAGCTGCTGCTTCAGTTCTCTGCCTTCCCAGCTGTCACGGTCCGCTCGGTGGCCTCGTGACGGTTCGTTCGCTGTGATCTCAAAGTGCAAAATTAAGGCGACCTCACCAAAGGGGTTCACTACAATCAAACAGGGAAACTTTATTGTTTGCCCGTGAAGCGGCGTGCGATGGGGAAAGAGGGGGAAAGGAAAGGGGAAATAAAGTGACAAGAGGACAGATCCTTGGCTGCCACCGCGGGTCCAAGGCGTCCCGATGGTCCCGGGTCCAGGCAGCGTCCTGCCGGTCCTACCGATGGCCGGGATCCTTGCTTGATAACGGTTCTCGGGCTCATCCCTGGCACCGGAGAACGGCACGGCACTCCTGCGGCAAAACAGAGCCCTCTTGCCTCTGCAAGGCTCCCTCCTTCGGCTGTTCCCTCCCCACCAGGTTTCTAGAAGGGAGCAGCAGACAGCAGCATCTCCACCCTGCTGCTGTGTCCTGCCAGATGAACAAGTCGCTCAGCTCTCGTCCTTGCTCTGTCCGGGGCACAAGGACCTCACGAGCCTGGCATTCAGGGTCAGCAGCTGCTTCTCAGGCAGGCCGCTGCAGACTCATGTCAAGGTGTCGGCCGAACTTTCAGAGTCCATATTCCTGATGACAAGGCTGAGACAATGCTGTTTTCGGACAGACTGTTACACCAGCCTACACCAGTTTGTCAGTGACGCTCAAGGGAGGCGGCGGTGCTGGTGTGGAAAGCTGAGATGAGCAATCAGCGTGTTCCCTGGGAGGAAAGCCTGCACAGGGACCTGAGCTCCACCACGCACACGTTGCTGCTCTTGGGAAGCCTCAGAATGAAATCCCCAAGCTAGCTTCTGTTTTTCTCCTCTAGGTCAAAGCTCGTTGGAGGTTTTTGTGGAAGAAGATGTGACCAGCAGCATGAGGTGAGGCTGCCGTGTAAAGCGGGCAAGAGGAAACCACAGAAAACCCTGCAAGGAAGCTATATGGGTCTCTCTTGTAGTGCAGATCCAGGACTAGTTTTGTGACGGCCTGTTGAGGTCGTGTCGTCCCCTGGGGCTGGTTGATGTTTCAAAGTTTGTGCTGTTCAGGTGCAGCCTTTACTTTTCAGAAGTCTGTTCAGGGCATGGTGAGGTTATCCCTGCGCTAGGGTGGGGTCCAGCCGATGCCATGAGGCCCCGGAGGCTGCCTGGTGCTGGCTGGCAACGTGTGAGCTGTCCTGGGGTTCCTGGCTGTAACCAGCCTCCGAATGCCTGGCGGTGCTGGGGGTCAGCCAGCTGTGGCCTGGCCGTGAGGGTGGGCAGCTGAGACTCGGCCCAAGTCTCATGGAGCTGCGTCTTCACCTGCTGCGCGGAGGTCCTGCAGAAGGGGCCGAGGCTCGTCCGTGTGGTGCTCAGTGATGAGGTGGAGCGGTCCGTCGGGAGAACTCGCTGCTCCACCTCTGCGTGACCTGGCTGAAGCAGGCTTGTGCCTCTTGTGCCCCTGTACTTAGGCTTGTCTGCACTGGCCTCGGGGTCCCATGTGCTGGCTCCACCGCACTTTTATCACCTGTAACTCACCCTTCAGAGAGTTGAAATAATTAAAATCGCTCTTCTTTTACAGACCTGGACTGAAGCCGAATCCCCCAAGTGACAAGGTGAGTTCTAAGGAGCAACCTACAAACTGTCTGTCTGGACACCTTCTTGCCTGAGTCAGTACCTTTGGCTGAGCGTTGCCGCTGGGAGCAGGGAATGTAGCCAAGGATTGTTCTGTCACGTCCCTTCGAGCTCAGCGAAGGCGCTGCCGGCCTGCACGGGGCTGCCCCTCGCGTGCTCTGGCTCCTGGTGGGCAGAGACATTCTGTGCCTTGATAAGGCTTCTTTAGGAGGGGGTTTTCAGAGGTGCTTGGCCGGTTCCCAGCAAGTTTTTTGCCTGTCGGCTGGGCATGGTAAGTGGCTGTGTGTATTCTTAGCCGGTCTCTGTTGCATGTCTGGTTTGAGGTACAGAAATCAGGGGGCAGTTGGAGTTATGTGCTTTCCTTGACCACTGAGGCTGTGCACGCCACACGCTAGCGTAAGCCTGCGGTGCTGTAGCAGGACAAAGAAATCCAGCCCCTGCTTTGAGCTGGCAAAAACATCCTGTGTGGTTGTGCTGCGAACCAGCCGAGGTGAGCACCGGCCAGCAGAGGGGGTGTTCCTCTGCTTCGGAGCGGCTCCCTGGTGCTGTTGGGAAGCAGCAGCAGCGGGAAGGGGCGGGTGGCTCTGCTTTGGGGGGTGGTGGCAGGGGAAAGGCAGCCCCCCAGCACGTTGGGGTGCTGTGCTGCAGCGGCCTTTTGACTTGTCTTCCTGTGAGCGTACCCTAAAGGTGCTTAAAGTGCCTCTTGACCGTGTGACCTGACACACTTTACAGGCGCTTGTCTTTCAGGACTGGAATATCAGTAGTTCAAAAATTGGGGTCTCCAAGGTGTGTAGAAGCTGCTTGTCATTCTCGGGGCACTTTGACTTTGGAGTCCAGGTTCAGTGAAGCTCCTGCTCTGGTTGAGGAGTGCTGGGCAACTGCCCTTCCTGCAGAGGCTGGTGTTTTGTGAGCAGACCCCCCTGTTGCTGAAATGAGCCACTCGGCACTCGTGCAGCACAGCTCTAGCTGAGAGAGAAGCAGACCCTAGCCTAGCAGAGGACTGCAGTTGGAAGTGACTGGCTTTTTCAGGGCAGCAGATCCATGGTAGCCGTGTTCTTTGGAGCAACTGTGCTAAGAGAATGCTTGTTTCCTTTTCCTGCAGCCTCCTGAAGGTGTCCTCATTTCAAGCAAAAGTATACAAGCTGCCAGCCCTCCTGCACAGCACTTGCCTCCTCCTGAGCAGCAGGCAGGGAACAATGAAGGTAACTTCGTGTTGGTCTCGCTTTTCTTGCATGAAGCCCCAAAGACACACAGACCATGAGAGTTTGGAAAATTTGAGACTTGTGTTGAAACAAAACCACCTCTGACCAGTCAAGGTAATTTTTCAGGTGAAATTTTGACCTCCTGAAGAGGTGAGACACGCAGTTAGATAAGCAAGGACATTGTCAATGTGTCCAAGCCTCGAGACAAATGCTGTCCTGTCCAACTTCAGTGTGCATAATGAGTACCTGGGGACACTTCGAAAGGAGATTGCTTAGACCCACAGCCTTCCACATAGTGTGGTGTGTTCTGTTAAAGCGCCTTGACATCCCTTTCCTCTGGGCTAACGTTATGTGAGGATTTACAGGTCCCATTTATTTACTGCGCCTCAGAGCAAGGAGAGGGAGAGATTTGGGCTTCTTGTTTGTCCCCTGTGGGAACTGCAGGATCTGATAAGCAGCTGGAGAGGAAAGAGTGGCTGGAGGCCTTTTGGGGAGACAGGTTGTGCCTGTTCAGAAGGGTCTGTACAGGACGGGCGCTGCAGCGTGCCTCACAGTGTAGGTGCACAGCACTGGTGTTCCCGGTGACCATCCAGGCTCCTGGCTTCTCCGTTCGGTTATGGAGGGAACAGAGCCGGAGACGAGAGCTGGAGCCCGGCAGGTTGCCTTGCACGTGGTGCTGACTGCAGTCTCTTCACAGGAAGCTGTGTCAATCTGAACAGCGAACCCCAGAACGAGAACCAGGAACAACCCCGCTGTGCCAAGTCCCAGGAGAATCCCTCGCGCATGTGGTATGAGACATGTGCGAGGAGGAGGAGGGAGCCAGGGGTCTGGAAGGACTCGGGCCTGGCCTTTTAAGTAGTCTGTTTTAAAAAGCTTTGGGTGTTTGTTTCCCTACCTTTCCCCCACCTTGCAGTGTAATTTTGAAATCTTCTTTGGCCAGATCTCATCTCCTGGGAGTTCCTTGTGACTCCTTGAGCCTTGTTTGGGTCTGGGACCCAGGTCTGGCTTGGGCAGCAGACATGTGGGTTCCTACACACCCAGAGTAAGATAGCACACTGAACTCACGGCTCAGATGTGGTGCTGAGTGCCTCATAAGGGGGTGCTCCAGGAGCAGTTTCAGAAAGCAATGCAAGTAGGTGACTGACCTGTTTATTTTTGTCTTGTGCAAGTGTCTGGAGTGCCTGACTTGTTTCCTCACTGCTTCTATTACTGGTGTTTCACGTGAGATTTCAGCTGCTGTTAGCTTTGCCCTCAGTCGCCTGTCCTGGTTTTGCTGGGGTGAATTTGCTGTGGGTAGTGGATGGGGAGTGACAGTAACCTCTGTTCTCATGTGGATGCTTAGGGTCAGGGTCTGCAGCCTTCCTCGAGGCTGCTGCTGGGCTGGGCCCTGGTTGGGTAGTGAAGCAGAACCCCCTGTTTTCCCCTGTAATTAGGGGGTGCAAGTGAAGTCCTTTCTGACCCTGGCAAATCTGTGAGCATCCCGAGTGTTTGTGGAGCACATGAACCCCGCCAGTGCGGTGGGCTGGGCTGGCTCGTCGCAAACAGGCGGGTTGTGTCTGTCTCGTGCTCTTCGTACCAGGGAGAGCAAAGACTTGTCGTGCTCTGGGGCTCGGGGTGACGGGTGAGAGTGAGCGGGAGGTACGTTACTGCTCTGGAACCTGGGTGCTCCCGGGCCGAGCCGCGGCGTGCCCTCCCTGCCCGCTTTGCAGCCGGGGCGGCGTGCTGGCGGCGGGGAGCAGGCGGAGCGGGGTGCGGAACGGCACGGGTGCTGCTGGCAGGACGGGGGAGCGCGGCGGTCACTAACGTGCCTCTTGCTGCCGCCGCCAGGACAAGAAGCTGTAAACGAGCGGTGGGGGTTATATGGAACGGGCAGCAGCCCGGGGGTCCCGCCCGGTCTCCGCTGGATGACAAGCACAAGAATTCAGCAAAGCAGACGCCACCTTCTTCCTCTCCGGCTAGCAAGGTGAGTGGGTGCCACGGCCCCTTGCCTCCCCTTCCCTGGCAGGTGCTGACTTCCCTGCATCTCCTCCTCGTAGGTTGTCAGACCGCTGAAAAACTTCCTGCAGGCTGTGCAGCGAAACCAGCTGCTCCTGAGCCCGGGGCCCGCAGGGCGCGGGGGTGTCCTCAGGAACTTCATCAAGCGCAATACTCCCACCCGGCCTGAGCTTAAGGTGCGTCAGCGTCCCGCCTTCCCTCGCAGGGCTGGAGGAGGGGATCAAGTTTGGGGAGTGGCAGGAGGGACTGTTTGCTTAGAAAAGCATAAACTTATTCCTGGTTCTGTCTGCTGCCGTGGGTCAGTGCAGGTCCTGGCAGCACACTGGCCTCAATTCCACTTCAGCCCCTCCGGGGAAAGGAGACTGGCTGGTGTTGCCTTGCATCGCCCATCCACGCGCAGTTACTGGCCAGGGGTCTTTAGCACCAGTCCTCAGACCTTCCTCTTATGCAGAGAAATCTCAGCTGCTCTGTGGTCAGCAGAAACACTTTATATTCTGGGGCTGTTGAACCATAGGAAAGTCTTTGCACTGGGAATCTGCCTTTGTGTCTTGTGTAAGGGGCTGCTGCAGGGCTGAAAGACAGGCAGTGTGGGGTCAGGCAGCGGGTCCTCTGCCACGTACTGGTAAGGAGCTGCAGCTAAGAACGGGGTGTATGCTATGAAGCAGGGTTCTAGTGTTACTTCTAAACCCTTAATCACTTTTTTAATGTCTCTACAGGAAAACTTTGTTGTAAGTAAAGACACCCTTAACTGGGGGGGCTGGAAGACTTTAACGGCGGTGCTGCTTGTCTCACGGGCACTGACAGCTCTTTCCCCTCACTGGCATCCAGCTCTGTCCAAATAAGTCAACTGGCCACACCAGGGGTGAGGTGGCGGGATCTCTTTGCAGGTATGTTCTGCTGGGGCCGGGAACTGCTGGGAGCCCTTTTGGCCTCTAAGCAAGACTACTCGCACTGTGCTCCTCTTCACCCGTTCTCCAGCCGCTGCTGTAGGTAACACTGTCCCAGGAAAGGAGCGTTTGCTACAGGCGGTCACCTACAGCAGAAGGGTGCTGTTCGCTGCCCAAATGTATTCTCTCCAGCTGAAGGACTGAGGTGTTTCCCTCCTGTACCCATGACTCTTCTGCTCTTGTTAGTTGAACAAGCGCTGTTGCCAAACCTGCATTGTTTCTTACCTACTGTTCACTTCCCGTCCGGGTGTGTGGGTGAACAGGGCTCTGACAGTGACTGCTTTGTTTAGCAGGCTGCCTAGCCTCTGGCTGCCTGCGCACGAGCGGCCTGAGGGTAGAAACAGGCCCCAGCAATTGGTACAGTCTGAACTCATCTCCCTCCAGGAGAAGGAGCGGCAGAGACTGGAAAGCCTCAGGAAGAAGCAGGAGGCTGAGGAACAGAGGAGAAAGAAAGTGGAGGAGGAAAAGAGACGGCGGCAGGCAGAAATGAAGCAGTGAGTTGCGTCTCTTACCTCCTGCTCCTTCGCTGGGTCGGCGCAGAATCGCCTCGGAGGCCTTTCCTGCCGGGCGGGCAGCGCTGCTGCACCCAGTTGTGTGCCTTCCGCTCGGAGGGAGCTTTTAGGGGATGGTGCTGCATGGGCACCCTGAGCCCTGCTGTTGTGGGAACCGCACTGGTGTGAAGCACCTGCTAATGTCTGACCTTCATCCAGAGGTGAGCTGACGCTCAGCTCGGCCAAAGCAAGTCAAGCAAAATAACTGTTTTCCCCAATTACCACGGCAAGTCCTTTTCCCCTCATCCTCTATGCTCGAGCAGACAAAGCTAACAAGCCCCTCTTGCACACACGCTGCCCAGGAGGAGGGAAGAGCGTCTGAGGAAGGCACTGCAGGCTCGGGAGCGGGTGGAACAAATGGAAGAAGAGAAGAAAAAGCGGATGGAGCAGAAGATTTTACAGAACGAGGAGAAGGTAAGAAGGCTGACCAGGCTCTGGACCACTCGGTGCAGTGACGTTGTCTTGGTGAGCTCTGAGACCAGGAGGGAGCAAACGGGCCGCTGGCATGATACGTGCCGGCACAGGGTGGCTGCTGGTGGTGACTAATCAGGTGGTGGGTAAGTCTGCAGCAGAGACACTGAAACTCTGTCTAACACGAGGAGGGTTTTGTTCTCCACACCTCTGTGGTGGCTCGAAACGTTCCTGCTGTGACACGCGGTGTTGATGGTGCTCCACGTTCGAGGAATGCGGCAGCATCCCCGGGAACAGCCCCTGCGAGGGGGCAGCCGCACGCAGCTCGCAGCGCGCTCGCCGAGCTGCTCGCCCACAACGCTGCGGGCAGCGAAGCCACGGGGCCTGCAGGGGCTTGCAGAGACGTGGTGGGAAGGAACAGCTGCCAGGCGTGCCAGGGCTGCTGGTGGGCCTGGCTGTGCGCGTGTTTGTGTCACGTTCGTGTGTTAAAGCCTCGCCTGGCCCGTTCTCGAGGACAGGCAGGTGTAGAGCATGCGAGGCTGCGCGTTGATGGCCGCCTGCAGGCAGTGTTGTCACTTGCACAAGCGTGCGGGACTGAGGGAGGCTGTTCCCGACTGACCCGCAGCCCTGGCAGCCTTTGGGAGAAGGAAGGCTGCTCATTTGGGGGGCTGAACTAAAGTGACCTTTGGGAAGGGTCAGCCTGAGCAAACAGAGGAATCGTGCTCCTTTCAGCCTTGCCCAAAACCTGAGTGGCCAAAAGTACACCCAGCCCCGGCTAGTCGGCTGCTGCGGACATGCCGGTGCTGCTGCTGCGGCAGACGGCTCGGGGGAGGGGATCGCTGGGGCTCCAGCTTCCACGTCCCCGGTTGGTACGGCAGGGCAGTTCGTGGGCAGCAGCACCGCAGGCAGGGAAACCAGATGCCTGATCCCCTTGTTCTGCAGAGAATCCCTTACAAGATGGAGGCACGTGTTTTGGGGTTGTGTGGTGGTCTCCGTGCTCCTTTCTCCTGTCACTCCAAGCGACGGGCGTCCCTTCACGTGGCTGCACGAGGCCGGTGCAAAATGCAGTGCATGTGTGGCGCTTGCTGGGTGCTGGGTTCTCGCTCTCGTTGGGACCTGGACGGTCCCAGCCTTCAGCAGGAGCCTCCGTCCCCGCTGTGGGCAAGGCCGTGAGGGGTGTCCTGGGGGCGGCGGGGCCGACGTGTGGCTTTCCCAGGTGCGCCTCTCTCAAGTACGGGAAGAGAAGGTGGCAGAGGAGCGGAGCAAGAAAAAGCTGTCCAGGAAGCACGGGGAAGCTGATGCGCGGAAGCAGAAAGCGCTGAGGGTGGTAAGAGCAACTCTAGGTCCCTCCTACGCGTAGAAGCGGGAAGGAGTAGCAGGGAACCCCTGCGCTGTTCTGGCTGGTGGGACGGGGAAAGGTTACTGCCTCTCCTGCTGCCGGGATTTTGGGGTCCGGGCTGCAAGATTTCTGTCTGGACAGTTGATGCTGGGTTAGAACACAAAGGTACCTGTGGGGGCAGAAGGGAGAGACCACCCAACTGGTAGGCAGGCCGCGGAAGGTAAGAGTGGATACAACTAGCACGGGTTGTCTCAGAGCATTCGCTCCGTATCCTCCCGTCTTTCCTCACTTGAGCTGGAGGGTTTCAGGGTTTTCTTTCTTCTTCAGGACAGAGACTCATTTGAGCAGCAAGAACCACTGCAGAAGAGGAGAGAGGATGATGTGAAAGAAAAAGGAAGGAAAGTCTTGGAACTGAAAAATCTTGTAGAGCAGCAACAGCTGGAACAAGTGAAGGAGAGGTACCAGCTTGTTTCTGTCCTGGGGGAGGGGACTTGGCAGCAGGCACGGTGAAGCAATAAATATAAATGGTATTGCTGAAATTGGGAGGCTGGCCTGGGGGCCAGACTGTCCCCAAGGTTTGGGTGCTGAGGCAAGAAGGCTGTAAGAATGCCTGGGGGGCGGGCAGGCAGACATGCTTTCCTCTAACTAAACTAGAGGGTTTTTTTTCCTCAGGGGTCACAAACAGCAAGGGAAAGAGAAGGCCCCCCAACCACAGCTGGAGTCAGCAGTGTTTGCTGAAAAAAACCTAAAGGTGCGGAGTTGAAGTGGTCTTGGAACAACTTCTCTGTGGTAAACTAGTGAGGCATGGGATACGCAGGCTTATTGTAAGACCAGACTTGTTTTCCAAGCGCTGTGTTACTGTTAAGGTTTTAACGTTTGCTATTATGTCACTTAGAGGATCAAATGCAACAAAACCAATGACAAGCCAGATGTGTTATTGTAAGGAGTTGGGGTTTGGGCGAGAATAAGCCAACTCTGTTGATAAAGTTGGGGTTGGCTGATTTCTTGTCAGCACGTGAGCCTCCTCAGCCCCATCACAAGATGGATGGCAGCTGTACAACGGCACTTGGAAGGACACCTCCAAATGGCATTCACTTATACTTAAATGAATATGGAAATTAGTAAGAGATTTGGGTGTTTTCCTACTACATTCACTCACTGTATTTGGAGGATGTGATTCCCTTAACAAACTGCAGGTATCATATGGCTTCATGTAACTTCATTTGCACTGACACAGAGTGTTACGGCTTAAAGTCGAGGCTGTTTGTCTGAAAATATCCCAGTAACATTTTCTTTCTACACATAACATGACTCTTTCTTTTGCTGCCTTCCTTAGTAGAAAATCAAACCCCAAATGCCACTCCTTTTAAGGATAAATTCCTCCTCCTGTATTCGCTCTTGCTGCTCTTCCTCACTAGGTCCATGACACTCAAGCTCCTGTTTGTGCTATATCATTTTCATGAAGGTCTCAATTCCTCAAATGTTGCCAGCGACTGGGCTGGAGTGAGCCACAGCAAAGCTCCTCCAGATAAGAGAGCAGTCGAGTATAATTCAAAGTGCCTGCAGCTCTTGCCCTCCTATAAGCTCTTCCCTGCTGAGTAGTACGGGAGAAGAAACTCCTGGAAAAGTGGTTTGGTTTGAAAATGAGCTTAAGCAGTGACGTTTCTTTCTCCTCGTTAGGAGGAAGAGAGCCCGAAAGAGCTGCACCAGCTGCCCGGGCAGAAGAGAGCCAAGCAGCCGGCATCCATCGCTGTGGCTTCTAATCCCTGGCTTAAAGCAGTAAAGGTGAGCGTGGGCTCCGGAGACCTTGTTGGTCTGGCTCTGAGCGAAGGCGGGAGGCGCTTTATCTTTGAGCCTTGGGGTTGGGTGTTTTCCGCAGAAGGCGGCACTGAGGGATGGGGATGTGTTTTTTCCAAGGCACCCGGAAGGTATGGCTTGGTTCCAGAGGCAGGCTGGCTGTTTCGCTTGGGTGAACGTGCCTGTGGAATGCCTTGATTCTTGTGTCTGAACAGGAGGAGGATGGTCTGCAGGAGCCCCAGCAGCAGCTGGGAGAGGAGAAAAAAAACAGGCAACCAGAAGCCTTGACTGCGGCCTCTGGGACGTGGCTGAGCAAAGGTGTGAAGGTGAGCCCTGGTTCCAGCAGAGCCCTCCGGCGGAGGAAGGGCTCTGCGGGGTCTGGTCGGCTCTGGGGCCAGCCGGCGGATTTGCCGCCCGTCGGCGGTGGAGCAGGCGGTGCGGTGCTGGGGTGCAGGCTGCCGGGGTTAGCAGGCACCCCTGCAGAGCATGGGGGTGTCTGGCGACTCGGCACGGGGGGACCCGAGGGGAAAACCCCGTGTTTTACTCGGAAAAGCTGCGGGAAACGGCCACGGGATGGCAGCACATGACGGGCCGTCGGCCCGGCCGCAGCCTGCAGCGGCGCTGGCAGCCCCGGCTCCGGCCCGGCTGGGGGCTCCGGGAGCCCGCCCGGGTGGGAGCTGCCCAAACCGGGGAACCAGCGGGGCAGAAAGCGCCCCACGGGTCAGACACCGACCCTGAGCGCTGCCTCTGCCGCTGAGCGCTCTCGCCTCGGGGCTGACGGCCCCTTCCTCCCGCTCGGCTGCCCCACGCCTGACCCGTGCCAGAGCTCCAGAGAAGGCAGGCCAGAGCTGCCGCGGGGCGTGTGCCGCGGTGTGAGCCCTCTGTGCCAGCGCCAAGTGCCTGGATGGACGCACTGTGGTCTTCCACGGCTCTTCCACAAGAAACAGGGAGGGAAAAGGGTTAAAGGAGTTGTCAAGTCACTGGGTGCAGTGACAAGTTTAAGTAGTAGACATGTGTAGGCTTCTGCGTCCTGTGCCACGTGTGGCTGTCGTGCTTTAACCCCAGCCATCGACCGGGCACCACGCAGCCGCTCGCTCGCTGCCAGTGGGACGGGGAGGAGAATCAGGAAGGAAAAAGTAAAATTCAGAGGTTGAGATAAGGGTGGGTTAATAACTGAAACGGAATAGATCAATAATTGTAATGAAAAGGAAGATGGCAAAGAGAGAAGCAAACACCAAGAAAACAGGCAGTGCAACGTGGGGTTGCTCACCGCCCGCTGACCAGTGCCCAGCCAGTCCCTGAGCAGGGATCAGCCCCTCCTGGCCGCCTGCCCCCGGTTTTACACGCCGGGTGTGACTCTGGGGTCTGGAATACCCTGTGGGTCTGGGTCAGCTGTCCTGGCCGTGTCCCTCCCGACTCCTTGTGCCCCTCCAGCCGCTCACTGGCAGGGTGGCAGGAGAAGATGAAGAGTCCTTGGCTTATAATGGCTGAACCAACACATCGGCGTGATATCGACGCGGTTCTCGGCCAAATCCGAGCCGCAGCCCTGTACTGGCTACCGGGAGGAGAATTAGCTTTATCCCAGCCCAAACCAGGACAGACTGCCAGGTCTTCTCGTCACCCCTGTTCCTCACCAGGAATCCAGGAGGTACCTCTGAGCTTTGGCTTGCGCTGTGCTGCCCTGCAGCTTCGGTGTGAAACAGGGCCCTGGCTTTTCCCTGGCCGGCTCTTCCTGCAGCGGGGAAGCCGCAGGGCCGGCAGGCGGCCGTTGCGCTCTGCAGTCCCCGCTGCAGGCACCGGCTTGTCCTGCGGCTCGGCTCGGCGTGGGATGGGGTTCCAAAGCAAAGTTCAGTTAAAAAGCCAAAAGGATTTGAGCAGTTTTGGGCTTTACTGAAAATCTCAACCCGAGCCACCCGCCAAGCAGGAATGCTGTAGGTGTCAGTCAGCGTGCAGATCGGAGGGTTCCCGCACACGGGTGACCTTTTGGCTCTGCTGTTTTCTGAACTAGGGACGAGAATGAGTGTGAACGGTGCGTCTGCTCGAGCAAGTCAGCTGCCCGCTGGTTCCTGGCGGAGTTCCCTGCCCAGCACGTGGCGTTGGGAACTCGCCCCTGCACTCGTGGCTTGTGCTCAGCGTGAGCCTCCTGCCCAAACACCGTAACAGCACCCTGCGGTGGGACCTTCACCCAGTCTGCCCGTCCTGCTGGTGCCCGCAGAGGGGCCGGCAGTCAGCCCGCCCTGGCACGGCAAGCTCTCCTCCCAGCTGGCAGCTCTGCCGCTTCCCGCTCTAACCAGTGCTCTCTGTGGTTCCAGAAATCCTTCTCCACGTCCTGCTTAGGGCCCCCAAAGGGCACGAAGGAATCCAGATCCCCAGAGGTAGATGAAAATAACTACGGGATGGATCTGAACAGCGATGACTCCACAGATGATGAGAACGAGCCTCGGAAGCCTGTCCCTGCCTGGGCTGACGGTAGGTGCCAAGTTTGGGTCTATTTTCTTTGGTTCCTGCTCTGGGCAGCTGGAGCTTTCCAGATACACTCGGCGCGACCTCAGTTTCCCCAGAGCGCGGCCCAGGAGTGTGTGAGACTGGGGCAGTGTTGGGACTGCCGGCGGCGAGTGCCGAGGGTGACTGGAGCCGCTTTCCTGGAAGCGCTGTCGCGTTGGAGTTAAACCAGAGCGTGCGTGTGCGGGGAGCTGCGGGTGTGAAGAGCACGGGGGGCTCCCTGCTGGTGAGGCAGCCCGTCCTCCCCGGAGCACCCAAGGTGTGGGGGGGTTGGAATGTGGCTGGTGTGCCAAGGGCCGTCCAGCAAGTGCTGCTGGTGGCTTGAAGAGGGGTGTGGGCTAAAGCTTTGCCGTGAGCGGGAGAACAGTTCGTGGCACTGGCCGGACAGGGAGTGGTTTTCCAGGTCTGGAAGAAGAGCAGCTGTCCTGCAGGCTCTAAGGGAAAGGGCAGCTTCAGCCGAGCGCTGAGTGCGTCTCACGAGGCTGCATCTCCCGTGTCGTTGTTCCCGCAGGGTGTCAGCTTAATCAAGCCATTTTACACCAGTATTATCACCCAGTGAACATTGACCAGCTCTTCGGGCTGATCCCAAGCCCTAAACTGGAGGATATTTTTGGCAAGAGCAAACCTCGATACTTCAAGCGCACGAGCTCGGCAGTTTGGCACTCCCCGCCTGGCACCAAACCTGCCTATTGCCCGTCTTGCGACTTCAAAAACTGAGGAAACGCAAAGGAGGGTGTTTTATGGCAGCGTGGCCTCTCCCTTTGTCATTTCTTGGCGTGCGTTATACTTATGCTTTTAAGCTTTTATTTTGGTACAGAAATAACAATATTTAATAAAATCCTGTTGCAATAAACACTCCGTCGGTGTTTCTCTTTCCTTTCCCCCGCCCTGGTGGAGCGATGCTTCTGCACGGCTGATTTGAGATCGATGGCTGTGGCTTTCGCAAGCGTAAGTGCCGGTGCCTGCGGACGCGATATTGCACCATTACATATCCCCTTGGACTCTGAGCAGGATCTTGCACAAGGAAGCTATGAAATTGCTGTAGGGAAGATCAAATTTTTTAATTAGCTTGGGGGGGTAATGGTTTCATAACCCGCTCTGTGCTGTACTGATGCATTTAACAATGCTGCTCTCTGCAAGTGCTTTTCCTTCAAGAATTCTTGTGAGCTCTTGTTACTCTGAGCCAGAGTCTTTTTTTCCTGCAGCTGGAAAATTCTGCGTGGACATTTTAGGCAAAGTCTAAATGTCTTGTTGCTGTTCTTTCCTAACAGTGAAATGAAGCCCAGGTCCCGTTTTTCTCACACTTCAGCGCACGTGGGGGTCCCCGGGCCCTGCCGAGCAGCGGGGGGACAGCTCTGCGCAAACCCTGCGGGCAGCAGCAAGAGGAAGACGCTTGGATGAAAAGGGAAAGTCCCCGAAGTCCCACGCTTGCCACAATAACCTTTCCTTCCTCTTCCTCCGGTTCCCTCTCTGGCCGCACTGTCTAGCACAAACGTGAGCGCGGCGGAGGGACTCTGTCCCACCCTGGGTGACAGGCCGTGCTGCTCGGGGCAGGGCTGGGGCTGTTTGCTTGCTCTGCGCTGTCAGAGATGAGGGGCCCTGGCCCTGGCTGTCCCCAGCACAGGCTGGTGCCCCAGGGTCTCCTTCCCCCAACCTGCGGGTGCAGGCTGCGAGAGGGAACGCAGCAATGTGGCCGTGGGCCTGCTCAGAGCTCTCTGGGCCTGCTTGCCTCTGGTCAGAGTGGTTTTGTGGAGCTTTATGATGGGCTCGGAGGGTTTTGAGGAGTTTAGAATTTGCAAGTGTCTCGGTGGGAGAGTCTTGGAGGCAGTTGGAGCTTTAATGGGTCCTTAGAGGCTGGAGCTCCGCAGAGCCAGTGTCAGCAGTTGGGATGAGCTTTGCAGAGGCACCGAGCAGCTCAGAGCCCGCGAGCAGAGCGCTGGAGCAGCTAAAGGCTCTTTAAAGCTGCTCTCCAGGAGCTCTGTCCTGGCTGCCTCCCCACTCCTGGGTTCCCCCAGCTCTTCTGTTTATCTTGGGCCCCCTCATTTTCCCATGGGATGTCTGTGGGGCTCTTGGGGACTCTTGCTCTTCTGGCTGGGCTCCCTGGGGTCCTGCTGAGCTCTCTGGGGTTGTCTCAGCGTCTTTTGGGCTCTCTTGGGTCCCTCCAGGGTTTTGGTGTCCCTTGGGTCTTGCAGCCTCTCTCAGCAGTGTTACACAAAGGAAAAACTCCTAAGTTTTAAGCCACATTTGACTTTCTTTTTACTGAAAGAAGCTGATCCTGTTGGAGGGGAGACATGCTCAGGCTCAAACGATCGCAGCCGTACCCGTGGGGAGTGCTCTGGCCACCTCCTCATCAATGCACCAAGTCTGGGGGGCACTGGCGCTGCTCTCCCCAGGGCAGCAGCAGTCAAAGGGTCCAGCTGGCCCCATGGCTCTGGGGGTCCCCTCGGGGCATTCCCACCTCACTCCTGCTCCCTGCCGTGTCCAGCCCAGCTGCACCCCACACAAGATGCTGCAGAGATGACTTCAGCCTCTGGGGCAACACCCTCACTTTGTCTTTCTCAGATTTGCTGTGGGTTTTTTTTTGCCTCCAGCCCCTTTGGATTCCTCTGTGCTTTCCTGGGTGCTCTGGGCTCCCTTGGTTCGGCTCTCTTGGGTTCACCTGGGCTTTCCTGGGCTCTCTTAGCATTGCTTGAGCTCTCTTGGGATCTCCTTGGAGTTTTTTTTTCCCCAGTTTCTCTGAGCTTTCTGGGACTCTCTTGACCTCTCACTAGTGGCTTTCTCAGGTGCTTTCAGGGTGGCCACGGCACCTCTGAGCTTTCTTAATGTCTGCTGACTGCCTGGGCTGCTCTGATGTTGCCCGTCTGCCCAGGCTCTCTTGGGCTCTTTCAGGCTCCCCTGAGCACAGGCTCCTGTCCCTCCTCACGTTCCCCTGTCAGACATCGCAGGGAGGCAACGATTCCCGGGCGCTGGCAGCGGACGGGAGCTGGAGGTCAGGCTATCATCTGGGGCTGGAGGGGGGTGCCTGGCCCCAGGAGGGTGGAGGTTCCTGGCAGGAGGGAGCGGGGCCGTCGCTCAGGGTCCTGCTTGGGGACGAGCAGGTTTTGTTTCGGCCCCACACTGGTGCAAGCGGCACCTGCCCAAGCAGGGGCTGAGTGTTGGGCGGTGAGGGGGCAGCTCCCAGGAGGGCCCTGCCCAAACGGCAGCTGCTGTCAGGGCGCTTCCAGCCCAGGGCTGGTGGCCGGCAAAAGCTGTGAAGCAATTTTGGAGCAGGCGAAACTGGCTGGCCTGAGGGGTGGGTTGAGTCCCGCCGGGCACGAAGGGACCTGGGAGGTCTGGTCCCCTCTGTGGCCCTGGGCAACAGGGACAGAGCGTGGTCCCAGGCGTCAGCCCAGCAGACGTGGGGATCTGGAGCTCAGGAATGGGGCTGGGAGCCAGAACTGGCTCATGGGGATGGAAAAGACGCTTCGTTCTTACCCATGGTGAGAGCTGGGCTGGGCCCCAGAGCAAGCGGGGAGTTTAAACAGATTTGTGCTTCGTTAATCTAACTCTGCTCGGCTGCAGAGCGGTGCTCCCCTAACGGGAGAGAAACCAGACCAAGGGCCTGGACACATCCCCGGGGGCTGCCTGGGCCCTGGGAGGGTCCCGGGGCATTGCTGCTGACACGGGAGCACATGGAAATATCACGGGGGGAAGAGATTTCTGTGAAAGGATCTTTATTTAACATGGGTACAACACAAGCCTTCCTCACAATAAATACATAGCCAAAAAGGAAGGGGAGAAGACCTTCTTGGAACCTACGGGATCAGACAGAAGTACAGAACCCCCCATCAGTATACAAATCACAGGGAACGAACCATGGGTAGTGAATGAACATCTCTGCAGCCAAGGAGCGTTTTGGGCACTCCCAGCGCCGGGGACCAAACGCTGAAGTTTCGTATTCATCCATTGCCTCATCCTGGTTTCCTACAGCTTCGGCTCTGGTCCTTCCAACCCACCCAGGACCTTGCAGGAGGTTCTCTCTGGACCTGTAACGTACGTACACGTAATTCCTACGCTTCTCAGGAGGATCAGCCAGAGCCTGGCCATGCCTGTTGGAAGGTGCTTTCAGCACTCACAAAGAGAGGAAACATCCCCCAGAGCCCTCATCTCCTTTTAACACATGTGCCAGCTCCGTCAGTGAGCTGCCAGCCAGAGCCCTTCGCTGAAGCAAGTCCTGCTTGTCAAATGTATCCTATATTCAGGTTGGGGTTTACTTCTTTGAGAGCAGCCAGCTTCTGTAACGTCTCCTCATTTAAGCCAGATTTCTTCAGCCTTTGGAGAGGAGAAGGAAAGAGGTCAAATCCACCCAAGCTCTTGACTGTTGGCCATAACATTGCACAGCCAAATAAAAAGGACAAAAGCAGCCAGCATGGGGTTTTTTTCTGGTGCTGTCTGGCCCCTGTCCTAAACGGCTTTTTTTGCTTCAGCAAGCAGAGAGCATGGGGGAGACTGAGGCCTGGGCTGGTCCACGGCGCCCTCTCGGCTGGGGAACCACAGCTCCACCAAGGCACTGGGCACCCGGTGGGGTCCTGCCCTGGCAGCCACCATTGGTCCCAGGGTTCATGTGGCCAGGTCAAGGCAACCCCTTGACCACACCAGGCAAGGAGCTGGCGTCGGCAGGGCCGGCCTCGGGGCGAGAAAGGTGCCGTCACACAGAGCAGCCACCTCTGCTGCCTGCTTTGGGGCTGATCAAACACGTCCCCCCCCGGTCTTGTGCATTAGCAGTGTGTCCCGAGACATTACCGACCGCCCGAGGAAGGCAGCGGCTCCGATCGCGCTGATTCCAGAAGCGAGCAGCTGGCAGAGCTGCGGGGGGCGGCAGGGTGGCTGCCGGCTGGCTGGCAGGAGGCAGAGCCAGCTCCGGCCGACGTGCCGCGCTCTCCAGATCGAACTGCCCAGCACCTCGCCATCCCCTTCGGAGAAGGGCTCCTGGAGCAGCCGTGCCTTCACGGAAAACACTCTCCCACCCCGTAGGGCAGGCTGGGAGCCACGGCATGCGGAGGGTCCCGTCACGCTTGGTCTGTCCCAGCCCCTGGCTGAGGAGCGCTGCAGCCGGGGCAGTGCCTGGGGGAGCCGAGAGTCCCTTACCACAGCCTCTGCAAGAAGCCGGTGGGATGCCGGAGCGCCTCACAGAGCAGCCGCACACTGCCGTCTCCCAGGTCGTTCTCGCTCAGGTCCAGATGCTCCAGGCTCCGGCTGGCGCGGAGCACGGCGCAGAGGTCCTCACAGCAGGCACCGGTGAGTCGGCACTGCCACAGGCTGCCGGGGAGGTGTTTGGGGAAAGGAGACGTTCAGACATTTCCTGCACAGTCCTCCACAGCCAGAAACCTTCCCTGTGCTCCCTACGCACCCGCCCCATGTCCTCTGGACACCTGGAAATAGGGTCCGGGGAGGACTCGCTCCAAAGCCTTGCTCCAGGCTTCTTGTGAGGTCTCTGGCACTGGAACAATCGCCCCAGGGTGGGGAACATCCCTTCAGATGGGCATGGACAGGGCTTCTTCTTGACTGGGTACCCCCTGATTACTTCTCACAACCACAAAATACAGTTGGGGTGGTCTTTAATCATAGAATCGTTGGGTTGGAAAAGATCTCTGAGATCTCTAAGTCCAATCAAGGAGCAAACATTGCTGCACGTGCAGCTGAAAGGTGCTGGTGGATGAAGCAACTGCAGCTGGGGCAGCGAGCGTACCGCTGCTTCGTCTGGGGGAGCTTTAAACCCCACTTATCTCATCTGAGTGATAATGAATAATCTCATCCAGCTAATAAATAGAAAAATATGTATTTTTAAGCTGTTAACACCCTGCCTGTGGAAGCTCCTGGCACCCACCTGAAGCTGTTCAAGCTACCCCAGAGGGAGGACAGTGACTGGCCACAGGGACACTCCTGAGGGGAGCACAGGTAGTCCCTACAGAGCACCCCCCACCCTGGGAGCCCCCGGCAGCCCCTCACCTCAGCACCTGCAGCCGGCAGGCAGGATCCCGCAGGCCCTCGCTCAGCCGCCGCACGCCTCCGTCCCCCAGCTCGTTGTCCCCCAGGTGCAGCTCCGTCAGGCTGGGGCTGGCGGGGAGCACCGCGGCGAGAGCCCCGCCACTCGCCTCCGTCAGCCGGCACCGCCACAGCCTGCGCGGGGACGGGCAGGGGAGGGGGGCATCGTCACGGCTGCTCCGGCAGCCCCTGACCATGGCCCCCATTCATGCTGACAGCACCTTTGCCCCGGGGCCAGTGGGGACCAGAACACCCCAACAGAGAGAAGCTGCCCCGGCTCTCACGGTGCCTCGATTTTTGTATTTCCTCCCAGACCGTGTGGGTTTTTCCTCTGACTCCTCTGCTCACAGGCGTGGGCAGCACCCACAGCCCCCTGAAGGCACTGGCTAGGGGCAAGGGATTCCTCAGGTCCTTCAGGATGTAGAAGGATGTGCCCCAGCAGAGGCACGTCTCCCACCCAGGGGCCCTGCAGCCCCCTCCCCTGGGCTCAGCATCTCTGCTGGAGCTCAGGAGCTGAAAACCGCCGCCAGCGTGAAGGGCTGCGTCACCCAACTCCCTCCTCTCTGGCTCCAACACGGTTCGAAGCTGCTCCCCACCCCCAGCAAGCTACCCTGCCCTTGGCGCCTCTGCCAGCCCAGCCCAGCGCCCTTTTCCCCGCTGGTCCAGCAGGACGGGATGTCGCCCCAGCCCTGGGAAGCGCCACTGGCTCCGATTCTACCTCTGGTGACATGCAGGCTGTTCTCCTGCCCGGCTGTCTGCTACCTGCGTTGGTAGGATGGCCAGGATGGGGCTCATTCATAGCGCCGGAGGAAATAATGGGCAAAAAGCACAAGTTCAAAAGCAGATGGGAAAACCAGAGCTGTCACAGTGGTGGTGGCCCTGGTGAAAGGTGGCACCGCGCCTTTGCCCGGCAGGTCTCAGGAGGGCAGCCAGCGCGGTGCTGCACGGCCCAGGAGCATGTTACGTCCTCCACGAGCCAGGCAGTTATCGCTCTCTGCTCCCGACCCGCAGACGTCCCGCTCACAGAGGCCCTCGGTGCCCACCCGGCGATGCCCCCGGCAGCCCCTCACCTCAGCACCCGCAGCCGGCAGGCAGGATCCCGCAGGCCCTCGCTCAGCCGCCGCACGCCTCCGTCCCCCAGCTCGTTGTCCCCCAGGTGCAGCTCCGTCAGGCTGGGGCTGGCAGGGAGCACCGCGGCGAGAGCCCCGCCGCTCGCCTCCGTCAGCCGGCACCGCCACAGCCTGCGCGGGGACAGGGCCGTGGCTAAGCCAGGCTTGACCTCCTGCCAGCCACTTCTCCCCAAAAATCCTTTTTGCTTCGACCCCGGGGACACGGTCAGGCTCGCAGCTCGCAGCTCAGGCTCGGCCACCGTCGCACCCGAAAGGCGTCTACCAGCGCGAAGCGGGAGCCACCAGCCCTCGCCCCGTACCAGAGCTTTCGCACGCTGCAGCCGGGCCCCGCCAGGGCCCCGCACAGCTCCCGCACGCCGCCGTCCCCCAGCGGGTTGTCGCTCAGGTCCAGCTGCGCCAGGCTGGGCATGGTGCTCAGCGCGGCGGTGAGGTCCCTGCAGCCGGCGGCCGTGAGGTTGCAGCAGCCCAACCTGCGGGAGAGAAACTGCCGTGAGGCTGTTGGAGGCTGCCCAACGGCGCTCGGCCCTCCTTTCACCGCCCTCGCTCCGAGAGACCCGGCCGGTGCCCCCTGCCTGGGCCCGGCCATGGGGGTGGCTCCTGCAGCGGCTCTGGGGACACTCTTGGAAAAGAGAGGGGAGCAGCCCACTGCCCCCTCGCCGCCCCTTTCCCAGAGCTGGCACCCCCGTGTCTGGTGCTCACCGGCGTTGGCTGCCGAGTTCCCCCCGCTCAGCACGCCCAGGCACAGCGATGCTGAGAGCAGCTCGAACGCGCTCCAGAGCGCAAACCACAACCCAAACCCTCAGACTCTAAGGGACAAGATGCCAAACGGCAGCCCTGAGCCGGTACCCGGCATCAATCCCGCTGTGCCGTGGCGTGGGAATGGGGAAGTCAGGCCACCGGACAGCGTCCGCCTGACCAGGGAGCAAAGGTCCGGGGGGGGCAAACGACACTGCTCAAACGGGTGAGATTAATCTGCCCCATTTCTGATGTTTCAGAGAGATTGCCTCTTTCAAATCTCATTGTCCAGCCTGAATCAACGCCAGGGGGAAACGGAAATACCCAAAAAAATGGAGGGGAAAATGCAGACACCACTAAGAGATGGTTCACCCCCTTCCCAGAAGTGGTCCGTGGGGTGAATCTGCTTCTGCAGTTACGTGTTTCTGTACAGCATGAGGCCAGCCCTGCCCGGGCACCCAGGGACCCAAAACCACCCGCAGCTGCAGGGCAACAGCCCTGGGAGAAGGTGCCTGGGGTGCAGAGAGACACCCACAGACAAGCAAACAGCGGGGACAGTAGCACAAACCGCTCCTCTAACTTCTCCATCTGGCCTCAGCACTGGAAATGAGTTCTCTCTCTTACTTTCCTACAGCATCCTAGCAGAGACTCATTCATTTAAAGATGTGGAACCAAATTATGTTGATGGAAAAGGCAATAATAAGGATCAGGCTCCTGAGACATGTAGGTCTCTGGTGCCTCAAGCCAGCTTCAGCTACAGCAGCATTGGTAAACGGGCCTTTCTCTTTGCTTTTTGTTTTTTCCTCCCTTTCCAGGCTCCCAGGGAGAAGAGACAAATGCTCCTGCAGCCTCCCAGGGCTGGCGACGTCCCTCACCGCAGTGTCTGCAGCTGGCAGGCGCCGCGTCTCAGCCCCTCGCACAGCAGCTTCACGCCGCCGTCCCTCAGGTCCTCGTTCCCGGCCAGGTCCAGCTCCGTCAGGGTGGGGTTTACGCTGAGAACAGAGGCCAGATCCCCGCAGCAGGCGCCTGTGAGCTGACACTGATCGAACCTGCAAGAGGGACACGGAGAGGAGCCACGGGGCTCGGCACAGCTGCCCCGCCGCTCGGACACACCAGCCAGCCCCTCGCCACCGCGGGTGTCCATAGACCAGGCGGGTCTTCACGGATGGAGCAGCAGCGCCAGTCCCACCGTGCAACGAGCCGTGGCGGCATGTGGCCACCCTCCCCGTGCAGCGAGGAGACCCACCAGCGCCTGCGGTCCCCGACAGCTGCAGGCCCTCAATGCCCCTGTGCAGGGGTGACTCTCGTCCCCAGCCGTGGAAAAGCTGGGGTTTGCTTGTTTTCCTGTTTCACCCGGCAGAGAAGGGCGAAATACCTTAACGTCTTTAATTTACAGCCTGATTTTTCCAAGGCTTGACAAAGCAGGTGGATGGGTGACTGCTTCCCCTCCTCTTGATGCTTTTCCCTGAAAACAAAGAAGAGATGCATCCTATTCCTATTCCTATTCCTATTCCTATTCCTATTCCTATTCTATTCTATTCTATTCTAATCTATTCCATTCCATTCCATTCCATTCCATTCCATTCCATTCCATTCCATTCCTATTGCTATCCCTAACCCTATCCCTATCCCTATCCCTATCCCTATCCCTATCCCTATCCCTATCCCTATCCCTATCCCATCCCATCCCTATCCCTATCCCTATCCCTATCCCTATCCCTATCCCTAATCTGTTCCTGTTTCTGTCCCCATCCCCACGCAGCTCCTTGCCCATGGGCCGTGTCGCCGGGTCACACCTGCACCCCCTTGCCACGTGCCCAGTGCGGCAGGAGGACCAGCCTTGCTGCGGTTCCCTCCGCAGGGTCATCCCAGCTCTTTGGGCTCTCAGGGATCCGCCGCTTTGTGGCCGGGGACCTTACGCACCGACACGCCTGCTTGGCCGGCTGCGGGCCCGCACGGTCCTCGAGCTCGTCCCACAGAAAGGAGCAGTGCCCCAGGTCAAGCGACTCCAGCTTGGGGAAGTTCTTCACGCTGAAGGAGAGGACCATCTGGTCGAAGCGGTTAAGGTTGAGCCCCCGCAGGTAAACCCCTGTGAAAGGATCCAAGGCGGTCGCCACAAAACACTCGTCCTGGAGCTCATACAGACAGTTGCAGACCTCCAGCTCGCGGATCATCGCCGTCTCCTGTGTCAGAAGAGCTAAGGCCGTCTTCTGGCTGGTTTGGAGCCATACCAGTAATTCCTGCGTAACCCTGGGTGTGATTTGACACCCCATCTCCTCCTCCAGCTCCCTCCTGCGTTCCTTGTTTAAGAGCCCAAAGAGGAACCTCACAGTGAGCATGAAGTAGTTCCTGGAGTTGCCGTAGCTCTCCAACAGCTCCTTCACATCCCTGGTGGGACCTTTGAGGGGTTCCCACACCTCCCCTTCATCTTCCAGCAGGTAGAAGAGCGCCGCGAAAAACTCCTGGAAGCTGAGGTGGATGAAGCTGTAGGTGCTGACACAGGAGATGTCCTTCTGGAAGAGGTACTCGTTGAGGAGGAGCGGGAGGGCTTCTTGCTGGTCCAGCGCATACCCCTGCACCTCCTTCTCCTCGAAGAGGACCTTCTGCTTCCAGATGCCGTCGGCTGCCAGGCAGCACAGCCGCCTGAGCACCCCGGGCATGCCTCCCTTCTGATGGCCGCTCAGAGACCGGAGCAGGGCGGAAAGGTAGAGGATGTAGATCGCCGTCGTCGTCTTCGGGCTTTGGGTGAGACCCCCGGCGTGGTTGAGCTGCTGCCTCATGACGGTGCAGACAATCCAGCACACGATGGGCACCAGGCACATGGTGAAGAGCGTCTCGTTCCCTCTGACGAACTGGAAGGCAGCAGCCGCCTTCTCCTCATTTTCGAAAAACCTGTGGAAGTACTCCTTCCTCTCCGCCTCCGAAAACCCCAGGATTTCAGCATAGCGCTCGCCCTCCATGTACTTGCCCAGTTTCTGCAGGGCAGCCGGCCTCGTGGTGACAAGCAGGGAGCTCTTGGGCAGGAGCTTCCTGCAGAAAAGGCTGCTCAGGGTGATTTCCACCGGCCTCTGCTCCAAGGGCTCGGAGCACAGCTCAGACTCGGGCCGGTCAAAGGAAAAGCGGAGCTCGTCGAAGCCGTCAATCATGAACAGGAGCCCCTCCGACTGCCACAGCGTCTCGTCAAGTGGCAGAGGGCTGCCAGGACAGCACTGGGTGATGAGGTCGGCCATGCTGGCCTTGCGGGTGAGGAGGTTGCCCTGCCGACAGTGGATGTAGAAGACGTAGTCGAACTCCGCAAACACCTTGTCAGACGCCCAGTCCAGCATGATCTTCCTGGCCGTCATCGTCTTGCCCACGCCTGCGGCTCCCAGGAGCACGACCACCTTGGGGACCCAGCCGTCAGGTTCAGGCTTGAAGAGGTCACTGACAGCGATGGAGGAGCTGGCTTGCTCCTTCATGATCTCCGCGTGCCTCCGTCCCGTGGCCATGATCTCATGCTCCCGCTGCTCTTTGTCAAGGTGCTTGTTGACAATCACCAGCTTCGAGTACCTGGCGTTCAGGCTCACGCTATCGCCCACCCGGGCGTTTTGGTCCTTCATGCGGCTGTACGCCTGGCGTATGGCCTTTTTGTAATTCCGCTGGTAATCTGGAAGGGTGGGAGGTCACCTCACGCGTCTGCGGGCCACGGGGCGAGCAGCGGCCGAGCCCCCCACGCTTCTCCCCGCCATTGCCTACCTGGTGACGATGAACCCGGCAGACGAGCGGGCCCCAGGGCTGGAAGAGAAAGGGGTGTTAGTGGGAAGCATCACTAAGCCCCAGACACCCCCAAATCCTCTGCCATCTCCTCCTCCCTGGAGGAGCCCCACACACCCTGCTGCAGGGACCCCCAACCCACCACCCTTTCAGTAGCATCCTCCTGGCCCCAAACACAGGCTCTCACGGACATGACCCCCAGGACACGCGATGCTGCCCTCGCCAGGGAGCTGCTCAGCCTTCCCACCTTTCTCTCTGCTTTCCTGGAGCAGGGCGGCGGCGTTGCGGAGCTGGATGCTCTCAAAGACGACTATTGCCACATCCAGGGCAGCCTCCCCGCCGTAGAAATCCAACATGAGGTTCTTTGTATTCACACAGTCAGCCTTCTCCAGCCGCCCCCAGGGAACGCAGCTCCTGCCCCGCAGGTCTCCGTGAGCCAGTGCATCCCGAAATTTCTTAAAATCCAGCTCGGAGAGGTTTTCCAGGGCCTGGATCAGCAGGTTCCCCACAGTGCCCTGAGGGCTGTCCCTGCTCAGGGCGCAGTTCCTGCTGCTGCTTGTCGCCATGGGGAGAGCCCCAACACCCAGCTAACGCACGGCCCCGTGCCTGTGATGGGGGGATGAGTTTGGGGAAAACATCCCGTAAGGAGCCTCGCCGGCCCCGCAGCCCAGCCCCATCCCGGTCGCGCTGTTTCTGCCCCTGGGGAGCTGTGCCCCCCGCTACCCGCAGCCTCATCCTCCCTACCCTGCTCCCTGGGTGCTGGGGCCATGGGGCTGGCTGCCCCCAACCAGGCACCATGGTCCTGCCTGCTGCACCCCTGCCTGCTCCCCCAGCCCAAACCACCCCCCCCAGCATGAGCATGAAAGCAGTGGGGCAGCGGTTCGGGGGCTTGCCACCACAGCCATGTCCCACCACATGAGCAGTGTCGCTACTGGGAGAGCTATGGCCCCACCAGGAGAAAAAAAATGTCCCTAACAGCAGAGCCATACCCCACCGGGAAAGCAGTGTGCCCACCAGCAGAGCCGTGTCCCCACCAGCAGAGCCATACCCTACCAGGACCTACCAGGAGAGCAGTGTCCCCTCCAGAAGAGCAATGTCCTCACCAGGAGATCGATGTCCTCACCAGGAGAGCCATATCCCACCAGAAGAACCGGTGTCCCACCAGGGTCACAGCTGGGCAGCTGGCCCTGCTCCGGAGCAAGGCTGCAAGGCTGCTTCAGAGACCTTCCTCGTAGGGGCGAGCCGAGGCGGTGAGCTGCACGAGTGACTTCCTGCATGGTCAGAGTGCTGCTTTCAAAGCACACGACAACGTTCCCTTCCTTCCCTCTCAGGTCACGATGCTCACTTCATGACCCGTCTGCACCTCAGTTATTTCCCCTTTTCTTCTCTTCTCTTCTTAACACCAGCTCCTTTCTCCTCACGCTGCAGCGGAGCGTTGTGCTGAAGGCGCGGAGACCTCGGCAGCCGGCCACGGTGGCTCAGCTGCTGTCAGGTCCTGCTTGGCTTGGGACACGCCAGCCAGCCAAAACAGCCGAGGCTGGGCCAGGTGGAGGGGCGGTGGTGGCTTTTGCCACCTCTCCTTGAAATTCATCCTGCCACAGAGCCCAACATCAGCTCTGGTGTCCCACCTCCATCGCTGCCTTCACCAGATGGTGGAGGTGGCTCTGCTCTCCCCGGGGACTTACACAGGCAGCGGGGTCCTGCAGTGGGAACAGGTCACATCACGGGCTTTTTGGTCAAGCAAAAAGCTTCAAAAACTCGGGCTGCCGTACGGGCAACAGACCTAAAAATCTATTGGGGTCAGTCAGAGCTGCGGCCAGGGGAAGGGGCGGGCTGAGGAGCAGCCCTGAAGGTGGGATTCAGGCTGAACCTGGGCTGCAGCCCCCCACCCAGCCATTCGCACGCTCCTGGCAATGAAAACAAGCCGCGGGCAAACAGCCCTGAGCGGCTTCATTGGGACAGGGCCGCTTTGCCGGGAGCCGGCCGGCGGGTCAGCGGGAGAACGCGGCCGGCGCTGTGGGGAGGGCAGGGTGGGGGCAAGGGGCCACGGGAAACACTCGCTCGGCCGAGCGAGGCGCAGGAAGGGGAGTGCAGGTGTGAAGCGAGAAAACCAACCCCAGCCCTTTCGGAGACTGAAACTGCAGAAATGCCTCTGAAGCAACTCTGCAGGAGGGAACGAGGCGCAGGGTGCAAAAAGAAACCGAGAGCAGGCGCTGCCCCCCCCTCAGCTCCTGTGGCACAGCGTGTTCCTGGTGTTCGCAGAGAAAAACCCAGGTGTCCCAGAGGGGAGGCTCCGGCCACCCTTCCCGCAGCCGTGTCCCGTGCAGCACGAAGGCAGCACCACCACAAATCCTGCTTCGCCCACTGCAGAGCATCCCGAGGCTGTAACAGCTCGCCTTGGCAGGGACACCCCACGCTCCGCTCTGAAAACCGCTGCGGGTTTGGGTTTTCTGCTGCTGATTGCAAAGAGCATCAGCCAAAGCGTATCTTGGACGGAGAGTCCCAAACCAAAGTCAAACCACGTCCCACTGCTGCCGGGATCCCGGCGCACTCCCATTTCCCTGAGCTTTACCCATCTTGCAGCGATGCATGCTGGCTGGGTTCAAGTAGTGTGGACTCATTAATGGCTGTGGAGTGTATTTTTTTTTAAAAAAAGAAAAGTTGAGGACTGGTCTAACGTGTTGAGAGGGGTGCTGGGGAAACAGCCAGTCCCACGTGACATGGGTTTTACTGCTTGGGTATCAGAGGCGCAGAACCTGGACGCATCATGGGTGCACGGGCGCTCGCCCTGCTTTGCGGTCCGCCCGGCAGCACCGGCGAGGGACTCTGTGCCCAGCACGCCACGCCAGATGGGAGGCCACATGGTGCTTGGTGTGGTCGTGGCCCGTGGCTCTCACCGGCACCCTGTTCGGTGCGGCCGTGGCCCATGGCTCTCACCGGCACCCTGTTCGGTGCAGCCGTGGCCCGTGGCTCTCACCGGCGCCCTTCCTGTGAACTTCCTGCCCCACCAAGGGAAGCGGCTGCGGTTTGACGGGTGCCACCTTCACCCGCGCAGGGATAAGGCCTCGCCGGCAGCTTGAAACAAAACCGCTTCACCCCTCTCTGCAACCCCAGCCCTCTGCCGTGCCACCAGCCCACCTCAGTCGTTCGGCAAAAGCTGGTGAAACCCGTGGGCATGCTCGGCAACTAGGGCCAAGAGAGGACTTGTGATGTGCCCAAGCCCTCCTCCTCCAGCTCTCCCTGTTGCGCCCCGGCATGGGAAGACGTATGGCCACCGGTCACCCGCAGCCCCGCTTCGTGCCCGGGTGCTGGCAGTGGAGCTGCATACAGTGAACCATAATTTTTCTGAGGGCCAGAGGCGCTGCCCTGGATGCCACCACAGCCAATCTGCCCAGCCGGGGGCTGTGAGAGCCTGTGCCGGGGCCGGGAGCCGGCTGGGGGGAGCCCCGCAGATGGGCCGTGTGTCCAGGCTGCAAAGCAAGAGCTGCAGTGCCTGCCAACACACCGAGGAGGCCTGGGGAGCTTCTGTTTGTCACCGACACCTTTGACCTGCCACCAAAAGAAGAGACGTAACCGTCCTCTCCTTTCCTCCTCCTCCCCGAAGCTCGAATGCATGCGGATTAAATGAAGAGAGCTATCAGATGCTGCTTGCCCAGAAGAGATAAAGCCCTGAATACAAGGCAGATTTATTGAGCCAGGCTCCTCGGAGCCATCCCAGGCTCCTGGGGACCAGGGTGAGCCCAGCTGGCGGCTGTGGGCAAATGGGGCCGAGCCTTGGAGAGCTGGCTGCGAGGGGGGGAGGGTGTGCCTTACTGCCAACACCTCCCCCCAAAAAGGGGAGGGGGAACAAATGTTGAAAAGGGGGGCTGGAAGCAAGTTTGGAGCGATCATCCAAAAAGCCGGTGCTCTCCTGCCTGCCGTTTGGCCCCAGAAATGCTGTTTGACGGGGCTGGGCTCTCACAGAGGGGCTCCATGGGTGAGCTGGTGCCGGGCAGCCCGGGCTCCTTCCCGCCTGAAGGAGAGGTCCCAGCCCCGGCTATGGGACAGCGGGTGGCCGCCCCTTCGGGGATGCTGCCCAGCTGCCGCGGCGGTGTCCCCGCGGCTGTGACCACAGGGGTTTGGCAAGGGGGCTGCAAGCTGGGCTCTGCTGTGCCACTTGGCCCGGGGGCTCTCCAAACCAGCCCTGGTCGGGGCAATTTGCTGGGTTATTTGCTGCCAGCATGGCCCGAAATGCGGCGGGGGGTGGAAAAAACCTCAACGCTAATAGATGCTGGGAAGAGATCTGCAGCCAGGCTTGGGTCTTATCTCTAATTATGTGTCTGTCTGAGCTGCAGCTGGCTCCTGGGATGTCTGGGTGTATTCAGCTCCTGGAGTTTCCCTCGAAGCCTGCCGGGAGCCCGGGCGAGGAGCAGCGCCAATTAATACCCACTGCGGGGAGAGGCGGCCGCGTGCCGTCTGGCTGCGAGCCGCCGTGGCGAGGGGGAGCGTCCCGCGGGACGTGGGGAGCAAACAGCCCCCGGGCGACCTGCTGGGGTACCGGGATCGGGCCGGTGGTTTCAGATGGGAAAAGGAGCAACTCCATGGAAACAGCAGGAGAAAATTAAAACACTGAAACCCCCACACCCCGAATGCGGGCAGGTTGGGGTTTGAAAATGCCTCCTTTCCAGAAATGCCGTAGCCGTCTTGTTGCAATGTCTCCAGAGCAAAACCTGGGCATTGCTGTGATCCAAAAGGGACGTTTTCACGGCAAAAAGCCAGCTGCGGGGAGGGGGGCAGCTCGCTCAACCCCGCTTCGCCCCCTCCCCATCCAAAAGCAGAGGGAAACGGAATTTTTTAGCTCACGCAGAGCAAAACAATCACTGTCAACCTGAGGCATTTTCCAGATCTGCGAGCAGGAAAAAAAAAAACCACACACAAACCACATGTCAGCTTATAGCAGGCGGGGGGGGGTTCGTGTGCAGGGTCAGATGGGCTTTTAAACGGCAACGCAGCCGTCCCTGCTGCAGCCACCACCGCTGCAACACCCCCTGGGCAGCAGGTCCCTGCGGCCTGGGTGTGCTGGGGCGAAAACAGCCGGGTACCGTCGCTCTTGGTTCGCTCCGGGCTGCCTTATTTTTCCCCTGCCAATACGTAATTTGTTTCTGTTTTCAGAGGCCGGGAAACCCTGATTCACCCCTTCCCACGGGGGAAGCTTCCCAGGGCCAGGGGTGCAGGGAGGGCTGGGGACCAGCCAAGCCTGTGGCGGGGGGGCATGGTGCCACCCCTCAACCCGCTCCATCCCCGCAGATGCCTTGGACATTGGGGTGCAGGTCCCCCCTGGCTAGGGTGTCCCTGGGGTGGGGGCATTTCTACCCTCCGCCGTCTCCATCGCTCGGCAGCTCCACATCCCGCTGCTCTCCTGTTGCTCAGAGATGTGGAGGCAGTTGCTAAGAGACACCGAAACGTCAGTATCTGGCCCTCAAGGAAAAAAAAAAGGAAAAAAAAAAAGAGACAGAGAAAGAGAGAGACAAGGGAGGACGAGGAGGAGGGGAGGAAGGAGGTGGGGAAAGACCTTCTCCCATTGCCAGGCTCGGCAGCAGCCTTGGCCGCGGCTGCAGGAGCTGCTCTCCCAACTTGGCGTCCTCGGGGGTGAGGACGGCCGCCCGGGGACCCCCGCCTCATTGCCTGGGACCCAGGGGCCGTGGGGAGCCAAGCCCCCGCTCATCCCTTGGCCAGCGTGAGTACCCCGTGGGGACCCCCGTCACTGCCGGAGGGATGGGGGCCTGTGGAGCAGGGAGGTGGCCAGGTTGGGGGTGTCCATTGTTGTCCCCCCGCTAAGATGGGGCAGTGGGGAGAGGATGGAACCAGGGAGGGCATGGGCGAGGGAGGGAGGAGCAAAGATGGCCAGGCAGCGGAGGGTGAGAGCAGGCCAGGGGGGGACCCCGGGTGGGTGCCGGGGAGGGGGTTATCCCTGCAGGAGACGGGTGGGGAGGGCATCCCCGGCACTAGGCTGAGCTGGTGGCAGCGGGGGCTGGCAGGGAGGCTGGGGAGCCGGCACCCGTCTGGCTCTGGCCACTGCCGGCCAGGAGGAGCTGACCAAGCTGACCAAGGTCAGCAGGGTTGGGGGGCTCTTTTTTCGCTAACGTCCCCAGCAAGGGGGCTGGGAGGAGAGGGGTGGCCCGGGCATAGGGGACACAGGGAGGGCACGAGTGCCCCACATGGCCACCCCAGGCTGCACGATCCGTGGCCCCCCCGGCAGGGCGTGCGGCTGGCACGGCGTTCTTCTGCCCCTCTCCCTCGCAGGCAGCTGCAAACAGCCTGACGCCGTCCCCACCGGTGCCCCAGGGCTCGCAGGCCGCCGTGTCCCCGGCGGGGGGATCTAGCGTGCCCCCCGAATGCCGCCGGGATGCCCGGAGCATCGCCTCGCTAGCTCAGAGCCCAGCCCCGCTCCCCAACGCGGCTGCCGGCGGCCCTCGGCGTGAGCGGGCGGGCGGCCCTTTCCCCGCGGCGGGATGGCCCCCGCCGCCCCGTGAGGGTCTTGGCCTCCCCGCCGGCACCCGCCGGCTGGGGGTTCGCCGCCGCCCCGCCATGCTGCTGGGCCCCTGGCTGGTGGCGGCAGCAGCGGCGGCGGCGGTAGCGGCGGGCGCCGGGGCGGGCTGCCCGGTGCTGTGCACGTGCCGCGGGCAGGCGGTGGACTGCAGCGGGCAGCGGCTCTTCTCGGTGCCCCCCGAGCTGCCGCTGGACACGGGCAACCTCAGCCTGGCCCACAACCGCATCGCCAGCATCCCGCCGGGCTACCTGGCCTGCTACGGGCAGCTGCGGGCCCTCGACCTGCGCAACAACTCGCTGGCGGCGCTGCCGGCCGGGCTCTTCGTGGGCGCCCGCCGCCTGGCCCACCTCGACCTCAGCTACAACAACTTCAGCCTGGTGGCGGCCGACATGTTCCTGGAGGCCAGCGGGCTGCTGCGCCTCGACCTCAGCCACAACCCCGGCCTGCGGCGGGTGCACCCCCAGGCCTTCCGGGGCCTGGCCCAGCTGCGGGAGCTGGATCTCAGCTACGGGGGGCTGTCGGCCATCAGCCTCGACGCCCTGGAGGGGCTGCCGGGGCTGGTGGGCCTGCGCCTGGGGGGCAACCCCTGGGTGTGCGGCTGCGCCATGGAGCCCTTCCTCAAGTGGCTGCGGGGACGCATCCAGCGCTGCGCGTCGGGTAGGTGCTGCCTCCCCCGGCGACCCCCGCCCACCCAACCCGCCTGGCGGGGGGCCCGGCGGCCGGCCCTGACGCCGCTCCCCCGGCAGATTCGCAGCTGGCCGAGTGCCGGGCCCCCCCCGAGGTGGCGGGAGCCCCTCTGCTCTCCCTGACGGAGGAGAGCTTCCAGGCCTGCCACCTCACCCTGACGCTGGACGACTATCTCTTCATCGCCTTCGTCGGCTTCGTCGTCTCCATCGCCTCGGTGGCCACCAACTTCCTGCTGGGCATCACCGCCAACTGCTGCCACCGCTGGAGCAAGGCCAGCGAGGACGAGGACGTGTAGGTACTGCTGCCATCGCCGACGTGCCCCCGCCCTGGCCGACCCGTCGGGGACACCTGACTGTGCCTTGTCCTCGTCCCCTCCCACTGCCCCCCGTGCCGGAGTGGCTCTCGAGACGCCAGCCCGGCTGTGGCGGGGGACGCCGGGGGATGGAGCCTCCTCCTTTTGCCCCAAAACAAGGAGGTTTTGCGCCCTCTAGGATTGCCCCCCCACAGCACCGTGAGCTTGGACCTCCTCTTCCTGCTACCCAGTGGCACGGGTTCCCGTGGGGGGTCCCATGGGAGCCTCCGTGCAGTGCCAGTCTGGTGGGGCTGGGGGCTGCAGCCAGGGAGCAACCAGCCCTGCTTGGGAGAGAGACCCAGACCCCCAAAAGCGGCGTGTCTGTGCCTTGGGGGATACCAGCTGCCCTCCCTGGGGAAAAAACAAGGAAATCCCTGCTTTCAGCCCCAAAGCAGCACCGGTGGAGCCCCCCCAAATCCTGCCCACACTCTCCAGCCTCCCCTAAAAGCCGAGGGCGCCAAGCCCAGGATGTGGTGCCGGCACAGAGCTCGGCACCATCGCTCCCGTGGGAGGGACCCGGAGGACGCCTGCGCCTTGCCAGTGACACCGGGCCGTGCTGGGACAGCCCCGGGGCCATCGTGCCCAGCAGCGGGCCAAGCTGCGAGCATCTCCCGGGAACAGCTTTCCCGGCCACGTTTCGGTCCTTGCCTTTCTCTTCCAAAGTCTCGCACAGGTTCGGGGCCAAACTGGGCACTGAGCATCGCCCGGCGGCTGGGGGACCCCATCACCTTGTCCCTGCTTGCCGATGTGGGAAGGTTGGAAGGCGAAAGGAACGCCAAAAAAAAGACAGACAGGAAAAAAAAATGAAAACCAACGACTCCTCTGTCCAGCCGCCATCCCCGTGTGTATGTTTTACACTGTCTCCGTGGCCGGTCCCGCGGCCAGCGCACGCCCGGCGTGGTCGTGGGGCTGAGGAGGGCTCGGCGCCTCCCGAGAAGGGTCTGCCCGTGAGTTCTACTTGTTTTCTTACCGCGTTTCCCCCACCGCGTGGAGGTAGAGTGTGGATGTGGGTGCAGTTTAAAACCAAACCAACCAAAAAAAAAAGAGGAGAAAACCGGGAAAAACCAAGGCAATGTGCTGCGCAGTGATGTCACCACCCCCACCGCTGAACATCTCCCAGGGCTGGGACCCCCGGTGCCGGCGCGGAGGCAGAAGGCTGGGCGTGCAGCGCAGCATCACCCCGGTGCCGTGCCGGCAGCAAGACCCTGTGGGGACGCGGCCTCTCTCAGGCTGCCGGGCCCCTCGGCGGGTCCTGTGCCGCGGGGAGGTGGGTGTCCTGCGATGGGCACCTGAGCCGCGGGGCCGCAGGCTGCACCCACGGCACGGTGGCACCCACGGCAGGGTGGCACCCACGGCGAGGCGGGACCCCTGGCGAGGCTGCGCCAAAGGCAAGGCTGCGCCCCCAGGCCCCGCACCCGCAGGAGGGCAGCAGCCCCCAGCGCTGCCTCCCGGGAAGGGCCACTTGGGCTCTTTTTCCTTTATTTTTCTCTTTTTTTTTTTTTTTTTTTCTTTTCGGTAAGTCTGAGACATCCCCCCCACAAACACCCTCCGGACACCGCGGACAAGACGCCTTCCTGGCCCGGGGACAGCGGAGGAAGAGCGAACCCACCTCCCCAGCGCCCGGCTCTCCAGGCAGACCCATTTTCTCCCTTTCTGAAGCAAAAACGCCCTGGCCCTCACGCTTCGCTCTGTCCTGCTGCGAGGAGGGCAGGACCCGCCTTCGGGTGACGGATTCTGCCCGCGTCTGCCCGGTGCCGGGCCACGGGGGTGCTGGGCCCTGCCACGGGTGTCCCCGGCACGGCCACCGCCGTCCGGCAGCGGGCTGGGCAGCGCCCGGGCGCGGAGGCAGGCGCCCTGCCCTCCTCCCGGCCTCTTCTTCCCTCTGCCTCGCCCTCGCCCTCATCCTCATCCTCACCCTCAGCCTATTTTTCCTTTACTTTTTCTTTTTTCTGTTTTTCTTTCTCTTTTTCTTACTCTTTCCCTTTCTTTTTCTTTCTCCTTTGTTTCTTTGTCA